>NC_139554.1:88448231-89048231 GCF_965112155.1 Podarcis liolepis
AAAAATAGTGCCACTCAAAAAACCTTGGACAAATGTTCTTAATGATATAATTAACTCATAATAGCAAACTTGGTTTTATCTTCTACTTTGGAAATGGTTTTGAATAGAGAATACAGTTGCAGTATATTTGGCTCTTAATCACAGAAATAGCTTTTTTCGATTAAACATGAAGAGACGTTTAAAAACAACAACATAGCTTCCTTCTGCCAAGTGTATGTTAGCATGTGTATGTTTGTAATACTTCTTCTTTGTTTTGCATATAGACATTGTTTATTTGCTGGGCTTGGGAACAGGTTCCCCTCCTTTTATTCATGCTTTTCATCACAAACTGCTGCTTGGAAGTAGAGCCAAGTAAAAGTTTCTTGAGTCAACACTCAAAAATTATTTACTACTTCATTTAATTCTGGGATAGGCAGGTGGTTGCAGATTGGATGCAACCCATGAAGCAGTTTTATTCCCCCTCTACAAACCATTTTTTTTAAAAAAAGAAATCTACTGATCACTAACTTAACTTTTAAAAGAAAAACCTCCTCTCCCTAAAAAACAACAACAACAGAGGCGAGAGATCCTTCCGTTTAGTGATAATACCTCTTGCTATGTTTCATGTGTAATGCTCTGACCAATGGCTAGAACTTTCTGATGGTAGGAGCTATTCAACAGTAGAACAGACTACATCAGAAGGTGGCAGACTTTACTTCATTGGATGTTTTTAAATAGAGGTTGGATGGCCATCTGTCAAGGATTCTTTATCTGTGATTCCTGCATTGCAGGGGGTTGAACCAGATTATCTTTCGGATTCCTTCCAACCCTGTGATTCTATGAATCTCCTCCTTCAGCATCTCCTTACACCATATCCCACATTGTTTAGATGTTCCTTTGATCTTCCTGAGACACTTAGTGGGGCACAAGTGGCTGCAGAAAGAGGAGAATGGGAACTTTCATTTCAATAATTTCTGTCCACTTATATTAAAGTATCACTGAAAACCTGTGGCTTATAGTTTGGGGTATGAGACCATAGATCAAGTTATGTGGGTGCAGAAGGTATCAGCGTTCTGTGGTTTAAAGGGGATAGAAGGTAGCAGAGCAAACCACTGTGAGTCAGAATAGGCAGAACTGAGCAAACCAGCAGGTGGCATAACTAGAAGATAACCCACCTGCTCAACCTATTCATGGGAGACAAGGCTTTTACATCATTCACTTCTCCCTTCCAAATGCATTACACATGCATTTAAAAAGTTCTTAACCATTCTTTTTTCTTGAGGGAAACAAGTTTCAATAATAAAAAATAGATTTTTTTGATTTGCAGGAAACAATGAAAATAGAAGCTCCTGAGTTCACAGTATCTTACCTCATCATTATTGTGAGTGAAGCATCACTACGGCAACCCTTCTTAGTGAAACAACAGCTCTTGTTTGGTAGATATGATATGTGTGTCTTCTGCTGTACATAGTGGTGGTATGGCACCCACACAGGAAAGTAGAAGAGAAGGCATCTATTCTTGCAAGGTAGCCATCAGTCCACGCCCACCCTGTTTCCTTTTTTTCAGCTTTTGCAACTTTAGAAGCTGGATGGAATTTTCAGAAGTCTGTTTTTCTTTGTGCAGTGATATGGTGTGTGGGTGTGTTTTTTTAACTAATTAGCCAGCAAGGACAGAGGAAATTTTTTTAACATTGCTCACTGAAAGGGGAATTTGTCTTTGTGTTTAGAAGAGGTTTTGCTCTATTGGGAAAAGGCTTACAGGTGCCACTGCAAGCATGTATCTCTCTGTATGTACGTACATATGCCTGTTCTGTATGCGTTCTCTGCTCCAACCCCTCCCCAGTTGCCAGGAACCAGATCTATAGTTATAATGTAGAGGTCTATTATAGAGATAATAGAGAACACGAGGTATTACATCCCTAAGATTAAGAAAGATGGGCTGTTGTCTAAAAGGGTAGGATTGATCCTATTAGCTCCAGAGTGAGGTGCAAAATAATGATGGCCACAAATACAAAGCAGGTATTCTCATTATCTGGCATTCATGCTCTGAACAGTGGCCTATGAGCATGCAACTAGAGACTTCATGCATTCAAGTGTGGGTGCTATGAGCCAATGAAATGGCAGCGTCAGCATCTGTTTCTACACTGCCTCTAGTCCGTGCTATATAAAATAGTAAGGTAAACACTCCCTTGCCCTCAAGCTTAGAATTTAATACACATACACACACCAAAAGGAAGAGGGAAGTTGGAATGGAAAAGAAGAGCTTTGCTACATTCTGGGTGGCAACAACATACTAAGATGGCCAGAAATCCAGGCAGCTGGAGATGGTCTCTCATGCATGGCCCTCCAAGTCCCAATCTCATCTCTCTAATCTTCTCCTTGGGCAGCAAAATGTCTTGGACCAGTACTGAGTAGAAGCCAAAGCATCTCTTGTGATTTACACTGGAGGAGAGGAGATCAAAGAGCTTTTTGCAATTGTCTTGGCTTATGAATGAGGAGTGGCATGGTAATGTGTGTGTGTCCACGTGTTCAGGGGCGATACTGAAGGCCAGATGTAAGCCTTTTTGAGAGGGGAAGATGCGCCCCCTGAGCTTCTTGATGTCTATCTCTAGTTTACATTATCAATTTTTCTTCTGTTAAAGCTTATCGGGGATATCCAGCAATCAGACTCACAGCAGCCCCATTGAAATCAGTGGAGTTACTTAACTCAATACTATTGATTTCAACAGATCTCCTCTGAGTTTGACTTAGCAGGATAGCGTCCTGTAAATTTATGGTTAGCAAAGAAAACCAGACCAGAAACACACTCTTCTGCCGCCTAGAATGTGTTCTTTGTAGCATATGTTAGTTACTTTGAGTTTTTACAGATACAGAATAATTTTATATCAGCACATGAATAACAGATGGTGCCCTTTAATACAAGCACTGATGAGGGCAGTCATGATGATTTAGCAGCACAGAGAACATTTGAATTTCAGATATTCTTACAAATAACTGCTTATATTCCTCTCCAGAATTGACAACTTCATTTGGCAAAGGTTGATTAAAGAAAATAAACAACTTGAACATACTGTTAAAGGTTGGTCACCTTACTTATTGGCTTCTCTAACAGGCATTTTCTATTAATAGTTATTAAATGTGCAAGAGCCTTGCTCTCTTTTTCACCTGGCCACCCAGGATCATAGAATCACAGAATTGTAGTATTAGATGGGATCCTGAGGGTCATCTAGTCAAACCCCTGCAATGCAGGAAACTTTCACCCAATGTGGGACTCGAACCCAAAACTCCGAGATTAAGAGTTTCATGCTCTACCAAGTGAGATATCCCAGTGGATAGATTAGGTGTTTACATAAATGACAAAGTGGAACAAAGCCGGAAGGCTCCGTCCTGTATGGCTTAGCTAAATCACACGTGGAGGCTCATTAAATCACCCTTCTTCAGTTTGTCAGCACCAGTTCAAATGCCTTTTCAAAGGCCACCTGTCATGGAGAAGGAATGATCATCACTGTCCCCTGTCAACCAGTGTTATAACCAGCTTTTCAAGAGTTATTGGGTTTTTAATTAATTAATTAATATTACTAAATATTAAGTGTGCAAATGTTCTGCTTTCCTAGCTCCTCTCCACTTTCCCCCTTTACTAAAACAGTATTTATTCTGCCCAGAGAACTTTGTGTTTTGGGGCAGTGTACAAATGTAATAATAATAATAATAATAATAATAATAATAATAATAATAATAAATAGTAACAGCAACTCATTGAAAACAAACAAACAAACAAACAAACAGCCTCATTATTAAAAATTTGAAACCAGACTGCAGATGGGGTGATTGAGAGTATAATCTAGCCCGAGGTGTCTGCATGTCTTCATAGAGATGAGTACACTAATCTCAAATGACAGGTTGTTGGAATGGTCTGAGTGATGCTTGGAAATATATTGTTAAAGCGGAGCGAAAGTGCCCACAATAATATAAATCAAATCAAGGTTCAGCAATCAAAGGTGACAGAATGCAAGTAATGACAGCATTTCTTTGCACTGATGTGATGACAGGATGACATTTAAGGTATGCCCATCTTCTGCTTCTGGCATCCTTACAGCTCCTTGATGAAACTATGAATGTACATAATGTGATAAATACCATTAAGCGGCTCTGAAAAGTGATTCCTGGTTATCTCCTTTGGAGAAGCATAAACAGGATCATTTCGGAAGCAATGCTGGGGGATACAATGCAGAAGGCTTGCCAACAAATAATGCTTCAGATAAACTCCTCTGCTATTTAGTTCCAAAGCGATTCTGTTTCTAGTGGGGTGTGTGTTTGTGTGTGTGCTAATTCATTAACTAAATCTCTTTGAATAACATTTCTGCCGCTTAGGTGCCCAAGGAGATTCTACATTCACACACAGCTATTAAAAATTACGATAAGAATCCAACTATATTGAGAATAAGATTTTAAAATGTTTCAAAGATACTGTGATCATATGGCAGTCCTGAAGTCACCTTACAGGAAGATGGGGCCACTGACACCGGCTCCAGAGGGATAATAACAGGTTTAGTGGCAGAAAAGGCTCAGCACTTGTTTTCCAGGAGCTTGTGTCTGATGGCAATGGGCAAATGGATTGGAACAGACGCAAGGAGAATATGTGTTAACAGTTGGATGTGCCTCTGATTTGCTCTTTAGATTGAACAAACTGTGTGAACCATTTGGAGCTGTTGTCTCCTGTTGTGAGGAGAAAGCAAAGGCCAAGCCCTCCTGGCTGTGTGAGGAGTTCCAGCATCTTACGGCTGCAGATTTGGGGACTTTAGAAGCACATCGGAGGTGAGATGAACTGTTCTGTGCCACAAGTATCTTACCAGTCAGTGCCGGATGATTCACTTTCTGGGGGGAAATCTTGATGTGGCATCAAAGGATCATAGCATCTGAGTTTGGGTGTGCATCTATTGCTGAGCAACCACACGCAAGCATTTGCCCTACTTTGGGGCCAGTAGGCATCTTGTTAGGTGTTAAGTTTCTTTGTCTGCTCTGCAGAGAGTCCTCAAGTAGTTCTTGCGCAGGCATGCTTTGCAAAACAGTGAAACTCCTTTTACCCACACTGACATGCCAGCTGTCCCTTCCTTACGTTACCAAGACTATAAAATACCTCTTGGTGAGCTTTTGATGTTTTTGGCCTCCTTAGCTTGGAAGTACCTGAGTCAGTTCTCAGGCTCTGTGTTTAAGTTTCTGTTCTGCATTGCAAGCAGCATGTTGCTGAAGACTT
Organism: Podarcis liolepis; assembly: GCF_965112155.1. Lineage (NCBI taxonomy): Eukaryota > Metazoa > Chordata > Lepidosauria > Squamata > Lacertidae > Podarcis > Podarcis liolepis. Next base: position 88,453,465 of record NC_139554.1, read on the forward strand.
CCTTTCTTGGGAAGTATCTTGCATCTTTTTGCATGCGCATCTTCTGGGCGGCCTCCACTTTGTGACAAGTCTCTTAGATTCAGCATCCTGCTACCTCTTAAACCTGCCTGCCTGTACAGAACCTCACATCAGCTAAAACGGCCTTGCAACTCTCTAGGGCCCCTTTTGCCTCTTGAGCAATCAATCATTATCTATATGTCTGCCAAATAAGTAGCAAACAAATAGAGGTTATAATCACACCAGGAAGGGTGACTGCTTTTCGGTAGCGGATGACTTAGAGAGTCTGATGTGCTTACCTGACCTCCTAGCAGGTGGGTTGCTGTTATTGACCAAGAGTGGAAGGGGCAAGATGGTGGACTCACTGGCAGGAACACCAGACTGGCTCTGCTGACCTCAGTGCTGCCTCACCCCTGTTCTTTCTGGTAAGCCGCAGTGACTCACCTGCTGGGAGGTCAAGTAAGCACCTCCATCCCACCATAGTCCTTGCTTCCACTGTTTTTGCTGCTGCAAATGTGCTGCCACTTAGGAACTGCATTTCTAGACAGTTGTCTTAATGCAAGGGTCACCTAAGTGTGCCCATGGGTGCCAGTGTGTCCCCCAATGCTTCTTAGGGCTCCTGGGAGTGATTTCAGTAAATACCCCTTCAAAAATCCAGTAAATACCCCTTCAAAAAAATGCTTTTCTTGCTCAGTACCTGTCTCAGACTCTTCCACATTAAGCCTGTCTCTTCCCATGCAGCAAAAAGAGATAGTTCTGAGATGATGGAAGAGGCTGTACTACTTCATATTGTAGGTGGGGAGATACCATTTCTGAATGCTCCCCAATACAAATACATTCCTGCAAGTAAAAAGCTAACACATCAGGGAGAATGTTTGTAGCCCAATCTGCTCCCTTTTGTGTTTGTTTTCTTTTTGCAGGGAGTTCTTTAGCTGCAGAAACATTCATTAATGTGACCATTGCCAGCAGTATAAAGTGCTAGAGAACATTACTACTGTGTTCTGCTGCCTCAGCCTTATAGCCTATCCAGGGTCCTTTGAATTAAAACAAAAACAGAACAATTAAAGAGAACGCCAGGAAAGAATCACACAGCTCTGAAGCTGGATTTCACAAAGAACTGGGGATATCCAAAGCTCTGAATTCACAAAGAGGTTTGGCTTATTTCAAAACAAACACAAAAATGAATAGGTTTTCCGATGCTCATTTTCCGTGCACAAAGAAACCTGATGTCAGAACCTCTGACATCAGGTTTCGTTGTTCACTGAAAATGAACACTAGAGAAACAACCCATTTGAACAAAAATCCAACCAGACTGCTTTAGGTATACAAATTAGTCCATGCTAGTACCTAGACATTCAATTATAATATTCCCCAAAGTTGGAAACATCTGGACTGGACCCTTAGTGCTCGCTTGCACAACTTCATGCATCCTGTTTTGAGTTCAGCAGCTGCAGGATAAGGGAAGAGGTTAAGCAACAGGAGACTTTTCATCTTCCTAAAAATCAATTAGGTGTTTTCTGTTGAGGAATATTCAGCCCCCGAATGAGTCTGTGTGCCATGCAAATAAAGGCAAGTTTACTTTTGTTACATACAACACAGCACACTGACTCAAGTGACTTAAAGTCAAGTATTCAGCATAATTGTAGTTGCATTCTGCATATAAACCAGGATCTGAGTTCAGTGGAGATAAATGTAGCCATTTGCCTCCAAACACATACCCTCCATCATTTATCCAATGAAAATAGTGACATCCTGTTTAATACTACTACTCCTAATAAGAAGAAGAGAAAAAGAAAAGAAAGCAATAGAAACTAAGTAATTGTGTATGTGTTTTAATAACTAAAATTGCTAAATAGCAATGGGGGAGGGGGAAGAGCCATTGCACTTTGATTGTTTCTTTGGTTAGAGGAATACTGTCAACAAAACAGGAAAGTAAATAAATATAAAATAAACTGATAACTTGGGTGGGATCAAAAGTTAATTTTCTTTGAGACATAACACCAATTTTGAATCAGATTTGCATATTGGGTAAAATAGTCATAGGCTTAGCCAGCACATTTTGGGCCACCTCTTATTGCCAGGAGCCTCCTTATGGTTGCCAATGGAAAGATGGAAATCTGGAGTGTGGGAACTAAAATCTGGATTAAAAGAATATAGGACTGGAACAAGGCTTGTTCCCCTAAGGCAGTGTATGTATGGAATATTCTACTCTATCGTGACCAAATGATGGTTGGTTTCCTGAATGGTGCTTAGTAGCACAATTCAGAAAGCATTTAGGTGATGTGTTTTCAGCTGTATAAGTGGCATTTGACTGCTTTCTCTCTTCACAGCCATAGAAAGATTGCAGTTCACCATGGTTCCATATGTATGCTCAGTGTGCACTTTGAAGATATTCCAGACCTGTTACAGTTTTATCATTTGGCTCTCTATAATGAATTTGGAAACTTCAAGTAAAAACTGCTGTTTTCACTAGCTCATTTATTTACTTCTCGCTTTTCCCAAGTCTCTTGTAACATGAAGAGTCATTCCATGGTTTACTTTGGCCCAAGGAGGATACTTCCATGTTGGAACTCTCTGCCATGTAAAGCCTACATCATGGCTGAAACATGTAGCCACATGGATTTTTCTGGTCACATGGAGCTTTTTCACATCAGTAATGAATACTCCAATGAAATCGAGCACTGCCATAAGGAATCATTATAGGTTTAGGAGGATCCATGTGGGAAACCATGCTAAACGTTTTCAAGTGAGGCAAGGAGAAGTAGCCTCCAATGGGAGGGTGAGTAGAGATGGAATGAATGATTGAATTGTGGTGGTGGAGAGTTATGGGGGCCCTTAATGACAACCCCAAACCATGGTACCCCTTTACTTTTGGAAGTTAAGGGGCATACCACAAAATGTAAGTAGGGAGTCTCCCATGGCCCCTCTAAAATTTGGCCAACAGAATAAACCATTTCTTTTTCTTTAATAAAAATTGTGGTTGTGGGTTGTTGTCAAGCACATGGCAGGTGATCATATGTGGCTTGTGGACTTGGAGTCGTATAGGCCCGAGGACATACAGTACTCTCTTAACCTTAGAGCCAGCCTCCAAAAACACATAGACCAGGTGTGGGGAAACTTTGGCCCTCCAGATATTGTTGAGCTAGAACTCACATCATCCTTGCTGGGGCATGTGGGAGTTGTAGTTCTGCAAGATCGGGAGGGTCCCACCTGGTATAGATTGTAGACTGACTCTAAGTTCGATTTAGGCTGTGGCCATGGTTGCAACTTACCCATTTTGTTCATTTGAACTCGGACGAATGGCTCAGGACAAAGGACTCCCATGTCATAGTGTTTGTCTGTACAGTTACCTCTTCTGCAGGGCCTTCTGGGTTATGGCAGAAGTGCTTCAAGAAACGCAGGGAACTAAGCAGGTGGAGCCAGTTTAATACAGGCAAATATAAAATCTCAGAAGAGCAGTGAAAGAGCAGCTCAAGGGCAACTCTTCCTAAACAACAACAACTATAAGTCAACACAGGCGCCAAGCAAACCAATTTACACTCCCACCACAGAGTCTTATTATGACACCACACTAGCTATCTGGAAATAAAATCCTTCATTTTAACTTTCCTCAGTGTTTTCTTTGCATTTTCTGTCAGATCCTGGTTGCTGTTGTTTTTTAGTCTTCTCAAAACAAATATACACATATATATTCACACTGGCAAGCTTATGCATGTTAAGAAAAACCAAGTATCTGGATACAATATATGTGTTCAAAGTAGTGCTTGTGCCAAGATCCTCTGTTTTATACATCACAACATTTGTTGGGTTGCAGCTTAAAATTCACTTTCAGGTGCTGTATCAGTGTGGGATGGATCAACGAACCTATGAGGATGCTTTCAGTTGGTACCTGCTATTTTTTGCCAAATGTCAAGGTTTGACATTTGATGCTATTATCTGTTATCAGTTAATCACTCATCCTGAGTTTTTTTTTTGTTTCTCTTGATCTGATATTGAACTGAGTTGTGCTGTTAAAATCAAATAAACAGCCATGGATCTGGCATTGCTTCTTCTTGGGGGCAAGCAGCAATATTTCAATTAGTCCCCTTGTTCTCCTCTGTGCAATTGCTGTATCCCGGTGCTTTTTGATGTCTCTGATCGATTCCCTTGGGAAGGAGAGAATGACTAAGTATGACTCAGTGGGGCTGCCTTTGCTCTCAGATGAAATATTCTTTCCGGCTCTCATCCATGGCTTCTTGAAGGGTAGGGTCATTTTTCAAAGCGGCATCTGCGCTTTCGGCAAATTCGGTTCCCTTTGCTTCATTGGTGTGGTAGGTGCCCTTGTGCCGGTACATGTATCTCAGCATCACTACCAAGAGGCAAATCAAGACAAAAGCCACAGCTGCAATGACACCTATGGGGAGGAAGAAACATTTGAATGTTCCCTTTCATTAATGATTTCAAATAGCTGAAGGTTTTTTGTTTTTGTTTTGCATAGATGGATGCTTCTGTTGAAGCCTTCAAAGAGAAAGCATTCATACACAGCAACACATCAGAAAGCGGCTTTGACATTGTGATGATGAAGACTGGATTAAGGAAAAAATATAAGCAATACAAAACAAAAATAAGAAACAACAAGATCACCCCCCCATATTTAAATCTTGGTAGACTTGTTGCTGCACCCATGTTGGCAACTGCTTGAGACTTTCAGATCTTGTCAGTGCTTCCATCTCCCATGGTTTTATGTATGTAAGATTCTGAGCCAACCTTGGTGTGGGCCACAGATTTTTTTGTACATTTTGTACACGATTCTATGCTACTTAATTCCTGTTCCATTCCTGCCACAGACTCTCTCCATTGCTCCTAACCAAGCTTAAGTCTGAACCAGGAGTGTGAATAGAATCAGTTTATATTGGAATTGGCAAAAAATTGAATTCCTCAAGCAATAATTCTAGCATGGTCTCCCCCTCTCCTCGTTTTCTACAGTCCACCCAACCAGTCTGAACCAGGACTTCAGTTTTACTCATTGTTTGTTCTGCAGATCTGGGTCTGAGCTTCGACAGTTAGTCTTTCAAGCTTGGCTTACCACGGACATTTGACTCTGAAGCTATCAGCATACCTGGGATCCTGAAGCAACCCCACAATGGTTACGGTTTGGGTATGGGAAATCACTTTACCTGTGCAAAGCACACTCAAGTCTGAAGCATTAAGAAACCCTCAGAGCTTTTGCTGCCTGATTCCAGGAATCAAAGTTACTGCTATGAAAAAGAAAATTGCCCCTGTAAAGATGTTGCCTCTGGTATAATAATGCGACTCCAATAGGGAATTCATCAATTTTTAAGGCCCGTGATGGACTCTCAAAGCACAATAGGCTATAATGCTCTTTAGATGTTGTACAGTATTAATAAGCCTCAGGGACTCAGCACAATTCAATTTTCCTCCTAGTAACTTGTAGGAAGCTGAAATTAAAGTTACAGGAGATGGAACCTAAGGGAAATACAGCAGAACTTCACTAATTTCCACTAATGACGGGGAATCCACCTGGTGAATTACTGAAATTAGCAAGTACAGCAAGGAAGTGAGCAAACACAATAGAAATAAAGAAGGCCCAAATAATACATCTTAACATTTAAGAAGCTTCTTTGGGGAGAAATAGTAATTCAAGCGAACAACTTGAATTAGTACGACAATGTGCTAATGGGACTGTAGCAAAATTGCTGTAACAAGTTTCTGTCATGGTAGCTCTCATCAGTGGAAAAGCCTAGAGAGGGAATGCTCTTCTTAACACCAGTTGATAATCCAAGATGGTTTTGTATGTGCACAGATAAATGTGCAGAGAGACAGTGAAGTTCCGTGAGCGGGGAGAAAAAAAGGAGGCCTCACACAGCAAGGTTTTGGGACAGTATCATCTGGAATCCCATGACTTCAGATGCCTTGGGCTCTCGCAGATTTTAAAATGAGAGGTGGGAATGTGAGGATACCCACAAGGCAGAGCAGCCCCATGTGAGGCTGCTGTCTATAACCTATATAGTAATCAAACTATGGTACAACCAACAGGGATTGCATTCAGCTCCAGTGAGGAACCTTCTGCACATCCACATTTCTTAAGAGGCAATGGGTGATTTATGAGATGCCACTCTGAGCTCTGCCCCACACCCTCCTCAATCAGATTAGGGGAATCTCCAGAGCAGAGTTAGGGAGTGCACAGAGGAGGAAAGTGGCAGGAAGGAAGTCCCATTGTGCAGGTGGGAATCCTTGCGCTGATGGGATGCTTACTTAGCAGTGCACTAGATACAAACCTTTGAGAAGCATTAAAGCACTCCCTTCATACTGGTCTGAATATCTAGTGGGTTAAACTGTGTTTCCTGAATCAAGTTTTTGACCTGTTTAATCTCAGTTATTGCTTTTCACCTCTTCATTTGTCTTGCCTGCAAAATCATTAATATTATTATTTCTTGTTGTTTAGTCATTTAGTCGTGTCCGAATCTTCATCACCCCATGGACCAGAGCATGCCAGGCATTCCTGTCTTCCACAATATTATTATTATTGCCTGCTAAATCATTAATATTATTCTTATTAATAATAATAATAAAATCGGAATTAGAGTAGACCCACTTAAATAAATTTATTTGAATTAGTCATGTCAGTTGATGGATCTGAGTAGGGTTTATTTGGATACAACCCCTACTTTTCATCTTCTATACCCTCATTTTACAGGGCTTACCTGTTTAGTCCTTTGTGTGGGGGGGCTCAAAGTGTTCAATTTAGCACTAAGGGGATTGTTCCATCAGTGCAAGGATTTCTGCCTGCCCAACTGAACAATCTTCCATTTCTTCCCCCCCTGCACTGTTCTGAGGGTTCTCTTGACCCGCCAAAGTGGATTTAGAGAAGGCAAGAGGGGTGCATAAGGCGGGGGAGGGGGAAAGCCCTATTGCACTAGTGGAAGTCCTTGTGTTGGTTTCTGCTAACAGAAAGAGCTGGTTGAATCCTACTATTATCTGTGTATGGTTTTCTCTAGACTTTAGCACTCTAACTGGGACTGTGCAGTCCAGACCTCCTTTCTCTCTGTGATGCTGCATTTAAAATAATAATAATAATTTATGAAATGATATTAAATGCCTCCTGATGTAAACATACAATGGCTTTACTTCCTGTCTCTCCCCCCCCCCCCCCGACAACTAGGAAGCCTTCCGGGTACATATGCCTGCTACACCCCTGGGCTGCTTACCCCATCCATGCAAGCACCAAACATATTTTCTGCCAATTCTCTCTGCACTTCCAGTGCCGTGCTTCAACCTGCTTTCAGCAGGTCTGTGGTAGTTTCAGTGAGATTTTAGAAATCTGGAGCCTTGCCTTTTTGTATAAATGTCTTACATACAGAGAGTGCACATAATATTCCACCCTCCCCAAGGAAGCCGTCATTGCATGTGCTAGAAAGTCTGTTGTATAGCAGCTTTATGGATGTCTTTTCAGGTTTGGCCTGAATGGTTTATCACATTTTCACAGACTATTAACAGAGACATATTGCATCAAACCATTGATTTTTCAACAGAAAAGCTGAGTAGGTGTATATTATAATACTTATTTTTTCTGGGCATAGGTAGAGAGTCCCGTTTTGTTTCTTCTGTTCTGTGAAATACAGCCTTTGTTCAAGCAAGATTGTGTTCTTACCTCCGATGACTGCAATATCAGCTGCAGTCGGAGAGCTTCCAATATTTGCAGCTAGAAATAGAATATACAAAATCTAATTAGACAGGAGATCTCGGTTGATAAATAACCACAGCTACTGCACTGAATGGAGCAGCATTCTGTTTTTGGTTTTTTTTAAGCATTCCATTCGTTTTCTTCCCATGAAACCAAGAATGTGAAGGATCTGGACTGCAAAGGGCAGAAATTAGAATCCTCAAATCCTCAAATTGTAGCATTGGAAAGGGACTTTGAGGTTCATCTGGTCCAACCTTTTGCAATTCAGGAATCTCAACTAAATCAAAAAGAAGAAGCCTAATTCAAGCACTGAGGATGCCCCATGCTATGCACACTAAGGATGAGAAACCTGAGACCCACCAGATGCTGTTGCACTATGACTCCCATCACTGCTGACTCCAATATCAGAGGGCCAAAGGTTCTCCATCCCTGCTGTACACACTGAAAATATATCACTAGCACACTTGTGTAGTGGCTCTGCAGCCCAAGGAAACATCTACAAAATGTTACAAATATTTTCTGTCAATGTTTCTGGGTAAATTCAAAAAGCATAAGCATTTCCTCCTTCATTTCCCCTCACAAGCACAAAATCCATGAAAGAAACGTGTATGTTCTAAGTCGAATGGCAGAAGATGTGTCAATGGCACCTTCATCATCATCAACCTTTTATTCAACCGTCAGTCAGAAAAAGTACATTTGTCAAAACACAGTTAAAAGCTCCAGGAAGATTTTAAAACTTAGCCAACACTAAAATGGGCTAAACAGATAGCCTCATGTCAATACAGTCAATTATAGTCTTGCGACGCTTAAAAGCTAAAAAAAGAAATTTGGCCACCAAGGAAGGTATAGCTCTAGTGCCGTTATTCAGCAAGTGTAAAACCTGGTTTTCTCCAGATAGGAAGCTAGATTGACATAGGAGTGGGTCTATAAAGTTTTGTCTAAGCTCTGCATAAGAAGGGCAAGTCAAGAGGATGTGTTCGGTGGACTCAACCACACCCATGGCACAATGACAGGTTCTCTGGGCACCTTGATCATGTTTGGGACTTAGACTGATGGATTATGCATGATCCTGGTTTGTCTTTCACTTTGTGTACTTGACATATTCTACATTGTTTGGAGTCTTGCCTGTGAGACCTTAGATTCTAGAGGCTTGGAGCCTAACCTGTAGGAGTAAGAGAAAACCCTATTCCATGTCCCCACCTAGTAGTGGACAAGAATGGTTTCCCCTGCAGAGCTCAAAAGTTGGGCAAGCTGGTTTAGTAAGTTGTGTTCCTTCATGCATCGGTTTTAGGACTTTATAAGCTGCCATCAATGTTATGTATGTATAATGTTGTTGTTGTAGTAGTAGTATCCATCTTTAGTTTGGAATTTTTCTCTTGAGTTATAAAAAGAACATAAATAATGAAGTGATCTTTCAAAAAAATCACACAGTAGGAGACTGCTTTTGGGTCACTATTTTGTCTTTCTTCCAGTTTAAAATCGGAGAGGAATCTCATCTGCCCTTTCTGATGAATGTGGTTCTACTGTGAGTAATTTCTCTCCCTTGGCTTACAAGTGTTGTAATGGGCCCAAGACTTATTCAACTGGCAAATCTGTCCCTGGCCTGTACCATTTCATACCACAGGTGGGGACTCACACGCCTGCACGTTTCTTCATAAAACTCATTGAAAATGGGAAAATAAGGCTTGACTAGGACATTTATTTCTATTTTCTATGTGCAGAGTTGTTGTTTTAAGAGAATCATTCAGTAGTGTGAATGCCCCACCCCATAGTTTCAACTCATACAGCCCATCCACAGTTGTACCATTTCAGTAAGAGCAAACGTCTGTCTCAAAAATGAAGGCTGGGTGTTTACTACAATTGACTGCTGCGGAAGGAACAACAAAGATGGATAACTAGGTCATTTGTCATAAACAGGTGCAGTTTTTGTGAAGTGGCACTTGCTTACCACAGGGCTGAATTTGGCTTCTGGAACTCCAATTACATTCTCTACTGGATTATAACAATGCCAGAATTAGATAAAACCCAACATTGGTGTGTGTGTGTGTGTGTGTGTGTTTAAAAAAAGAATCTAAGAAAAGGAATTGGTTTGAGAGAGTTATGAGAGGTTGAAAAAGCTAGGCATGAAATCTCAAATTTAATTATAGCCCTCACTTTAAAAAATAATAATCAGACTAATAAAAGGCAGGAAAAAGGGGGGTGGGAGCATTTTGCAGGAAGAAAGGAAACTTCAGACAACTCCCTTTTTCTTTCCCATTATCTTACAAGATACTTAATGCATCAGCAAACTGAGAGGCTCTTATTTCCCTAGTTCCGCTACCCTGCCTTTTTCCCTTTCTATCTGCTGTAATGGCTATAATCTTGCATTGAAGTTGTATATAAATAAATGGGACCAGAGTGCATAGGTCGGAGACTGCAGCTACCACAGCTACACACAAATAGCACAACTCTAATTTAAACACCTTGAACCAAGCGCAGTAAGCTTTCGTAGAGCAACTCCAGACTGTTGCTGATTTTGGGTGGGATTCAATCACATACTGGTACATTCAGGTTGTGTAATTAATGTTGATTGGGAGGTTTTTTCCAACAAACTCACTTCCCCACAAAGATAAGACCTTTTAGAATAAGAAATGTGACAGAGCAATGCACCTGCACTTGCTTTGATTCAACACCATATAGTGGTACCTCAGGTTAAGAACTTAATTCGTTCCGGAGGTCCGTTCTTAACTTGATACTGTTCTTAACCTGAGGTACCACTTTAGCTAATGGGGCCTCCCGCTGCCACGCAATTTCTGTTCTCATCCTGAAGCAAAGTTCTTAACCTGAAGTACTCTTTCTGGGTTAGCAGAGTCTGTAACCTAAAGCACCTGTAACCCGAGGTACCACTGTATAGAGTTCATACAAAAAAATTGAATGAATGCTCCTCAACAGCCGTTTTTTAATCTCCCCACAAACCAACCTGAATGAATGTTCATTCCACAGGCTGTCTGAAAGCACACCATGGTTTTATTACTGTTGCCAGAGATGGGTTGAATTTTATTTTATTTATTTTTTTGTGGGGGGAAAGCCTGGAGGAGGGAGCTTTTGCAAGACACCCTCAATAGCCTTCCTTCAGTGAGTTCATGCTTTTGTTACTGTTGTTGCCAGCCGTTTTCTTCCCACACAGAGCCAATGAGCAAGAATGCAGCGGCAGTTATTCCTCCTCCTTTTCACTTCCACTTATGTTTACTTGCTCATCCCTGCTTGGCCAGGGTCAAGTGAACAAGCTACCCTGAAATGGGGAAGAGGAGGAGCAGGTCCAAGGGGGCTCTTGTCAGTGGGCTTCCTGCTGGGATATGGGCTCTCAGCAGGTGCTGAGATGGATTTTGTTGGGAAAACCATCCTCCCACTTTGCAACTCAGCACCTATTTTCAGGTGTGTGTGGATTATTACTATGTAAAATGGTGGCCACTCTTGATGCCTGAGCAGCCTCTGGACTGCAACAGGTTGGGAGGAGGCGTTTAACCCTCTATCGCGATGTCACAGTCCTGACAGCAACAACAAAACCTCTACTATTTCCATTTCAAGGAAATCTCTCACTGGTGCCCTTGAAATGCAAATAGCAATTTCAAGAGAGGCAATTTTGTTTGCAGTGGGAGAATGATTGAGATTTCCCCTCTTCACCATCCCAAGACTCCTAACTACATAACAAAAAGGGAGGCACATTAATTGTGTTCCTGCTACTACCACTGTCTAGTTTGGCCCACAGATTACACTGGGCACGTGGAAGGGAACCGCTTTGTCCTGTGTGAGGAATTGGCAGTTCTCAGCAATGTGACCCAACCCCTAAGAAGCTCCAGTTCTAAATCTTAAAAGCTTGTGCCCGCTTTGCAATAAGATCTGCCAGTGCAGACTACACTGCAGAAGAAAAGGGGATGGTGGAGAAAACAGGACAGGGATCACATTCTGTATTTCTGGCTATAAAATTATAAACCACACAGCTTCTGCAATTGTGCCCATCCTCCCTGCTTTTAGTGTGTGTGTTTTTTTCTCTTGCCAACACATGTCATTCATTGATTTGCCATATAGATTTAAATCTCAGGCTAGAGGCCAAGGAGTGCAAGAAAAGATTGCTAAAGGTCACTTGACTTGTTACATTTTGGGTGCTCAGTGAAAAATAAAATGTGTGACAAATGCATGCATCATGCAGGTACAGTTATTTGGAACACAGGAAGCTGCCTTCAACTGAGTCAGACCATTGTCCAAACTAGCTCAGTATTGTCTATGTTGACTGGCAACAGTTCTCCAAGATTTCAGGCAGGGGTCTCTTCCAGGCCCAGGAGTATAGCCAGGATTTTTGTTAGTGGGGGGAAGAACTGAACTATCTGTGACGCAATTGGTCAGTTAGCTAAGTATTTTTATTTATTCACTTGATCTGGGTGTGGGTGTGTGCAGATGCCACCCTCTGCTGCCCTCTGGCTGTGCCCATGTCCAGACTTACCTGGGGATGCCAGGCATTGGGACCTTTTGGATGAGATATGCCCTTCTCCATATTGGGGAGTCATGATTGACTGCAAGTTTATATTTAAAGTACATTTGGAGCCAAGCCCAGAATCGCCCCAACATAGTGTGTGAAGTCATCTAGGGTAGACTTTCCCCAGCCTGATACTCTCCCATAATTTCTAACCATTGGCCATGCTTGCTGGGGTTGATGGGAGCTGGGGAAGGCTGGCCTAAGGGTGCATGAATCAAGAGAGAGAGAGCTTGCAAAATCCATTTTCTAATAAAAGGATTCTGTTCAAACTGCATATTGAACAGTTAAAGCGTTACCCATTATCTAGTTGAATACTTGCTGCCAACTCTGGTGCCCCACTGGAGTTGGCATCCACTTTTCTGAAGGGGTCATCAGAGCAAATTCATCAATCTGACACTCTCTCCGCTGAAAAACCCATCACCGCCTTCCACGAGATGGTGAAACTCATCAACGCCGCTCTTTGAAAATTAAGGAACAGTTTCTCATCTGTCAATCTGGACAGGAGATAGAATAATTTGGCCTCCATTTATATGCTAAATTATTACAAGGATAATAATGGTGGGTTGGGGAGGGGGAAATATAACAACCACACTGATTGTTTAGGTGACTGTAAATGGATTGTCTTCAAAAGGCGAGGTTAGAGAAAAATGCAGATAAACACACAGATTGCTTCAAAATCAAAACACTTAAGGCCCGGTGTTCATCCTTCTAGAACTAATGGCTATTCAGAGTGAACGGGATTCTGCCTCGAATTGCATTCAGATGCAAATATTTAATTGCCTCGGTAGCAAATAAAATTATAGGCCCCAGGTATTTGCTGGATGTTTTTCCACAGAAACAACATAGTTAAACTGTGGAGTATTTGATGAATTAAATTCATTATGTTAATGCACTCCATATAATCTGAGCAGCCCACCTTTGGCTTGAAAAATACAGCAGAACTGCCGGCGTTGATTCCTGCTGCCTAAGACTGCTGCTGTCACTTCCATTAATTAACCTAGCGGCTTACAGTTTTCTTAACGCTTCCTTAAAAATAAGAATCAAAGAAAGGCAGTAGTCCTGTGAGCCTTAGCCGTGTTATCCGTGTGGTACCATTGCTTATTGATCAGTGCAGGGCAATGGGTATACAGCTCCCAGAGGATAGACGCTCCTTTGTTTAGATGTTCCAAAGGCAGTGAACAAAGATCACATATTGTGGTCAGGAAAACAACAGCAGTTTTTTGTTTTAAAGGCAACCCAGATGAAATCCAGTGACTCTTAAATATCTTTGTTTCTTTTTTTGTGGCCTTCAGATAGTGATGCCATGAACCCAATAAATAGGGCTGATTGTACTCTGGCATGTTCTACCCAGTTTGAAATTCTGTGCTGAAAGCCAAATGTGTATACAATGTGTAGCTTCCTTTCCCTTCTTCTTCTTCTTTTTTTACTTTTATTAATTATAAGTCCAGGTTTTGTGGGGAGCAGAGGATAATGGTTACCAGGAATTTAGCATTTGGAGAAGGGGAGAAAGTTATCTCTTCACTCTCCAGCATGACTGGAACATAAATTGCCCTCCTATGCATGGCCAGTAGTGAAGACCCCCAAAACCACCACCCCAAATAAATGCACAATAGACACAGAATTTTAGTTTAAGGTTTTTGGCAATAATTTTGGCCACAACTTTATTGAATTACAGCTTGTGAGTGGTTGCCTAGGCATTGGTTCCCGACTACCTGACCCTGCACAGTGGCAGGAACAGGACTGACAACTGGACTCCACCAGAGGTCAGTAAGGGAAAACATGCTGGGGGAGCACGGAGTTGAGTGCAGGCTCCAGTTCACCCTATATGTTCCCAGGGACTCTGGCGTGGCCCTAACCCCTGAAAGGGGATCGGACAAAAGCAAGGAGAGTCCCTGGATTCCTTTAACGGAATTCCCTAGCAGCAGCAATGGAGGGGCAGGCACAACCAACCACTTCCCCTCCGCAAAACATTGAACCAATGCCTAACCACCAACCTTACCTAGTTGTGACAATTTGTTTCACGGTAGGCAAAAACCAAATGGCAACAGCCAATCAGCCAAATGGCAAAATTCCTACCAGGCCCCTGCTCCAAGACAGACGACCCCTAGACAGGCATAGCAAGGCCAAAAGGACAGCCCTAAATATAGGGAGGGAGGGCGGGTGATCGGATGCACGTCGCAAGAAAAAGAAAGCTCCCAGTGATGTGCAGCAGCTTAAATAGCCGCTTGGCAGCCAATAGACAACCAAACAGGACAAATTTCTGCCCCAGCAACTGAGGGGAAACCAATGGGGTGTTGTGGCTATCCAAATGGTCCTGCCCCACAACAGGGAGGCAGTTTAGGTGATCTCCCTGCAACACGTGCTCTCCATGATGGAGGACACGATAAAATAAACAAATTATACCCCCTGCCCAAGTATTGGTACTCTGTAGGAGGGGGCAATTTTAGTTTGGAGATGGGGGAGACAAACCACACCTCCCTGCAACCTGCATTTCTCAAAAGGATCATACATATACAGTGGTACCTCGGGTTACATATGCTTCAGGTTACATACACTTCAGGTTACAGACTCCGCTAGCTCAGAAATATTACCTCAGGTTAAGAACTTTGCTTCAGGATGAGAACAGAAGTCGTGCTCCAGTGGCATGGCAGCACTGGGAGACCCCATTGGCTAAAGTGGTGCTTCAGGTTAAGAACAGTTTCAGGTTAAGAATGGACTTCCGGAACGAATTAAGTACTTAACCCATGGTACCACTGTACACACACCATGCACACCTGTAATTTATAAAAGCAAAAGGGTGGGAACATAGCTACATACTACACATTGATGCACCTGTAGTTTGGCTTAGATAACCAAAATCCACAATTTAGAACACATTATGCAAATATACACCAAGCTGCTGCATTTGAATGATGCCCTGTGAGGAGTGCACTATTTGGGATTTTGCAAAACCTAACAATGATTTGGCAAGAACTGGGGTAGTAAAAGTGTTTTGGTTTTTTTTAAGAAAAGGAGAACTAGAATGAATTAAAGGAGAAGTGGTTAGGGGACAGATGAGAAGATTACTTTTTTTATCAGGCTCTCAGGTGCCTTGCCAAAGTTTTCCTTTTTCTTGTGAGTTTCCAGCCACCACTACTGGTGCATTTCCATGGTATTCCTTCTTAAGGTTTGCCTGATCTGCCCTGATATCATAGTGGAACCTTGTAGGCAGAGATGCCATTGTCCCTCACAATAGCAGATGGCATGGTAGGATGCCACCATTTACCTGGCCTCTGGCTGGTTTTATTGCTTACAAGGAGGTAAGCATTCTTTATTCCCCAAATCTCCTGAAACAATGTTCCCATGAGATACTTTAGAGAAAACAAAATGGCGGACACTGGAAGCATCTGCCTATGTCACACACATCTCTATAGATAGAAGATAAGATTACAGTGGTACGTTGGTTTACAACGATAATCCATTCCGGAGGTCCGTTTGTAAACCAAAACAGGTTGTAACCCAAGGTGCGCTTTCGCCAATGGGGCCTCCCAAATCTTTTTGTTCGTAATCCCTCAAAAAATGGGTTGTAATCCAAAAAAAGGTTGCAAACTGAGACATGCACTTCCAGGTTTGATGTGTTTGTAATCCAAAATGTATGCAAACCAAGATGTATGCAAACCAAGGTACCACTGTATAGCTCAAAGTGGATAATGGAAGAACATACAGAATTTTGCAGGTCATAGGTGGCTGGTAAAAAAATAATAATATTGAAGAGAAATTCTTTAAAATTCCACACAGGGTCTCCCTCATCCTAACCTGTCAGAGAAAAGACTTCAAAGTATTCTGCCATCCAGAAATCTTTAAATATAATACATGTTCATTTTAGGATTATCAACAAAGTATTATTTTCTGACATTATTTGTCATTTGATAAATTTATTTATTTAGTTATTTACGAGGCAAATACTGTGCTTTCTGAGAAAATTCTGCACAAAGCAGGCTACGTTGTTTTCAAAATACAAACCCATTATATTAAACTTTTTAAAACACACAATCAGCAACAATAAACAAGAAGATTGAGATCACCATCATAAAAATGATAAGCCATGTAAAGCAATATTATTATTAATAATAATAAATATGGAATAAGATAATCCTCATCATGCCAGCAAAATGCCTGCTGTTGAACTGGAGGCAGGGGAAAGCTATGAATAGCACTAGCTTTGGAAGATGCTGATAACAGACGTTAAGATTATATAATAGACAGATATGAAAATTTGTTTGCCAAATCCTGTTTTTAGACATGCACATGAAATAACTGCTTGTGTCAAAGTCAATATTGCGTTTATCAAGTGGATCTAGTAAAAAGCCATTTTCTGGTGGGCAAAACAGCCACCGCAAAATGATGCTATGCACAAGCTACCATGTGATTTGAGACCTCAACATACATAGGAAGCTACATTAAACCAAGTCAGACCATTGGCCTATCTAACTCAGTGCTGTCTACATTGAATGACAGCAGTTCCTCAGGATCTCAGACAAGAGTCTTCTCTAACTCTACCTGCAGATTCTGAGGATTGAATCTTCTGTATTCAAGGCAGTTTCTCTGCCACTGAGCTATGGCCTTCCCCATCAGCTACTGCCCCTACCTTGTACCTGGTGTTTGATTTGCATTTTCTCCCTTACTGCCATTCTGCCTCTGCCATATGATGTGCCACTTATGAACCATGAGCACAAACTGTCATTTTGCACATCCACTACAGTTCATGCCAGAGTTAGTGGCACGCAAAACCATGGCTCATTGTGAATGGGCCAGCAACATCTGCCAGTCAACCGTGTTGCAAATACAGCTGCAAATACAACATATTAAGTGTTTTAAGTGCATTTTACAAATGTGACACTAAATGGCGCTGGTGAGCTAATGGCAAATTTCATATATACTTTACTACATTTATTATAAAGGCATTTTCACAGTGTTTTTTTAAAAAATATATATATATAATTGTGTAGATTCAGCCTGGGTCTGGGCAGAAGAAGCTTTGTGCTATCTGTGGTACTTGCTCTTTGGTACAAACTGTTTGGTCCTGGGGAAATCCTCCTCATATTTCTAGATTTACTACTCAGGAGGGTGCACAGAGATGTTGCTGAAACCATCATCTTGTTTTGCGGAAGGGTGATTCATTCTTTGGAAAGAAGAGCCAGCAATCCTGTGGGGAATTTTATAACCCCTGTGAAGTGCAGCACCACACAGGAAGTGTTTTATCTTTCTCCAGCTTCACTGTCCTTTGAAGTTAACCTTAGTTTTGCGCCATTACTCTGAGAGGAGCAAAGTTCCATGGGTGCATTGCACATTCAGTTTGGATTTCCTTTGGAAAGAGGTCACTAGAGGCTTATTGGAGTTTTGTAACATTTATATTTTCAAATAGACAAGTCAAGCTTAGGTGGAGACACACAGTTTAAGTAGTCTAGCAGCCAACTGAAACCTGGTGCTCCTACATCAAATCTCCAAGGAGATATCCGGCACCCTAAGATGTTTACAGAGCCCAAATTTCTCTCTCTCTCTCTCTCTCTCTCTCTCTCTCAATTTTAGAGCTCCTTTATCACTGACAAGTCTTGTTGGGGAAATGAATCTCTTTTAGCTTTTTCTATACCAAAAACATTTTAAAAGTGCTTGGCCTTTGGGCCTATTTGTCTGCAAATGTGGAGATCTCTCATGTCTATGATTTTCAGACTAATTGCACACAAAAGACATGGGGATATTTACGTGATTCCTTTTGTCGTTACCCATTTCAGTCCTTGTGGCAGAACTACTACAGTGATCCTTCTGAAATTTGACAGGATTCATGCTCTCTGAAGTGGTGATTCAGCCTGCAAATTCTATCCAATTCTGCCCCTAAATAAAAACTTAGAGATGGTTTCTGTTTGGAGGGTGGGTGAAATCACATTTTAGAGGTGCCTAGTATAAAAATCACTGGCAGGCTTTATGCTCTCTTGAGGGACTACTGTGTGTGCAAATTTCACCCACTTCAGTCAAAAGATAGAGAAAAGTTAGAGCCTTGTTGTTGGTTTCCCAGTAGTGAACCAGGGAGGATAGTGGCATTGACACTGGAAGACCAACAGGTCTCAAAGAAGCAGCAGAAATCACAGGCTGCACATGGGAGTTTGAACAGGAAGCAGGACGGGGAATATAAACTTGGGTTAGTCGCAGTGCTTCAGGCCTTCCCTCCACTTGAATCTGATGAACTCACATTTCAACCAGAATACTGCTAACCACTACTTGACATATAGGCTGCACCATAGCATTGCTTCGAAAGATGCAGTGGCTTCCAGACATAACTTTTTCGGGAGCATTGCCTCAGCATATTTGGGATCGCTGTTTTGTTCTGCAAAAAAAAGGCATGCTCTGTGAAAAGGCTGCAATAATCCCTTTGGCACAGTAGCAGCTCATACTGGGGGGAGGGGGAGGTACAATAGGAGTAGCTGCCTTTTGCTAACACCCCATGGAATTTTTGCTGTCACAGCAGCATATGATGTTGGAAGGTATTTTCAGACTAGCATGACGGGGTTATTGACAGGTTTTTAACAAAAGACAGAGCACCACAACTTGAAAATGATTGGATAGTGCAATCCTATACATGTCTTCTTAGAAATGACTCCCAGATAAGTAGGTATCAAAATGCAGCCTATGACATCTAAATCAGGGAACCTGTGGCCTTCCAGAAGACTACAGTTCTCATCATCTGTGTCCTCTGGCCACATTGGCCAGAACTGTTGGGAGTTGATGATACAACAACACCTGGAGGAAAAAGTTGCCCATTCCTGTGTCTTTAAAGCATGGACACCCTTTCACACCTGGGCTTCCTGCTCTGAATTAGGATGACAGTTCTTGCTGCTATGAGCCTAGTTTACCAGCTCCACATCAAGGCTCTGAAAACTCCAGCTGACCGACGAGATATTCTGTGTGATGTATATAAGAGTCAAAACTTGTATGAGTCTTTTCCCATTGATGAAAAAATTAGAACATGCTAAAAAACAGCAAGTCTGGGTGGAACTTTGAGATCTGATGGCAAGAAAAGCTTGCAATAGTAGGACAGCCATTTGATAGGGGCTCTTATTACATGAGCTACTGCATACTTTTGAGTTAAACCCTGACAATGTGTTCAGGCGAAGAGTTAGTGTTTTATTAAAGCCACCTAAAGAGATTCATGTCTGAGAGTTTGATGCTGTGCCTTCCATAACCACACATAACACACTATCCATCCAGCATTTCTAGACTGGCACTGGATTGTGATTATTGTTCAGATTAGCTGAGAGATTCCTTTTGATTGCAGCTGTACGACTTGAGACGCACCTAGCTCAGTGCTCCTCACAAGTCATATATCATGGGCTACCCAGAGCATGATAAACTGTCTTTCTGGGACCGTGAAATCAGCATTATTAAACTTCTTGCAAGCCACAATGACTGTGGAGCTGTATTTGGCTTGGCAAGTCACAAAATATAGGTCTTGATTATACCGTGTTTGCACCAACAGGCATACATAGACAGGCATTCTTGCTGCCCATTACCCATGAAATATGAAATATTCTTCCCCAAGCATTTCCCAGAAGCTGGTATAAGACCTTTCCACTTGGACAATATTTTAGCAACCCAGAGTAATCTGGTTCTGAGTAGCTTTTTTGGGGTATATTGTATATTTTAGAATATTTTGGAATATACCTATTACTTTTGAATACTGTATCTTGCCCTGGGGGCAATGTAAGCCATAAAACAAAAACAAAATAATAGCAACATTAGTTAAACTATATCATCTATCTATCTATCTATCTATCTATCTATCTATCTATCTATCTATCTATCTATCATCTATCTCTATCATCTATCTCTATCTATCATTCTATTCGGTTTCTTTAGATCAGGCTTGTTGTTTCCTCAGCCAGAAAGGAAGTGGCATCAGTTCTCAATTATTGATTAGAAACTAGTGTGTTGACAGTCCACCAGCTGTTGAGAGTCACTTGTCTGCTCTGATGTCACAGGCAGATGTGTGCTATCACCTTCTGGGCTATTAGTTTAGTTGCACTGATGTCACAGAGGGGCTTAGAAGTCAAGTACTAAGGGGAACTCAGAGCACCTTAGAATTTGTTCTTCAGGAGCACAGTTTTGTTTGGTTTTTAATTGCAGCAAACAAAATTTCTTACTGACCATGGAAATAACATCCTTTTAATACTTGGCTACCTGGCCCTGGGCTGCCAAGCTCTTGGTGAAGGCTCTAAAACTGCTTAGTTGATTTGTATCCAGCTAGAAGGTGTCATTTGAAACACCCTGATATCTAGGCTGTATTGAAAAAAATCTTGCTAGGTTCCAAGGTGCTTCAAATGACATCTAGTGGGTACAAATCAATTGAGTGTTTTCTAAATCTTTGATAAAAACGACAGAGGACGTTTGCTGGCTATGGTATGATGTAATGAATACAAATTAAAACTATAGATTCTAAAAGGGTTTTAATCAGAGTTGTCACTTGCTTAGACAGTATTGATGGCACTGTTGTAAACAGTGTACCTTACAATTTCATAGTTTGCTCAGTCATTTCTGATGGCCATGGAAACTGATGTGGAGACTTAGATCCTGGGCTCATAAGGACCAGTCTCATGTACCACCCAGACTCATTGCTACTGCAGGAGTGTTGTCAACTACTATCCCCACCACACAAACACACAATCACTTCTGGGTACAGGTGGAATAACTGACAATTCCATATTTTTTTTTGCCATTCTCTTTGACCTTACTCTTTTGCAATTCTGAATCTAATTTTGTGGCTCCAGTTATGTCCTGCCCAACTAGTGAACAACCATGCCAAGCACATCTACCAGCCATACTACTTTCCTTATTAGGTATTTGACATGCTTCCTTTCCTTACAATCAGAGAAGTCAATTAAAACATGACACTTATAATGTTCTTTGTAGACAAACGCACATGGCTGATAGGCTGTGCTTCATTTTGTGCACAGGCCTGGGGTGTAAGCACAAAAGGTCAGCAGGATTAGGCAGCTGCTGGGGTCCAGGTCTATTAAGGGACCCACCAACTGAAAGTCAGTGCCACCATATTAACTTTCAGGACCTATGATCTGGTCAGGCTTTGCTCCAAAGAACCATCTTGACCATATAGGAAGTTTAAGATATTCTCTTTGCATACACTTCAACCATTGTGATTTGAGTGGGACATCCTGGAATTTAAGAAGCCATACTAGTTTCTGACTGACTCCCTGAATGTCCTGCTTTTTTGGTCCAGCGCTCTGGCTTAAGTCAGCTGGCTCCTGTGAGAGCTCAGGACTGAAAAAAGAAGCATCCAAATTTTGATCAGCACGATGTTGGAGGGTATGTCTTTGTGGTCTCAGACATCCTCTGGCCCTAACCACCTTGACCTCTGAGACCATTGGCCCTTCCTAGGTCATGTTGCTCTGAGGGCCTTCCAAAAACTAAAGCCGGCCCTGAGGCCTGTTATAGATATATTGACATGCTCATCAATGGCAGAGGTGGATGATTCCTCTATACTTGCATCAGAGAAGCTGCAGTGGCTTAAGAAAACTAGGCAGTGTGTTAAGCCTCAGTCTCTCATCCTTATAACATGAGCATCTCATAACTAGATGTCACAGAACCAGGGCATGCAAAATGCCAATCTTATTAACTTTAAGTTCCTTTGACCTAAATTTATGGTGTCTGGTGTGTTTGCTTATTACAACATGCACCCATTCTTGTTGGGACTCTAATATAATTTATTCTTACTAGATACCTCCTCCTTTCCGTTATCTAAAACTGGGGGGATTTTCTCTTTCTTTTGGTTCAAGAAAGTTAAGTTTCCTTTGTGCTACAAGGGGAAAGGAGAATAGCTCTGGTGGAATTAATAACCAGCATGATCTTTAATTACAAGACATGTGCGGCAGACGCCTGGAGATAGCTACAATTACCAATCTGACAAAAATAGTCATGTTGCACTTCAGACAGACAAGCTACTGTTTCACTTCTACATGCACCGAATGGTCACCTCAAGGCAGCTGTCAGGATGTGTAAGTCACAGCACCGGTTTATGCGCCATTTAAAAAAGAGGAGTCGGGGCAGAGTGCGTCTCGTGCACACCACCTCATTGATTTAAGGAGAGGGCTTTACTGAAAAGCAATACTGTTGAGAGGACACATGGAATTCATAATTTCATCTCCTCAATTACTGCCTGGGGCAGGGTAGCAGGGAGGCTACGAACATAATGCCGGATTCACTTCCTGCCTGGGAAATGTTGTTAACAACACAAGACAGAAAACACAGCCCTTCTCTTTCAGGAAAAGACAGGCCTCTAAGAGAAGGGGAAAGACCTTCGCCTCAGGCTCCTTCTTTTCATTTAAACCATCCTCACACATCAACTCTCTCTCTGTTCTTCAAGCTGGTCCCCTTGCCCGAGCCTCATCCATCATGTGTTTACCCAGGCAAGAAACTCTTCAAACAAGCATTCCATCAAGATTGCTACTTGCGCTCCGTTCAGTCTCAAGTCCTGTGACCAAAAATCAGATGCTACCAAAGCCCAAAGGCCTGATTTGTTTCAAACAAGTAAAACAGTTTAGCTGAAATCAGCCTTGGTTCATGCCCCATAAACAGGATGCAAGGCTTTGGGGACTATCAAGAAGGAAATGAAACGGGGCAAGTGGTGTGAAGAAGCTGCAGAGGTCATGACCTTTTGGCTTATTGGGGAGGGCTGGATGGAATCTGCTACGGATTGAATCAGGAACCATTATAGATACTCTGAATCTCCATTATAAATCTCTGGCAGAAGGGCCTTCTCTATAAATGGAAACCAGTTAACAACAGATTAACAGTTCTAGATTTTCTGCAGAAAGACCTGTGAATTATAGTTATGTGCGGCTAGTGCTTTGTATCCAGACTCATTTACAGAACTATAACCCCCAGGGTTCCTTGACTGAAAGACATGAATTTTGCAACTTGCTCAGTCCACAGATCAATTGCCCTGCTCAATTGTTCAAGACAAACACTAAAAAATAAATGAATGAACTTTTCTTTAAAAAAAGAAGAGTTCAGCTTTAACAGTTGAGCAACCCAATTCCCTCCCCTGTCTGCAAGCCCCTCTGCCTCTTCCCCTGAAATGTTTTCTTTCAACTCTGATAATGCCTCTTGCCTGTCTGGATGGAGGATACAGAGGGGTGTGTAAGTGTGTGTAGAAGCTGACCTATTATTCCAAAGGTGAAATGGACATTTGTTGCCCTCACACTTTTGCCTTTAGCCCTGCATAGTACTAGCATGTGCCCACCCAGAAGGTCCCCTATAAAGGAATGCAGAAGTCAGGCTGATAAAGGTTCTCCACTACATGCTTAGGGCTTGAAATGAACCAACAAGCGATGTTCAGGCACTGGCAAAAATACATTCCACATAGCTGCTCCTATTCCATAAATTCTCGCAGCTGTGTTTTACGCTAGTCCAATTTCTGAGAGGTCTTCAGTAGAGATATGCCCTACCCAAATCTTCATCCCTCCTTGCATCCCAGCAACCTGATTGCAGAGGGGATAAAATTGAGGGAGTGAAGAATGGGGGTGTGGACAGGTCAGGGATCCAAAGAGACATCCCTCTGGCAAATGGGTTCTGGTTACGTGTGAGCTGCAGATACCTATAGCATTGCAGGAGGTTGTAAGACTTGTGGCATTTTGCTGTCCAATTTTGTTACATACAGGAACTTTGGCAAGTGCTGAGCTATGCTCACACATCAGGAAGGAAGCTAGTCCTTAAGAAGAGGTGACAAAACTTATCCCCAGAGGAAGGCTTTGCTTTTTATTCACTCTCCGCTCAGCTCCTGGGGCTGTCAGTCACTGCTGCAGGCTGTAAAAGTTACACCGGTTGCCTGATTCTCCCAAGGAAAACAGCAACTTTCTGTGCAGAGACAGAGATGCCATTGCCATGTGCCTCACTACCAAGGGTAAATCCCTAGTGGCCCTCTCCCTCTCCACCAACTTATTTAAAACCTGCAGAGCATGAAGCAAAGAGCAAAAGACTTGGTCCCTGGGTTCATTTGCAATTCAGAAAGCACAATCCACTGAGGCAGCTTTGGAAATTAAAAGGAGACTGATAAACTCCGTTGGTCTTGCAAGGATGAGAGGTTTGTGTATGTATGGTTTTTTCCCCCCAGAAGTGCCCTAGTGTAGAAATGAGCAGGGGTTTTTTAAAAAAAATATCTGGCACCTGCAGAAATGGGAATTGGGGACAGCCAGTGTCATGGGCAGGGATCCTTTGAGAAAGGAAGTGACTTTTGCAGAGAAAAATAAAACACCCCAGGCCATGAGTTGAAAAGGAAAGATTTATGCCTTCCTCCCCTGTGGCCATAACTTCCTTTCCTTCCTTCCTGCTGACAATGCTTCTTGAATACCCTAAGAGAAAAGGAGGTTAAAAAAAAAGTGCATTCAATGTTAAAAGCAGCATAAAACTGCCTATGGGGATTTGGCATAGGGGGAAAATGAAGGATGCCTGGAGAGAAGACTTAAGAAAGCCCAGAAATATGTGTGTGTGTGTGTGTGTGTGTGTGTGTGTGTGCACTTGAAGCCCAAGCTAGATTCTGATTTCTTTACCTGAACCTCACCCATCACCCCAATACTGTACAACATTCCTGGCCATCATAGGAGCCAATGCCTAGGGGCCAAGGCCCCTTTGCCCCCCATAAAATATTTGAGGGGGCCTCCACCACCCCCAAGTTGATGGGCATTGCCATTCAAATGGTCTGCGTGTGCCACGACTTGTGATCATGGGCATAGCCAGGATTTTTGTTAGGGGGCAGTAGGCCTTTTGTTAGGTGAGGCAGGCAGAACCTCAGTTAGCTATGTATTTTTATTGATTTTTTGGGGGGGCAGCTGACCCCCCCCCCCCGGCGATGCCCATGCTTGTGATCGATTATGCAGGCTGGGGGTTACCTGCCCCTCATATTTTATTCAAGTTGACACCTCTGCTGGCCATGTTGATGGCATAACCCTTGCTGATTCTACCAACCATGTCACCCTATCAATTTCAAAAGGAGACTGAAGGATGTTGGAGAAGCCTGTAGAAAAGGAATAATTAGGAATGAAACATTATCATCACCCTCAGCGATTCTCCATTTGTCTTGGGTGTACCATCTAGAGAGCAGTGATTAAACTCCTAAATCATCAGAGAATCTCAGGAGCCAAGATGGCCTTGCTAAAGCATGAGCCATTCAGAGAGGAGACCCATATTAGCTGCATACAGTGGTACCTCGAGTTACAAACGCCTCAGGTTACAAATGCTTCATGTTACAAACTCCACTAATCTGGAAGAGTAACCTCAAGTTGAGAACTTTGCCCCAGGATGAGAACAGAAATCATGTGCCAGCGGCACGCCTCCAGTTAAGAACAGTTTGAGGTTAAGAATGGACCTCTGGAACAAATTAGGTTCGTGACTAGAGGTACCGCTGCACTTTTAAGCAGTAGCATGGAAGTTGCAATCACCAAAGGGGCAAGTTGCATGAGCTGAACTGGAGCTTACCAATCACATGCTGATCAACTGACAGGAACATAAAAAGCTACATTGTCTATTTACACTGACAGACAGCAGCTCTCCAGGGTCTCAGACAGGGGCCCCTACTAGCCTTAGCTGAAGATTCCAGGAATTGAACGTCAGACCCAAAGGTCTGGACTATAGACCTTCTCACTGTTAGAACAATACAAGAATAAAGAATCAGTCCTGCATTTAGGATCTAGTCCTGCACCCTCTTTTCAGCCATGTTCTTTCATGGCCAGTGTATGCTGTCTGTTGTTTAGTACAGTGGTGCCTCACAAGACGAAAAGAATCCGTTCTGTGATTCTCTTCGTCTAGCGGTTTTTTCGTTTTGTGAAGCAAGCCCATTGAAGGATTAGCGGATTAGCGCTCTTAGCGGCTTTTAGCGGCTTATCTGCTGATCGGATCAGCTGATAAGCGGCTTAGCGGCTTAGAAAAAAAGGGGGGGGGAACCAGCAGGAACTCGCAAGACATTGTTGTCTTGCGAAGCAAGCCCATAGGAAATTCGTTTTGCGAAGCACCTCCAAAACGGAAAACTCTTTCGTCTAGCGAGTTTTCCGTCTTGCGAGGCATTCGTCTTGCGGTGCACCACTGTACAGTGAAACCTTGGTTCTTGAACTTAATCCGTTCCAGAACTGTTCAACACCCGAAGCTGTTCAAAAACCAAGGTGTGGCTTCCGATTGGCTGCAAGAGCTTCCTGTTGGAAGCCGCATTGGGCATTTGGCTTCTGAAAAAATGCTCAAAAACTGGAACATTTACTTCCAGGTTTTCGGCCTTCGGGAGCCGATTTGTTCATCAACTAAGCTGTTCAAGAAACAAGGTTGCATTGTATTAATTTATATAGCACAACCAGTGTACATAGCACTTTACACAAGTGCAAGAGGAGAAGGCCCTGCCCTGAAGATCTAAAATTCAACACAGGACAAGCTACAAAAGACGGGGAATGAACTGGAGACAAGAGTAAATAGGGAAGCAACACGTGATTCTGTTTGTAACACACACTTAAACTTAGTTATCAACTGGATTACAAGAGGGCATGGGAACTAGATGTTGCTTCTGCACAGTACATAAGCAAGGCACACAGGCAACCACCCCCCTTGCATTGTTTTTTCTCTAGCATCTGGTATTCATTTCAGAGGCATACCGCCTCTAAATGCAGCAGTTCCATTAAACCATTTAACCATCTTGCTATTGGCCTTTATTAGGTTTTTGGCTACATGTCATGAGCTGGTAACAGATGGCCTAAGGCTGCATGATACTTTGAGGGGTGTGTGTGTGTTTTATGAAGCCTGCAAACTCCTGCTAGCATTCTGAGAATCATTTCCAAGGAGTAGCGTCCCTTTTTCATACTTTGAGAACAAACTGATATAAATGATGCATTCAAAAGTTTTCATAGTGGTATTATGACATCCAGAAGGCAAAGGGGGTAGGCTTCCTGTATTTCTTCAGTTTTCAGATCTAATGATGCTGAAACCAGAAAGGAGGAGAATTTCATTCAGCCTTCATTTGTAAGCCAACTGACTTAATTCAAACCTCCTGGATTGGAATTAATAATCTTCCAGATTTTGCACTTCTCCAAAGTTCTCAGCTCAGAAAATAAAACCAAATTTCATTTTAAAAGTATGTATTTTGTATGACCAAAAATATGTTTATATATGTGTACAGTGATATAGAAATGACATTTTAGTATTTTTAATATATTAATATGGAAACAGACAATAAACAGGCAATAAGCATATGCCAAATTATCAAGAACCAGAAATTGACTGATCTAATCTAAGTCAAAGCCATGAGTTTAAATGATTAAAATAGAATCCTGAACTCACTTAATAGGGAGTAAACTTCAACAAACTCAACAAGACTTACTTCTGATTAAGGATACAGAGGAACATTTATTTATATCATTTGTATCCAAAACCTTTCCGGGGGGGGGGATCTTTCTCTTTCTCCCCACTCTTCACATTTTTTTCTTGAAGATTGCATTGTTCCCATCCTCACAATGAATGGTCAATAAAGAAATCTTTGGCATAGCTCTAGCTAAAGTAGCAAGCACCACTGCAAGAACTTCCAAGTTCAGAAGCCATGCAGGAAGAAGAAACATATATACAGAAAAGAGACCTTGGCATTGCAGTTCACACTGTTTCACATTACCTTGCTTAACTACATCTCTGCCCTCATCAGTGTGTATGCATTAAATGTGAGGCTCCCCATCAGAACCCAGCTGGGATATCATAATTTATCAGTCTCAAGACGATCCACACTGAGACTCCCATGTGCAAGTTACTGATAAGCTCAACAACATATTTTGACTTCTTAGAACTAAAAAAAACAGTCTTCCTTGGAATGATCTTTTCTGTATATTGTTAAAGTAAGGAGAGTGAAGGGCAGTGGTGCCAGTAATGTAGTGCAAAAAGTTGAAAGTACTACAATTCTCAGCAGAGTTTTTCGGTTTCATTTAGAGACATCCCCAAAACATTTGTTGGAGAATAAAGTTATGCAAGAGGCTGACTCTTTCTAGAGATTATTCAAAGCACACTGGCTTTTCTGGTTGTCCACATGCCTTCATCCACCAAACAGGTAGCTGATGCTTCAAAAATACAGTCTTGGTTAGATATGGATTTCATGATGGAAGTTATAGTGGTGTCTTTACAGTACAAATAAAACGCTACCCAGTGGAGCTGATGGGAGTTTCT
This sequence comes from Podarcis liolepis, assembly GCF_965112155.1. Taxonomy (NCBI): domain Eukaryota; kingdom Metazoa; phylum Chordata; class Lepidosauria; order Squamata; family Lacertidae; genus Podarcis; species Podarcis liolepis. The sequence continues at coordinate 88,481,883 of NC_139554.1, forward strand.
GCCCAAAGCATCTGGAAGGCAACAGTCTAGGGAATGCTAGGAAATAGCCCATTCAGACATTTGGTGTCTGGGTTAAAATAATATTGCATGTGTGTGTGGGGGGGGGGGGTGAGAGTGAATGCGAAGAAGCCAGCAGCATAGTGGCTACTGAGAGGGACGGGGGCCCTGGGCACAAAATTCTGAGAGGTGCACAACCAGACACCCCCACAACAGGCTCCCTCAACATGGCTGAGCTCCTGCTGCCTTCCAGAGCTGCAGGGAGGCAATCCGTGTCCAGCCCAGGCCTTCAGGGCTGGGGCAGTGCCCCCTTCCTCTGTGTGGCCAGTGAAGTGACGTCTCTATGTGCCCTGCCCCTTGGTTGGCAGACACCTTTAGGCCAGCTCTCCTTTCCCTCTGTGCAGGCTCTACAACACCCCAAGCCTCCCCCCTAGCTGTCCAATCCACCAGGGGGGCTCAACACTTGCCCTGGGCACCATCAACCCACGCTATATCACTGAGACAAGCATGCTAGCTCTGCCCTTCCCATTGCTGTCCCTGCTTCTCTCCACAAGTTTCATTTTAGTCATATCTTCTCCTTCACATGCAAGTTTTCCAGGGGTAGCATGACATGCTGCGGGGTTTAAAAGAGAAGGTGCAGACAGAGGCAAGGAATGAGCTGTATTTGATTACGCTCAGTTTTTGACATGCTGCAGTCTGAATCAAACTGAGCATACCTGGCAACCTTCTATTTTACAGCCTAGTCAATTAGGAATGTTTAGTTATTAATTATCCTCCCTCGGTGCAAAGGGGTTTGATGAGATGACTTTTGTGGTACTACAAATTATGATGAACTAAATGGTTTAAAGCACGAGGGTTTTGTTTATTTATTTATGAAGTCACCATCCTTTGGCACGAGAAAGAACCTGTTGCCCCAAGACAGATTGTCTAAGCTGGTGAAGGGCTCAGAGCTGCAAACATTTAGAATGTCTGTGCATGTTGACCCACCTCCAGGATTCAATTTGGGCCCAATCTGGCACTTTGGAATCACCCTGACTTGGGATGATTCAAGGCTGACCCAGTCCAGATCTAGGCCCCAAACTGATTTGCGGGCCTTGCACAGTCTCTTTCTTCCTCTCCTCACCATCAGACTCCCCCCCCCCCCCTTGACAATTCCAGGTCACTATGACCGGGTCTGATCTGACTTGTGGCAATCCAAGACTGCCCCATCCTGTTGAACACCAAGAAGTGTTCAACAGGAAAATGGACTCCATCAGAAGGTGGTGGACTCTCCTTTGGAGGAGAGGGTGGATCGCCACCTGCCGTCGATGCTTTAGTTGAGATTCCTGCATTGTAAGGAGTTGGACTAGATGACCCTCAGGGTTCCTTCTAACCCCCAAATTCTATGCATTTATTTCTTCCCTGCAGTTATATCGGTCTCCAATCTACAGTATATAAGTCTGACAACATTTTCCCTGAAGACACAGCTAATGAGCACAAAGGCAGTCACTGTGACATTCAAGTGTTATACCACAGTTTCACAACAGTTGACAAGTGGGTCTGCAAAAGTGAAATAGTCGGGGGGGGGGAAGGAGTGTGTATGTGTTAAAATGGGCGTTGCATTTGCAAAACACATCAGAGTTGCATAGGCAGATTTAGACAGAACTTTATATATTTTTCTGAAATATCTTCTCTACCAAACCACCATAGCACAGTATAGATGCCTTAAGTTCTCATGCAACACTGTGTGCTTGATGCTTAATGAAAAGAAAAGCAGAGAAGGAAAAGAAAGAAGCACAAATACCTCTTTCCTCCTCCTTTAGTCCTGCCCGTGAACCGGAAGAAAACATGTTCTAAGATTTCACATAAGCTAGATATGGGCATGACGAATATCTATGAATAGATATGTCAGTACTTCGACACACATCCTGCCAGGGAGGACCCATGCAGTTTGCATAGTAGGAAGAACAGAGACCTCCACCACTTACTACCTTGGTCTCTCTCTCCCTTCTGTGTATTCCTCTCTGTTGGTGATAGACTGTAAGTTCCTCGGGGCAGAGTCTTGTTTGTGAAACTTTACATGCAGCTCTGAACAGTTCCATATGAACTGCTTGTGCAGCAGCAGCAGCAGCAGCAGCAATAATACATTAAACAATGATTATGTTTTAATTATTACAGACATTCATAATTCAATTCTTAATGGCAGTAATATTATTAAACTGGTTTCAACTGAAGCATTCCCATATTGGTGATATGATCTCCAGCTTAGAATCTGCTTCAGTGTCTCTGTTGGAAGTCTACAGCTAGTACTGTTTTGCTCTCAAAAGCTCACTCAGGACTGACTAAACTCCATAGCAGAAACTGGTGTGCTTCTGTCTCCCTAACCGCCCACCTAAATCTCCCTGGACTAACTTTCTTCCTGCTATAACTTTTCTCCAAAGTGTAAGGAATTTGAGAAACAGGAAATACACCCCGCTTCCCTCTCCCCTTCATTTTTCTAACGTTCAGTTGCCTCACGCCTGTTTTGCTACAGTTAGTGAAAACAAAAATGCATTGTGGCTAAATATAGTCTGACAGTTTGGGGCTTGGCTCTCATGTTACATAGACAGTTCCATTTCTGTATATTGAGTGAGGCAGTAATGTCCCAGAAAAGAGAAAGCGGGGAGTGGAGGAAGGATATTAAACAGCTAAAAACTTCTTTACTTTATTTTTTTTTAAATGAAATACGATTAATTCCTACTTGAAACAACACTTTCTTGGTAAGTGAACAGTAACGATTCAGAAGTTTAAATCTGGATTTTATCTTCTCCAAGGACTGTTATGTTTGGATTCCTGCCTCGACTTCTCCACATTCTCTCTCTCCGCCGATTTCCCACAGCCACACTCACAAATGCAGGAAGGAAGGGAGTAAAGTTTCAAGGACACACTTTAGAAAGGCAGTCTCTTTGGATTCTGTAGATACAGATGTATCCATCTATATATAATAAAAACTTTGCAATAAACTTAAGCTAGGAGTTGTACAGTTTGCCATTATAGTACGGGGGGAGAGAAATATCGAGTACTCACGCGGAGCAGATGTTGTACTGTTTTGAGAAGCCATCCTTTACGCATTCAAAACTGCCCCCCCTCTCTCCGCCTGTCTTTTTTTTAAAAAAAAAAATTTCTACTGACAGTCGGGCTTCCCTATCCGCAGTCCAAAGGCAGATGAAGCTGCAACAGCTGGCAGGACTGGGAGAAACCAGGAGAGAAAGCAGCTCTTGTTCCGGAGCTTCTTGTCTGGTTCTTGACCATTTACCACTGGAAAAGGAAACAGCACATGTGTCATTCAGTTTGGCCTCTCCAGCTCACAGGAGGAGGAGGGGAGGGGCACCAGTTTGCAGATAAGCACTAACTTTTTTTTTTTTTTTTTTTGCCTTTAGCCCTCCTATCCCTCAGCTAACTAGGACCTTTCCACCTCCAGCAAGCAACAAGTTGGGACAAAGGCATCTTACTTTCAAATCGAGAGCCCAATGCATCTCATGCCAGCAATGTATAACGTAATATAAGGTAAAAACAACAGTGAATTTTCAAGGGAGGAGGGTGGGAAATGGTTACGCTGCCAAAATTGCGCAGGGGAGAATTTAACAATAGGACTTTCATTTTCTCTCTTTGCTGTGGCAGCTTTTCTGACTCGCTGCACAGAGAACTCCCCCCAACCCCGGTCCCCTATGTTCAGCTTTGAGATATATGGTTGTGTCTGTTTGTTTCTGAGAGCTGAAGGCAGAGGGAACATAGCGTCAGCGATCAAAAAGCAGCGCAAATGAAGCTGCGTGCTTGGTCCACTTTGGCCTCTGGCTAAACAGGTTTTGCAGGTTTGGATGAAGTGTTTCCCAAACTGATGAAACTAATTTGTTCCGGGATAAAAGTGGGAGGAAAGAAATTGGTTGCATACACCGGTGGAATAAGAAACAGGAGCTATAAATTGCAAGGTCCCCAGTCCTAACCTCTCCTCTGCCATGAGATCATGATGTAACTTTAGGTCTTCTCGAGCACATCTTCTCAGACTCAGCTTCCTCCTTGCCCTCTGTGTTATGTTAATGATAGTACTTGCCTATCTTGCAGGGCCGATGTAAGTCAGGGGCTGTCAACATGGTGTCTTCCGGCTCAGTCAGTAGAGAATGATGCGCTCAATCTCAGGGTTGTGGGTTTGAGCCCCACATTGGGCAAACGATTCCTGCATTGTAAGGGGTTGGACTGGATGACCCTCAAGGTCCCTTCGAACTCTACAATTCTATGATACTTTGATTCTATATTTGTTTTGTTTTGTTTAAAAGCATTGCCTAACATTTTAAATATCTCTAAGTGGTATGCAATATAAAAACAAACAATAACATTAAACAAAAAATGCCTCATAAAACCAACAAAGCGGTAGTATAAAAGCATATAATAACCAGAATTCAGAGAATTCAAATACATAAAACAGGGTCTGGTATTATGGGTCAGGGAAAGTGTGGGCAGAAAGATAAGCCTTTATAAAGACATCTGAAGCAACTGGTGGTTGCTGTTTCACATACGACAAAGTTGAAAGGCATTCCATAGTACAGAAAAATGCCCATTTTGGAATTACTAACCTATCATATTCTGTAGGGTGTTGTACCACAAATGGAATTTTCCCAGATAATCTAAGTGATCTTGCATATCTATACAAGGACAGGCCATTTTTCAGGTGACCTGGGCTTCAGTGGTTCAAGACCTTGAACGTGTCCTAGCAGCTGATCAGCAGCTTGACACCCCATCTAGTTTATCCTCATAACAATGTGGTATATGCTAGTTTTGGCTAGCTCAGTCACCCAGAAACGTTCATGGCTAAATGAAGATTTGAACCCAGGTCTTTCTGGTCCTAATCTGACACTTTAACTGCTACAGCACACTGGTTTTCTTAATCTTAATATTCAGCCAGGTATTACAGCATCACAGTGTGCTGCAAATCCAGGACCCTGCTGACAAGTGACACCTGATATCGATGCTTCCGTACATTTACAGTATCACATAGCCCAGGGGAATGTTTCTCGAATGGCACTGTTTTCTTGATCTTCTGTCTGGTTACAAAGTGCTTTCACAACTACCCGGGAAACAAGCCAGACAGTGCAGCAACACGATGATTGTGTCATGATCACCCTGGCAGGGGAGCTAACGCAGAGCCCAACACAATTCTCGTTCAGAAGGCATAGTTTATGCTTGCATTTTGATGAGAATCATTTTGGTGCCAGGTATTTCCATAGCACACTGTGACTTCTCTGCAAGGAAAGAGGATAAGCTGATGTGCATTCTGTTAAACTGGAGATTAATAGACAGTGGTACCTTGGTTCTCAAATGTAATCCATTCTAGAAGTCCGTTCGACTTCCGAAATGTTTGAAAACCAAGGCCCAGCTTCCGATTGGCATAGGCACCCTGGAAACAATAGCCGAAAGCTTCAGCGGGTGTTCAGGTTCCAAAAAACGTTCAAAAACCAGGACACTTACTTCTGGGTTTTCGGCATCCAGGAGCCAAAATGTTCAAGGATCAAGACGTTCAAGAACCAAGGTTCCACTGTATTAGCACCCTGATTCTCTAAGGTAGTGATTTTCAACCAGTGTGCCGTGGCACCCTGGGGTGCCTTGAATGAGGGTCAGGGGTGTCGCGGGCAACACTGACCACTGTCCCTCTTTCCTTCCCTACCTCCTCTGATGCGCTCTCATGTCTCTGCCTCCCAAAGGCTTGAATGACTGTTTGTTGCAGCAGTCCTGTCTAGAAGCTCCACAGGTGAATGGTGCCTCTGTGGCTGGCCAGGGGGTGCTGGTTGCTAGGAACTGAAGTGGCCTCAGAGTAAGCAAGCAAGTGGATGAGGGAGCCCAGGCGGCTAGTCCACCAGCCCTTGCTGTTGGGAATGGACACACCTCTCTTTGGGGTAGTGGTGGTGGGGGGAATGCAGCTCAGAGACCAGGGGCGGCAGCAGCAGCTTCCCAGAGGACTCCCAAGGAGAGGGGAGAGGAGAGGAGGCTGAGGGAACACTCCATAAGGGAGTGTGCTTGAAAAAGGGTGAGGCAAGTAGTGACATAATTGGGCTCCTGAGCCCCACAGGGGTGCCGCAGATAGAATGCAGCTGGTCAAGCTGTGGACTACAGAAGGTTGAAAACCTCTGTTCTAAGGGGTTCAGAAAATCATTTTAGCCTCACAACTGCCTTCCTGTTTAGATTAAATTGATAAGCAGAAATTGCACATGGCCGCACAATGAATGTCATTGTCAAGCAAGGATTTCAGCCTGTTTCCCACATCCATCATCATCATCATCAACAACAACAACAACAATATCTGTATCCTGTCCATCTTACTGGTTTGCCCCAGTCACTCTGGGCAGCTTCTAACATAGATAAAACATAATAAAACATTAAACATTAAAAAGCACACAGAGATGGCAGAGCTGTTGCCCTTCATCTCATCAGCCCCAGTCAACATGGCCAATGGTGAGGGAAGATGGGAGTTGTAGTCCTGCAGCCCTCCAGGCTGTTATCCCTGTTTTGGCCTCTCACCTGCATCAGAAGCAGTTTTAGAGTAGTATGACTGGAGTGGCTAAACTGAGTGCCATGCTGTTGGGGACACAGGCACAATGTTGTAGAATGGAGTGTGAGAAGCAAGGGAGTGCTGAATTTTAGTGCCACACAGGGCACCACTGAAATTTGAGAGCCCAAAGTCCACCCCTGACCACATTACCTTACTGTTTGTATAGCAAATAGGCTGCAGAACAGGAGTGGTTCAACATTTTTTTTGGGGGGGGAACCCCCCAATGATCTGTCTGGATAGACTTGCCTGAACAAAATGTTTCTGCATGCATTGGAAGCAGAACAACAAAGTAGCCTGCCTAATATGAATATGAATAATATGTGTAAAAGAGTCAAACCCCATGTGGTACTATATTTCTGCAGCATATTTTTTTAATGTATTAATACATCATTATTTTTACAGTTATACACAAACTGGGAGTGCGTATGTGTATAATAGGCAAACAATAATGTGCATATTAATGCATATAATATGTGGAATTGACAATATTTTTTAGCGGAACTGGCTAGAATATAATAATATCCTTGCCTCTGAGATCAAGGAGCGAGGTGGGAATTAGAAAAATAATAATCCATGCGGATTAGTTTGACGTGCAGAGTTTCAGAAAAATCCCATCCCTAGCATTGTGCCATTACTGCCGTGATTGCCCTGTTTTTACTACTATTATTATCATATTATTTTATGTTGGAAACTTCTTTGGGACCACATGGGCGATCAATGGTTGGTAAATGTTTTTTTTTTTTTTTAATGCATTTTTATTGAAGTTATACACAAAAAACAGACATATAAGAAAATACAGAGAAAAAATTACAAAGAAAAAAAAAGAAAGAAAAAAGAAAAACCACACATCCGAAAAAAGAAAAACACACAATCTGAACTTCCCTCCATCCTTTTGATAAGTATCAAATATCTCCTTCCATTACGTATTTGATTTTCAATCTATAGTCTTAAATTCACTCGCTGGTCGTATTGTTCTAACCCCGTCAGTTCACTTTAAGCATTTATTCCAATATATTTCCAAAATTTACTCCAATTTTTCAGAAATTTCTGTTCATCCTGATCTCTTATTTTACCTGTTAGTTTATCAAGCTCAGCATAGTTTACCATTCTAATCTGCCAGTCCTTTATGTTGGGGATGGTTTCCACTTTCCAATATTGTGCCAACATAATTCTCGCTGCTGTGGTAGCGTAGAGGAATATCGTCCTATCTTCCTTTTTAATTTCTTTATCCATCATTCCCAACAGGAAGGCTTCAGGCCTCTTGGGAAAGGTATACTTAAATATTTTTTTAAGTTCATTATAAATTAATTCCCAAAAGCCTTTCACCTTTTTACATGTCCACCATAAATGATATAGGTCACCCTCCACCTCGCCACATTTCCAGCATCTCTTATCCTTTAATCTATACATTTTGGCCAATTTCACAGGGGTGTGGTACCATCTATATAGCATCTTCCAGATATTTTCTCTCAGTGCCATACATGCTGTGAACTTTATGTTACAATTCCAAACCTCTATCCACCTTTCAAAATCAATATTATAACCAAAGTCAATTGCCCATTTAATCATTGCCTCCTTCACCTCCTCGTCTTTTGTGTACCACTCTAGTAATATATCATAAATTCTGGACAGGGTTTTATTTTTGCCTTCTATTACTTCTATATTAAATTTTGATTTTTTATCATCAAAACCCGCCTTCCTCTTATCCTCTTTTAACAATGGTTGGTAAATGTTACAAATATAAATGATGTTACAAATAACGTCAGAAACACTGCAAGGGAGCATATGGGGTGTTAGGGTAGGGGTAGTTCCTCTCGTGAGGGACACATCACGTTATTTCTGGGATAGTGCACATTGTGCATTCATCTCTCACCTATGGCTTCTAGAAGCTGTCAGCAGGCAAGAGAGGCCCCCACCCTGGGAATGGCTTCGAACGTTCCGGTGAGTTCCGGCTGAAAAAAAGAAGAAGAAGCCCTGACGAAAACTGGCATTTTGTTGAGTACAATCTATCAGCCCCCAGGATACATCAGGTATGGGAACTGTGTAGTTTATCTTTGCAGGCTTTTAACGTATGTCACAGGATGCTGTAGGACAAAAAGCCATGAACATGAATGGGGCGTGACACCAAAGAGAAAAGTGGATTAACAGAAGACTGACTATGGAGAAGGCAGGCTGGGAATTTCAAAGTGTGATTTCTGGCCCTGCAGCTTACCAAACATCTGCATGTTCAGAATTTGATATTCAGCTGGATTTTTAACCTTTTTGGAGGCTTAGAGCCTCCTATCGCTGGCCCCATATTATCATGGGTTCATCAAGGGCTGTCCTTGTTCCCCAAGGGAAATATCCATATTAGACCATTCCCAGTCCCACTTGAACTGGGCTAAATGTAGAGCATGGGATACACACTGAGAACAAACAACAGCCTAATTCTCTTTCTTTCCTTCTGACCTCAAATGCAACTTCCCTCAGGGAAGCTGAGAAATAAGACAATGAGGAAACAAGAACGGGACTACTGTGCCATTAAATTATTAAATTCCTCCTTGTCTGAACTTTCCTCTTACGCTTATATGCTGCAGGCAGTAAAAGCTGTGAAAACGAGGCAGCTAAAAAGGAGTGTAAAAGCAGCTTTTTGTTGAAAGGGAGTCGGATGGGCAAGATGAGGAAATTTCCCATGAAGCAGACTGGACTGTCCTGGAACAGGGACCTAGGTGGATTGCTCCTAGAGAGGAAGAAGATTGCCTATTGCAGGAGATGAACCCATGGAGGAATGTGACACGCAGAAGCAGTGGCGGTGGCTTGCCACCACAACCGTGGGTGCCCAAGGCCACACACACCATGGGAGTGTACACGGCGAGGTCAGCATGCCCAATGCCACACACTTCCGACATCCACGTGCAAGTGACGTCAGCACGCCCCGCACACACTGCCAAGCATGCTGATGTCAGATGTGTGTAGCACCAGGTTTGGGCTGGGTGTGAAGGGGGTCTGGGTAGAGGGGGGACAGAATGTCTTCCAAGAGGAAAAGCCTGATTTAGAAACAGGCTTGTGTGTTTAAAAAGCGTGCTAATTATGTGCCAAGAGAATCTAAAGATGAAGACTGTTTTACGAGTAGTAACAATGGAACTGGATTCCTCATCCATAGTGTGAGCCCAGCTTTCCAACTAGAGATGGACAAATGTGTCAAAATGCAATTTTGACTAATGGGCACATTATTGTTAACATTTTTCCATAGTATAGTGCATTTCATGTTATTTACACACACACACACACACACACACACACACACACAATGCAAGCTTTACTCTAGCACATGCATTGGTTAGAGAATTGCATTGGAAAATTCAGAGAAGTGTGAATATCAAAGGATGGTTGTGCTTTCATTTACTTACTGGTTCAAGAAGTGCAAATTAGGTAGTCTCTCATTAAAATGCAAACAAAACTGATTTCCTTCTCCATTTCCAGCACCAGTAACATGTGTACAACACCTCCCCATGAGATTATTTGATTTTCCTTTCCTTTTCTTTGAAATTTTGGTTGCAGGTTTTAGTCAGATTGGCTAAAGAGTATTTAATCCTCTGATATGGCCAGGTTACAACCCTAGGGTTCCACCTCAAAAGTTTAACAAGTTGTTTGTTTTTTAGTGCCTTCTATCTGCCTGCTGCACTGTGAGTAAAGATTTCGCAGGGCCAGTTCTAATAATAAATTGCATACTGATCATTTTTTTCTACCAGAGCAGGGGCACATTCATGTTATATCTGATTGGCTTTCGTTCAAGATTTTCCAAGTTGCAGAAGGCAGAGAAGAAAAACACAGCAGCAAGCTTGTATGGCATGTTTATAATCAGTGCCTAAAACAAATCAGCCTCCCGGAGGCACCAAGAAAATATTTACTGATTACAGCACTCTCAACACCAAGGTTTTCTTTACATGACTATTCTGGAGGACATTCATCCTGAGAGCTTCCTGTTTTCATCCTCTGTGTGATGAACAGTTGCCAACACCAAACGATGCTCAGAGTCATGAATGAACTCCTCTCCTAATCAAAACATTTGAAGGAAAGGGTTTTTCCCCCCCCTCATGTGTCTTTCTCTTTGCTTTTGATTTGTTGCTTTACTGCAACAAGATAAGGGTACTGTATAGCACTGGGATCCACATATTGATAGGTCTCTTTCACCAGTGTTTATGGACATAGAAATTATCTCAGATTTAGGAATTTAGAAAGTTGCCTTATGTGAGTCAAATCATTGGTCCATCTAAAGGTAAAGGCAAAGTTAAGTCCAGTCAAAGGTTACTATGGGGTTGCAGCGCTCATCTCGCTTTCAGGCTGAGGGAGCCAGTGTTTGTCCACAGACAACTTTCTGGGTCATGTGGCCAGCATGACTAAACTGCCTCTGGGGCAATGGGACACAATGATTGAAACCAGAGCGCACAGAAACGCTGTTTATCTTCCCACCACAGCAGTACCTATTTATCTACTTGCACTGGGGTGCTTTTGAATTGCTAGGTTGGCAGGAGCTGGGACTGAGCAATGGGAGCTCACTCCGTTGCAGGGATTCGAACCGCTGACCTTCCGATCGACAAGCCCAAGAGGCTCAGTGGTTTAGACCACAGCGCCACCCGCATCCCTTTGTGCTCACCGGCAGCTGCTATCTAAGATCTCAGACAGTGGCCTTTTTTCCAGCTGTGCCAGGAGATACCAGGGGTTGAACATGATACTTTCAGCATGGCCCTACCAAAGTTTCGTGGCTAGTCGGGAGAGTGGGGCTATTTCAATGTGTGGAGTGAGATTCTCAGTAAGTTTCAAGACCCATACCCTCCATATGTTGTTGGACTACAACTCCCATCATCCCTGACTGTAGGCCATGCTGTCTGTGTATGACAGGAGTCCAACAACATCTGGAAGGCCACACCCCTCCCTTGTAATAATTACAGCAATAGATAGTATCAACACCAGTCACAAGTGGCGGAGCTTCATGCTCTGGCACCAGGGGATGGAGAGCAGGTGGGGGTGTGGCTGGTGCACCTCCCGGGGCGTGGCGTGCATCCTGGGGGGCGTGACACACTGCCCAGAGGGATATGGCATGCATCCAGGGGGCATGATACGCTGCCTGCACCCCACCGTTACGATGGCACCCCACCGGGATCGCGCTGTCAGGGGTGATGCATTTTCCCCACCCCCTCTTCCTTTGCCAGTGCCAGTCACCACCACCCATCCTTCCTTTTTAAAAAAATGTAAATTAAACTATATTTACTCTGTGTCCTGTGAGACCTGCTTCCTGCTCTGTAGGCCTATATTAAACTGGTCTGGGAGGATATGGCTCTGACTGACTCCAGCTACAAAAGCTGCTGCTGCTCATGGGGCCAGAGACAACCTTACATGGGAGTTTTGCAAGACCCGCTGATTAGAATGCCTACAGTCTCTAAGGATGAGGAAATTGTTTACGAGGTTTTGTGGAGGTCAAGATTTAATTTTGGAGATGCTTAATTTTTGTTGAAATAAAAAAAAATTAAAAATTGTTCAGTAACACCTTAGAGACCAACTAAGTTTCTTCCGGGTATAAGCTTTCGTGTGCATGCACACTTCTTCAGATACTTCAGATAATTTTTGTTGTTATTGGTATTATGTTTTTGTACAGTGATTGTTGACCTTATGAATTCTATAGGGATTGTTTGACCTCATTGCATACTTAGTGAGACGTTTTCGTGTATTCTTTTTAACTACTTATATTTCATTATACATTTGGAAACAAGTAAATTTTTGATGTTTTAAGCTGTCTTGAGCATGTCTTAACTATAGAAAGACAGTGTACAGATAAGTTATGGTGAGGCATTCAGAGCTAGGCCTAGGCATTCAGAGCTAGGCCTTAGATCCTCTTAACTGTTAAGAGCTATAGTCATTCAGTGTGCAGAACAGGGGTGTGCAATGCATACTGTCCAACTCCCGAATGAGTCACATGACCTGCACCTCGCTCTCATCCCCCCAAAAGCATTTTTTTTTGGGGGGGGGGAGTTCTCATGCAGGACCCAAAATGACCACCGTGGTCTTGCACAAAATAAACCTGGGATGCCCCTTTTTTCTGGGGCACTTGGCAGGTATTGCAATGCATTATCAGATGGTGTTGTGGGGCAGAACTATGAAAAGATCCTTTCAGACACTGGCATTCCTACAACTTATTTTGATGGGTTTGGGGTAGGGTAGGGGCAAGGATGGGGCTGTATGGATGCACTGGTAGAAGCACCAGATTGGTTTTGCCAGTGTAGCCGTGTAGCTGTGACTTCACTGCTCCACGTAAACAGTAGTGATGCTAGTGTCAAAAAGATGGCTTCACAGCCACCTGAGTCAGGAGATTGTTCTAAGGATGGGTGATATATGAACAATTCATTTTTGTTCAGTGGAAGTACTAATTAAATGCATATTTCATCATACTTGGATTAGGCTCCTGTGTTTGCTCTTTCTAAACAGTAGGTTTTTCTGCTTATACGGCTTTCAGTGTTTAGAGGGGGGGAATTAGTCTCTTGCTTTCAACAGATCTGTCATTTCTACACATTGTCAAGATTGAAGTGATGATGTTGACTGTTTTTCTCCAAGTTACATTCTTTAGCACGATTTTGAAACAAGAGGTTGACTCCTCCAGGGGAACAGAGAGAAGATCTTTCTCTTGGCCCTCCTGAAACTTCCCTGGAAACCATGACACACTGATCCTGTAATGCAATCTTTTCTTTGGCATTGTTCGGAAAAGAACCTCCCCATCCTTCCTTCCCCCACACCCAGCATGACTTAAATGGAAAAAATAATCTGCAAACAAGGGAAAACTTGGATCATGCATTCCTATTCACCTTTGCACAGAGAAAGGAGGAAAAATACAGGCATGAAGAAGTAAACAAGCACCAGACATCATCATCATTTTGCACCCCAAAAACTGAATAAAAACAATTAAACCCAAAACACACAAAAATCTGATTATTATTTTTTAAAAGCAATACCCAAGGCAGAGACCTATTTATCCAGCTGGGAAAGCTTATTGGGGCAGAAATGTCAGTTGTTTCTGGAAAGTGCAGATAGTGGACGCCTGTTGCTTCTCTGCAGAAATGCTGCCAGGTTAGCCATAGAACCAGGAGTCCTGTAGGGGTCTTGTAGTCCAGCCTCTCTTGTCCAACCATTGCATGAGGGCCTCCAGAGAGGATCAGACCACTGCCCCTCAATGTAGTTTCCACAGCTATATTGCTCTTACCATCAAGACTCCCCCCCCCCATTACAGTCGTACCTTGGATCCTGAACGCCTTGGTACTCGGACGTTTTGGCTCCCAAATGCCACAAACCTGGAAGTGATTGTTCCAATTTGCAAACGTTCTTTGGAAGCTAAATGTCCAACTAAGCTTCCTCAGCTTCTGATTGGCTGCAGGAGCTTCTGGAACAGATTCCGTTCGACTTCCAAGGTACGAATGTATTATTACTACTACTATTACTAATTTATTTATACCCCACTTTTTTCCCTGCTGGGTTCAAAGCTAAAAACAAGAACCACTAAAAAATAAATCATTATAATACAATTAAATGCAGATAGAATTTTAAAAAACACACATGTTTAAAATATAACAATAATTACAATAAAAACACCACTGCACCAGCCCTTTAATTAAAAGCAGCCAATTCCCAAAAGCCTGTTGGAACATGAAAGTCTTCATCTGCCAGCAGAAGGACAACATGGTCTAGGCTCTCTAGGGAGGGAGTTTGAAAGTCTGGGAGCAGCCACCAAGAAGGCCCTCTCCCGCATCCTCACCAAGTGTGTCTGTGAGGGTGGCAGGACTCAGAGACGATCCTCCCCTGAAGATCTCGAAACCTGGTCGGGTTCATATGAGAGAATATGGTTTCTCAGATAGCTGTGTTCATCCAAAATCTATTCTCCTGTAACTTCAGCCTGTTAGATCTAGTCCTGCCTCGACGGACAACAGAGGAACCTCTTCTTTCCTTCATCTATGTTGCACCCCATCAGATATTTGAAGAGTGCTGTCATGTCCCCCATTTCCTAAGTCTTCTTAGTTCCTTCAGATACAGTTCCTTCAACTTTCTCATATCTCTTGCTTTCTGTACTGTTGATACATCTTCATGGTTTCAAGTGGGAGGGACTTAATTCCAAGTAAGTGCATCACAATGCCAGTTCCCATCTAATCTTTTAGAACACAGTCCATTGGATTATAAAAGTAACAGCAACATGAACAAAACTCCTGTTAGTGGTCCTGGTCCTCCTTGGCTTAGATCCACCAGAAGCCATGCATTCAGCATTGTGGGTCTGATCCTGCGGACCCCACTTCCTGTTGAACTTCATGCACTTGCCAAAGTCCCTCCTATATCAGCAGGCTGGAGATTTTCTGTTTTTATTATTTATTTTTGACTGATTTTTACCTCCTGTATGTGTTTTGTAAACTGCATGCACACCAGTTAGAAACTTCATTGATTAAGTGGCAAGTAAATAGCTGAAATAAAATAAATGAATAAACAAACTCTGAATAAACAAATAAAATGAATGAATAAACAAACTCTTGCTCTGTCTCTGTCTCCTCACACTCTCTCTATATGGGGCAGGATTCAACTAATGAGCCGCACCAGCAGAAGCCTGCACAAAGACTTCCATTCACACAATGGGATCTTTCTCTTGTGCACCCTTGTGCACCCAAAATTTGCTTATGAGTGTCAGGAGAGCTCACAGAACAATGCACAGGGGGAGCAGAGGGGGATCATTCCATGTGACAAGCTGAAATGTCTACATTGACTGGAAGATGTGGGGGACATTCATAGTCCTCTCCAGAGAACCTAGGGATTGCACCTGGGACCTTCTGCCTGCAAAGTAGATGGTCCACTTCTGAGGTATGGCCCTCCCAAAGAAGGAGAAGAAACATTGGATGATGCTTTCATGCCCTGCTTTTAGGCACATTGGAAATATCTGTCTAATAGCTATTAGAGCGAGGGTGTTTGGGTAAATGGTTTCTCATGTGATCCACTAGGGCTCTCCTTATGTCATCATGTTCTATCAATTTACATTCCAGATGAGTTGTGCCCCCATGTAATTTCTGGTGCCTCAGAGAAAAGGGGGAAATGCTTCATAAGTTCAACAGCTCCATCTTAAAATTAATGAGATTCCTTGCTCCTACAATTTCACGTGTATTATTCTTTTCTTTATAGCTTTGTTGCTTTTGCAAAGTGACTGGCCTGTGTTAAAAATCTTAATTTTCACATTCTCCAGTCCATGCATGCAGAAGTGTGTATCTCATTAACAGGGCTGGACAAGCACAGCAATTAAATTAAATTACCATAATAGCTTAGATATTAGTGACAACGAGGTGAAATTATAGTACTAAGAATGACTTCTCCCTGGGCTGCTTTGTTGCACTCATTGGAGGGGAAAAAAATATGTTAAATTCCAGTATTGCTTCCTGTAGTATCTGCTTTTGCTGACAATACCTGTGGTGGATTAATTGCCATGCCCTTTTTATGTCTAGCTCTTGCATTATATATAATAATAAATTCAAATTGTTGGAAAGTGCTTAGGCCACAGCTGGCAATTCACCTCTGTTGATGGTACCTGTTCCTCATACCTCAGCGAAGCAATGAGGAAACCCTACTTGACATTGGCCAATGACAATGGGCAGATCCACACCATAGTCTTGAAACACATCCAACACACATTTAATTTTCCCCAGAGAATTGTGGGAAGAGTTGTTTGCTGAAGCTGCTGTGAATTGTAGCTCTGTGAGGGGAACCTATAGTTCCCAGGATTATTTGGGAACAAGTTGTGTGTTTTAAATATATGGTGTGATTCTGCCCATTGCATCTGCTGGTCTGATGGACTTGCTAATAGTCCTAAACATCTCTGCATAACTCACTACCACTTAAGGATAGCCACGTCAGGTTAAGCCAGGTGCATTTTTGTTGTTAAAACTCTCCATCTTTCCTTTTAGTACTGAGTTCCTGAATAAAGTACACTGGTGCATGTAAATACAGAGTGATATAACTACATTGGATTTGCTTTATTTTTTCATAAATTCTAATGAATTGTCAAGCATGCTTGGTAATGAGGGATGGGGAGAGGATTTTGGTTAGGCTGCTGGCTTCAAACCTTCTCACACTTACGATCTATAGTGGTATAATTGCCCCTTTCCCTGATTTTTTGGCATGCTGCCACACAATGGCATTATTATCCAGCTAATATTTCTTAATCATACACTAATACAAAAAAAGCTTTTTCTTTAACCACAAGAAACTGACTTTGTATTTTAATCAGTGTGGCATGTGTACAAGCAGCATCCTACTTTCTGAGTGGAGGGGGTGAGGGTTGATGGACATGCTTTGGGAGATGCCTCTTTCATGCCACTTCCTTCAGAATGGGGCAACCTGTCAGTCTGCAAGCTCAGTTCGGAGGAGCGATATGGCAGATAGAGTCAATGGTACGGAGTCAAAGTACTGTCCATGGCAGGGAACATTAGCTGCAGACAAAATTTCATAACAACAAGCAGGTTCACCATAGCTCAGGCAGACACATAGTTCCTCTTCTAATCTCCTAGAGTCCTATGGGATTAGAATTCCAGAATACTAGGCATTAGAGAAACAGAAAAGCCACAAAAGGACTATTCCTGTGAGAGGCATACCTAGGGTCCCTTGTGCCCTTAGCAAGGAGCTGAATCGGCACCCACTCCAAGAAAAAAAAAGATCTGCAGTTTACTGCAATTGCCACTTTACTACGTTTTATGTGATCCGAGTACTCAAAGCATCTGGAATGAGGGTAAGGTGAGGAGGTGATAAAAACCATAAGCCTTTGTGCCATGGTGTGAGAAGACTGGGAAGCTTCTCCTGTATTTGATCTTACCACGACAGTGGTGGCCTGTCTCCACATTCATATACGCCATGCACTCCATAGCCTCCAGCAGTCTGCCTTCATACAGCCTTGCCATTTCTCCTGCGGCTCAGCTCCCAGCTCTTGTCTAAACTCACAACCTTACACAGATAACCGGAGACATTTTTCTGGGGTGATTTTTGTGCCCCACACCCCAGGCCTGTGTCCCTGCCTGGCAGAGGCTGGTTTTAGTAACTCAACCTCTGATCCCTTTGTGGACGCTTGTAACTCTGATATTTGCTGGCTGGGGTAACACAAGGGTATGTTACCCCAGAACTTTTCTCAAGTCAGGCACAACCCCCCATTAGAATGGGTAAGAAACCCCCCAAAATCCACTAGTAATGGCACCCATTGACCACAGGTGCAGACAATCAGCCACAAGTTCATCATCAAAACCATTGACTCAAATAGCAACTGCACTACTATAAATAATAAGTGTAGAAAGGCTCTTTGTCTTTTCTGTAAGAAAAAAAACCCCTGTCCTTCTGATGACAGCTTAGACAAAGAAAAGTGGTTAGCAGAGAATCATAGAATCATAGAGTTGGAAGAGACCACAAGGGCCATCGAGTCCAGAGAATGTTCATCTGACACGGTTGCCATATGTCTGGGAACTCCCCTCTTTTGGGGTCCTACATGCCCATCGGGGGGGGGGAGGGATTTTTACATTTTAAAGCAAATGTCCTGGGTGTTGGGGTAATTTTGTTTGTTTGTGTGCTCTGGCGGCTCTGGTTCAGGCTCTGGGCATAGACGGTGCTTGGCAGTGGTGGAGGTGCTGAAATGCCCTAAAAAAGCTCGACAACTTTTTGTGTCCAGATTTTTGCCTCTTGAAATATGAAGACTAGTTGTGAGTTGCAGCTGGATCACACTTTGTAGGACTTCAATATGGGGGAACGGCTTCACTTGGTATTAGGGTTGAGATAATGGCTTCAAAGTCCTGTTTCTATTTAGCAGCAAACACTGTGAAATTCATTCTGCTCCCTTCTTTCTTGGATATTTTTTCCAGGGTGCCCTCTGAAGGTTAAGACAAGTTTTTGTCTGCCCTGGTATGATTTAAATGAGAGTGTGGATGGAGATGGAAGGCAGCTATGCTCGGCAGGGCACTGTTCATCAAAGCACCACGATTCCTAGGAAAGACAAACTTCCTGTCCAGATTCTGTCCATATATTTGGCAACTGAAGCAGAACCCATAAGTCAAACTCGCACTGAGTGAGGCTGGGGTACATAGCCTCAGCTGAATGAACAACTCAAGGATAGGATGAAGAGGAACACAGGGCCCCAGAGGAACATAGGCTAAAAAATTGTGATGGGATTCTTGGAAGCATTCTTATTTTTAATAATGGACTCAAATAATATTTTTATAACATTTTAATATATTTTTGAATGAATCATCTCTCTGATGATTTTGGCTCTTGCTTCCAGTCTTTTGAACACATGAAACTGCTCTGTGCTGATTCAGACCTTTTGCCTATCCCACTGAATATTGTCCACTCCAACAACAGGTATTCTGGCAGATACTCCCTATCACCTACTGGCCTAATGGGAGGAATTCAACACTGTGCTGAGGTGATCTTTCAGGGCAAACATTTTGGTTTGCAAGGTGAAATGGTCCCCCTCTCACCCCACCATGTGCTGTTCCATGGTTTTCCCCAGCCCACCCAGAGCCAATTTCTGAGGGGAGATGCATGGAACAGAGGAAAGCCCCACTGCACAAACAGAAACCTTTGTGTAGTGTTTCTGCTGATGGGACTCATGAGTTGAATCCCCTTCAGAAGTCCCAGGAGGTTAAGGCCTCACACACAAGATCGCCAAACAATGTTATGCTAAGACAAGCATGCAAAGTGAAAAACAAACCAGGGTCATGATCCCAGGGCAACATCAGAAAGCAACAGTCCAGGGACCAGTAGCAGAGGAGCTCCAAACTAGTCAAGAATCTAAAAATCTGTCTTGTTCCAGCATCTAGAAAGTCTCATCCCGACCAGGCCTAATCCCAGTTTGCAGCACTTGGGGAGAGGAGAGGATGGGGAAATTACTTTGCAGAGCTAAAAGTCATGCTAGCATTACTCTGCAATCAAACACTGCCCTGTCTCCAGCCAGGAAAATTGGGCTTCATTTCAGCAGGCCCTCAGGTGACATGGTTCAGTTTGATCCTGCTTTGCTAGGTATCGGTCCTGCTTCGTTAGGTAGGTGGCCTTTTGTAGTTAGTAGCCCATGACAGCATCAGGTGCTGAAATTTAGGTCTGAGTCTCAAAGCCTGAGGTCCACACTTACTCAGCCAGCATCTTACACATCCTCCTTCTCTACATCCCAAGCACTTCAGCTGAAGTAAACAACAGAGCTGAAATCAATTGGAGAGAGAATGCAGCTGTTATTGCCAGGGAGAGCACAGAGTCTGCAAGCAAAACACAGTGGGGAGATCTCTTGAAAAACCGGAGGAGTTTAGCTCCGACTCTGTTTGCTGCCAAACAATGTTAGTACAAATGGAGCTTAATATTGTCTGGTTGCCTTGTTCTTTTGCTTTCTCTCACACACCTTTTATGCATCAGCTGCACGTTGTGATATCAAAACCCATAGAAAAGAGGAAACATCACAGGGGGAAGAGAATCAATGTCCCCACCACAGATGTTACTCATAACTTTGAATCCTCCACGCCTGTGAACCGTTTGCTGCTCCCTGAAGGCAGAGCTGTACTTGGCATACAATTTGCAGCAATCACACAGATGCAGCCGGAGAGGAACAAGCGTTGGATTTGATGGCCTTTTCTTCCTGCCATTTCTGACATGAGGCATTGTGCACGTTCCTGATGAAGTGAAGACCAGTTGTGACCTCATTCTGCCCCACTGGAATAATTTGAGGGGAGGGGAGGAAACCACATTTGCAGGAGAGCTGCAAATGAAGTCCCAGCTCTCCCCTGATTTACATTGCTGTTCAGATTGTGGGCAAATACATGAAAATCCATATGGTTAATGATGCATGCTTCCCATTATTTGACAGCAGAAAATAGGTACACTTGTTTTATGTTACACTAACAAGGGATATACGTCACAGTAATGGGCAAATCCAAGGGTGTTACCATGGGACCTGGTTCTGTGGCCTGCTTAAGTTGCTTTGAAATCCTGGCTTCAAAAATCTGTTTCCCTGCAGCTAAAGATGGAAGCATGTTTTGTATTTAAAGATAATAATTAGCACATTTATATTGCTGAGGCACGTTGGACATTCATAATATTATCAGAGTTTTAAATGAGCTCAAGGAGTTGTTGGATACAGTTCCCAGGTGAAGCCAACAGCATTTGTAGATGTGACTCAGAGTCAGTTCAGGCATTCAAAATCTTCCCCACATAATGAATTCCCAGTTGTCCCTAGGCCTGTATTTATATGGAGAACAGAACTGATGTCCCTGATTACCTACCTGGACACAATTTATGCTGTGATTGTGGGCAATAGAATATATATATATATATATATATATATATATATATATATATATGCACAGAACCTTGGGGGCACTGCCAGGGATGCTACAACTATGATTTAGAATTGAGTGCAAGAGGTAGAGAGGCACTGCATTTTGGAATTGCTGAAATTTGAGACCCCAAGATCTGCCACTGCTGGGAAAGCAGAAAAACTACATAATGCTTCAGCACACAGATCAAGGTTTGTGTGTGTGTGCATGTTTCTGTCAAGCTGAAGAAGATATAAGGAAGCTAAAGATAGGTACCCCTAACAATATTTGTGCAGATAAATGCCATTTCAGGCAGGACTTTAAGTACTGCTGCACCCTGGCATTATCCTGTCACTTGGAGACCATTCTTCTCTAAATGCTCTGGTAATCTTTAATGTGACTAGTTGCATCAGACAGCAAAGGAGCAAATGGATATGTGAGGCCATTTACCTGGAACACTGAGCATCTCCAATTATTCATTTTCCACAAGTAACGAAGGAGCAAGTTAACAGCCTGTTGGGTCTGAAACATCTCTATTATTTGGAGAGGTAGGTTCAGAGGGCATAGCAATTTTGTTTTTCCAAGATGTTTCAAAGCACGGGCCCAAGAGCACAGAAGGCAAATTCCTATAGGTACTACCAGAGAATGGCCTGGGATAATGGGAGTTGTAGTATAGTATCTGTCAGGGACCATGCTGAGGAGGCCTGTACTGAGGAGGCATGGTGGGAGCCACCCTGATCCTGAATCTTCCCAGGAACAGGAGGACAACATAGATTTGGAGCAGTGGTTTGCAGCGGGGCATAGTTCAGAAGGCAGAAGCTGGGAAATACTGTATGGGTAACAGCTAGAAGAAGAAGAAACACTGGGAGAGAGAGAGTTAACAGATTCACAATCGTTGGACAGCATTCCTCCACCACCCTCCCCAAGGTCGAGAAGAGTTCAGAAAGTCTCAGAACAGAAAGCACAGACGGTACAAGCTCAGATTACAAGACGTAGGAGTGGCATAGATTAATAGCGACGGAGCAGGGAGTGAGCCTTAATTGGGAGCACCACCGTTCTAGGGAGACACTTCCTTTTGCCTCTCGTTGTGTTTATTAAAGAAACTAACTGGTAAGACTTTCTTTTTGTTTGACCTGCTTATTTACTGCCACACTGGGGAGGAAGCTGATTCCCTGAAGCCTGACACTATCAGTGGCAACTCATGATGATGATATGACCTCCTGCATCAGACATGGTGTGCCTCTGAATACAAGTTGCTGAGGATTACAGAGCATGGTTGCATTCATGACCAACTTGTTGTCTTCCCACTGGTTGACCACTATGAGAACAGATTCCTGGACCTGCTAAGCCTCTGATCTGACCCAGTGGGGTTTTTATTCTGTTCTTATGCTGCAGCATACCCCTAATGGTCTTGTCTCTACACCTCAAAGGTTACACCTTTACCCTGTTTTTCATTATTCTATAGCAGTTTGGTGCAAGTGAAGAGGAAGGTGGCTAGCCGCTACTCTGACCATTTGGCAAATTGTTTTCAAACCATTTCAATCCAAGAGACCACTGTCAACCATCAAAATTTATTCCATGCTGCCATCTGTCCTTAGCAGCGAAATCCTGGCTGCAAGGGAATCAAAGTGTTGGCAGGCACTAGCTGGGCTGTCTGCTTATTCCCTGATGGGTGGATACCTGCCAACAGGGGATAAATGAATAGATCAGTGGGTGGGCAACCTGTTCAGCACCGAGAGGCAATTTAGAAATATCCAGAGCCAAAGGGCTGCAGTTAATTTGCATAAATTAGATGCATGTAATTCACAAAAGTGGCAGTCATTTCCATGTGCTGGCAAGAATGTATTAACAGTATTACAGCATTCTTGATTTTTTGTGGGGAAATGGAGACACCCAGCTTGAAAGCATCAAATGTGAACTAAGAAATCCAGAGATCTAGAACACATGCCTCTTTCTCATTCCTTACTACCTTTCACTATTTTTGCCATCATATTTCAAAAACATTTCTCAATGTCACTGAGGATCAGAACCACGCTCCTTTGAAAAGGAAACCTGGGATTTTGCACAATGCTGACAAGAGGCCACAGAAGCCAAAAACAACCTTATGGGTCTCAGTGTTGTCTCTTCCCTGAAATGGGATTGGGAAACCATCAGTAAACCACAGCAGCCTATGGCTTTGGATATTGAGTTAAAGGGCACATGCTCTCATGAAAGCAATGGCGGAGGTGATAGGTATACAGTGCATATCTGAGCTATAAATGACTTGGCATGGCTTTGGGGAGTATGAACGGGTTATAGATTAAAACCTGTAGAAGAATCTCCTCAAAGATCTAATAAAAACCATATTACTTTGCTTGTTCAAAAGACTCAGCCACACTGTTTGCAACATGTACCATGAAACAAAGCTTGCTTGCTACTTACTGGGCATCCATACAAAGACTGAGATGAAAGCAGGTTTACTTTTCACAGACATGTTGGGAACATCAAAAGTGCCATATTTTGGCAATTCTGTGAGTGCTGCATAAAAAGGGATAAGAAATGTCCACCTTTCCAGAAAGGATTGCTGTCACTTGCCAATACTGATGTCAGGAATTAGCCTGCAGCCAATATATTACTGCAATTAAATGTGTTATTATTCATTTATCTGAAATATTTATAACCCACACAACAATGCAGGTACCAGAGCAGGGAACAGAACATAAAATAAAACCAACCAACCAATGAAAACATCAAAAGCACCAACAATACAGATTAAAATATGCCATCAAATAAATAAAGTAGGTGTGTGAAGCCTTCAGAACTTATGAAAAATTGAGCTGAATATAGCCTACTCAGTTCAGTTTTGATTTGTTCTGAAACAGAGATCACGAGTAAGGAATGAACACAATTGAGTATATTTTTCATATGCATAACAGGGCCAAGAGCTTGCCTTTGTCCTGTGACAGTAGCAGAGAGGATATTGAAAACAACACTAAGAGTGGAGTCACCATTTTATATTCCTGTAATTATCTTCTGGGTGTTGTATCATTTTAGGACATTCTAGAGGGGGAGATGGAAGCTTCCATTTTCTCTCCAGAACAAATGTTATGATGATGATGATGATGAATATCACCATCATCATCATTTGTATACCTCCCTACATCCGCAGATCTCAGGGTGGTTCACAACATAATTGTTCCTTCCAAGTTGTAATGGCATCCTGTAAAGAATGTGAGCCCTGGTTGGCTGGTCCACATATGACTCACCAAGCAAGACAACAACAAAGTAATGAGAAGGAAAAAGTACAAAAGTAGTTAGAAACATAGGAAGCTGCTTTCTCCAGAGCCAGACCATTGGACATTGCTCCATCTGTGGCTCTGAGTTGCTCACACTGACTGGTTTTCCAGGGTTTCATAGAACCATAGAATTGTAGAACTGTAGAGTTGGAAGGGACGAGGGTCATCTAATCCAACTTCCTGCAATGCAGGAATCTTTTACCCAACGTGGGGTTCTAACCTACAACCCTGAGATTAATTCATTCAGTGGTTTCCCCCAGCCCTTCTCTAGAGATGACAGGGATTAAACCTAGGACCTTCTACATGCAAGGCACATGCTCTACCACTGAGCTACGGTATTCTCCCTGCAGGTAAACACTGGAAGTGCTTCCGACCCAAAATAAAAATGAAAGAACATTTGGCAAAGCAGGTTGTTGCAGGCTGATGGATGATGCTTGGTGGAGTCATCTTGTAAAACTGTGTTCAGTAAACAGGGGGGACATGTTTTATTGCAGGTGGGGGAAATGAAGGCATCCGGTTATGCTGCTACAGGTGCACCATGGCATTTCTTCTCTCTGTGCTCCTTCCAGTGGTCATTCCTCTGGTCGCTGTGGTGGATACATGACCTGACTGTCTTCCTCCACACTATATACCATCAGTTTTCCAGAAGCAGCTTTTAGATTGTGTGAAAGCTCAAATTTAATGTGGGAATTAACAGTTAGGAAAATGTCAGGGAAATGGAATAAACTGTCGTGCGAATGCAGTCCTAGTGTGCAGTTACACATGTCTACATAGAAACCTGCTTGTAACGTGGCACACCTTGTCTCCACTTTGTCCTCACATTATGACTAGCCACAGACAGTTAACCACATCATCGCCTCCTGCTTACAGTCTACTAAGTAATGTACACTATGCTCTAAATTTGATTCAAACTGCAGGTTCATGAACTCTGAAAGGTGCTATAAATCACTGACTTTCCCATCACACATTTACAACATGTTAATCAAATTCTTCTCAGAAGTTGAGGGAGGGACAAAATATTTCCATTCCCACTGTCTGCAAATATCAAAGGCATCAGAACAGCCAGAACAGAAAAGTTTTTATAGATTTTATGCTTGGCTTACACACACTGCTGTAACAGTCAATTATCCTAAGACTGAGAAAGGCAAAATTGCATAAGTTTTGTATAGGAAAAAGCTTCACAGAGATTTCAAATTTTATTTGAATTTTTAATCCTCAGACAGGCATAAAATGGCAGGGATTATAGGTTTTTCTTGCAAAAGGGGTGTTGGTTTGCAAAGAGGTATCACGAATAGCACACACAGACTTGGGTATCTCATTTCTTCACCTTGAAATGTATGTCTCCAACTCCACCCATACAATGGGGATTATTTATAAAGTGACATTAGATTTTCAAAATATCCTTGTTTAAAATATGAGTAAAGTGGCAAACTAAAAGTCGGTATGCCTCAGATCTTACCAAAAATAATGGCCATAGCATCTGTCTTAATTCCACAGCACCAGATGACTCCAGTGTTATGATGGGACAAAAAAGAGCATTGTTCTTAGTCTTGATATTTTATCGGTCTAATCCCAGCAAATCGTTTTCCTGCATAACTATCTTATTGGGAAAGTTGGCTGCAATCCATCAAACACTTCTCTGCCATTAAATATAATTATATACTTTGCTGAAATAACCAGATGTTTAGTGCTGCTTTGAGCAGATGCCTGTGCTTCATACTGGAAGGTTATAAACCTATTTACACTAGCAATAAACTACACAAGTATTTAAATAATAACATGAATGAGACATCTTAAAATCCCCTCAACAAAAAAAAAATCCCTAGTCATTTGCTCGAATGAATAACATTTAACACGCACGATGCAAACACTACATTTAATAGCGACTACCTAGTTTGAATTTCTGGAGCTTTTTGAGTCATAAATCATTCCACTTCCGTGTATCTCTTGCTCTTTACCTCATCCTCACTTCATTCCCTCATTCCCCCCTCATTTTGTCTCTTTGTCTTAGCTGGGCTAAGGGGGCAGCACTGAGGCTTTGTTTTGTAGTGCTGTGTAAAATATATAAAACTTTAAGTAAATAATAAATCATTGATTCTGCTTTGAACCAGAGTAAGCTATCGGTAGCTTTGCAAATGGGTATATCAGATGCTGAAGTTTCAATGAGCTGGTTGACATTTTTCTTCTCCCTTTAATGACAAACAGGTGCCTTGAGTTATTTTATCTTGGAAAGCAGCATGTAAAGGTTACTGTGAATGGGCCTGTCACATTTGTTTCTCTGAAGCAATAACCATTTCTGCTTTCTAAAGACCTTCCTCTGGGCATATAAAAGTTGTATAAGTTGTCATAGAACAAGGGTTCAGGATTATGGGGAAAGTGGGAGTGGTAGGAAAAGAGGGAGGGAAAAATGATTCTGTGGAGTGTAATGGGGTGTATGCCCCACCCCCAACCTCTTGGTGGTTGCAGCTGGAGTGATCCCACACTCTTCTGGGTTCAAGTAGAAGAGGCAGGCTGGTGGAACCAACTTGACAGCATCAACCAGATCTCCAGCGTTTCTCCATGATAGCACCCAAAGTCTGAGACCCTTGCTTTAAAGCAGGGTTTCCCAAACTTGGACTATAACTCCCATCACCTGAAGCTAGCAGGACCAGTGGTCTAGGATGATGGGAATAGTAGCCAAAAACAGCTGGAGACCCAAGTTGGGCAAACCCTGCTTTAAAGGGACCTCTCCTAACTCCTCCAAGGAAGGGGCTGTTGAGTGAGCTCTCAAGGCCTTGAAACAGAGATAAGAGTTATTTATTTCTGTTGTTTACTCCTTTGCTTCAAGCCAATATAGCAGCTGGCCCACATGCAGCTGGTCCACAGCCTCCTTAGTCTGACACAAGCCTTAGCTATTGCAGCTGTACATGTGACATCATTTGTTATGCCATTACGGGTCAGTCACTTACAGTAGGACAGCCCTAGAATGTAATGCTAGCATCATGGAGGTGAGGATAGGAGCAAGAGATGACGAGTGGCATGGATGGAGAGAGCTTGGAATGGGCAGCTATCGTCTGAGCAACCATTGCCTAGAATTCTTTAAGACCTTTAGAGTGTCTAAATCAGGCATGGGCAAACTTGGCCCTCCAGATGTTTTGGGACTACAACTCCCTAGCTAACAGGACCAGTGGTCAGGGGTGATGGGTAGTCGCAAACATCTGGAGGGCCAAGTTTGCCCATGTCTGGTCTAAATGCTGAAGCCTTCTTATGTGCAAATAGTCTCTTTTCAGGTATTTACCTCAGCATGCATTCAGCTATCTATGATCAATTGACCACACTGCTTTACACTCCCCTGAGAATAACTGAGGGCCGGCATGAATCCATAATCTTCATGATGGATATATGCTGTGTACTGTTTGCCAAGCAGCAACTGAAGTGAGCTGGATTCATTTGGCACATTCGTACACACTACTAATAATGTTCCAGGAAGTTTTTCTTTGGGAAGAATGAAAGGAATAAAAAATCTGGAACTGAACCAGAACTTAGAGACAAAGGGCTGGATTCAACTATTCTGTTCTGCTAGTAGAAACGAGTGCAATGACTCTTGCTAGTGGAATAGTATTCCCCCTATTGGGAGAGCCCTCCCTATTGGGGGTTTGGGAGAGCCTCCAGAACAGCACATGGAATGGGTGGGAGATGGCTATGTCAGGCAAGCAGAAATGCTTGCACTGATTGAATGATCTCCTTAGCACTTTGTTGAATTCCACACAAAGGAGGAAAGATTGCTTTGTCAGATGGAAATGCAAAGCCTTATTAGTAGTAGTAGTAGTAGCAGCAGCAGCAGCAGCAGCAGCAGTAGTGCACTGCCCATCTCACTGGGTTGCCCCGGCCACTCTGGGCAGCTTCCAGCATATATAAAAACATAATAAACATTAAACCTTAAAAACCTTCCCTATACAGGGCTGCCTTCAGATGTCTCCTAAAGGTTATATAATTACTCATCTCCTCAACATCTGATGGGAGGGCATTCCACAGGGTGGAATGAGAAGAGGGTTCTCATGGAGGTGGTAAATGTTTGTCTGGTTTACTGACCATATCATATACCAGGAAGGGGGAATTGTGTTGACTGAATGCTCACACCAAAAAGAAAAAGGCGGGGAGAAATCCCAGTGACATTGGGTATGCCCTAGGCCTAGGCCATGCTTTCTGTCCCCACACACCCAAGTGGATGCCTAGGTCCAGCAGGACTAATCATGGCCCGTTGTGAACTGGGTGTGCACCCTCAAAACAGTCTCTGTGACAGACAGGGATGGGAGAGAAATCCAACTTAGTTCACTTTTAAAGGCAAATGTACCTAATTCACATTTTCTGAAACAACATGAGAACCAAAACACAGCCATTCTTTTTTCTTTTTCCTACAATGTTATTGAATTTTTTTACAGAAGTGCATTAGAAGAGTTCACTGAGTACTGCAGCACAAATGTACAAAAATAAACATAACCCAAAGGAGCAAGTATAAAAGGAACAACATGTCTGTTGAACAGAATAAACTGTCAATAAACATAAGAAGATTGCATCCTATTTACCTATAGTTCTAGACCTCTGGCATCTGCCTGAAGAACAACTAGCACGAAGCTCCAGAGCATATACTTTTAACAGAAGATGGCTGCCTATGAAAGGAATCCACATTTGCTTCTAGCTTTGCATCTGCAAACCATCTGGGCATTTATTGAAACAGAGAGGTAATGTACGTGGATGGAAACTTGTTCATCCAAATGGATGCTCTGCGATCTTTCTTAAATTAATATAACTAAGAATATCTGCCCTCCTGTTTCCGTGGGATTAACAATGGCTGCTGATATACATTTTTCATGAGGCAATCAGACCTGACACCACTTTATGTTTGTATCACACAAGTATGCAAACAGTGTATTGCGCAAAGGGAATTTGCATAAGGAACGGCTGCATTTCTACTCTTCACTGCTGGTCACATCACCCAAACTCCTTTGCACACCTCCCTCTCAAGCTGGTTAATATCAGGCAAGCATAAGGAATCAAATGACCTGCCTGCACACCTTTAATGAGGCTGACTAGAGATTTGCCACAGTCTTCTATGGCAACCAAGCACCCCTCATTTCCAGTTGCCCCTTCACTTGCACCACACGTTTTTGCCAGGTGATGTACTGTAGTGGGGTTTGTGCATTTATTTTCCACAGGCGTGCTGACTGACTGCCCTCCTGCCAAGGAGGAGAACAGCATAATTCTGATACCTGCTAATTAGCCTTGTGGCTCTTAATGAGGCTGCTGCACTATGTTTAATGATCTTTGAACAAGGATTTACTAAGCTATTGAGCCTAAAATACTTTTAAAGGTTAGGGATGTCTTGCTCATTTGTGTGAAGAATGCAACTCCTGCCTAAAAAAGGTCAACTTGCAACTGTATCAGGGGTCTTGGGGCATCATCTACTATATGCGCATCTCACAGTATTTCAGGGGAAAGTAAGCATTCTCTCCCTGCAGTAGAACCTCCTTTGTCTGATCTCCCTTTGACCAGCAGGGACAAATCAACCCACACATCTGGGCTTCTATGACTGGGGCACTAAAATAGCAGTCCTGGTCTCTGCAATAAAAATAGTCAACACTTTTTTAAAAAGAACAACCTCAAACCAATTGCTATATTCCTGGTGGTGCTCCAAATGTACCCCTTACTTTAAATTATTTCTATTCACTCATTTTGAAGCAATGTTGCAGTGGGAACATGACCTGCCCATTGCCCATGATGCAGGATAGCCTGGCCTCCACCAAGGGGGACACTGTGGGAGGTACAATGCATATTTCTCTGTGCAGGGTCCTGGTACACATTGCTCCTTTCTATGAGAGCCTACAGTATACAACACTCAGTGTAATTATGAGAGTTCTGCTAGAGAACAATAAAAGGCAGTGATCCACAGAGACGTTCCATGTGCATGCTCAGTGGATCTTCTCATTCTGAACATAAGCCTGGATTAGACATGGTGTGCTGCAAATTCCAAAGCAACTACTATATTCTGAACTTAAAAATGGAAAGTGTAATGCTGGTGGTCGACAAATGAGGTTTAAAGACTTTCTCAAGGCAAATCTTAAAAAAAAAGAAGTAGTATAAACACCAACAATTGGGAAACACTGGCCTGCAAGCGCTCCAATTGGAGAACAGCCTTTACCAAAGAGGTCATGGGCTTTGAAGATGCTCAAACTCAGGATGAAAGGAAGAAATGTGCTAAGAGGAAGGCACGCTTGGCAAACCCTCACCATGATCAACTCCCACCCGGAAACCTATGTCCCCACTGTGGAAGGATGTGTGGATACAGAATTGGCCTCCACAGTCACTTATGGACTAACTGTTAAAGCTGTGTTTATGGAAGGAAATCTTACTAGGCTACAAGTGATCGCCAAAGAAGAAGGTGTGCTGCAAATTGCTACTGAAAGAGCCTCTAGTCTCAAAAGCTTTCTCTTTAGGAAATGGTCAGTTGCCACGGTGAAGCAAAGATGGAAAGGTGGAAATATGTGCTTGCATTTGAATTACAAGTTTCCCTCCCAGGCAACACAAAAAAATGCAATCCAAGCCCCCTTTGTGCTGGGCTGAGGCTGGAGGATTCCTTGGAGGTGTTCCTCTGCCAAGCCCTGCTGACCTCCTCCTGAAGAAGAACATCAAAGATCACCCAAACAGGTGGGTGGACAGAATTGTCACTGTCACAATCCTTGGTCGTGGCCTGGATCTTCTGTTGCCAGAGCTGGTCTCACTGGTGTCTGGGCCTGCCCCCAAATTCTGCCCCAGTCAGCGTGAACAGCAGGACTGTGGATGTGGTGGTGTCCCCCGCCACAGCACTCTGTTAGGCCTCACCACTCCCTAGCCAGATTTGTATTGCAGCCTGTGTAATTATGCTTGATGTCAATAGCTGTGTGTAGTAGGAATGTTGGTTATTAGACCAGTACCAGATCTTGTAATCCAGAACAGCCATCCATAACAGAGTAGAGATGAAAACATGATAGGATTTGCCTAGAGTATTTCATAAAGAGGAGAGATAAAATTGGTTCTCTTAAGAGGTCAATCTTTTTCTGCTGTGAAGGATAGCTAGAATAAATCCTTTTGCATCACTAAAAAATAAAAAATAAAGAATAATAACCCACCCGCATATACTTTAGGCAACATCTAAAAAAGTAAAATAAACTTTAGTTTGCCAGTTGATAGTATCTATTATGTGGAATGGAATATTATTTAAAAGCTATAGACAGCAGCTGCCTGATCAAATGAGAAATTAAAGTTTGCACCTTATTTTTTATCTATATAATTGAGATATTTTTGATATTAAAAAACACCTTGTTTGCATCTGTTTGTGAGAAAGTTGCTACAGGGAAAAATGTTTTACTTTTTTATCTTTATTCCTTCCTTCAACGAGAAGCATGCTTCATATTTAGTAAGTAGCGTATTTGAAAGATAAATTACTCCCATTTGGGGGGAAAGAAAGTTAGCAGGAATCAAAAAGCCCCCTTTCTTCCTTTTACTGACATGCTATTCCTGCAGCTGTGATTCTAGCCAATTGGAAATGACATTATAAACATGAAGATGCCATGCCTGCCATCAATCAGATTTGGCTATATGGTAATTCCACAAAGCCAATTTGGAGTTTCCTGCCCATACTCTGAATGGATTTTGCAACAAAGCCACGTTACCATTCAGATTTGGCTACAAAACAGTGTAATGAAGCCAACTGATATGATACCCTGAACTAGACCTACAGGGCTGTACAGTAGTACCCCGGGTTACAAACACTTTGGGTTACAGACTCCACTAACCTGAAAGTAGTACCTCGGGTTAAGAACTTTATCTCAGGATGAGAACAGAAATTGTGTGGCGGCAGCACAGCCGCAGAGGGAGGCCGCATTAGCCGCAAAGTGGTACCTCAGATTAAGAATGGTTTCAGGTTAAGAACGGACCTCCGGAACGAATTAAGTTTGTAACCAGAGGTACTGCTGTATTTGAGACTAATGTGAAAGAGTAAGGGGTTCTTTTCACCTTCCTTTCGCAGCATGGAAGATGGGGCAATGTAGCTCCTTTCTTCCTCGTGAAGTTAGCATTAAAAGCCCAGGAGCACCTGGGAGCAGATCATTTCCCCTCCTCCCAAAAACTGGAACAGTGCAGGCATAGGGAAATATAATGAGGATGCTTCCCACATGGCCCAGGGCCTTTCAGGTTACATTCACAACTGCTCCCACATGACAAAGACACTGTGAGAAGGGAACCTTTAAATATTAACCAGCCCTGCTGCAAGAGATTGTCACTGCTCAGACCGATTCTAGCTACTTGCCTGCTTCATCTTTGCTCTGCTGCTTTTACCTCGGTGTATATGGACTGACATATAACTGAAAATTGTGCTGTTTGAAGTGAGCTGGTAATTTAGCAAGCAAACGAAGTTTCTGAAGAACAGTTCTGAATGTTGATCAGTCAAACGCACAGGTAATTAATAACTGCCTTCAGCATCTTAAGAAACAAGAGAGAAAAGCCCTGGAGCTTTAAATAAGTAAAATCAGTGCCATCTGCTGGACGAAGCCTAAACAGATTAGGCATAAACGAGACGGTTCTCATTCAGTTCATTTTGATTTGTTTAAAAGATTTCTAGTCTACCTTGTAAAATTAGAACAAAAAGCACCAATGTAAAAAATAGAATCATGCACACACAACCAACCAAACAACCAACCAACAGGACAGAGTCATAGTAGTGTAAACAAGCACCATAAAACTGCAGCTAAGAGGATAAGCATTCCATACAGTAAATGCATTATTATGATCATCATCCTATATTGGATATAGAATCATAGAATCATAGAGTTGGAAGAGACCACAAGGGCCATCGAGTCCAACCCCCTGCCAAGCAGGAAACACCATCAGAGCACTCCTGACATATGGTTGTCAAGCCTCTGCTTAAAGACCTCCAAAGTAGGAGACTCCACCACACTCCTTGGCAGCAAATTCCACTGTCGAACAGCTCCTACTGTCAGGAAGTTCTTCCTAATGTTTAGGTGGAATCTTCTTTCTTGTAGTTTGGATCCATTGCTCCATGTCTGCTTCTCTGGAGCAGCAGAAAACAACCTTTCTCCCTCCTCTATATGACATCCTTTTATATATTTGAAAATAGCTATCATATCACCCCTTAACCTCCTCTTCTCCAGGCTAAACATGCCCAGTTCCCTTAGCCGTTCCTCATAAGGCATCGTTTCCAGACCTTTGACCATTTTGGTTGCCCTCCTCTGGACACGTTCTGGTTTGTCAGTGTCCTTCTTGAACTGTGGTGCCCAGAACTGGACACAGTACTCCAGGTGAGGTCTGACCAGAGCAGAATACAGTGGCACTATTACTTCCCTTGATCTAGATGCTATACTCCTATTGATGCAGCCCAGAATTGCATTGGCTTTTTTAGCTGCCACGTCACACTGTTGGCTCATGTCAAGTTTGTGGTCAACCAAGACTCCTAGATCCTTTTCACATGTACTGCTCTCAAGCCAGGTGTCACCCATCTTGTATTTGTGCCTCTCATTTTTTTTGCCCAAGTGCAATACTTTACATTTCTCCCTGTTAAAGTTTATCTTGTTTGTTTTGGCCCAGTTCTCTAATCTGTCAAGGTTGTTTTGAAGTGTGATCCCATCCTCTGGGGTGTTAGCCACCCCTCCCAGTTTGGTGTCATCTGCAAATTTGATCAGGATGACCTTGAGTCCATCACCCAAGTCATTGATAAAGATGTTGAATAAGACCGGGCCCAAGACAGAACCCTGTGGCACCCCACTAGTCACTCTTCTCCAGGATGAAGAGGAACCATTGATGAGCACCCTTTGGGTTCGGTCAGTCAGCCAGTTACAAATCCACTGAGTGGTAGCATAGTCAAGACCGCATTTTACCAGCTTCTTTACAAGAATATCATGGGGCACCTTGTCAAATGCCTTGCTGAAATCAAGGTAGGCTACATCCACTGCGTTCCCTTCATCTACCAGGCTTGTAATTCTGTCAAAAAACAAGATCAGGTTAGTCTGACATGACTTATTTTTCAGAAATCCATGCTGACTATTGGTGATCACAGCATTCCTTTCTAGGTGCTCACAGACTGTTTGCTTAATGATCTGCTCCAGAATCTTCCCTGGTATTGATGTCAGACTGACTTGGCGATAATTATTTGGGTCCTCTCTTTTCCCCTTTTTGAAAATAGGGACAACATTTGTCCTCCTCCAGTCTGCCGGGACTTCGCCTGTTCTCCAGGAATTCTCAAAGATGACTGCCAGTGGTTCTGAGATCACATCTGCCAGTTCTTTTAATACTCTTGGATGCAGTTCGTCTGGCCCTGGAGACTTGAATACATCTAAACTAGCCAAGTATTCTTGTACTATCTCCTTAGTTATTCTGGGCTGTGTTTCCTCTGCTGAATCATTTGCTCCAAATTCTTCAGGTCGGGCATTGTTTTCTTTATCGGAGAAGACTGAG
Organism: Podarcis liolepis; assembly: GCF_965112155.1. Classification (NCBI taxonomy): domain Eukaryota; kingdom Metazoa; phylum Chordata; class Lepidosauria; order Squamata; family Lacertidae; genus Podarcis; species Podarcis liolepis. Next base: position 88,516,526 of record NC_139554.1, read on the forward strand.
GCAAAGAAGGCATTGAGGAGTTCAGCCCTTTCTGTGTCCCCTGTTTGCATTTCACCATCTTCACTGTATCTTAACAGCATCTATCGGACTCCTCCCTCCTTTTGCATTTATCTCCATCATCTATGGGATTTTTCATCATCATAATCTACATGAGCAGTGAGGGGTAAGGAGTGAGTCATGGTGTGGGTGGGACGGCAGGAGCATTGAATTGGCTCCATTGCCATGCCTATGCACCATGCTTCGCTCCTTGTGTCTTGTACCTCCCAGGAACTGGCAGTGATGTTCAGAAGGCAGGTGAGAAATGTTACCCCACCTGCACCTCAGCTGCCTAAATACTCACATTCAAACCATTTACGTCTGACCTACGCCCTGCTGCACTGATGCTACGGATGGGGAGAAATTAGATTTTGGTTGCATGTGAATGAGAAACTACCTAATCTGCACTACTTGAACCATTGTGCAAACTGGAACATAGCGATTTTCTAAAATTTGCACTTCTCGGAATTTTGCAATGTTGAAGTGCAACTAAACAATATGTATAAGAATGTAAATATATTGGGGAAAATGTGCATGAAATAAATATATTAGTGAAAATAACATATAAGTACATTTAATGGTGTGAGTGCTTGCAAACTGCTTATATTAATCAAAATTCCATACAAAAATGTTTATACTAGGAGAAATTCACATGAAAATACTGATGAATCTTCATGGGGGGGGGAGTTGCTGCAAAACAAAATTACAAATTAAACTGAATTTAAAATTGGAAAAATGAGAAACTTGGAAAACAGAGTTTCTTCCAGCTTTAACTGAGGCTAGTGATATATAGGACTTGCCCAACACCAATGCATGAGGGCATCTTCTCCCCTTGGTATAACTCTAGGACCCAGCTCCCTCCTCTGCTATGGTACAACTGTCGCTGCATTTCTGCACTAGTGCACCTTCCAAGCTAAGATGCACTGCATCCCATGGAATACTACCCCAGGAATGAATTATCCAATATCTACAAACAAGTATCTTCAGTCTCTAAATTCAATCTTACGTTGGAATTTGTATCAGTTGGACTTGGGGTAGGATTCTCCAGCAGCCTATGTAACTGATACTCCTTTGGGCTGTGACATGCTCTGGGCTGGGTTTCATCAGTACCACTATCAGGGGATCAGTACCCCATTTCAACAATTTCGCAAACTCATATTCTGCCTAGTGCCCAGTACCCCTTTTCCTCCTCTCCACTACTTTACAACACCCCCTACTGGGAACTTGGGTGCAATGCACTTTGATAATCTTAAAATATTTTTTTTTAAAAAAAAAAATCTGCATTTTATTTTAGTTCATTTAGTTCATTTATTTGTAGTTAACTCTAATCTTAATCTTAATCCTGTTGGATAGTATCCAATTTAATCATACTCAGAGTAGACCAATGAAACCAATTGACTTAAATTACACATGTCCATTGATATCAGTGGCTCTACTCTGAGTTGGATACAGCCCATTTCTTGGGTGTGAAATCTGCAACCATTTATTTAATTTTGAAAGAATTGTCAATTAAGGAATGCCGTTAAAATAATATCCTGGGAGAAACTGAAGAACAACTACAGAAAACTATATCTTTCTCAGCCTTCTCTATCAGGATTACCTGAGGTGAACCATTTCACCCCCTTTTCAAAAGTCCAACACCATCTTTCTTTTCAGCCCTGGTCTTAAACTGAACCCTTCATCACAGTTCCATCTCCGTTACCCTTGGAGCAGCTGCCTCTTCCTTGCCTTTAAAGAAGGAAGACAGGAGAATAATAGCCCATCTTCCCATTAGCTGGTGCTTTCAGCAAAGAGCAGTGCAAGCTGAAGCCGAATCCTAAATTAGAATTAAAGGCACTTTATAATTAAGAAGATGTTGTAAATCAAATCAACCAGGGGGTAGCTCAATTTTTTAATTACACAAAAATATTGCATGGAGGCATGCCTCTCAGTTATTTATCACTCCAGCCTCCTGGAATGGTGTCAATTTATTTTTTAATAAATCCTGCCCTAGACTTCCTATAATTTTTTTATCAGCATAAGGGAGGGCTGCTTCTAAATTGATGCCACAATCTCCTCTTTGGCCATGAAGCTGAAAGTCTCATCTATATTTATAGCTGCTTCTTGAGCATCGTGTTCCTAGCCATGGGTGAATTTCGCCTGTAGCTGCTATTTCCATTTGTTATATATAATATTCTCCCTCCAATCCATGCACATATTAGATACACACACACATAAATGGGATTCCTAATGGATACTTCACATTGCTCTCAGGCAATAAAGCAAATTTTATTATGGGGAAAGTACCATGGAATGTTTTATGGTCCAGTTTCATAAAGGTCTTCTTATGTAATTCCTTGCGCCAGAGTCTTAGCCCACAACCTCAGCTGCTGCTCCCACAGGGAAGAAAAATCATGAATAGGTTTTTAATAAATGACAGGTGAGAAGAGGGAAGATCTTCCCCAGGTCCCTCTTCTCTCTCTGCCCTCTTTCATCTCATCATAGCTTCATCTTCACTCTCACAACAGAAAGACCACAAATGCAGCACAATCAGAGATTTCTGGTGCTGTTGCTTGGGGACAGTACACAGGAGGGTGGGTTGGTCCGATCACAATCGCTTCAGGCCCTTAACATTTCTGTCACCAACTAGATAAAAGGACTGAACTGAGGCACACTGAGAACACTTGAAATATAATCACTATTGTCACGGGCTCAATCTCCCATTGTGAAAAATAAAATAAAAATTAACATTAGCTTGTCATTTAACTAACATCAGGAGAATACCATCTTGTGACAAGCCACAATTCCTGTCGACATTTCCCTAAATGATCCCAAATGTTCATTCAAGTTAATTTCCATTAAGAGATTAAAGTAAATAGCCTTTGAATCTATTTAAAAATATTTATGAAGGTGTCTTTTTTCAAAAACATTGTTCAGCTTTTGACTACATTTGTATTTTTTTTTTGTTCCTTCCGAATTTCCCTAGGTGAAAAAGTTAGCAAAGGGAAAATGTAAACAAATATGTAAGTAGCACTAAGGAAATGTTCCATCAGCATAAGCATTTCTGCTTGCCCGATGGAACAATCTCCCCTCTCCTCCTCCACATGCTGTTTTGAGGGTTCTCCCAGCCCTCCAGGTTAGATTTAGGGAGAGTGTAGGAGGCATGAAGGGAGAAGAAGAGAAAAAAGTTAATTTGTGCAAGGAGGAATCATTATGTTGCTACTGCTAATGCAACAAGCTGGTTGAATGCAGTCCATAGGTCTTTCCTACCTGGGCATTGCCTTCTCTTCTGACTGAGCAGTAGTAATATTTGTGAACATTGTATATCACCACACTAGTTCAGCCTAACAGTGCCATTGCAACACAAAATATGCAGTAATGTAGTGTGGCAAACTTGGCAGCATTCACAATAAAGCTTGCTGTAATCAGCTATCATTGCGAGAAGAAGGCAGTTTCTTTCCTGCCAGTGCTTCTCGATTGAAGGGTGATGATTCACTGGTGTCTCTGGCAATGGAGAGTACACAGGGCATGCTTTGTTGCTTTAGAGAACCGGGCACCTATTTGCCCCAAACAAATTCTCCACCCACAGACTGCTTGCAAGCCATCCACCATCCACCACAATCCTTATGCATTTGGTGTGAGAACAGAAGTTTGTGTTAAGTACATTGATGTTGGGCACTGTAGATCTCATGTCACCATCTATTTATGGGAAAAAAAATTATATCCCACCCTCAGGATATTACATCTCACCCACAGGGTATTGCCAGGGAGGCTAACAAATACACATTTATACACCTTGAAATAGACAGAAGAGAAAATACCTAAAACACAAAATAAGAAAGCAACCCAAACCCATGGCAGAGTAAAATCAAAAGAAGAAAAAAAAAAGAATTGTTTCCAGCACTCCACTCAGAATTCCACTCATGCAATGGGACTTCCCTTTTCGCTGCTCTTTCTGTACACCCTCAAAATCTGCTGTGGATGCTCCCACAATCCTCTGGAACAGATTTTGAGGGTGTGTGAGGGGATCACAGGGGACAGAAAAGGAGGAGAAAGTTCCGCTATGCAAGCCAAAATCTTCCATGTTAGTGGAAGGGGCAGTGTTGGAATAACCTCTAAGGAGGCCTTTAACCCTTTGCATGACAAACCTAGACAGCATCTTAAAAAGCAGAGACATCACCTTGCCAGCAAAGGTCCATATAGTTAAAGCTATGGTTTTCCCAGTAGTGATGTATGGAAGTGAGAGCTGGACCATAAAGAAGGCTGTTCGCCGAAGAATTGATGCTTTTGAATTATGGTGCTGGAGGAGACTCTTGAGAGTCCCATGGACTGCAAGAAGATCAAACCTATCCATTCTTAAGGAAATCAGCCCTGAGTGCTCACTGGAAGGACAAATCGTGAAGCTGAGGCTCCAATACTTTGGCCACCTCGTGAGAAGAGAAGACTCCCTGGAAAAGACCCTGATGTTGGGAAAGATGGAGGACACAAGGAGAAGGGGACGACAGAGGACAAGATGGTTGGACAGTGCTCTCGAAGCCACCAGCATGAGTTTGACCAAACTGTGGGAGACAGTGGAAGACAGGAGTGCCTGGCGTGCTCTAGTCCATGGGGTCATGAAGAGTCGGACACGACTGAACGACTAAACAACAACAACCACAACATCCATACTGTGCTATTTGTAAAACAAAAACCCCATTTCATGACTAACGTGATGTACAGTTTGGCATTCAGGGGTGCTCAGGAAACAGAAATGATCTAAGTACTCCATGTCTGAGATTCTCATGTGTCAAACGAAAATAGATGTTCTCCCTCCACACACTGCACTAGCTGCTGTGTGGAAAGAGAATTGCCTCCAAGATTGCAGGGCACACAGACATTATGATAATGGAGAGACAGCTTAAGTACCGCAGGAAGCTAATCGACACTTTCACTTATTTTCTATTATGGCAAAGCCCTCCTGTTCTGAATGGCAATAAGAGAGGAGATTTATGGCAGATTAACTTCGATTAAGGACAGATTAGCTTAGGTAAATTGTCTAAATACTTAAATCTTCACTGGTCGTCTCTTTGTAAATTTTTATATGTCCTTATTTGCAAACGTCTTCCCTTCCCTTCTTCTTTCCTCTGTCTTCCCATTGGATTTATTTCTTTGCTAAGATTTCAAAGAGAAATCACCCTAAGGTATTGCTATAACAATTTTTTAAAATTTATTTTAAAATTGCTTGACTAAATTGTATAACATTTATTTATGGCCCTTGTTTTCAAATACTCCTGTATAGCCATAAATGAGTACAAATGAAGCATGACAAGCAATTTGCTGCCTGGTAGCTGATATTAATGATGTGACATGTTGCACCTGGGTGTGTGTCTTCATGTTTTTCTATGTGAGGGAAAGTGGCTCCTATCAATTATGCTGCTTTTAATCAGTTTGTTTCTTAAAAGTGACTTGAAGCCTGTAAGGAGACATGAGACACCAGCAGTCAGGCCTGTGTGTTCAGTTTAACAACAAAAAGACATATGAATAGCCTGCTGGATCAGGCCAGTGGCCCATCTAATCCAGCGTCCTGTTCTCACAGTGGCCAACCTGATGCCTGTGGGAAACTCACAAGCAGGGATCAAAGACAAGAACCCTCTTCCCTCCTGTTCTTTTCAGCAGCTGGTATTCAGAAGCATTTCTACCTCCAACTGTGGTGTCAGAGCATAGTCATCATGGCTACTAGTCATCAATAACCTTCTCATCTATGAATTTGTCTAATCCTCTTTTAAAGCCATCTAGTGTCAGGAGCAGGACGTGGGTGGCGCTGTGGGTTAAACCACAGAGCCTAGGACTTGCGGATCATAAGGTCAGCGGTTCGAATCCCCATGGCGGGGTGAGCTCCCGTTGCTCGGTCCCAACTCCTGCCAACCTAGCAGTTCGAAAGCACCTCAAAGTGCAAGTAGATAAATAGGTACCACTCCGGCGGGAAGGTAAACGGCGTTTCCATGCGCTGCTCTGGTTCGCCAGAAGCAGCTTAGTCATGCTGGCCACATGACCCGGAAGCTGTACGCCAGTTCCCTCGGCCAATAAAGCTAGATGAGTGCCGCAACCCCAGAGTCGGTCACGACTGGACCTAATGGTCAGGGGTTCCTTTACCTTTACCTTAGTGTCAGGAGCAGGGGAGCAATAAATCACATGGCGTCAGCAAAGTTAACTCTTTATTCAAGTTTGGCTCAGGAGGCCAGGCCTAGTGAGCACAGCAACTCTTCCCAGTAGATCTTGCCCACGAGGCAGTTGTGGGGACTGAAGGTTCCCACTTTCCACAGTTGCCTAAGCCTCTTCCTCCCCCAAGTTCTTCCCAAGCAACCTGAGTCTCCATTGCCATGCCTGTCTTTGCTCCTCCCTCTTCATACATTTTTTGGTTCTGGGAAACCAGGGAGAAGGGAAGCTGGTCACAGCTGGTGAGGGAGACACCTTGGCTTCTGCATCAGCCTGACTCAGCTCTGCCTCTTGCCTCCCCGCCCACAACTACTCTCCAGCCTCCACTTCTGCCTCCGATTCTGGACTCCTCTCTCCAACAGCATACCCCACAATATTTCTCCAATGAAAATAGGAACGTCCTATTCCATAACAATAATTTTACTATTTATACCCCACACATCTTATTGGGTTTCCCCGGCCACTCTGGGCAGCTTCCAACACATATATAAACATAATAAAACATTAAACATTTTTTTAAAAAAACACCACTTGCCTATTCAGGGTTGCCTTCAGACGGCTCAGGGGTTGGATAACGGCATACCCTCCAGTGAAAATAAGGGCATCCTACCATCCCTTCCCACATTTCTCCAATGAAAATAGGGGTGTCCTACAGAAAAGCGGGACTTTCCAGGATCAAATCAGAAACTGGGATGGCTTATCTAAATAAGGGATGTCCCTGGAAAATAGGGACACTTGGAGGGTGTGCAATGGACTCTTTCTGTTCACTAAACCCTGTTACCTCTTCAGTTTCTGACACCTCCTCCTCCCAGTCTGCTCTCTCTTCTCCCTCTGACCACTCATTGTCATCCCTCCACCAATCCCCTGGCTCTGAGCCTTCTTCCCTTGGGATTTCCCTTGGGGGTTCCCCAGCTGGTACCTCCCACCACTCCTCTGCATCCAGCCACTCCATGACATCTAGGTTGCTGCCCCCTGTGGGAGCAAGTTCCATAGTTTAACTATGTGCTGTGTGATTCATCACTTGGGAAGACAGGTGAACTAATATTAGGGTACTGGATGAAACAAAGATCACCAGTGCTGAAGCAATGATTCTTCAACATCAACTTCATTGGACTGGTCATGTTGTGAGGATGCCTGATTATTGCCTTCCAAAGCAACTACTCTATTCCGAACTTAAAAATGGAAAGTGTCATGCTGGTGGTCAACAAAAGAGGTTTAAAGACGGTCTAAAATCTTGAAAAATGTAGTATAAACACCGACAACTGGGAAACACTGGCCTGCTTGTGCTCCCGTTGGAGAACAGCCTTTACCAAAGGTGTCGTGGACTTTGAAGACACTCAAACTCAGGACACAAGGGAGAAACGTGCCAAGAGGAAGGCATGCTTGGCAAATCCACACCGTGATCAACTCCCACCCAGGAACCAATGTCCCCACTGTGGAAGGATGTATGGGTCCAGAATTGGCTTCCACAGTCACTTACAGACTCATTGTTAAAACCATGTTTATGGAAGACAATCTTACTTGGCTATGAGTGATCGCCAAAGAAGAAGACGACACAGTCAAGAGAGAGGACAAAGGAAGACACAATCATGATGTGGTCAATGCCATGTGTTCATCAGTAATGTTCCCCTGCCCAGAAGAATATATCTTTTATTTATTTATTTATTTATTTATTTATTTATTTATTTATTTATTTTGCACCACCTGAACATTTTGGACAGTATCTGAAAAACCCCATATATAATTAATTCCATGCTTTTGATGTTAGGAAGACAAATTTTGCTAGATCTGATTCAAAAAGATTCACCAGGAAATGGTGAGAAAACTGCCTTGTCAACCACTTCCTGAAGATCCAGGCTCAGTAATGTAAATCAGAACAGACTAGAAGAGAAGCTGTTTAGATATTCTCCCAGTCACATGGGATTTGGTAATACAGATAAGCAGCTGCCAGTGAGAGAACCTTCAAAAGGACACCTGGCATTTGTTACCATACAGAGCAAAGGGAACATCTATGGCGTGCGTTAGACTTCTGCATACATATCTATCTGCTAATGTAACACCTGTGACTTTTCTGCAAAATGTAACTGTAGAGCTAATGCCATTGCCAGATAACCAGCCACTGTGAATGTTCTTGAAGGGGGACATATATATTTAAGCAGCAATTCTTCCTAAGAAGTTACGTTTCCAGGTATGCTCTCAAAAATCAGAGGTCAATCCAATAGCCCGTGTATCACTAAGCACATTTTAATCCCCAGCTAAAGACAAGTGCTATCTCACTGGGAAATGGCACGTTAAAGGGTAGAATAAATAACTAAGTGCCTTAAAAACGCACACCACCTATTTGGGTTAAGAAACTATATCCTAGCAGGACAAGTGATACAAACCCAGAAAGAATATGCTGATGGGGTTGCCAGTTGATTATTTTTTAGATTGGCCTGCTGGTGCTTTGAAATCTGAAGCCAGTTGCCAGACAATGGGAAAGGGAAGATAGGGTCTCTCCATAGTTTGCCCCCCCCCCAATATATTCTTTTTTTCCTATTCACATTTGTAAAAAGTTATTGTGCAAGTACAATGTGATCAAAGGAAAAACATTTCAGCTACTGCTCAGATGCAACTCTGAACAATTCAAAACTGCCTACTTTTATTACTTGCTGGTCAATCCACTTCCTTGCTGCTTGGGAATTCCATTCTTCTTCCCAGCCCAGCCTGGCTGATTGAGCTTAGCATTTTCACCCCACCTGCAGTTAGTGCTCATCTCCCATCTGCAGTTAACCCTGTCATCTCTCATCTCATCAAGATAAGGCTTCTTTTGTTACCTTCTTTCCTTCCCTTATAGCATCTGGTCTGCATTCCTACCAACTCTTTTGGACCTAATCTTGGCAGCTCTATAGCACTCTGTTCCTGCAGCTAATTGACAGTTGTCTGGAGCAGTGAAATGAACACTGTTCCATGTCTTTGCTCTTCAGTTTAGGCTATGGTTACAAGACGTCGCCGTTTCCCAGGGACAGTCCCCAGATTTACAAATCTGTCCCCAGACAAAATCTGTCCCTGGAATGTCCCCGGATTTCATTTAATGTCCCCGGATTTATATTTTAAGTGTTGTAGATTTATTAGTAGGGAATGAATGTTGTGTGATTGGTTCAACGGCACAAGACACATCATATGGGGAGTTCCGGCAAGGCAAAATGGCGGGTGTCATGGCAGAGAGCAGCTCCTGAAGCCAGCCAGAGCCAACTGCGCTACCAGGCTGGCTCCAGGCTGCTGAGACTGCCACTGCCAAGGGGGAACTGGGGATGCCCAGCGCATCAACTGGGGGAACCGCTGACCCCCTCTCCTGCAACCCAAATCGAGCTGGGAGTGAGAGTGCCTGGCCACCCAGTCAACTGCCCAGCGGTGCTCCAGGGTAAAAACCCTGGAGCTGACACAGTGAGAAGGAGGAGAGGAGAAGGAGAAGGAAGAGAGTGAAAGAGGAATGAGAAAAAAGAGTGGAGCCCTGACCTTGCTGTGCCACTGCCGCCGCTGCCACTAAGGAGGAGATGTAGGAGAGCACCAGGAGGGCAAGGACACGTGGCCAAGCCCAGGACCTACCTGAGCCTACTCCATGGCAGCTAGTGCTCCAAGAGAGCAGGCCGGGGCCCAGAGGAAGACCGGGTGACAGAGGAGACCACAGAAGAGATGATATTACTTCTTTATTTATTTATTTTAATGTTTTTTAAAAAATAATAATTTCCGGGGAGGGGGGCTGGCGGATTCTTTGACAAAAATCTGGTAACCTTAGTTTAGGGTCTTGTGCTGATTCTCTCGCATGTCAGGTATGCACACATCCTACCCATCCACCCCAACAAAAAACAATACACACTGCAACTTATCGAAACAGAGACTTGTTCACACAAGTGCCCAAGTTGCAAAAAGATGGTCTGGCTGTCAAAAGTTTCTGAACTGGTGTTTTGGCTCTGTAACTCTGCAACACTCTTGCTTATGACTGTCTGACTACATCCGTCTGATGATAACTAAACCTAGCTTTTTGCATTAGTCTGTACCAATAACAGCCAAACTCTGAAGCAGGGATTCACGTCCCTCACAAAGCATTTGAAAGTAGAAGACAGAACTAGATGGAGGTTCAGTCTGATGCAGCAGAAGTTATGTTCTATGGCTGACTCTTCCAGTATACAAATTTGCTTATTTGTTTATCATTCATGCATTCATTTATGTACTGTTTTTCAAAAATAAAATCCTTCCCAAGGTGCCATGCTTATTTCATAAATTTCTATAATGAATACTGCAATTATCACGGAGACACCTAATTTGCAGCATAAGTAAAAAACATGCACACCCTCTCTCTTTGTTGTTATTGTTGATGTTGTATTTTATGGAACAAAATACAAACAGTGAACATATTGTTGTGTAAATAAACATTTATTTATTAAAGACATTTATTAAATAAGCATACCATCTTGGGAAGAATTTTATTCTTGAAAGGCAGTGTAGAAATAAATAGATAAATACACCCCCCCCCAAATTTTAAGCACTGACTTAATAGCTACTGGACATGTCTTTCTCCCACTTCATTCTTTCCTAGATTACCAAAAGGGACAGGTGAGTCCTATTGATTTACCTAACTTAGTCCAGACTACAGATATAACAGAATTCCACTGGAAACAGAAATGGGAGCGAAAATTCCTTTTCCAGGATGAAAATCAATCCAGCAAATACTAATGGTAATTGATGTTGCACTTCCTTTTGGTTTACAAACAATATGAAATTGAATGGGGTGGAATTATGTAATGTCAATGTAATTTGCATATCATAATTACTTAATAATGTATGTAAATTATGTGAGTTACATTAAGTTCACCACATCAGACATTGAGGTGAATCATGTAGTTTCGGGCAGAAGATGAACTGCAGTGGAATGGAAACCATGCAGCTTACAAAAAAATGCAGGGCGGAATAGAAAACTCTTGTATCTCATGTCTCACCAGAATCCTCTGTCTGAACTGCCCATATTTCAGTCACCTCACATCATTCACAGCTAAGTGTAGCTGCACTTCCAGTTTCTGCCACCGACATAAAAGCATCATGTAGCTAAGTATAATTGTGCATTTGGGATTCATTTAATGAGCCCCATAAAATTCATCCTTTTGTAGAAAATAAACAAGGCGCAAATAATTATAGTATCTACAGGAGGCATTTCTCCTTATATTGAATTACATGGAAGATGGTGATGAGTAGATAGTTATAAGGCAGTAAACATAACTTGCTGTTAAAAAATAACAATAGTCTAACGTGTGCAGTAGGCTGAGCCAAAGGCGATTAGACATTGACATTTTACTCATCTCCCCAAATGTCTTCCCTCTTCACTTTAACAGTTTTAAAGGGCAGTTTGGAGCAGTTTCCTTTCTGGTCATAAAGACAATTAGGTGTTTCCTTTATGCACTTACTTTCAAAGAAATCTTTATATCTCCTGACCTCTGACATTCACTTGGAAGATTATTGTTATGATTATGATTATTATTGAAATGAAAATCTTAGGGAGATATGCTAGTGGAATCTCCTGAAGCAGCAATTTTCACAAATAGTTTTCTGCTTGCTGGCATTAATGAAAAAGCAGGAGGGAAAATAATGCTTGTTGAAAAGTAAAAACAGATACCAGATCTTATGTGGGACTTTATTTGCATCTCATCCTAGGAAAAAACTGGGATGTTATCTAAATTAGATTTGGCAGAAACAGCAAAAAATGCTGCTGTTTTGTTGGATAATAGCTTGAGAACAGACCAGATCAAGGAGCAGTCTCAGTGTTTAGTCATCCAGCAACTGTTAGCATACATGTTGACTGTAGATTTGGAGTAGAGATTCCATGTTGCTGCACCCACAAGGGGCAGAGCAACCCAAAACCCTGGTTCACCATCCTGGAGGGCATTTGGATGGGCAGAGTAGAGTCCCTCTTCCCAGTTCTGCCCAACATGGCTTGCCTCTGCTGATGGAGGAGCTCTACCATCTGGAGAACAGTCCAGTTGGCAAGAATATTACCAATGGATCCAACCAAATGGATAGTGGGGAGAAATAACCAATGGGGCATTTTGAAGGTGGAGAGCTGGGGAGGCTGGTTCAACTCTTGAGGAAACAATAGTTGGCAAAAATAGACATAGGGCATTGCTGGGAAGGGGCACTGCTTGTGCTTCAATACAATTTCATTCAACAAGAATTAATGAATGAGTGCTCACCACCCAGTGGATCTTGGGGATTCATCTGTTGAAGGCTAGTGTATGAATGGTTTTGATGGGCAAAATTTGTTGGTTATTGAGGTTAGTCCTACCATTAAGTAGAATGAGGCAGGCACATGAGTCAGTTGATATGGGGTGTCATGGAAAGGCAGCAAACTGTTTATAATTTACGGGTAATAAGTTGAAAACATTGTCATTGAAGTTAGAAATCTTGGAGCATGCTCTCCATCAGACTGCAGGAGACTGGCGTTTAGCAAAGTTGGGGAGGAAACTGTTTTGCATGCTCCAAACCAGCAGTGTGGTTAGTGAAAAAACACATGGAAACTTGGGGTAGTAGTCAATTACGTTTTACTCACAATAGATCCATTGAACTTAGTGGACATGACTGAGTTAGTGAAATTAATTTCAATAGGTCTACTTTGAGCAAAACCCTAGTTCTATTCTGAAAATGCTTCTGCCCTAGCTGGCACCCAGGGTTCTGGCGCAGGCAGATATTTGCTGGGGTGGCATTTGGTGAAATCCCTCCATTTGCATTGCAATAAGAAGCTGAACTTGATAGCCTTTTGATCTTTTCCATCTTTATGATTCTGCCATATATATCCTCAGATCATTTTCTATATCCTATTAATGGTCTGGATATGCAATCAATGTTTGATGAAAGACTAAGTCAGTTATCCTCCACTTTCTTGCTCCCATGTTACATTACATATTAAAGATCAATATGGTCTATTGACTGAGAAATAAGGAGTCAGTGACATTTCATATCTTTTTGAATCTAATATTCATGCTGCTGCTTCAAATCATGACAGGCATATACTTTCATTTGGTTGTACTGGAAACATTTTACATTCCAAGTTGTCTTCTTATTTTTGTCATGTCCAGTCAATGGTTTTTCACTTGATTCTTTCAATTAGCTGACTTTTTTGTGGAGAGGTGCCAGACAAAACAATTTGCCTGGATCTAAATTGCATTCCTCAGATGATACTGAGATGTACAGTACTTGATGGATTTTCTGAGCAAAAGACTTTGTTCCGATATGTGAGACTGGATGCCAGGCCAAGACCAGCCAGCCCCTATGGAAGGAAGAAGCCCTGGCCAAAGAAGAAAAAGAAGAAGATGGGCAAAATAAATTACTGAACTGTGCAGGAGAAATTATTATAAAAAAGGGCAACTGTGTAATGCATATTTTTTAAGCTTTGTGTATAGTTTTTTTACATTAGTATAACTTTTAAAAGTCACTAGTAATAAGATGGAGAAGGTTTTAAAATTGGATTGTTAAGTATTTTATGGATGTGCATGAACAAGTTTATTATAATGGAACCAAGAGGGGGAGTGGGGGGAAGTCGACCAAAATTATGGTTTAATTTGGTTATGATTCCACCCCCACCCCCCATTTTTTATTTTTGGTAAATCATTAAAATGTTTACACACACACACACACACACACACACACACACGAAGAAGCGTTCAACCTATCCTGTAGGAAAGCTTTTAATGTTTAATAGACTATTGTATTTTAATATTCTGTTGGAAGCCGCCCAGAGTGGCTGGGGAAACCCAGCCAGATGGGTGGGGTATAAATAATAAATAAATAAATAAATAAATTATTATTATTATTATTATTATTATTATTATTATTATTATTATTATTATCCCTGATGTACTATTTTTCCCTCCCACACTGCAAGGCATTGTTTTTGTGCAGCAGTAATCATACATGTATATCTTGCAACAGCAGCCTACAGTGGTAGAGTCCAGGAAAATATCTACCAGTCATTTGTTTATTCATGATTTGGATATTTCATCTTTATGCCATGGCACCCACTGTAATTTACTGTTTTAAAATCTAAAATGAACCAGTTAAACATTGGACAACAGAGTTCTCCCATACCAACTGATGGTCCCTTCAGAAGCTGATGGAACATGTTCTCTGGCCTTGTCTCCTCGCTGGCATGGGAGTTTCCCTAACAGCAACAGATTGTTGGTGGTCACCACTAGAGCTGATGCGATGTGCTCTCTGGGCCGGACTTCTCCTTCTGTGCTTTCACCCAGAGCGCACAGGTCTTTCTTTAAGCAGCCCCAGAGAAGGCATAGGAGGGGTATTTGGTTTTTCAAAGTGCATAACTTGTGCTGAATCAAAATTGGCACAAACACATTCGCCCCCTTGTAATATGCCCACTTTCATTGTCTGTAATTTCCCACAATCCCTTTGTCAAAGTATGTGAGAGAGTTTACAAAGCAGTGGGTGCCAAGGAAAATTGGTCCTCATTGCCAAGGTCCACATGTAGTTGACAGAATGGGGATGGGGATGCACAAATGGATTTGCACTTGAACATGCATCCCTTTCAATATGATGCCCTGGAGATGGACAGGATCCACATCCAGGGGTGGAGCATGGAAAGACAGGAGATATTGACTTTAACACTTGAAGAGGTGAGTCATATCTGCAAACATGCAGCAAAGATGCTCCAGAGAGCCATGAACAAATTATTTAGTGTGTCTACAGATATTTGTCTTCCCCTCAAGCCCACTACAGAACATGAAGGCACCTGATGGGCACATTATGAATCCCACTTTTCTGTACCATATGAAGCACTTGATAAAATTATCCCCCCCCCCCAGTGCTATGACAAACGAAGAGTGCTTGCTAAATTTTTGAAATTTCTAATTGACAGCACAAGTGTGTGTGTTGTTGTTTTTTTAAAAAAGAAAAATTCAGCAGAGGAGGCATCCTATTTTTATTTCCTTTTAATGACTTGTTTTGCATAGAACAAGTCCAGAAGTACAAAAACCATTTTATGCTATTTTGAATCATTCTACTTTTGCATTCTGTTTCTTTTGAGTTTAAAGTTTGGGGGAAATAACTTAATTCTTTCTAAGATGTGTGCTGAATGGAGAAATCAGTGGCTCACTAACATCCATACCTATTTAGACAAACATGCTTGAGTACATCTCAATAATCAGATCTTCAGATAAATAAGAATGCCATTTGTATAGAATGGGTATGATGGGAGTCTTTCTCAGTCACTTAATGGCAAAAGATTAATAGTTTGAAAATGCCAACATTTCAGAAAGTGGGATTCAATTGTTTACTATATAAGTACAGTAAATTGTTCTTGTTGTGTGTGTATGTGAATCTCTCTGTATACACCCACAGATATGTCCAAACACAAACAATATTGGTTAGTCTATAAATATGTGCTTGAAATTACCATTTTGCTGCCAGTGAACTTTAAATTCAGGACCTGTTTTCCCCTCCCTCGTCTCCTTTTCTTATCCACACAGTGTAAAACATAGAATAGTAACTCCAAGCTTGCAGGCTAGATCTAGCACTTGAGGCAATTTTATCTGGCCCCTAGGGGCCCTGTCAAATTTTCCACTCACAATAAATTTATTCACAATTTCCATCAAGGTACAGCAAAAGGTCTGCCTAAAGTTCTTCTCATAAAAAAGAGAAAAATGTGTTCAAGTTGTGCCTATGTGCAAAGCTACACATGAGTATTTATGTTCCCTACCCAAGAAGCTCTTGGTGCAAGATGGCTTTGGTTTTCCTGTGGAGGCCATTCTTCTGCAAGAGGGTCAGGTATGCAGTGAAAGAGACAGAAGGGCCCATAAGAATAAAGGGCTTGTACCCAAAATGACATGGAACTTTGTGCAGGGCACCGATTTATAGAAAGTTGCACCCTTAAATTAAATGTATGGATGCAAATTTAGAAATATATGCTACACACCTTACTACAGTGGGGAAAACAAGAGCCATACAGGTCACCTGCCCAGCTGCTCATTGCTGATGAGCAACTTCAAGGCTCCCGTTCCTCTTACCTTTAAATCTTGCTTGGACTGAACAACCCTCAAAATAGAGGACCGAATCTGGACTGCCTTCCGGGAAAGGTAAGTAAAGGTAAAGGACCCCTGGATGGTCGAATTCAACTATGGGGTGTGGCGCTCATCTCCAGAGCTGGCCTTTGTCTGCAGACAGCTTTTCCAGGTCATGGGACCAGCATGACTAAACCGCTTCTGGCTCCTGGATCACCGTGATGGAAACCAGAGCGCACAGAAATTCCATTTACCTTCCCACCACAGCGATACCTATTTATCTACTTGCGCTGGTATGCTTTCAAACTGCTAGGTTGGCAGGAGCTGGGACAGAGCAATGGGAGTTCACTCTGTCATGCAGATTAAAACTGCCGACCTTATGATCAGCAAGCCCAAGAGACTTGGTGGTTTAGAGACCACAGCACCCCCCGTGTCACTGTTTTCTGTTCATTCTTTTGTAGCTGAGCAAAAAGAGTGTCCCCACGTTCCTCACCCAATTTGCAGGGTACTGTCAGGGACTGACTGGACAAGGAGGAGTGCTGGGAGGCACCAGCTGGGGAACCCCTCATAGAAGGAAGACTCAGAGCCCAAGGATTGGTGGTGGGACATCAAAGAGTGGTCAGAGGGAGAAGATTGGGAGGAGGTGCCTGATGCTGAAGGGGTAGCAGAGCTTAGTGAGCAGGAAGAGCTTGTGACATGGAGTGGTTCAGACTCTGAGGCTGAAGCAGAGGAGCGGGGTCAGGGGACTGCTGAAGAATTTCAGGAGTCTCCCTTTCCTACTTTGACAAGCTCCCCTCCCCTCTTGTTTCCAAGAACTCAGAGAGTAATGCAAAGAGCTGAACAGAAGCAAGAGGTACACAGACACCGTTTAGGCTGCTTGGGAAACATCTGGGAGAGAAGGAGCCTTAGAGAGGGTGGAAGGCAGTGACCTTCAGTCTTGGCAACTGTTCGATGGGGGGCAAGACCTACTGGGAAGTGTTGCTGAGACCACTAGGCTGAGTTGTATGCTTGTTTCCTTGAATAAAGAGTTAACTTTACTGACAATGAAGTTCCTTTTTTGCTGACCTGTATTT
This sequence comes from Podarcis liolepis, assembly GCF_965112155.1. Lineage (NCBI taxonomy): Eukaryota > Metazoa > Chordata > Lepidosauria > Squamata > Lacertidae > Podarcis > Podarcis liolepis. The sequence goes on from NC_139554.1 coordinate 88,533,849, forward strand.
GACTCCAGTCCTAACAGGGCCACAATTTCACTGAATATTCTCAGGAGGGGGCAGGAGGGGGGGCTTTGGAGGTGGGGAGTAAAAGCACAAAATATTTTTTTAAAAAAATCTCAAAAATTCTTTTCTGGGTCATTTTCGTTCAGTTAATACTGAGTTGACCTATATATCATGAGTTGGGTGATATATAATGATGGATGAAAGATGAAATGAGTTATGAGAGAAGACATGAAAAAGAGTAGGGGTCAAACCTATTCCTTCCTTCAACAATATTAATGTTCAGAAAGACTTGAAATTCCCTGCCTTATTTGCAGGTTGAGAAGCTGGGGAGCCATTTTGCCCAGTATACCCAATGAGGGACAAAGTTCTTCAATAGTTTTGGGGAAGCCTATAAAATATTATCTGATAATTCTTTCCTGAGTTTCCACCCCCCCCCTGCAGCTCTAGATTCTTTGTCATTCACACCAGGAGAACACTACATTTTTACAGCATTATATGTTGCTTTTTTATCCAGCTTTCCTTCAGACAACTCAGGGTAGCATATGTGGGTTTTTTCTTTCTCCTCATTTTATCTTTATAACAAATCTGTTAGGCTAACAGTGCATGACTGTCTCAAAGTCACCCAGTGAGATGATGACGATGATGAAAAAGAAGAATTGATTTCTTACCACTCTTGACCATAATACAATATTAAAATAGTTAAAACAGATTACAATCAAGAGAAAACAATGGGTTCTCTCTCATATTTATATTTATATCTATATTTATTTATACACATACACACACTGGGTGTTGAAGTCCAGGATATGGCTTCACATCTCCAGCATATTACAAAAGGTACATATTGAAGGTGCCATGTGCTCCTCTGTAGGGATGGAATTCCACAGCTTAGCAGCTGTCACAGGTAATACCTTCATCCAGGTTGCTAGTATCATACAAGGTGTGACCGGAAAGTTTGGTGAATGGTCACAGAAATTGGATAGCGAGAAATATTTTAACATACAATGGGCATTGGAAACCCACAAAATACTCGCAATGGAGATGAAGCTGTAACTCAAAATACAGTGTATTAGTGGTTTAAGCGTTTCCATGAAGGGCAGCAAACCATTGAAGATCATCGTTGGGCTGGCAGACTGTTGATGAGCAGAACGGTGGCAAATGTCGACAGAGTTTGTGAGTTATTGATGCGGGATAGGCATTTGTCCGTCTGAATGATGGCGGAAGAATTGCATATTCCACATGAAATCGTTACTGAGGTTACTGAGCTGTCCCACCCTCCATATTCTCCCAATCTCGCCCCACCGGATTTCTTTCTTTTTCGAAAACTGAAATGTGCACTGAAAGGGCATAGATTTTCCAACATTTCACATGTCCAAGCTGCTGTGACGAGGGAACTGAAAGCAGTACGAAAAGAGGACTTCTCCAGAAGTTCCCAACAGTTCTAAAAACATCAACGGTGCATTGTATCAGAGGGGGCCTACTTTGAAGGCCTGCAAGATATGTATGTTTGAATATTTCTCGCTGTCCGATTTCTGTGACCATTCACCGAACTTTCCAGTCACACCTTGTATAACACAGAGTGAACATGATTTATATATTCTACATTGTGTCCTGTTCGTTCATTTGAGACCCCAAGGGTCTGCCATACAGTCTGCCATGCCTACCATCACCCCATTTTCTAATGTATTCAGATGTTGCTAGAGATGCTTATACTATTTGCACAGAGACAGAGAGGGAACCATTTATGTCCTATATAAAAATGACACAAGACGGAGAATGAACTCTGGTTCTGCAAATAAGCAGCTGCTGAATTAAGCCAATTTGAGAATGTAGCTCCACTGTGCAACGATAACATAAGCACCTAAGATGTTCTAGCCCTTTGCTGCTGAGGATTTGCATTCTGTTAATGTGCAATTCAGCTGCCTTCGACAGAGCACGGGCCAGTGACCAAGTGACATGTAGCAAAAGTGCGCTGGATGAAGACATACAATTACATTGTTGGTCTCACCTGGCTAACTTGTTTCCCAGCTCCTGAAGTACAAACCTGCTGTAATCACTGGGGCACAGTTAATGAAAGCAGCTCATTATGGCGGGTGCTGTCCTCTAATGATGCCCCTTGGACTGAAATGTATGCAAATGGCTGTTATTTAATTTAGAGGCCTTTCTGTGTGGACCTTGTAAATTTAAAATTTTAATTACAAAATGCAGCATTTATCACTAGGTGAGTCACCCGCCAGATCATCGGCAAAAAGAAAGAGGAAAGGCCACTGGCGTGGTAGTTGTTCACCTGAATGGCTTCTTGTACTGCAGTGCCCATGCAGTCTTGTAAAAGTGCAAAACCCTGAATTGGTAGGGCTCCTACAGTTGACCTATTTATTGAACATTCATCCTGGTTTGTTTGTGCAAAGCTTACCGGAAGGTTAGATTATATCTGGCCTTTACTGAGCATTTGTTCTGAATTATTTGTGGGGAGGTTATACAAGAACGAGCATCTGTCCTGTTTCATTCATCCTGATTTGCTTGTTATACATCTCCTTGCAGAGGCGCCAATTTGCCCCCTAGAATGGTGGCCCCTGTCACATGTCACACGTGACACATGCATGACGGAGGCCAAGCACTCTGAAGGAGCCGGCCATTGGTCCTGAGATGCACATGTGATGTCACATACACTCGATATGTGCAGGGCCACCTCAAGACTGAGGGAGCCTGGCCCCCTTAAAACAAATACTGAGGGGGCTCAAGGTGCCTTCGCCCCCTAGAGTTGGTATACCTGTCTCCCTGTTAATCATTTGTTCAACCCACACTTTACAATGCACTTCCCTGTACCATTCCTAACTTCAGAAAGTCAGTTTCTTTTTAAAAGGTATAATTGACTGCAATATAATTGACACTCTGGAGCCACCTTTAAGAATTCCTATCCTAGATCTGCTGGGTGTTATTGAAGTGCTTGTTATAATTAATTTTTAAGGGCTGAGTTCAGGGGTAGCCAAAGTTGTGTCCTCCATATTCTTGTGTTCTCCTATTTTCCTTGAACACAGGCCATGCTGGCTGGAGCTGGAGTCTAACAAAAAATTAGTCAGTCCCAGAAAGGCAACAATAGGAATAAAATAGCTCCTTACTAAGAATACAGATTGCCCCTAACAAATAAATGCAATAGGGGCAATTGGAGCTTTTCCTAAGCAACACAATTCAGCAACCAAAACGGCCGCTAGCAAAGCTTTAACAAGCCTTTCATTTCTGCTTCCTGCCTGGGTCGGGCAAAAATGGGAGTTTTATTGAAGATTTTACCAGGCCTCCATACATGGCTGGTGATCTGTGGTGGCCAGGTCACAAACTGTGCAGACCTAGTCCCTCAAAAGCAGTTCTCATGTGGCAAAACAAAACTCAAAAGCTGGCACTGAAGTGAATGTGCAGTTTAAATTGTTTAAGAGAGTAAGAAGGGCAGTGACGGCATCTCTCTGTAGATCTGACATTCCCACTCCTTTGCATCGTATACTTTTTCCACTGGGAGGGTTAAGCCCTGCAAAAATAAACTCAAAGAATATACAATGTGAGCATCTCATTTTAATGACTCACATTTATCTTATATCTTTAATCCTCAGATGCCCTTTCAGAAAAGTCACAAATGCGCAATTCTGTGCTCTGGATTGTCCTTCACTTTGGATTAGAAATGTCAGAAATGATCCTGGTCTTAATCAATCTAATTTACTGCAGTGCTTAATTATTCTTTTGCATCCAACCTCATCACTCATTAATGCCCTGGAAATTTTAAGGGAGGAGAAGTCTGCTGATTCTAGCTGCTCTGGGCTTTTTTTTTCTTTTTCCCCATTAACCGTGTGCAACCCATCTAGAATGAAATACTAAAAAAGTTGGCAGCCGTGCCCAGTTGTCAGTGGTACTGCCAAGTCATCAGCAGGCACAGTTTGATTCGCATCTTCTCCCAATGGGGAAATTCCATCTGCGACTCCTTGGTCCTTGTCCTAAAAATCTGTTTTAACAATGCCTTTTTTAAAAAGTTGTTTTTTTAATGTGCCCTAACACACATGGGATTTAAGGGAGCAGTTGTTTCCATCCTTTGTTCATCGCAATCCGTGCTCTTTCTGTTCTGCTACAGTTCAGCTTCCTCTAAAACCTACATTGTTTGTCTCACCATGTGCTGGGGCCAAAATGAATGTAATTAATATCAGTTGAAGGGGAATGTCAAAAACATTGCAATTATTGACATACAGTTGTACCTCGGGTTACATACGCTTCAGGTTACAGACTCCGCTAACCCAGAAATAGTGCTTCAGGTTAAGAACTTTGCTTCAGGATGAGAACAGAAATCGTGCTCCGGCGGTGCGGCAGCAGCAGGAGGCCCCATTAGCTAAAGTGGTGCTTCAGGTTAAGAACAGTTTCAGGTTAAGTACGGACCTCTGGAACGAATTAAGTACTTAACCCGAGGTAACACTGTATTGTAATGTCGAAATATGCCAATACTTCCTCCTCCTAGCTTCTACTGGTTTAATCACAAGGTCAGCATTTTTTTTTATCTTTCCTTTGTCCTTAACACTTATAGCAACGGCTCCTACATGGACTTTCAGTCTTTCTCTCATAGTTTTCTAGCAAAATACAGCCTTCACATTCCAAACTTCGCTTGTTCAACCCTTTTAACACCCATTTCAACTTTATTTAATTCTTTAATTCCTTTATAACTTTATTCAGGTCACCTGGTCACAGCGGGTCATATGCAATCAAGTCCTCCCATTACTGCCAGGACTTCTGTCTGTGCAACAGGACTTCCTCTCCCTCTCTTCTCCCCATGCATCCCATTTTTGGGTAACTCACAGAACAGATTCAGGTGGGAGGCATATGGGGAGAGGAAAGGAAGTCCTACTGCACTAGTGGAAGTCCTGGCACTAATGGAGTGGCTTTGTTGAGTGCAACTCAACCTCCCCCACTATGGTGAGATGTCTTTCTATTTGAATTATAGTAATTGCTTCTAAATTGGCACCTCCACTAAAAAAAAAATTAGCACATGCAAATGTGTGTTGTCTTTTGTCCACCTTTTGGAGTGTGTGGATGTGATTTAACTCACCTTTCTTTTTTTACCTAAATACCTTAATCACTATTTCCCTCTCCCTTACTATCAGTGTTCATTAAATGAACAATGTGCTACAGGAACAGGACCATCGAGAAAGTGCAAGAATGCCACTCTTCCTGCTCTGCTGCCCTCGCATGCTGTGCCTCTGGAATGATAAACTAACATCCAGCTAATCTACCATCTTGAAAGCATACTTAAAGAAAGAAAGCATTTCCTAATTTAACATCACTTTAATAACTGTCAATATGTTGCATAGCCTGTGATATGCATTTTGCACGTCTTTTCATGTTGTGTACAGAGTGGGTGTGCTTATTGCCCTGCCTTACTCCCCATGACAGCTCTGAAAAGTACCCCAATTTGTCCTCCCTTGAAGTCTGAGAAAGCCCAGCTGCAGTCTTTTATCAAGCCTCGCTCAGAAATCCTCAGCTACCATCCCATACACCGACTGTGGCCAGGCATAGTATCATAGAGTTGGAAGGGACTCCGAGGGTCATCTAGCTCAACTCCCTGCAATGCGGGAGTTCATATCTCATCTCTGTTTTGTACATGGTTATGATAGACTTTTATATGGTGCTGGACCTCTGCTGTGCACAATGTTCTGGAACTTTGTTGTTTTATATTTAGATTTTCTGTACTGTACATCAACCTGAGATTCTTTTGAATATAAAACAATTAAGGAATTTTCCAAAGGAATATTTATTTATTTATTTATTGCTTTCCTCCAAGGAACTCAAGGTGGTGTACACAGTTCCTGTCCTCCAAGGAACTCAAGTGATATATATTGTTTTTCTCTTCCCCATTTTATCCTCACAAAAACCCTGTGAGGTAGGTTAAGCTGAGAGGCAGTGACTGACCCAAGGCCACCTAGTGGCAGGTATGCTAGCAGGCAAGAGAGTTTTCCCCTCCCTCCGGTAGCTTCTGATATGAGCCTTTGGCAGGTTTATAGTCCATTTTATTTACTACTACAACATACTGAGAGCAGCATCAAGCAGCCTTCCCCACGGATGGCAGGGGAGTCCCCTCCCCTTCCTCAGCAAGAAGCACGCTACCGGCCACCTGTCCCTCCCCTCTGCTGTCGTTGTTCCTGGACCCTTTCAGTCCTCTGAGTTCTAGGGGAGGGAGGGACTTTCCCACCACTCTCGACTGAAGAATCTCCTAAAGGCTCCCTCCCTCCTGGTTGCCTAGCTACTATTTCAAAAATGTCCAGCTCTTCCCCTGACTGAGCAGCCTCTAAATCTGCTGGTCTCTCTGCTTCTGGAAACGTTTAAGGTGGTGGTGGTGGGAATCCTCCCCCTCCTTCTCTGTCAGAGGCTGCTCTGTCTGTGCCTGCATTCCTTCACCTTCGGAGTCAGACTAGTCTCTGGCATCCAATTCAGACCAGCCCCTGAGACCCAGTGAGCTTCATGGCTGTCAGGGACACGCCCAGCAGAGAGGAATCTCAAGAGGAATTGGCTGCACCTGAGTCGCCAAGAAGTAGGAGGTGGAGCAAGCGATTAGGGTAGAGGCAGGCCAGCAGGAGGCAGGGGAGGACGTGGCGTGTATCTGGCCTTGGGAAGGGTCAGAAGCCAGTCGAGTCAACTGACTCTGATGGTGAAGGATGAGTTGTGTAAGCCTGTTATTGAGACAGAATCCTTAGCTACATAAACTGCCAGTGTTCCGTGTCTTGTGTGGGAGAAGTGCTAAACCTGACAATGGCTGACTGGGAATTTGAACCCTGATCTCCCAAGTTCTAGTCTCACACTAGACTACACCAAACTGGCTACACTATGCATGAGATGCGGAAACTGTGAACAAAAATAAGTACTGCTATGAGGGCTGCATCTTGAACATATGAAATTGCCTTATATCTAGAGAAAACATTGGTCCATTGACTACTATCAGCTCTCTCCAGAGTCCCAGGCTGAGGTCTTTAACCTCCCCTGCTCCCTGATCCTCTTTACCTGAGAAATCAGGGACTGACCTGACATCTTCTGCATGCATAGCATGGACTCTCTTGCGGAGTTATGGCCATTCCTTCTGTCTAAGGTTGAACTGTTAATATTCCTTTGTGTCATCACAAATAATTGTGAGGCTGTTCTGCATCATTCCTGGCAAGCAGATGAGCAACTAAGGCTGTGAGAAGGTATTTCACAGAGTGCTTCTTCTTTAAATTCAAGTCTCAATTTAGCAATCTGTTTAATAGACCAAACCAACTCTAGGGCTATGGCAAACAATCACCATGTACATTGTTCACTTTCATCAAACTGATGATGATTTTGCATATGTCTGTTATATCCCCTCCCCGTAGATCAGAGTGTGTGTTTTTCCTAATGGCTAATAAGGTTGGACGCGTCTCTGTTTATCACTTTCTCATGCCTAGTTACTCTTAGTTTTGCTCTTTCCTTCTGCCACGTTTAATTTGTTCCATGCAGGCTCCAGGTGAGACTGATGATGCTGAAAGTCAAGAGGACACTCCTAAAAAAAATGTGACTCTGGCAGCCTGTTGTGTATATGACCTTTCTTTTCCAAATCACCTGTATCAATCTAGTTGAGTCAATGAACCTAGATAGATGGCTGTGTTCCCAGGCCTATGAAATTAGGTGAGCAAATTCCAGTTGAAGAGAAAATTGACATGATCGTTTGGCTGAAACAGGTCATTTCTTGCAATTTGTCTGTGCAGACTCACAGACATAACATACTGATGTATCTAGGGTTATCCGACATATCTCCAGATGGGGCTCAAGTACCATAAAGAACTTTCTGTTGCAGACTAACTTATAACCAGTACAATACCTGTCCTTGCTTTTTTCAGTTAACTGTTTGTCTTCCATCTGCATTACACTAGGCCTCTTCCATCAGCTACATTAAGTTTCAACTGCTAGTCTGGTTGGTCCATTGGTATGCCTCTGACATTCACAGATTTCACCATTCTGTCCTTAATTATAAGTAACAGGTCATTAATTGTCAGGACAGCCAGACAGAGAGAACTGATATATTGCAGGATATTGGGAACCCACTAATGAGACTGGGATCTGTGGAGATCAGGGCCTCAGTGCAATGAAATCTTTAAGTGAAATCTTTCCCTTTTTTCTCATAAACTGATTTTTCATGTTCATTTAAATGGGATATTGTAAACAGTTGCAAAGGACAGGATCCAGCTGGACTCTAAACCTACTCTTGGGGTAGCTGGCAGGTTGCAACACAAACAAACACACAGTATTAAAAATGTCACCTACTTATTTTGCTCCATTGATTTTGATGGGCTAACAGGAAATCAAGCTTTTCTCAACTGCGCCATCTTCTTAGCCCTTTTGCCTCACCACAAATGTTCTTAGTACCTTAACAGCAAGTTTTCTAATTGACACCAACCTCTGCACAGCACCTTTCATGCAGAGTGCAAGAGGTGGTGTTAGAATCCCAGACCCTCCAAGTGTCCCACTTTTTCAGCGACAGTCCCGGAGCTACAGAAGTTGCCCCGCTTTCTCATTTGATCCTCAACTGTTCCACTTTCCCTTTAGATGCCCCTATTTTCTGCAGAGAAATGTTGGAGGGGATGGAATGGGACGTCCCACTTTTCATCAGAGAAATGTTGCAGGGAGTGGAATCCATTCTAAGCAGATTATATACAGAATTTGGCAGCTGAGACCCAATCAGGATTTGCTCATATCAGCCTGCTTATGTCTTCTATGCTGTCAGGTTTCTTGTGAGAATTGTTTATAGTTTTAGACGAAATCTGAAGGCGGAGACTCACTTTTTATTGCAATTCCAACTAAACAGGGGGAAGAACTTTGTGACAGTGAGAGCTGTTCAACAGTGGAACAGACTATCTCAGATAGTCCTTCTGGAGATAGTCCTAAACAGAGGTTGGATGGCCAGCTAGAAGAAGAAGAAGAAGAAGAAGAAGAAGAAGAAGAAGAAGAAGAAGAAGAAGAAGAAGAAGAGGAGGAGCAGCAGCAGCAGCAGCAGCAGCTTGGATTTGATATCCTGCTTTATCACTACCCTAAGGAGTCTCAAAGCGGCTAACAATCTCCTTTCCCTTCCTCCCCCACAACAAACACTCTGTGAGGTGATTGAGCTGAGAGACTTCAAAGAAGTGTGACTGGCCCAATGTCACCCAGCAGCTGCATGTGCAGGAGCGGAGATGCGAACCCGGTTCACCAGATTACAAGTCTACCGCTCTTAACCACTACACCACGCTGGCTAAGGGATTCCTTAGCTGTGGTTCCTGCATTTCAGGGGGTTTGACTACAGGACCCTTTGGGTCCGCCCCAGCTCTACAATCCTATGAGAGTCTGATCGTCTGCCATTTAAGCTTTTCCTTAATTGTGCTACACCAAACAAAGAAAGAGCCCACATTTTTGTTTCATAAGCATTTCTCTCTGGAACAGCCTGCTTTTTGATTCGAGCCTGTGAAGAAGCTTCATACGGTGTTCCACATTTTGTGCTCTTAGCATTTTTTCTTCAAACACAGTTGAAGCTAAGAGCATCACCGAGTGCCTCAAAGTGTGTGCAGTGTGTAGCAGTACAATCTTGTCAGAGGCATTTGGCTGAAAAGAAGCAAAAGAGCATGGAAGGGAATTAAGCTTTAATTATGCTAGGTTAAACAAAAGAGCTATGTTGTGGAAAATGGAAGCCTTAGAAATGCTGATGTATTTGAATACATGGCTCTCTCTCTCTCCCCCCCCCCTTTCATCCTCATCCTCTGAGATTTGCTGAGAAAATGTGCTCTCCTTCTGTAAGAAGAAAAAGCAAGTTAGAAATGCTGGTCGTGGCTGTATTGCAGCTACTTCTCTAAGGATGACACTGGAAGTTTTACGGAGAGGAACAATTACTGTGCCAACAAAATATGAAGAAATAAACAGATACACCAATAAAGCAAATTAGAAGGGGGGAGATTCTTTAAAAAGGCATAGGGGGGGGAATGCATTTTATTTAAATTCACTGAATAACAAAAACAAGCAGTTTTTCCATCTGAATGAGGCTATAAATTTGATCTTCTTAAATTCCACCTCGAGAATGAATTATTAGCCATAGAATTGCCATTCTAGTTAGTCTCCATTCAACCCCAAACTTTAATAGAAATAACCTGTCGCATTTGATTGAGTGTGATATCGCAGGAGGAACCTTGAATTTAAACTCTGGGGTGGGGGGAGGTGGAGGTGTGGGTTGGTAAGGAAAGTGGTGTTGTTTGTGAAGTCGGGTTTTGACTAAAATGGAATTTTCATCGCAGCTCCCATTGCTGCTGTCAAAAAGCAACTCCATAAAGCAATTTGCCTTGAAAGCAAGAGAAAATGCAAAATAAAATGCAGCCACCCAAACAGCTTCTCTTTCCTCCTCCTCCTTCTTCCCCCAGCAGCATTCTGGAAATGCTCTCTTTTTAAACGTTGCTTCTCAAGTGACTTAAAAATGATAAAAAAATGAAGGAAATTTGTTTTGATCAGCCATAAAACTGAAGCAACATTATTAAAGACATTTGTTTTAGTTACATGGTTAATCTTCAAGAGGGAGGAAAACACCAAAACAAAGGAGTTAATCATAAATTAATGATAAGGCTTAGTAAACGAAAATGAATTCCGCTTTGGGACTGTGAGAAAAAAACTTACAGTGGGAATGAGAAAGCTCTGTTTCATGTATATAGCTATGTAGAATGAGACAGCTCTAGGCGATATTGGAGATACGATCTGAAATAGATAAAAATCTATCCAATATCCCAATTGCTAAGACTGGGATAGTTTAGAAAGTTGCTGATGTGATGTAGCAGAAGCATATACTGCTTGACTGGAAGCTGTGGGTTGTAACTAAACAGTCTCACTTGCTTAGGATGAGGCTACTGAGAGAGATGCCATTTTTTTGATGCATAAAGCTGTCTATGCATGCTAGAGTTGGCACTTTGGTTCCCTGTATTCAGAGGTGCTCCCTGCAGTTTGAAAAGAATTCATGTGGGTTTCAAATAATTCATCTAATAATACCTCAGATTATTAGATTAGTCTGTGTTTGATACACTTACTCAAGGTGTGGGGAACCTCTGACCTTCAACTGAACCACAGTTCCCATCAGCCCCAACAAGCATGGCCAATGGTCAGTGGAGTTGGGAGGTCTAGTTCAGCAACACCACCACACCTGGCATATTCCAGCTGTCCCACCCCAATGGCTAGTAACCGTTGACTGCCTTATCCTCCACAGATTTGTCCAATCCTCTTTTGAAGTCATTCATGTTTGTGGCTGTCAGTGCCAGCTGTGAGATTTGCCCTTATATCCACAACCATACCAGTTCATTTCTCACCAGGCAAAAGCTCAGCCTAATGTGACTGCCAGAACCAGCTATAAGCGCAAAGTGTTTTGTTATTAGCTCTCTTCCTACAGGAGCTGATGTCCCTACGGGTCAGCTGCCATCAAGCTGACCTGCTCTATAACTGACCCCTACCATGTGCCATATTTTTTCTTTTAGAAAATAAACACTTGACAAACAGGTGCATAAGACTACTCCCTTAGTAGGTCAAATAGTTGGAGGCATCCTTACAAAGCCTTGCATGCAGCGCATGTGGAGAATGCTGAATACCCTACTTATAGTCTGCAGTAATTAGCTTCAACAATAAGTTTATCTTCACAGAGGAGCCATTGTTAATTTAACAAAGGACATTGTTAATAACAGTATTATTGGGCTGTCATCTCTCTAGTGACTTCTTTCCTTTCGCTTGACAGCTGACAGCGTTTGCAAGAAACATGACTTCCAGAGAAACAATTTTCTGTCTTCTTCAGAGTGCTTCGCCACAACTGCTGTGTGTGACAAGCAAGTTGCCATCCATCCACCCCAGGGTGTGATGCTTCTCAAATTCCCTTCAGAGAGAGTGTGTCCATTGCGTGCCCCCCCCCAAAAAATCTACATGGTCTTCAAGCATCTTTGTGGAAACTCAGGAGGAAAAAAATATGGCTCACATCCCAGTACTACAAACGGCAATGAAAAAAGGCATGCTGGACAGTTATTCCATATGAACAGCAGGAGAAGAGTGGGGGAAGCAACAGGAGGAAATATTGTTATCAAGGTGGGATAGTTGGTTTGCTGAGTTATTCAAGTTTCAGAGAAGTCAAGGAAGTCCCAATTATATTGCAGACAGCTGGACATTTCCTTTGATGAGCCAACAGTCAGAAGGGTAGCAAAGGAGATACTGAAATTTGAAACAGGCTGAGAGTTTTATTGCTGCTGACTCAGGTCATCCTTCTGAAGGGGCTGATTGAGCCAAGAAAGCCTTGGTTCAGTCCCTAGCATCTCCAAGAAATGTTAAGAAAGACCCTGGAAAGTCACTGCCTAAAGCTCTGGAGAGTCACTGCTGAGCTAGATCGACCAATGATCTTTTTCACTATAAGACAGCGTCTCAAGTCTTTGCTAAAATCCTGCTTTTTATGTGAGGGGAATGGTTTGGCAGCTTCCTGTGTTGAGTGTAGAGACTTAGATGGGCTTAATAATCATTGCCTTCCCAGGAAATCCCAGGGACTGTGGCTTTGAAAGGAGGCTAAGGATCCCAAGGTCACTAGTTATCCACTCCAGGTCTCAGGGGATGTCCTGAAGCAAGGCCAGCACAAAGTATTATGCCACCTGAGGAGAGCAGTTCTGCCATCACATCCTGCTGCCACCTCCAACCCACTCCTTCTCTCCCCAGCCCCTCCTGCTCACTTTAATAAAAACTGCATTGGTGTTGATGTGGGGGCAGCAGCACATTTTGGTCTCTCTGTTTCACTCTAAGGGATCCTTCCTTGGAGCAAGGCATTTTGGGAGAGCTGCTCTAGAAGAGTGCTTGCACTGTTGTGGCTAGAAAGGCTACTTCAAATTAAGTTTTAGGTTCTGTTTAAGTAATAGTCTTTGGCACTTTCTTGGTCACCTCACAGTAAGGAAGAATTTCCTTGTTCAGAATAGGTGGTGGTGTTCTGGAGAGCAACTGACCAAATTGCAGTGTTACCAGGGCAACAGGGACAGCAGTGTACAGCAGGGAGGCAAGTGAGTAGGGATGTGAGTTTGGTACCTCAGGCCCCACCCAGTACACCACCGATGCCTCAGGTTGCCTCGTGAAAAGGCCCAACTTGAAGGGGCATAACAAAGCAAACTTGGCTGAAACTAAGTAGCTCTGAGTCTAGGCAATGTCTTTATGGGAGACTGCCTGGGAATCCCATCTATGGCACCTTGAAGGAAGAAATGGGGACACCTGTCTAAACAGAATTTTCAACAATCTTTCTGGGTTTAAGATGGATCTGTGTGAAAAGCCATGACAGTTAAAATGGTATAAAACCAATATCAGTTCATGATAGAGATCAGGGGTCACCAACTGGCACAGGTGGGTGCTCATGTGCCTACAGAGCCCTCCCTGATGCCATCAGTTGTAACCAAGCTTTGCACTATGGTTTACAAACCATGGTTCTCCAGGAAAGCTAAACCACAAGCCTGGGTTCAGGTGATATGGTTAGCCTATCTCAGCATGACACCATAGCAAGAACACTGGGGAGGAGCAAAGCAGCTGCGATATCCTCTCCTGAATTTTGTTTGCTTGCGTGTTCATGCTAAGTCGTGATTGGGCCCAGTGTGATGTGCAGACCAGGCTACTATGAATTCACAAAGTTTGGGGAGCATGTTTGGTTAGTCTCTACAAGCACTTCATTATACTCACGCCCTGTGTTTCAGTCACTGAATATTTATATTTCCTTTGCTGCTATGAGACTAGTGAGTTTACAAATCAGCTTTTCATATTGCTTTTTAAAAGAGAGTTTGGTTCTTTTTTTAAAAAAGAAATTGTGTAACTTTTCGTCTGCTAAATTTTCTCTGAGGAGAGATTAGCTTTCCTTCTAACTGTATGTGGTCACATTAAAAAGAAAATATGGATGTTTTCCAAATTGTTTTGGCAACATAATGTGAGGGGAGGGATTAAACCAGAATAAATGAGCAGCATTATGTTCTCCAGGCATAATGATAAATTCAGTGCGTTCCGTGAGGCTTATGCCTCCAACATGTCTCACAAACACACGCTGGATTTCTCTGAGCATTTTCAGTCACAGGGAAGGACCACCAGAAGCAATGGAAGACAGGGAATAATTGGGAATTTCTACAGCTTTCTTCCCACTGCATTACAAGTTACACCTGTTAACATTTTCCCCCTTTTTAAACAACAAAATTCTAGGCAGGCCTGGCATCACCACCTGGCATCCTCGGACAGCTGCCAGAACTCACTGATGCCAATGATGCCTGATGAGGCATAATTGTGGCCACAATTTCAGTTTCCCCAAAATGCAGTGCCCTAGAAGAAGTTCTGTCTCTCTGGGGCTACTATAGGTTTAAAAAAAAATCCAATGGCCTGCATGCTGGGGGGCTAAACGTTTTTGGGTGGTGGCCAATTTTGACTCACAATGTCCAGGAATGATAGAACTTCAAGACTTTGCATTATGGGAAAAGTAAGATATAGCTGCAACTGTGACCAATAGGAACACCCTGCCGAAAACCTCCCCTCATCCCTGTACAAAAGAATTTCAGATGACTTGTTTTCCAGGTTTCAGACAGAGAAGCCCTAGAAGGTTCTGTATCCCAGAAAGCCGAGCCCAAAGGAGAGAATTGCCTTTCTGAAAGGAAAATATAGGCCTAAATATTCCTAACATGTAAGAAGAGCCTTGCTGGATCAGACCAAAGCCCTTTCTAGTTCAGCATCCTGTTTCTCACACTGATCAACTAAGGTGACATCCACATAATCCATTTAAAACACTTATGCCATTTTATCAGTCAAGGCTCTATACACACACACACCACTATTCCTGGAAACGTTAGCTTTCCAAGGGCTCTGGGAATTGTATGAATGAGGGGTAAACTACAATTCCCAGGATTCTTAGAGGAAAGACATGACTATTGCAATGCCATCAATGTGCTTTAAATGTATTGTATGAATTTGACTGAGATGACTCTGGGAAGAGAACATGATGGTAATACAGTGGTACTTTGGGTTACAGATGCTTCAGGTTACAGACGCTTCAAGTTACAGACTCCGCTAACCCAGAAATAGTACCTCGGGTTAAGAATTTTGCTTCAGGATGAGAACAGAAATCATGCTGTGGCAGCACGGCAGCAGCGAGAGGCCCCATTAGCTAAAGCGGTACCTCAGGTTAAGAACAGTTTCAGGTTAAGAACGGACCTCCAGAACTAATTAAGTTCTTAACCCCAGGTACCACTGGTTTGCTTCAGTGGTGATCCAGCCCTGTTTTCCACTGGCATGGGCTCTCAGCTGTCCTGGTAGGCAAAGGAACACAGCATAGCTGAATACGAATCACCATGGTCTGTCACTCTTTCTGCTGCGGGCCTGTGAGGTGGAAAGAGTTCCAGTGGTTTGTGCTGTCTGCTAGATGAGTCCCTCCTGCTGAAAAGGACAGTGAAAATTTGATGATGTTGACAGAATGGCCTGGATTATGCCACATCAGAAATGAGATGAAGATTCTGAAGAAGTGGGGGGAAAGGGCATCCGGTTACTCTTTACTGCTTAAAAAAGTGGGTATTTTTATGGATTTAAAACTGCCTAATGCCTTTTTCCTCTCCAGAATTTATCACCTGCTCAATCATTTGCACTCTGGTTAATGGCATTGCAGTATCATCTAAATGCTATAAAAATGGCCCTAGTTTAGCACAGCCCAGAGCTCTTGATTTATTTTGGCAAGTCTCTCCTTGCAGGTGTACTTTCTCCTCGCAGTGAGAAAGTGAGGTCCAGCCACTCTGTGAGTTGTTCCCAGACACTAAATCACTTGATGCTGGGATGTTTGGGGAAACGGGCAAAAAAGACTGTCATATTTAAATTATAAAGATTTCAGTGTTGGTAGAAATGAGTGACTGGCAGGGATGATGGATGGGGCTGTTTGGTGATACAAAGATGAGGAATGGAGCAATCAGATGAAGCAGGACTGAGGTTACAAAGTGGAAAGGGAAACTGAACTGTATTTCTCACATTGAGGGGAGCGAAAGGACAGAGGGGTAGGTGACTTGGTACTAGGAATTGTTCCTGGATCCACACTGAATCATGAGAAATACTTTCCAACCACAGTGATTTAAAATGCCCATTAGACACATGAAGTAGTGGAAATTTGGATTATGATTGAATAACAAACCTGAATCAAGGATTAGCCATGAGAATCTTTGAACCTATCTTTCTACATTTTTTTTTTAATCAGAGGGTCTATGAAGACCTCTGCTCCTCATATACTCCATTCATCCCCAGAACACATTTGTGAACAGGGCTCAATTTCAGTCCGATGAGCTAGTTTCAGTGCAATGAGCTCATTCCAATGACCGGCAGAGCTAGATGGTTCTGTCCCACAATCTCTTGGAGGAAAGGTGGGATACAAATGTAATTGAAAGGCTAGAAGGCCATACTACATATTAAGAAGGTGCAGAATGTAGAAGCTAACAGTTTCAGGCAATGATTTATTGCCACAGTCCTTCTGACACATTTTTCCCAGGACAAAAATCAGATTGAATCTGGAAGCTTGCTTTTAATTTTATTTGCTCTCTCTCTCTCTGTCTGTCTCTCTTCATACAAAAACAGATGGATCTGATCTATAAGAGATCAAGTACAAGAACAGTGTTCTGCTTTGATCTGCTATTCACAGGTTTGGTTGTATCAATTCTTTCATTGAAACCAATATGTCTATTTGATGACAGCAATGCATTAGCCACTGAGAGTATTTCTCTCTTTGCACTCATAACTCTTACTCTTCCATAGCTAATGGATGCTTACCGCCAGCTAGGGGAGAGAGGCAGTTGCAGTGGCTGGGTGGTCTTCCAGCTTTGGTGTGGTTTGATAAGAACATCACTTCCTCCTCCACCACCCATGCTGGCTGCTGGGACTTGTCTATGGTCGCAGCCAATCAAGGATGAGCCAGTGGGCACAGCCTGGGAGCAGACCAGAAGGAAAACCTCTTCCTATTGGTCCACTCCCTGCCTATAAAAGCTAGCTGCACCCAGGTCTCAATATAAATATTGAAAACTCTTGAGATATCTTTTTATTTTTTTGGTGGGAAAACCCCTGCTTGCTACTACTGCCCATCTGGGTGCTAATCCTATTCTGGTGGAACCTTTTGTTCCATCTGCTATATATTCCCTTAGTGTTTTATCTCTCCACTGCTCCACTGCATTGGGTACTTTATCTCTCCACTCCCGGTTACATTTGGTACAAAGTGTTGCCCTTTGTAAGTACATTGTAATGGGCGGCTGTTCTTCCAGCTAAAGTAGCATGGCCCTGTGCCTTGCTTTAAAGACAGATCTTCATTAGAAGAACCCTCTATTTGAAGGGTTGGCCAGTCCAGTTTAAGAACCCTAAGAAAGAAGACCAATGGTGGGGGACACCTGAAGTTGCCCAATAACATCTGGGCAGCAGACACAGATAATCAAATCAAAGTTTTCTCCACTGTGGTGAGATGTATGCCTATCCAAATAACTATTTCTAAAATGGCATATTTACATATAAGTTAGCATATGCAACTTTGATGCATATTTGTGTCCTCTTTTGGAGTGATGCAGTCTGTCGTTTGTTTGTTGTTTCAGTGCTGTGTAAGCGGCTACCACCTTAAGCTAAAGACCTGCAGGCACTGAAAATGAATGCCTCTAACCTCTTCCGGTGGATGCCTCATGCTTCTGTTAGTAGTAAGCATGTGGTTGGTTTTGAAACTGTGTAAGCAAGCTTAAAGTTCAGTAGAAGGTCACTGGGCCACCTCCTGCTGGCTCCAACTTTGGCATACCCATCCTCTCCCTTTTATTTATTCAAGACTCCATGGATATACTCTTTTAAAATAGTCTGTCCCTTCAGTTTTCTACTGCTGTTTCCAAAAGTGCTCGTCTTGCTAACTTACTAGTAATGTTTTCCTGCCCTTTCTGAATTGTGTGTGTGTGTGTGTGTGTGTGTGTGTGTGTGTGTGTGTATATATATATAACTCTGCCTTTGCAGTCCATCATTTGGGACTGTTAAAACAATGATGCATTGCTTCTTATAATCCACTTTGTAATCACTTCTTGTTTTGTTTCTTGTTGTCCATCATGGTTAATGTCAAGAATGCACTTTGCTATTTCCAAACCATTTCATTTCAAATATTCTTTTTTTATATACTTAATGAAGTCGGAATACCTTTGCAGAAGGTTTTTGCAGAAGCATCCCATCAGTAAATTTGTCAAACTGTAACCTAGTGCTCAGCCTTAAAACCTTCATCTGTTGGAACATAAGCATATTTCCCCAAAATCTCTTATATTCTAATTGTGCATTTTGCTGACCTTTTAGCAGACAATTAGCATTACTTATTTGAAATATTAATTCATCTCTTTTAAGGCCATAGATAAAGTTTTATAGAGGAATTTGCACTATTTTTAACTGCATCCTAAGTTGCATGACATTTATTTCTTAACAATTCCATGAAATCTGGGACCAAAAAATTAGCTTCTTGTCTCCCCAGCCTAGCCAGTGTGTCTGGACAGTATGAGTGGATGGTGCAGCCCACATCTGGAATAGTGTGTACTGTTCTAGTCACTATAACTAACTAACTAATTTGTGTATCTGAAGAAGTGTGCATGCACACGAAAGCTCATACCAAGAACTAACTTAGTTGGTCTTTAAGGTGCTACTGGAAGGAATTTTTTTTATTTTAACTAATTTGGGATGAAGTACAGAAAAGGGTGAGCAAAGTGATCAAATCACAGGGTTCCCTTTCTCAGGGATGGAAGTATCAGGATGTTTCAGTTCTCCCAGATCCTGAATTTCCCCCAGTCTTAAATCCAGTTGTCAATATTGTGAAAATTCATCAGTACTTTGGTGCAAATTTGTCCTAAGAAATACATTTGTATGAAGTTTTTACTATTGTACACATTTCTGCAAGCAATTTCCCTTAATAAGCATTTCTTGGGTGGCAAACTACATAATAAAAACTAGATATGTGCAGATTTTGAAGGATAGTTGTGCTTTAGTTGGATGCAGCCCTGCCACACTATAGAGCTGAAAGGCTGAGCTTTGGCACAATTATAATGACTCGCTTCCACTGAGGAACTTTGGGAACGGTAGCTCTGCGGGAGTGTTGAGATTTATCTGTTACTGATCACTTGACACAACAAATTTTAGGGTTCTTGACTAACACCCGTAACAGTTTAACAGGGTTCTCTGGCTTTACTGCTTAAATGCTGAAGGTAAAGTAGGATGTTCTCTCGAAATGCATTGCGAGTATGTAGTGGTGATGGTGGCAGTGGCAATGATGATGATGATAGTATTCACAATGATTGAAAGCAGCATAACTTTAATTTTTACAGCTAGGACACCCCTGTAGAGGAGATGCACCTGGACATTTGGCAAATATTTGGGGCAGGGGAGATAAGTCCAAGCTCAATAACAATTTGTTAACGAAGCCTCAATTAGGGGAGAATTAATACTTTAATAAAAAAAGAGGCTCAATGATTCATTAGGCCTTGGTATGCTAATTCTGCAAGGTCATATGCTGATATCATGCCAGCATCCATCAACATTCATTTGAGTATTCATACAGGCAAAAAGAAGAAAAAAGGTAGCTTCCTCAAAGCATTGCACCCACTAAACATTTACATAATGTGGCACTTTAATATGATTTAGTATTTGGAGACCATTATTATCTCAATCCTCCACTGAATCCAGGTCTCGGCTAGGCGATGTCACTGTCTGTGACTATTGTGCATTGATACAACTTATCAGCCCCACAGCACAAATGGAGGGATTAGTTTATGTCCCTATATAAATTAAATCACCGCCAGATCATTGACTTTTTGCTGTATGCAAATATAACAGGACGTTGGATTTGCTTTTTTAAAATATGATATATTTATTGGTTTGGAGACTGCACCTTCAGGTGTGATTGATGGGTGGACATTTGTTTTGAAATTTTATATGGTTCTGTCACTGAGCGGTTTCATTGCCTCCTCATTTTCTGCATTACATAATTGAGTGATTGGGTGGATGGTGTGTTTGTGTGCATTCGTGGAGGTGTGGGATTATGGGTAGAAGTCAGAATGGCGAGTAGTTGGGGAATGTGATTGGAAGGGAGAGACAGCATAGCTTTGGATCTGCATCCCTTCTCTCTTCGTTCCACCTTACAGGTACTTGGTAGCCACTGCCATCATGACCTTATCCTGCATGAATCTGCCTAACCCCCTTTTAATAAAAAGTTGGCCATTACCGTGCCTTTTGGTATTCAATTGCATAGTTTACCTATGTGCTGTGTGAAAAACTGCTTCCTATTGTTTTTGTAATGACTAGTGATTTTTAGTATATACATTTGACTGATTTCTTTTCATTTGTCCCGAATCTTTCCACATTGAGGTTGGTATTCAACTACAAATGTGCATTAGCACAAGGATTTGTACCAGCACAAAGGCATTCTCCCTCTCCTCCCTCTGCACCATCGCCAAATCTGCTCTGGAGGATTGGAGAAACCCACCTCACACCCCACAAACAGATTTAGGGAACACGCTGGAGGAGCAGAGGGAGAGATTGCTTCATTGTGGTGGAGAAATCCTTGTGCTGTTCAAATGATCTGCTTAGTGCTTCCTTGACTACAAACCTCAGCAACCCTCAGCTTCACTAGATGCGCCTGAGCTCTAGAGCTACATTACAATTAAAGAGAAACAACAGAGAAGGCGGGTTTAATAAAGATGGGTGTTATGACTCCAATGCAGCACAAATTTCAATGTGACTTGTGTGCACAATTCTGGATTGACCTGTGGCAAATTCTCCTATACAGTCAGCTATTCTGGAATCCTACAGAGTTCTAAATAAATTAGATTCTCTGGCTTATTCCCCCCCCCCCCAGTGCGTTAAGCAAATCCTCTTTTGAGGATAAGCAAAAACCCATGGAAAAAATGTGACATTATTGTGCTGTTCATCATTTTGTTTTCATATTTTCAATCACTACCACATCAGTCTTAATCACGGTTGTAGTTAAGATGTTAATAATACAGCATTAATTACACTACTTCAAGACCACTTAAAGCTTTATTGTTTAATTAGGAATCTTCATGAGTCGCCTTATCCCTCTTGCTGGAAGGCTAACAACCGGCCTGGCTGTTCCTTTAAATGTTAATATATGCATAAGAGTGCAATCAGACATGTGGTGTTCATAGCGCTTGAGAGTCAACCTCATATCAGCAGCATTTCTCAGGGAGAGAAACTTCAAAGTCAAATTGGTATTTGCATAGCCCTGGGACAATTACCATGAAAACCCAGAATTAAATATCTGTGATACAGGTAACACTTTAAACAGAAGCATTGTTCCAGGATAATAAATAGGAAATAATCAAGTTCCTAATATAGTAAGGTAAAATTGTAGGCTAATGTAAAGGTACCATTTCGCCTGCAAATCTAGCAAGATACTGCCTTGTACTTGATGCTGGAAGTATCAAAACATACTTTCCTTGCTGAATGAATGGGTCTCTATTTTGGATTGGTGTGTTTGTGCATGTGTTTAAATATATCCTTGGTTTTCTCCATTGCTTTTAACTCCCATTAGTTGCTTTCATTTTACCTTGCCTAAAGACATATGTGTGTAAGACAACAGATAGATAGATAGATAGATAGATAGATAGATAGATAGATAGATAGATGACAGATAGATAGATAAAATTTAAATTGGCAGTGAATCTGCAAAAAAATACATTTTGACTTGCAAAGCTTCATTGTGATGTTTGTTTTATCATAATATTTGGTTTCCAAGGCTAAACAAAGATGCTAACTGAATAGCTTCAAATGCGCATTTTAAATGACTGTAAAAAATAATGTCATAATGAGGACAGACTTTCCTAACATAAGGTTTCACAGCTGTGGGAATGGCCTTTTAAGCCATCTCTAAGGCATGGTGTGAACAGTTCATTATTTGAAAAATTATTTGAAATTTATTTGAAAAAAGCTTATGAAGGACATACTAAATTTGTCTTAATTTCCCTAAAACTTGTCTGTTTTATGTTGTTGCCAGCTAATATTTCTCAGGACTCTAGCCTGATAAATACTTGGACACCACAAGAGCTTATGTAGTGTGAGACACAAAACCAAATTTAAACCAAGGCTCCACTGAGGTGTCTGTGAAATGCAGTATCAATGCATTTGCATAAGCCCTGTTCCATGCCCAATAAGCATGGGGCACCTTTGCCCGACAGTGCTGTGGCCCATAGATTGCAGCAAAATATTGGGCAAGGTTTTGCCCAGTATCTTCTCTGTGTGATAGGCTCATGGGAAAAAGATGTCCCATGAGCCCTTGCTGAAGAGGGGAGGGGAAAGCCTATAAAAGGCTGCTTGAGAGCTTCCCACCTGCCCATCCTTGGGTTAGAGCCTTCACTGAACAATTTTGAGTCACTGGTTGACAGGGCTGGAAAGGATTCCCACCCACCCCTCTCAATCTGATTGGCACTTGCATGGGTCAGGTTTGGAGTGATCCAAACCCAGTAGATCTATTCCATCAACATGGGGCTTGTGGAATGCTGAACTGATCCTGGGACACAATGCCATGCCAGCCCTTGCCCTGCCTGCTGCTGTCAATAAAGAATTGGCTTGATTTTGCCCCATCCCTGTTGTACAGTCTGGTTATTTTGCTACTCTCGTGGGTCACATAATGGGCCTGCTGGGCAATCTGCCAAAGGAGGACAGTCTCCAGTTTCTACCTAGCACCCTTTCCAATGCATCAATTCTCCTGTTCTACAGCAATATACAAAAATGATCTATATCTGATACTATATCCAGGATGAAAATAACGTATTCACCAGTTTATGTTGCTAGTCCTGGACATATTCATGAAGCAGAGAATTGGCAAATGCAAAGCAGATTTATTGTAGGAAGGTTGCAAACAATGTTTGAACAGACTGCGCAGTCTCATCAGGTTTCCACCCTCCAGCACCACTGGTAGACAGGAACAACAACAGCAGCAGCAGCAGCAACAACAACATATTAGTATACCACCCTTCATACAAAGATCTCAAGGCAGTTGGTAGATTCCAACCTTTGAAAAGTGCTGTTTAAAAACAATAGCAAGCAAAGCTTTACATCATAGGCGAACAGATAGCTCTCTTCCCTCCTAGTACCCATTAAAATGTCTGGGCTGCAATCCTGGAATTGCCCCCCAAAAAACCCCCACTAACTAAAGGGGTCTACCCCCTCCCCATCAACCCTGCTGTGAATCCCACCTCCAGACCCAGAGGGCTATCCTTGCAGGCATGTCCAGGAATTTTTCATTTCAAAAGATGATTAGGTTATTTCCACCAAGTGCTTGTTGCTTGGCCTGCTTCAGGTAATTTCAGTGAGATTCCTTTGTGGGCATACGAATTATTTGCACAGCTGGTGTTTATAGCATAAATCCTGAACTAATAGCTGCCTTCACTGGGGCAAGGCCCATAATTTATGTTTAGGTTGAGGTGGTAATCTCTCATCTTCTTGGTTTATATTTCTGTAATTCTGAGCTTGTTGAGGAACAGATTATTTTTGAACATGCACAGAGACTTTCCTCTCACCCCTTAGCTCCACCCCATGGCTATTTACAAAAACATGTACGCAAGACTCAATCCTTCAGACCCAACCAAATTCCATGACGCTGTAGACAGGGAACAGAGCAAAGATTTATCTGATCACGTCTTTCAGGTCCGCTTCAAATTTACTCATTTTACGAACTGGCAAAATCTCAGTTTTGAAATTTCGTATTACAAGATGCCAGTGGTTTGGTTCCATATGCAATAAAATGAATCCCAAAATTCTATTTTTTAGGGGGGAGACTACAGAATTATGAAACTTGAACTATGAAACCCCCAAACAGATGGGGTTCTGTACAAATTAGTTGTTTCACCTAAATTTAGAATAATCCATTAATTCATTAGAAAATGTGTTCTGGTCAATAAAACATACTGTTTTTATTTAATGGCCATTTTAAATTAGATCCAACCTTTTCTTTCTTTCTTATACTGATAGGGACTGAACATGTTTTCCCTGTGAAACAACCCCATTATTTTCTAAGCAAAGGCAAAGCTGTCAACAATGATCTCTCCTTTCCAATTAAGGCAAATCGAACAGGCTATAAATCACCGTCAGGCTCCTCTGAGGAAAAAGGCCACCAAGGATCTAAGGGTACAGATGCACAGAAAAAGGGGCAAATGTTACATCTTCTCTATTCAGTCCCACGAGCCACATTTTTCTCCGTATAAAAAACATGGAGCAGAGACTGTTCTCTGTGACTCACTCTACTATTTCTTTCTTGGAACTTCTATGGGATATTTTCTAATACACGTGTACAAGATGGTGGGAACTGAATATCAGCTTGGAGTCTAACATTGAAAAATGACAATATTCTTAATAATTTGGTGGGGTGGGATAATGCCAAGGAATCCACAAAAAGGCATGAGATAAGTAGCATGACTCTTTGCACATAGAATTATAGAGTTGGAAAGAACCACAAGGGTGATCTAGTCCAACTCCCTGCAATGCATCTTTCTTGCTACATTTTTCTTGCTACATATGTTCCAATCCAATGCCTGCTTTGACATCATTTTGGCACCAGGCAAATGCATTTTCAACTCACACAGGCCTTTAAAAATGACCCTTTCCCTCTTGTTTTACTTGTGGAATATATTGTCTCTGTGCTATATGGGCTGTTTTAGTGCTGTTTCTTTTAAAACAAACAAACAAAAACCAAACTTCATTTGGGGCTTTATGGTATGATTCTGTTTGTTTATATTATGCAGAATTATCAAATGATATATTCCTTTTGGTATGAAGTTCTTCTGCACATCGATTTTGTCTTGGCAAAATCCTTGATATTTGCAGATGTTTGTTTACTTTTAAACTATATCCCTGTAGTATGGGGATTCATGGATGGACAACAAAAGTGGATTTTGTGAGCTCTTATGGTGGCTAAGAGACTTGTACTTCAAGTCTTGAAGGATAAATGTACCCCCATCTATTACACGGAAGTCTAAGAGCCTTACTGCCCTAGCTACTTTTAAAAATATTTCACATAGGCATTCGTTCGTTGCAGATACATATTTAGACATCCAGAGGGCTTAATATATGTTTAAGATTTGTGTACTTAAAATGTTTACTCTAAAATTTTGTGTACTGATGTTGACTGTCTGTATCCATAGTATGAAGTAATGGTGGTCTACTGTTGCTGTTGTTATGCTTTTCTCTCCCTCCACCACCTTTAATTTATTTTTATTTTTATTTTCCTTATTAAATTTGTCCCTCCCCAAAAAAGGACTTGTTCTGACAGAACTTGTCTAAGTCAACATCCACACCATACATGTAAAGGGAATTGGGGTTGCTCGTGTGTAAAGGGTGCTGATGCTCTAGGCCAGTGTTTCCCAACCTTGGGCCTCCAGCTGTTTTCGAACTACAATTCCCATCATCCCTGACCCCTGGTCTTGCTAGCTGAGGATTATGGGAGTTGTAGTCCAAAAACAGCTGGAGGCCCAAGGTTGGGAAATGCTGCTCTAGGCAACGTTGCCTGGCTAAACCTTTCCCTGGCTGGACAGCCCTTTCTCCATGGCTGTGTCAGTCACTGGCAGAATCCGTCAGTGGGCGTTTCCTGAACTTCCTCCAACATAAAAATTCCTTGACACCAAGTCTCCGCCTAGCCTCCCTGCGCGGAAGTCTTCTGCGCAGAGTGGGCGTGGCCAGCAGAGGTCCTGGACTCTCCCCGCTGGTCTCTGTGGAAGAGTCTTGGAGCCCTCTCTCTGAAGTCCTTCCCTGCTCCCCTTCCTCCCCGGTGTCACACTGATTACCTTCCCCAAAGGGAGTGTTCTCTCTCCCTCTACTGGTCCCTTCTCCTGCATCGTTGGGGAGCCTTACCTCCACTCTTGGCTCCGATGGCAGTTCCCTGACAATACATTTAAACACACACACATATTTTATACCACCTTTTCAGTAATGAGTACCCCAAAGAATCCTGGAAATTGTAATGTGTTAATGGTGCTGAACTCACAGAGCTATAATTCCAAGCACCCTTCTCAAACTGCTGCCCTCATGATCTGAGAGTGCTATAAATGTATGGTGCCAGTATGACCTAAGACCTGTAGATCACACCACAGTTCTGTAAACATGGTTTAGGAAGAAGCAGGGTAACATATATATATATATTTTAAGTAGGACAACAGTAAGCAAAATTGCCAGTGTTGTTTAAGTGAGATAGTAGAGCAAATAAGACAGGCTGCAAAGATGTGCACTTTAGCTGCCTTACGACATAAAAGATCTCTAATGGGAGTCATATCGCTTCCTTTATTTAGCTGCCTTTGGTGTCAAGAGATGCTGAATTATGCATAAGGGCACTGATACGGATTTAGTGACTTTATTAAAAATGGAGGGGAAATCAATATGAATGGAAATACTAAAAAAGTGCTGGACAGCTTGACGACCTGAGGACACAGCCAAAGGCACGCCAGTGAGGCGATGAGGGTGAGGTGGAGGGAACCTTCCATATCAATTTCATTTTTCGGGTTTAAGGGGCCTCGTGCTTCAGGAAGCTGTATTCTCTCCAAGTGTTGTGATAAAAAATAAAAGTTAAACAAGGACTTTTGAGAAGCCAGCCTATTTCTATCCCCCCCCCCACAGCTCGTTTATCACCTTCTGGCTGTGAATCTTGACAGATGCTGAAAGATGATGTCATATTAATGCAGTGTAAGGTTATACTGAGGGAAAGAGGGTCAAATTAGCATCATATATGGCAACACCCAACTATAGATTAGATATATATATATATATAGAGAGAGAGAGAGATGATATATGATAGATAGATAGATAGATAGATGATAGATAGATAGATAGATAGATGATAGATAGATAGATAGATAGATAGATAGATAGATAGATAGATGATAGATAGATAGATGATAGATAGATAGATAGATAGATAGATAGATAGATAGATGATAGATAGATAGATAGATGATAGATAGATAGATAGATAGATAGATAGATGATAGATAGATGATAGATAGATGATAGATAGATAGATAGAGATATAGATAGATGATAGATGATAGATAGATGATAGATGATAGATGATAGATGATAGATGATAGATGATAGATGATAGATGATAGATGATAGATGATAGATGATAGATAGAGATAGATAGATAGATAGATAGATAGATAGATAGATAGATATAGATAGATAGAGGTGTTGCCATATATGCTGCTAATTTGACCCTCTTCCATCAGTGTAAGCCAGAACCTTTGTTGCTTGAAGTCAATGGTTCAGTGATACAAAGGAGCTGTTTATACATTTGCGAAGGAACTGCACATCTATCTGGGTCTTTTCTATTGAGTGTCTGCTCCCACAGCTGATAAGGAAAGTCACTAATTTTTTTGTTTTTTAAAAAAGCTGCTTGCCTTCGTAGCTGTGGGAACTGCAGAAGCAATAATTACAAAGTCTCACCTATGTACTCAGCACCTCCAAGGACTGGTCCACACAGGGCTGTGTTCATCCAGATGTTGCTGCAATACAACTCTCTTGATCCTTCACCATTGTCCAGGCTGTCCGAGGGAGTTAGAAGCCAACAACACCTGGAGGGCCTCAGATCCCCTTTTCTTCATATAATCTAAGAAATATATTTATAGAGAATATCTCATTCAGTTGGACATCATCTTTGAGAAGTAGGGTGTGGGTTCAGGAATGGTTTCCTACACAAATGAAACAAGAAAGCAAGCAGCTGAATTTGCTCTTCTTACCAGATTGTGGAGCAGGCAGCAGGAAGGACTTTTTAAAAATAGAAAAGGCATATTTGGATAAACGAATCTGAGCTGCACAGAAATGTGTTTTATGAATAAAAAACCCCACTACTTGTTTCATCTATTGTATAGACCAAAGCTCTGATCAGTGATCTCCTACTGAATTTTAAAATGACTGTCCTTTTGTCTTTCTCTCACTTCCCCTCCTAACTAAGACTCTTTAGGCGTTGCTTAGATGATTGAATTGCTTGTCTGCTCTCTTACATATTTTTATTACAGAGTTCTGACACCAGAATATCGAAGCCTTTATAATTACACCAGTTCATGGGTTACTGAAGAGCAAAATATAATTATTTTGATTTAGCCTTCTGCTTTGCACAGCAGTGATGCCTCTGGTATTCTCCTGATGTGATAGCACCGACCTTCTGTGCATTTGTTCCTATCAAAATCAATATAACATCTTGCATAGTTTTTCCCCATTGAGCTATACCTTCTCTTCATCAGGTCACCACACATCTCCTAAATAAATATGACAGAATAAACTGATGGACTTAGACCAAACTCTTTTTATTAAACAGATACCACTGTGTTAAGATCCAGGCTCTGTAGAAATGATTAATGAAGAGGCTCACAGTCGAAAGGGGTTTAAGGAGGTGTTTATCAGAAACAGTTGATAAAACATCTCCGGTACTAATTGGAATTGTTCCCATTAACATAACTGGAGTGTGAATAAGGCACTAATAATGTTGACCTTCCTGCTGTATTTAATCAACCACCACCATTTCTACCTTAACTGACTTTGGCCTCTTTTTCTTAAACTCTAAATCTCAGATATTACAGATTGCCATTTACAGGGGATATCAGAGAAAAGTGAAATAAGGCAAACATATATAGCTTTCAGAGTTGAAGTGAGTTAACAGGTTCTGTTTGGGATGTGGGTGGCGCTGTGGTCTAAACTGAGCCTCTTGGGCTTGCCAGTTAGAAGGTCGGTGGTTCAAATCCTCACAATGGGGTGAGCTCCCATTGCTCTGTCCCAGCTCCTGCCAACCTCACAGTTCAAAACACACCAGTGCAAGTAGATACATAGGTACCACTACAACAGGAAGGTAAATGGTGTTTTTGTGTACTCTGGCTTCCGTCACAGTGTTCCGTTGTGCCAGAAGCGGTTTAGTCATGCTGGCCACATGACCCGGAAAGCTGTCTGTGGACAACAGGGCAGTTCATAAAAAAACCTTTTTTTGAAAATGCCTGCTCCAAAGGCCTTATTTTACTACGCTAAGGATTATATAGCAATATCTGAAATTTCATGCATATCAGATAATATCTTGACCCTGCTCCACTGAATTGAAATTTCAGCCTTCACGACATAAGAAAACAGCCAAGTAAACAGCTATTTTCGTGGAGGAGGGTCAAGATATTAACTGATATGCATGAAATTTTGGATATTGCTATATAATTCCTAGTGTAGTAAGATAAGACTTTTGGAGCAGACATTTTTTTAAAAAATAAGTTTTTTATGAACTGCCCTACCAAACACCCTACGTTTTTCAGTGGAGCAGGGTCAAGATATGCATGAAATTTCAGATATAGCTATAGTAAGATAAGACCTTTGGAGCAGGCACTTTTTTTAAAAAAAAGAGTTTTTTATGAACTGCCCTAATGGACAAATGCCAACTCCCTTTGTCTGAAGTGAGATGAGCGCCTCTCCCCATAATCACCTTTGACTGGTCCTTTACCTTTTTGGTTTTTTTACCTAACAGGTCCTGTCACCCCAGCACAACAAATCCACTTCAAAAAAGAATCTTGATTCTGTCTTTCTTTTTTCTTTCCTGTTTTACAATTTGAGAAAATGATGGGGAAATGCATTGAAAAGTGTGGGGTGAACGAATGACTAACAGTAAGACATATAAACATCTCACAGCAAGTTACAGGTAGGTAGCCGTGTTGGTCTGCTGTAGTCGAAACAACAACAAAAACATTCCTTCCATTAGCACCTTAGAGACCAACTATGTTTGTTATTGGTATGAGCTCATACCAATAACAAACTTAGTTGGTCTCTAAGGTGCTACTAAGAAGATCAAACCTATCCATTCTTAAGGAAATCAGCCCTGAGTGCTCACTGGAAGGACAATCGTGAAGCTGAGGCTCCAATACTTTGGCCACCTCATGAGAAGAGAAGACTCCCTGGAAAAGACCCTGATGTTGGGAAAGATGGAGGGCACAAGGAGAAGGGGACGGCAGAGGACGAGATGGTTGGACAGTGTTCTTGAAGCTACCAGCATGAGTTTGACCAAAATGCGGGAGGCAGTGGAAGACAGCAGTGCCTGGCGTGCTCTGGTCCATGGGGTCACAAAGAGTCGGACATGACTAAACGACGAAAACAACAACTGCAAAAGTAGAATAATATAGTGTTACTGACCTAATATTAAATGGGACCACACTAAACAACAACAACAAGGAGCTACTGGAAGGATTTTTTTAAAAAATCTCATAGCAAGTCAGCATGAATGTTCATTGTTGTATAACTGTCCCTCAAACAAATTAGAATGAATGATCAATAAAGACCAGATATAATTTAACCTCCAAATATGCTTTGTGTAAGCAAATCAGGATAAAAGTGCTATAAATACAGGTAAACTGGATAGCTCTTGATTAATAGACACTCCTCCATGCTGAGTTTCAATGACTGCTGTACAGCTCACTTCTGGGAAGCTGTATAGCACTCTGTGAGTAAAACAGTTAAGTCACCAACCCCTATGTGGCTCCTGGATTCCATAGTTCAACAGACAACACAAACTAGAATGTTATGCAGCCTGGTCATTCCTGGAGGAAATGACCTTTGGGATGACTTGTGGTTTTGGGACAAGCCTGGCCCAAGGCTATATGGTTATTATCGTTTGACTCCACATTTCTGAGATTTTGAACTGAAGGCATAGATGTAAAATCCAGCAAGTATACAATGTGGTTATGACTGAATTGTTACTTCAGCAGAACAACGTGTGGTTCAGGTTTTCAGCATTCAAACTTGTACCAGGGGTTTTATTCTTATCTTACAGGTTATTCTCGAAGACTCACTCCAGTCAACAAGCCAGACCAAAGCAGAAAATAATAGAAAAACTTGTGTTCACCGTGCATATCATGAGAGCACTGATCCATGTAATGTGTTAATGAACAAGAATAGCACTTACCTTGGCATTCTCAAGTGTGTTAGGTACTGCATGAATAAACAGAGGAAATAAACATAACTGTAAGCATAGCATCGGAAGTGAAGCGTGACGTTTTAATTTTTCTTCTCTGATTCTATGTTAATTTGCATCTGTGACACATCATAGCCTCTGGGATTTTGCTCTCTCCCTTCCTCTCTTTTAATGCAAATCAGTCCTCAGCAAGAATCCCCCCTGCTCCTTCTAAAGTTGGAAATTGCTGACTTTGGCAAGAAGGCATTCTGCAAATCATTGATCACATACCATAAGTGGCAATTGGCAACTGACAACTTCCACTGAAAGTTCAAAATGGGTTATTTCAGAAGTCAGTGGTAATGTTTTAAAAAGTAGCATTCAAAATCTCACATAGATGATGGTGATGATATGTTCCAAGTCACTCACTAACCATCAAAATCCCCTAAGTCCTCTTTGCACTTATCTCCCTCATCCTACCCAGGCTCCCTGTGATATCAGAGCATGCCAAGATGGATGAAGGCAGCCAAAGGGACTATGACACATTCTGAGTTCCACTGAGTTATCAGAGCAAATTTTATTTCTTTAAAAGAGAATTTATATTCTGCTTTTCCACTATATAGTGCCCATGGCAGGAGAAAAAAAAAAAAAGGACAGAAAAATAGTCCCCTAACTAAGGGTGCTTCTCTATTGGAGCTTATTATGTGACTGGGTTTTTGGTAAGCGGTTTTTAAATGTTGTTGTTACATTTCCCTCAGAAATGGCAAATCTGGATTATGGTAAATGTCAAGGAAGAGAATGCATTTTCTCCAGGAAGGCCAAATCCAGATTAAATGGCGGAAGGGCTGGCATTTTGATGCCAATGACGTTGTGTAGATGAGATCGTGTAGTTGGTGCAAAAAACCTTGTGTGCATAAGGAAGACATATTAATGCCACTGATCCACAATAAACTTCACCTGCAAGTACCTTAAATTAGGTACTTGCAGGTGAAGTTTATTGTGGGATCAGTGACATTAATATGTCTTATTAAAATCACACAAGAGACATCCAAAGAGGATCTACTGCCACCATCATTGCCCCTGTAGCACTCACTCATGAGTCCTGGGTCCCATTCCAATTAACATACAAAAATCTAGTTTTTGTTGTTGTTGCTAAGGTTGGTATTTCTAAAACAGGTATTCTTCCCCTTGTAATGTCTGCTGTGGTCATTTGCATAAATATTTCAAAATGCCTTCATTTCCTGTCATTGTGTTGCTCCTCTTCCTTGAATATTTGAAGGTGAAATATAAAAGTTGTGTCGTCGTCATCATCATGAGATTAATGACAACAACATCATTGTTATCATTCCCCCTCCTCTCCTCTCCTGCTGTTGCTGGAAGTCCTTCTCTTTTGATTTTGTCATTGCTTGTCTGTGTCCATCAATATGCTTTGGGGTGAGGCAGGTAGAAGCAATACCTCTATTCAGTCCCCAATATCTGCACCTAGAAGTCTCACATGAAAGGAAGCTGGACATGACTTTGTTGTCTGAGACCTTGGACAGCTACTGCCTGCCAGAATAGACAAGACAAGACTGGATGGGGGCTTTGCAACCCTCTCTGAATTTTCATAGTTCTGCTAATATCAGGGACATCTTCCCTTTTTGCTTTCACAGTGCTGTAAAGGCTGATAGTTTCTCATGAAGCACAACTCTCTGTGTGCATCTGCCATTGGGGAGGTTGTTTTTCTGTCCTAGTATGGTTGTTCTTATATCCACCCTGCTAACAGAAACCTTTAAGCACATATACCAGAACTTGAAGCTGAACACTGCCCCACCAGCCATGAATGGCAGCCTATATGGAGCCTGCTAACTTCCTGGTTTTTTACAATATATTATTTTTACTTCCTGGAACTGTAGGGGTAGGATTGTGAGGATCATGGCCAAGGACCTGGCATGTTGCATCACGTGGCTGATGCCTTTGTCTTCGCGAAAGCTAGCTATATTTATTTAAATGTTAACAATATTTCTCTGTCTTCAATATAATCTATAGGAACTGCAGGAATACACCCCTCTGCTCCCCTGAGATTTCTTATTAAGTGCAGCACTTGTGCATAAATCCATCTTTCAACGGCACAGTTTTGCTAATGTTCCAAAACCAATTTCCATTCCTTGCATTCCAGGTTTATTGATTATGCCTCATGATTCTTGGATCATCTGTCAGGCTTATTAAATTAATCTGTAACTAATAACTTAATTGTCTTGAGAAACAGATGTGCTACTTCCACTGAGCACTTAAATTGGGTTATAGACAGCTAAGGAAATGACAGCTTTTTTTTTTTAGTGCACCGTTCTTTTAAATCATTTAATTAACCATATTTTAAAATCCAAACCGCTGTAAAAATAGGGCAAGTAGTTCAAAGGCAGCGAGGAGGAGGAGGGAGCTGAGCTAAGGCCTGACTCCAAATTTATTTTAAACCCCAAAACTGAGTTCTTTTCATTCAGTCTAGCAAAAAATGAATACATGTATGGAGGGACTCCTTGGGCTACCTGCATGTGCTCAGTAGAACATGTGTAGAACCTTGACAAGGTTCCTGATCATGTGCAGAGAGCTACTGTGAATGCACTGGAAGGGAGGGAGCTCTGTACATATATTTGAGTAATTCTATATCAATTTAGAAGTGAGGGGGAAATTTGATTGAGTTCACATTGAAAGGAAAATCTATCAAATCCACAACCATCTTTCTAAAGCACAACCATCCTTTGAAATTCACACATTTGAACTTTTATCTGAGCTTACCTACAAATTTGTCAAATCCTGCTTTAAAGCCATATCATCTAGCAGATATCATTGCTTCTTGTGCTAATGAATTCTCCAAGTTAATGTTTGCAAATAGGCAGGTGAAGAAGTGTTTTCTTTTCTCTATCTTGAATATACTACTGCCAAGAAAGGACAATGACCATCTAGTGCTGGCAATTTATGAAGGAGACGCAGGAACAGTACACTAGGAACAGTCACACAAACACCCTCATAGGTTAGAATATCGTGGAAGTATTCTCTTTCCTCTCCCTGCACACTGTTCTGAAGGTTCTCTTTAGCCCTTGAGACAATTTTCAGGTGGGCACATGTACAGAAGAGCGGTGGAAAAGCTCCATTATTTTACTGGGAATCCTTGGGCAGGCTTCTGCTAGTGGGGCCAGTTAGTTGAATCCACTCCTTAATTTTGTTGCTAAATTGTTTGGTTGAGACAGTGATAGCCTTAAGAGTCTCTAGCTAAGTGGACTTGTAAGAGGACACACACACACACACACACACACACACACACACACATCCAAGAAAGATCTCTTCCCCAAAGAAAAAGGTTGCGGCTGCAAGCATTTAGTCACCCTGTTCAATAATTCACAAATCAATTATAATATCATTATTATTCTCCCTTTGCTACTTAGCCTTTGTGATATTTAAAGGTCACCCAGCATCTGTTTGGAAAGAGGAGGGCAATTAGCTGTGCAGCTACAAGCTTCTCTGTGATAACTGTGTCAGTGTAATGAGGGACCCTGCTTAGCAGAAATCCAAACTTGGTTAGAGGGTCCAAACTTGGCTTCATTAATACATATCCACTAAAGGAAACATAGGGAAGGCGCTTTTTAGCTGTTGATCTAAGAGCAGGGCACATGAACCTTGTTGTAAAACAAGCACTGAACTTTCATGACGCACTGACAAATACAGTACAATAAAGTTTGGGACTCGTGTTTTGAACTCTACGGTCACATTATGGCCACTAGAGGAAGGTGAACAGCAGAGATAGGCACTGTGGTACCCCGATATGTTGCTTAACTACAACTCCCATAGTCCCTAACCATTGGCTATGCTGGCTGGGGGGGATGATGTGACTAGGAGGCTTATAACATCCGCAGGGTACATTGGCTACCCCTGCCTTATAGCATGGGAGCTGCTGTAAGTTTGTCTCATGCACCCACTCCCCATAATTCCTTGACCCTCCAGGTTGCTCAGGCAGCAGCACTACAAGGAACGACCACTTCAGATACTCTTACCATGTGACTTTATCAAGTTCCTGTCAGGACTGGAGCAGCACAAGGAGATACCCTGCAGAGTCTCTTGTGTTAAGAAGATCCCTGCTGGATCAAACCACAGGCCCATGGGAAGCCTACAAACAGGACTTGACTGTAACAGCACTCTGCCCACCTGTAGTTCACAACAACTGGTATTTGGAGTCATACTGTCTCTGACAGAGGAAATAAAACTTGGCTACTGCAAAAGTTTGACCAAACTGCGGGAGGCAGTGGAAGACAGGAGTGCCTGGCGTGCTCTGGTCCATGGGGTCACAAAGAGTCGGACACGACTAAACGACGAAAACAACAACTGCAAAAGTAGAATAATATAGTGTTACTGACCTAATATTAAATGGGACCACACGGATAGGGTGGTTTTGACTGTACTACCACA
Source organism: Podarcis liolepis (assembly GCF_965112155.1). Lineage (NCBI taxonomy): Eukaryota > Metazoa > Chordata > Lepidosauria > Squamata > Lacertidae > Podarcis > Podarcis liolepis. Next base: position 88,569,244 of record NC_139554.1, read on the forward strand.
AACTCCGCTCCAATGTCTTGTTTTGCATCTGGCACTCCCAACTGGGATCTTTGAGCTTTCAAGTCAAATTCTGAAAAAAACTCATCAATACTTTTGTTACTTTCTTGTTTTGTTTCTTTTGTTTGTTTTAGTGTTTGACTTGAGCAGCCCAACTGATTTTTATCTATCTTTCAGAAAGATATCATATGTGGACCTTTCTACTATATATTCAGGCCCCTTTTTCACAGAGGCATTTGGGTGTACGATGTCAGATTGCATGTGGGATGTTCACACATGACTGAATGCTCCTGTACTTTAAAAACAACTCCTCCCTACACACACACACACACACACACACACAGAGAGAGAGAGAGAGAGAGAAACCTCACACCAGATGGCAACAGAAAGTCTTCTGATATGCTAGTTTTCTATGTTTGGAAATGCAGATTCGATATTTTTAATAGAGGTGTATTCAGGTATGTGAGTTCCAATCTGCAATCCAACATTTACTTTCCATGCACCAGTTTAGTGCTTCAGAGAGAAGTCAGTATAAGCAGTATAAGCAGTATAAGCATACAAAAACATGTGGTATTAACTGAACTAGCTGCTCTCTGCTACACTGGCTGCTTTTGCGGTCATAAGACTGGCTATCCATTTAGATAGCCTTGGTCCTCCAGCTGTTTTGGGACTTCAACTCCCATCATCCCTAGCTAACAAGACCAGTGGCCAGGGAATGATGGGAATTGTAGTCCTAAAACAGCTGGAGGACCAAATTTGGCCATGCCTGATTTAGTTGAACGAATTACACTAAATGTGCATATAGATCAGACCGGTTTAGATCCTTGAAAACAGGTCTACATAATTAGTGACCTACCCACGCCAAGACACTCCACTGATCACATATTGCAGCCTGTCATGTGCTCACCCCTCCTGCCTGGAAAATGCACATTTTGTGAGCTAGCTTACAGAATCTGACAATAATTTTGCATACCTGGAAGTAATAAATATGCTGGAAGATCAGGTGGAGGGGGGATCTATTTTAGGATGATGAGGGGGATGAACAGATCCCTTTTGTTGATTTTTTTATTTTTGCTTCCTGCATTGGCAGTTTTAATGAACATTTAAGTGTTTCTGTCATTCTCATGTGAGTATATGATGTGTGAAAATTAATTATACTTGCTAATTGAAAAATAATTGGTTTGAAGGTAGGAACTGTCATTCAGTCAGGCAGTATTAAAAATACCCTTAGTTTTATATAGCAGAACGACAAGAGTTTTCGTTCAGCTTGCTTGGAAAGAAAGAATTGTGAATTAGGTGCACAGGAAACTACGGAGATAAATATTCATACATTTAGAAAGTTGTACTGAACATACAGTAGGGTGAAGGAATACATGCAAAGTAGTCAGAGTAGACCCATTGAAATTAATTAACCTTAGTCATGTTCATTAATTTCAGTGGGTCCCTCTGAGTAAAATCACACTATAAGAACAGGCATTTCTATATTTTCTGTTTATTTTCACTATTTTCTTCTTACTTAAAAAACAACAACCCCATGTTATAATTTTTAGCACTGTTCTGAGTAGTGGTTAGTATGGGACACTGAAACCCCCTGCAATGAGCTTTTGGATGGGATTGGTATTGTGTCTTCAGATAATGAGGAATTTGCCTATAACCAGAGTTATAGTTGAGAAGCCTTAATGTGTTTTAATTATTTGTTATGTTAGTATTATTTGTTGTGTTAGTATTCTTTCTTCAAGATGTATTTGTGGTTATCCCTTTTTCCACACCTGTAAGATAGGGATAAGCAAATCTGCTAATTGTGGTTTCTCTCTGTTTCTCATTTCCCCCCAATCTTAAATTCAGTTTTGCAGATTAATTAATTTGCATTTTTAAAGGTCTTCATGAAAATTCACCAGCAGTTTAGGGCAAACTTTTCCTAATATTTGTATGCATTTTTTTCCTAACATACACATTTTTGCATAGCAATTTCCGCTAACATAATGCACTTTTGCATGTTATTTTCACTATACATTTCTATGCACACTGTATTCTAGTAGTTGCAGTTTTGAGCACATTTCTTATGTTGCAAAATTTGGAGAAGTGCAAATTTCAAAAATGGCTGCTTCCAGTCTTGTATTCCACTCTTGTAGTTGAAAAGGGAAAAAATTAGGTAGGTTTGTCTTTAAACATGAACTGATTGAATTTCTCCTAATGAGCTTCAAAGAGGATTATGGATTTGAATCTCAACTCTTACTGCCCAAGACAACAGTTTAGCTACTACATTGCGATGGTACTTAACAGTTATGATCAAGCAGATACAGTGGTACCTCGGGTTATATACGCTTCAGGTTACAGACTCTGCTAACCCAGAAATAGTACCTCGGGTTAAGAACTTTGCTTCAGGATGAGAACAGAAATTGTGCTCAGGCGTTTCGGGTTAAGAACGGACCTCCGGAACGATTTAAGCACTTAACCCAAGGTACCACTGTATTGCACTACAGTGGTGCCCCGCAAGACGAAATTAATTCGTTCCGCAATTTTTGTCGTCTAACGAATTTTTCGTCTGCGAAGCACGAAATCCCATAGGAATACATTGAAAATCAATTAATGCGTTCCTATGGTCAAAAAAAGTCCAAACAAAGCCAAATTTGGTACAACAACAGTTTATTAACTGCTCTTTAAAGTCACACATACTGTAAAGAGCAGTTCGAAAATTTAAGGGAAAATAAATTAACTTTATAAACAAAACATGTCTTTGTTTTTAGTCAAAGAAAAAAAGTCGCGAGACGTTTTCGTCTTGCGAAGCAAACCCATAGGGGAAATTCGTCTTGCGAGGCAGATCGCGAACGGAAAAACCTTTCGTCTAGCGAGTTTTTTTTCTTGCGAGGCATTCGTCTTGCGGGGCACCACTGTATTTGTACAACATGTAGGATGTTTTCTAGACTAATCAGGCTTCATAGAGCATATATCCTGTTAGTTCCTGAACTGTTAATTGTCCTACAGCAGAGACTGACAATCCTTTCCTATAGCATCACATTCCTCTACAAAGCTGTAGTAGGGTACTGAAACCTTTTATCAGAACATGTGTGCCAACCTACAGTGTGCATATGAGAAGTAACATGGAGGCTGGAGTTTGTGGCACACCTTATGAGTTGCAAGAAGGCTTCAAGACTGGCTATGACCTATGGCAGAGACAGGGAACCTGTGGCCTTCCAGCTGTTGTTGGGACTACAACTCCCATAACCTGTGACCTTTGGCTATGCTAGCTGGAGCTGATGGGAATTGGAGTCCAGCAACATCTGGAGAACAACCTGTTCCCCAGCCCTGGCTGATGGTTAGGAGCTTGCTACTATCTGCCTCTCCAGCATTGTACTATTACTTGCTACCTGGCTCAATAGACTAGATGCAAAATCACACAAGTCACATCTATGTGAATATCGACTAGTGTGGTATTATCTCATACTTTGGACTTGGCTTGCAGCATTTTTGCTTCAATGACTGGCCCTTGTATCTGATCTTCATTCAATGATCTAACCTGACGTTCCCAATATCATCACATCCTGTTGGGTTAATTTCTTTTAGCGCAACTGTCTTCGTGCAGTAAATTACTACATATATTCACTTTCATCAGATGTTTTCCTTGACAAAGGCTCATCTCATTGGTTTGAAGAACTGATGCAGAAAAATATTTGTCTGTCTTTTTCAGTACCAAGGAAAATATGCACCGGCTAAAGAACAACACAATGCCAGGAAATCAGGTTGTGATTAAATAAAATAACCTGAATGTTATTCACATTATATCATTATTGGTTCTTAAAATATGGCCGGTCATAAAAGGCAAGGCGAAATGCCACCATGTAAAATGAAAACATGTTTGAGCCAGGAAGCAAGGGATATTTTCTTTAATGCTTACAGCTAGTGAAGCGAGTGGGGGAAAGTGCTGAAAATCAATTTGTTTGGCGAAGAACATAGTGGGCTGATTATGCGTCCCTTGGTTCCACCAACAATGTTTTTGGATGCAGTATTGATTTCAATGCATATGCACTTCATCTGTTCCTGGAGGGAAATGTAGTGTTTGCAAAAGGAAAATATTACTTCAAGTGCCAAGAACCCTGTAGCCAATCATGAAGAGTGTATCCTGCATTTGTGAATTTTCCTCCTTATGTAACACCCACCGTGAAATCCCTTGATAGTCATGCTATCGCCGTTAGATCACTGTTATTATCTTTATTGTTACATCTCTAAAACTGTGCATGACTTGACCTCTGAGAAGGACTCATTCTGAGACTAAAATAAAATACACTTACCTGAGAGGAAAGCTGCAATCCAACCCCCAACCCCTGCACCAGCAGGGCTGTACACAGTGACAGCACCACTGCCACATCTACATCCCTGTTGCACATGGCAGCCAGTGAGGAAGGTGGGGGGGGGGAGAGAGATAAGAATGCTCAGACCTGGATTGTGAGAGATTGCAATGAAATCTACTTGGAATCCCTTTCAAACCTTCCATACCCTCCCTTCTGCATATTTGGCAGCCAGTGAGAGGCCATCTTAGCCAGGAGAGGTGGGTGCAGAGACATTTCTGGATATTCCTGTTGAGAATTCCATTCCTCCTGTGCTGCAGATGTGTGCGATTGTTACAAGCCACATGTCTGTTTACATTCCAGCACTGATTATTGGATTCTTGTAAGTGGAAAGGGAGATACGCTGTTCCGCTCTGTATAGCTATTGCTTTTGCCGTTCTCTCTCCAAGGAAGACAGAGAGAGAAGCCATGCTTTTCTTTGTTCTGTTCTGTTTGATTTAATTTGCAATTAAACCACAGAGCCTAGGGCTTGCCGATCAGAAGGTCGGCGGTTCGAATCCCCGTGACGGGGTGAGCTCCCATTGCTCGGTCCCAGCTTCTGCCAACCTAGCAGTTCGAAAGCATGTCAAAGTGTAAGTAGATAAATAGTGGGAAGGTAAACGGCTCTGGTGGGAAGGTAAACGGTGTTTCCCTGCACTGCTCTGGTTCGCCAGAAGTGGCTTAGTCATGCTGGCCGCATGACTCGGAGGCTGTACGCCGGCTCCCTCTGCCAGTAAAGTGAGATGAGCGTCGCAACCCCAGAGTCGTCCGCGACTGGACTTAATGGTCAGGGGTCCCTTTACCTTTAGGCTTAGATGTTACTTCTCAAGGCTGAGCTTCTGTTTGGACTCTGGTAGTAGTGTGCTCATGTCCTTGGTATGGGTCACATCAGCGTGACGGGAGACTGGAGTGAGGAATCCTGGGCGATGCTGCGTTGTGGGGGAGGCACCAGCCTCGGCGTTATCACCCAACAATTCCACCCCCACCACAGCTTGGTGTGAGGTAGGTAGTTTGCTTTAGAAGTCCAGTAGCACTTAGGACTTTCTTCTGAATGGACACATGTAGGATATTTTATATAATTAGAAGTGGCTCTTCAGTAAACAAATTTTCCCAAGTGGTGTACAAAAAGCATAATAAAAATAAGGTGTGTCAACATTAAAAATGCAAAACATACCCAAACAATAACTTTTTAAAGGCAGCAAAAGGACAATTAAGTTGTTTCAAATTAGCCAGTCAAGTGAGCATAAAAACCAAACGGGGTGAGAGACCCTGGATTTAGGATTGCATCCAAAATGTCAACAGCATAGAGATTTATTATGCGCGCACAGATGGAATACAAATTCCCTTTCAGATGATTTACAATTTTAAAGTGATAACACTATGGAGGAAGAGAGATTCGGCAATATGGGTGCCGGAGTGGAGAGTAAAATGATTGCTCTTAAGAGGAAAGTCTGGGAAACAGAACATGTCTTTATATAATAGCCTTAAGATAGCCACAAATTGTTTTACATCATTTATTACTAGCCCTTACAACCAAAATAAAGTTCTGCTAAATTTTGACATTCAAGTTTGGCTCATGAAATTCTGCTTTCAAAAAATGTTATTCTGTTTTCATTATAAAGAGTTGTTACCTGAGGGAATATTTAAATATATGATCATTGCCCCCACTTGCAGTCCAGAATTCTAGAACCACAGCCTACCATGATTTGAGCATCATGTAAATATTATCTTTCAAAAGGTGGCTGGGGAGCTTGTAAGGCAAGGCTCCTTTCTGCTGCCTGCTCTTAGGGACTCTTTTCCATATCCGTACACCAAAGAAACAGACTCACTTTGCTTCATCTTGTGAAAAAAATTACTCAATCAATAATAGATCCAGAAATGAATGTGACTTTGAATATCTTTTCTGTGGAGGTTTCAAGGTAGATTACCCCATAAAATGTTACTGTTGTTGCACAGCAAGTTCCTAGCACATTCGGAAATCTCCAGATGAAGCTCATTGCTGCAGAGGTTTGTTTGAGGACACTGGAAATAAACTAATCACGTATTTCAAATATAATTAAGATTTTAGAGGTGGGTCTCTTCCTCATTCATTATTATCCTCGGGTAGTGGCACGTTGAGTCTACTACACATCACATTAGCATAAGGTCAATTAGCAACATTGAGAAGGCATTTAAATGCTTTCATTCATTCTTTCATTCTTGTTATTCATTTGCATTTTGAAGACTTATATATTCTTGAACACAAAGGTGGATAAGGCTGTGAAAGTTTGGCCCCAAATTTGCTGACCTTGTAAAGTGGTACAGCAGGGTGATATCAGCCATCTGTCTTGACTTTGTGCTACAGCTGTGAGAAACAGATGCTAGGATGCTGATTTATCAAATAATGTGGGGTAGAGCTGTTTTCCATTTTGCCTAAGGCTGAAGCAAAGTGGGGGGGAGATGACAAAAGGGTGTGCGCTATGGAACCAAGAGCTCACTGCTGCATTTCCCTCTACACACTCAATGACATATCTATACTGCAGACTTAATCTGCTTTCATAGCCAGTCCCTCTGTCCAGGGAACCATGGGAATTGTCTACCTGTATGGGTTTTGCATGCATAACCTTCCAGGTTCAATCTTGCAGGCATCTTCAGGTAGGGTTGGAAGAGACCCCTGCCTGATAACCCAGAGAGCTGCTGCCAGCCAGTCCATCATAGATGGATCAATGGCCTGACTCAATATAAGGCAACGTTCTACTTTCCCATAAGGGCCAGGAGGTCACCAGGGAGAAATTCTCCACCGTCTCACCAAACCAATTCCCAGGTTTATTCCAGAAAACTGTGCTACTTAACATAGTTGGAAAACAATTTAATTGTGTAGCATAGCTATAGTCTGAGAAGCATACCAGGTGTGGGTGAATCGGTCTATTTCCGGTCTCTACGACTTTTGCAATCGTTTTGTAATTCCATCTCCTTTCTGCATTGACATATCCCACATATGTATAAAAATACATATCTCCAGGCACATTTCTTCTCAAAATACACATGTATTATCTCTCAAAATACACACTTACAGATGCATTTGTTCTCTCAAAATACACAGCATTTCAAAATGTATTTCATTATTTCATTTTAACAGAGAATGGTGTGGGAAGTGTGAAAGCACGAGAAGAACTGGCGTGGCCTTTGTGTTGTGGTACTCTGCTGGTGGAACTCTTTCCCTACAGAAGCCAGCCTGCATTTACATTTGTTAGGCACCAGGCAAAGACCCTTTCCTTTGTTTCCCCCACTTTTTTTAAACTTGGATGTAGTTCTGCTATGATCATTTTTAATTCTGTATTTTATTATTTTAATTGTTCCACATCCCCTGCCATAAATTGTTTTACAATGGTTGGTTTTGTTGGGAAACTGCCAGGGAGATAACGTCCATCATGGCCCCCAAGCCGGAGTTCGGAGATTCCATCGGCCTCCCGTAGCTCAGGCAGATCCAACAGTTAGCGACACGAAGCCTCTGGAAATTCCTAGCATCATTCCAGGCTTGTGTACACTGTTTATCAGCAGAAGCAGAAGCACAGCCAAAAGCTTGCACCGCAGAAGAGCATAATTTACAGACTTTATTAGCGTTTAACAGAACAAAAGAAAACGTGACCGTTCTGTGTCAGCATCTCTGGCCAACTGAAAACGAAAGGAATATCAGCAACATAAAAACATCCTGTTAACAGGACATGCGCAGACTCTGTGACTCACAAAAGCCTGCTCCCTTTAAGGTGGAACGGAAATATCCTAACATCCTCCCCCTTTCCGTGTAACCTGTTGTACCTGTGGTTCACTCAATTGCAACCTTTGTACATAAACCTTATGTTGTTCTCTGTTAACAACCTTAGACAACAGATCAGCAGGAATTTCATTTCCTGCCATGTAGGACACCTGAATCAGTCCTTTCTGGATACACTCTCTTGCACGATGTAACTTAATCTGCAAGTACTTGGTTCTCTGCTTGCAACTCTCGGAGTTCAGCAAAGCCAAACAAGATCTATTGTCTTGATACACTTGTATAGGACATTTCACAGAAACCCCAATGTCCTTAAACAGTTGCATCAACCATTCACAATCCATGAGTGAAAATGACAGAGCATTGAGTTCTGCTTCACAGGAACTTAGGCTCACTGTTGTCTGCTTCTTGCACAACCAGTCAAACAGGCAGTGGTTGTACATGTAGCATACTCCAGAAGTGCTTGTACCATCCGTGGTGTCATTTCCATAACTTGCATCTGCAAAGATTTCAAGACCTCCAGTCTTCTGTCTGGTGAACCTCAGCCTGTAGTGCATAGTCCCTTTCAAGTAGCGGGCTATGCGCTTCAGAGCTTTCCAATCCTGAACCGTAGGATTGTTGGCATGTCTGCTAAGCAGATTACAGCTTACAGCTATGTCAGGTCTTGAACATCTGGCAATGAAATTTAGCTTGCCTAGAATGCATCTGTATAGCGTTGTGTCAGAAAACGCTTCAGCAGTACTGTCTACCTGGTAACCTGTCACCATCGGTGTGTCTGCTGGGTTTGCATCAACCAAATTCAACCTGGTTAATACATCAGCAATTTTCTGTGTTTGGTGTACCAGAAAATTACCTGCTTGGTCCTTCTCCACCTGCAGAGAAAGATAGTTGGATACCTCACCAAGATCCTTCATGTCAAAGTGCTCCTTCAGTTGAGCTAGGGTGCTGTGCTGGTCCCGGGGGTAAGGTACCTTGGGTGTAGCAGAGTCCACACGAAGAGGGGCAAGGTCCGAGGCAGAGAGCCGGGCGAGGAACAGGAACGCTGGAACAGGAGGCTGTGCAGGGAACAGGAACACCGGATGGTCGGGAACAGGAGGCCGAGCAGGGAACAGGAGTACCGGATAGTCAGGAACAGGAAGCCGAGCAGGGAACAGGAGTACCGGTTAGTCAGGAACAGGAAGCCGAGCAGGGATCAGGAACACAGGAAGGTCCGAAGCCAACAACGACGTTGCTCCCGCAACCTGGGGCCGGGCTGACTGGGCTTTTATCCTCTTCTAAGGCCAGGGGCGGTCCCGGCCCCCAGGAGCCCCGCCTCCTCTGGCCTTAAGGCGAGCACTCCTCCTGGGGGCAACCAGTTCCCTTCGCCTCTCTGCCCTAAGCCTCTGCAGATCAGGAGAGGCCGAAGGGTTACTGGGCCCTGGAGGAGGCTCACCTGTGGCCACTGAGTCGTCAAGCCTCTCTGGGGCCAGAAGGGTTTCACCTGGGGCCAGCTCCTGATGCACTGCCACAGGTGCAGGTTCTTCAGCATCTAGGCCTTGCCCCAGTTCAGCTGGCCCTGGAGGCGGGGACTCTTGTGCAGGCTGGGATTCCTCTGTTTCATCCTCCGAATCGGAATCCCAGGCCATCACACCATCCCCCCTCCCAGGCCCCCCCCTCAACCGAGGGTCCAGACCCGGCTTGCCGGGGTACGTCGCATGGAACTCTCGGAGGCAGGCAGGTGCGTGGACGTTGGCCGCTGGTTCCCAGGAACGGTCCTCCGGTCCGTACCCCTTCCAGTCAATGAGATACTGCAGCTTTCCCCTGCGGTATCGGGAGTCCAGGATGCGTTCCACCTCGTACTCAGGCTCTCCCCGAACCAACACTGGCTGCGGTCGGGGACGGTTCGGGTGGAACTCGTCGGGTGGGGCCACCGGACTCAAAAGGGACCTGTGGAAGACTGGGTGAACCTTCAGGGTTGCGGGTAACCGGAGACGAAATGCCACAGGAGAGACTTGGTCTACGATAGGGAACGGGCCGGTGAAGCGGGCGTCCAACTTCCGCGAAGGTCGAGAGGGGTGGAGGTGGCGAGTGGAGAGCCAAACCAGGTCACCGACGCGAAGTTCCGGCCCCACCTGGCGGTGGCGGTCGGCCTGGGCTTTGTACGCTTCCTTGGCCTGGTGCAGTTGCTCCACCAAAAGCTGTTGCTGGGACTGGAGCTCTTGAAGCCACTCCGTCACCGCCGGGACCGCGGATGTCGGCAGCACCTCTGGAAACAGCCGTGGATGATAACCATAACTGGCCTGGAACGGGGTCTGCTGGGTGGACGCATTCACCGCGTTGTTATAGGCGAACTCCGCCAATGCCAGGTGGTCGACCCAGTCATCCTGCTGGTAGCTGCAGTAACACCGGAGGTACTGCTCCAGCACCGCGTTCGCCCGTTCCGTCTGGCCATCGGTCTGTGGGTGGTAGGCTGACGAGAGGCAGACCTCTGTCCCGAGGGTCTGGTGTAATGCTCGCCAGAACCGGGATGTGAACTGAACGCCCCGGTCGGACACCACGCGCTCAGGTAGGCCATGCAAGCGGAAGACATGCTGAAGGTACAGCTGAGCAGTTTCCTTGGCTGTGGGTACAGATGGACAGGGAGCGCAGTGCACCATCTTGGTGAAATGGTCGGAGAAAACCAGAAGGCAGGTACAGCCAAGAGACGAGGGTAAGTCCACTATAAAGTCCAACGAAACCGTGTGCCAAGGGCGCGGTGGAACTGGCAATGGCTGAAGTAGGCCGGGGGGTCGCCCGGTAGGTCCCTTGGCGCGCCGGCAGACATCACAACCAGCAACGTAGCGAGCCACGTCAGCCTTCAGGCGGGGCCACCAAAACTCTCGACTGACCAGATGGGTGGTCCGATACCGTCCAAAGTGCCCCGCTGCTGGGGCATCATGGGCCATCCGGAGAACCTCCAGCCGTAGTGGCCCTGGCAGGATGTACAGACGACCGTGGTGCATCAGAAGGCCCTGATGCAGGACCAGCCCCGGATACTGTGGGCTGGACCCTTCAGCCAGCTCCCGGAGTCGTTCCTGGGCCCAAGCGTCGACCCGCTGCTGTTCCCGCACCCGAACCTGCAGTGGCTGCGCCTCCTGGGTGGCCAGGAATGCAGCCGGAGGTAGGATCGTGGTGGGTTCTGCTTGCTGTACCGTGTCTGCGTTGTCTTCAGGTTTCCGGGACAGGGCATCCGCCTTCTGATTCTGAGAGCTAGGGATGTAGCGGATCCGGAACTGGAACCGGGAAAAGAACAACGCCCACCGGATCTGTCTTTGGTTCAGCTTGCGGGTGGTCTGGAGGTACTCCAGGTTCCGGTGGTCGGTTCTCACCTCCACCGGATGTCGTGCCCCCTCAAGATGGTGGCGCCAGACCTCAAAGGCTACCTTGATGGCCAGTAGTTCCCGCTCCCACACAGTATAGTTACGCTCCGCTGGTAGGAGCTGGCGGGAATAGAAGGCACAGGGTAAGAGTGGCGCTTCAGGACCAATCTGTTGAGACAAGACGGCACCGAGAGCCGTACTGGAAGCGTCGGTCTCCACCACAAAGGGTCGAGAGGGGTCAGGATGTTGTAAGATTGGTGCCCTCTGGAAACAGGCCTTCAACCCCTGAAACGCCTCCTCTGCCTCCTTGTCCCAGGAAAACGGCGTCTTTGGGTGCAGTAGCCGGGTCAACGGGGTGGTGCGATGAGCATAATCAGCGATGAAGGTCCGGTAGTAATTGGCGAACCCCAGGAAACGCTGTAGGTCCTTGCGGTTCCGGGGTGCCGCCCATTCTTGAACCGCTGTCACCTTCCCCGGGTCCATTTGCACCCCATCTGGAGAGAGCCGGTGACCAAGGAAGTCCACAGTCCGCTGATGGAACTCGCACTTGCTGAGCTTTGCGTACAAACGGTGCTCACGCAAGCGCTGCAGCACGGTCCGGACATGTCCCTCATGGCGAGCCGGGTCACGGGAGTAAATCAGTATGTCATCCAAATACACCACCACGTACTTGTCTAACAAGTCCTGAAACACGTGGTTGATGTAGCGTTGAAACACAGCAGGCGCGTTGCACAAACCGAAAGGCATAACCAAATATTCAAACTGCCCGTACCGGGTCCCAAACGCTGTCTTCCACTCATCCCCGGCTCGGATCCGAATCAAGTTGTAGGCCCCCCGGAGGTCCAGCTTGGTGAACACCTGTGCCCCTTGCACCCGCTCCAGCAGCTCCGAGATAAGGGGCAAGGGGTACCGGTCTGGGACGGTAATTTTGTTCAGGGCTCGGTAATCATGGCAAGGGCGGAGTTCCCCACATTTCTTCTTAACGAAAAGCACTGGTGCCGCGGTAGGCGAGGTGGAAGGCCTAATGAACCCACGCTCCAGGTTCTTGCGCAAGAAGTCCTGCAAAGCCTCGCGCTCTGGCTCTGTTAGGGAATATAAGCGACTCACTGGTAAAGGCGCTCCGGGTTGGAGGTCTATGCCGCAGTCAAAAGGCCGATGCGGCGGCAGCTGGTCTGCCCCCCGTTCCTCGAACACGTCCTGGTAGTCCTGGTACACGGCTGGGAGCGTGGGTGCTGCCTCCTCTGAGGGCGCGGCCGCCAGTGTTCCGGATTGAGCATGGGAACATGGGTCTGGGAAGTGCACGGTCCGTTTGACCCAGTCAATCTGAACGTTGTGGGCTTCCAGCCAGTCCATCCCGAGCACCAGGGGGAAGCGGGGCATAGAGGCAATGTCCAAAGTTCGCAACTCCCGGTGCTGCTGGAGACACAGGACCAGGGGCTGGGTCTCCTGAGTAACGGCACCTGAACGCAGAAGTCGTCCATCAATCGCTTCCACCTGGACCGGTACTGGCTTGTTCCGAAGTGGCACCTGATGATGGGCGGCAAAAGCAGCGTCCATATAGGAGCGGGTTGCCCCTGAATCTACCAAAGCATGGGTGAGGATCCAGGGCCCACCTGGAGGGTATAAACGTACCGAAACCATAAGATGTTGCAAGTCCATTGGTGCGGGCCCATTCTGTACGGTTTGGGACCCCCGGTAGCTAGGGCCATCAGCTACTGGGGTTGGCGGTTTCCCTGCGGCTGGCGTTTCTCAGGGCAGGACCGAGCGAAGTGTCCACTTCCGCCACAGTAAAGACAGAGATTTCCCTCCCGACGCCGCGCCTTCTCTGCGGGGGAAAGGCGTGGCCGCACTGCCCCGAGCTGCATAGGCTCCTCCGTTAAATCAGTTGTGACCGTGGGGCTGCCGGAAAAAGCTGGTGCCGTGAACTGGAAGTGTCGGCGACCCCGGGCCTGACGACGATCCTCCAACCGGTCGTCTATTTGTAGACTCCGTTGAATGAGAGTGTCCAGCGTGGTGGGGCGTTCCATTGTGGCCAACTGGTCCAGTACCTCGTCCGAAAGCCCTTCGAGATACTGGTCCCGCAGTGCCGAGTCATTCCAGGTCAAGTCCTGTGCCAACAGCCGAAACTCCGTGGTATATGCGGCCACCGTGGACTTGCCCTGTTTCAAACGCCGAATCGCCCGGTTGGCTTGACTCTCTTTCTGGGGGTTGCCGAACGCGGCCTCCAAACGATTGCAAAACCCCGTATAGTCTGCCAGCAAGGGGGAGTCTTGCCTGAGTAGCGGCAACGCCCACTTGGCCGCCTGGTCCTTTAACAAACTAATCAAAAAGTGCACCTTGGTGCGGTCGTCAGGAAAGTTCCGGGCTCGCCCCTGAATATACAGCTTGGCCTGGGCCAGGAACATGGGAAAGCTGGCCGGGGCTCCATCAAATTTCTCAGGCAAAGCCACTGGGTACTTGCCCGGAGCCGGGGCGTCGGCCCCAGGAGCCGGTAGGGCTTCCAAGCGTTGCTGAAGTGCCACAACCGCGTCGCTGAGCTGCTGCACGGTGTGAGTCAAGGCCTGGTTCTCCTGGGCCAAAGCCACCAGTGCAGCCGCCTGTTCAGCCATGGCCTCTGGCTCTTCCCGAACGCACCCCTACGAAGGGGGAGTGCGGGTGTGGCGGGAGCAAACTGTGCTGGTCCCGGGGGTAAGGTACCTTGGGTGTAGCAGAGTCCACACGAAGAGGGGCAAGGTCCGAGGCAGAGAGCCGGGCGAGGAACAGGAACGCTGGAACAGGAGGCTGTGCAGGGAACAGGAACACCGGATGGTCGGGAACAGGAGGCCGAGCAGGGAACAGGAGTACCGGATAGTCAGGAACAGGAAGCCGAGCAGGGAACAGGAGTACCGGTTAGTCAGGAACAGGAAGCCGAGCAGGGATCAGGAACACAGGAAGGTCCGAAGCCAACAACGACGTTGCTCCCGCAACCTGGGGCCGGGCTGACTGGGCTTTTATCCTCTTCTAAGGCCAGGGGCGGTCCCGGCCCCCAGGAGCCCCGCCTCCTCTGGCCTTAAGGCGAGCACTCCTCCTGGGGGCAACCAGTTCCCTTCGCCTCTCTGCCCTAAGCCTCTGCAGATCAGGAGAGGCCGAAGGGTTACTGGGCCCTGGAGGAGGCTCACCTGTGGCCACTGAGTCGTCAAGCCTCTCTGGGGCCAGAAGGGTTTCACCTGGGGCCAGCTCCTGATGCACTGCCACAGGTGCAGGTTCTTCAGCATCTAGGCCTTGCCCCAGTTCAGCCGGCCCTGGAGGCGGGGACTCTTGTGCAGGCTAGGATTCCTCTGTTTCATCCTCCGAATCGGAATCCCAGGCCATCACAGGTGCTTTGGTAAAAAGCCTGATTCTTCCAAAACATCAGAAGATCATCAACAAAACATAAACAATACAGTTTGTTTTGCCCCTCCTCCTTGACAAACACACATGGATCAGCTTTGCCCTGGTGAAAACCTAGAGAAAGCAATGTCTCAGTGAGTTTTGTGTTCCAACACCTGGCACTCTGCTTAAGACCATATAAGGATTTCCGCAGTTTACAGACCATACCCTTCTGTATCTCCATCCCATCAGGTGGAAGCATGAACAGCTGTTCATTCAAAATCCCGTACAAAAAAACTGTATTAATGTCGTGGTGGGAAACATGCAGTTTCTCCTCCGCAGCGACCTTAAGCATCAGCCGAATGCTCTCATATTTGACTGTGGGTGAGTAGGTCTCGTGGTAATCCTGTCCTGGTACCTGTGAAAAACCTCTGGCAACCAATCTGGCTTTGTGTCTGACTACCTTGCCATTCTGGTCTGTCTTGGCCTTGAAGACCCATTTGCTGCCAAGCAGTCTCATTCCTGGGACTACCGGTACCAATTCCCAAGTTTGGTTCCTGTTCAAGGAATCAACTTCAGCCTTCATGGCATTAAGCCAAGGCTCAGCATCTTTAGAGGTCAACTCCTGAACCTCTTTGAAGCTTGAAGGTTCCCACACCTTCTCTGAGCTACTAAGAACAGCTGTTGCTGTCTTAGCAAACTCATCAGCATACCTCTTTGGAGGTCTGCCTTTGGTCGCCCTTTCAGACCTACGTACTAGACGCAAGTCTTCTGGACTCATCTCCTCTTTCTTAGGAGAAAAGTGACCAATGGTGAACAGTGGTTCTTCCAGTTCATTGTCAGACGCATCAGATGGTCTGACTGAGGCCTGTGCGCTCTTGTAGTCTGCTGTGTCATCACTGTCACTGACACCAGCAGCCGCGCCGCCCACTGAACTGGAATCCGAACTCTGATCATCATCATCATCATCATCATCATCCTCATCATCATCATCCTCAGCAGCTTCCTCAGCTTTAGCTGCTTGCTTGACATCACCTTCATCCTCCTCTGGGTAACTCTGGAAAATTCCCACATTTTCCCCCCACTTAGGATTGTACTCAACACTCCTTGTGAACTTAATGGACTTAGAGTTAGTCATCCATACCCTGTATGCACCTTTTTCGTACCCCATGAACAAACCATGTGCCCCACGCTTCCCAAGCTTGTTGGTTTGTTGTGTGCGTACCCACATGTCCGAACCAAAAATTCTCATGTGTTTGGTGTTGGGTTTCTTACCAAACATCTTCTCATAGGGGGTACAACCAATGGGTGATGACAATCTGCGATTATAACTGTAAACCAAATTCCCCAAAGCCTCCCCCCAAAACTTATCAGGGAGATTGGCATCATGCAACAAGGTTTTGATTCCTTGCAGCAATGTCTGATTTGCTCTCTCCGCAAGACCATTCATCCATGGCGATCTGGGCGTTGACATGTCATGCTGGATTCCCTTCTCAGTCAGGAAAGCTTCAAACTGCTGAGAAGTAAACTCCCCGCCCCGATCAGTAAAAAAACAAGAAATACGTTTACCGTGCACATTTTCCAACCAAGCACAGAATTCCTTAAACTTCGGAAACGCTTGTGATTTCTGTTCGAGCAAATACACATGAATGTACCTGGAAAAAGAATCAATCAGAATCATGAAGTACCTTGCTCCTCCTATAGAGGGCGCAAGTGGCCCAACCAGGTCCGCATGCACTAGCTGGTAGGGCTTGGAAGCCTGCCTGCTAGACTCCTTGCCTTTTGGAGCAACCTTCACCTTGTTCTCTGCACAAGATACACATTTCATGTGAAATTTACAAGGTTTGATGTTCAAACCTTCAACCACCTCTGGCATCTTGGCCAATGCCTTCCAAGAGAGGTGACAAAACCTTCGATGCGCATCGTGAATGCAACCTGCATGAAGAACTTTGTTAGTTTGTGCAACACAACAAGAATCAGCATTATTCACAACAACAGTGTCATCATAAGTTATATGGAACAAACCATCCATAAACTTTGCATGCAAATAGTCCTCTTTGCCTTTACTGATGACACAGACGCTCCTCTTGAAGGAAATCTGAAAACCACGCCCAGTAAGCTGTGGGACGCTCAGCAAGTTGCTCGCCGCTCCTGGAACAAAAAGTACATTACTGATGGTAGTGTGCAAACTTGCAAGTTTCACAGTCCCTTCTCCAGCAATTTGCAACGTCCTTCCATCAGCCAGGTGGATCTCACCTTCTTGGGGCTTGAAGGAGATAAAGAGATGCCTGTCCTTGGAAACATGGCGGCTGGCACCTGAATCCACAATAAACCTGCCTTTGGCAGTTGGAGCAGTCTTTACAGCAAGCAAACCCTTGTTTTCCAGCGGTTTGGGCTTTTGCAGCTTGCCCCCCCGCTGCTCCTGGCCAGCAGACGTGCCTTTAGCCTTTGGTGAAGCTGTGCCAGCAAGCAAAACCTTGCTTTCCACTGGCGTGGGCTTTTGCAGCTTGCCCCCCTGCTTCTGGTCAGCAGACGTGCCTTTAGCCTTTGGTGAAGCTGTGCCAGCAAACAATGCTTTGTTTTTCTCTTGCGCGGGCTCTTCACCCTCCCTCTGCTCCTGGCCATCTGCAGGCATCTGTTTACCTTTGCCTTTCCGGCCTCTGCAAAGGCGATGGCCTTGGTTCCCATGAGAAACAGAGCTCTCAGCTGCCGACTCCTTGGCTCCCCCTGGAGGCTGGAATGCTGCCTGGGATGACGTGACGGTCAGCTCCCCCTGCAGCTTGCAACCGGTGCCCTCAGCATCCCTGCACTCATTCGCATTCTGGGAAACAGCTAGGACCTCCGATGCAGTCAAACTCTGGGCTGGGATTATTGGCTTGTGAGCTTTTTTTAAAGCAGACCACATTCCACGTGCAGTGGTGTTGCCAGCCAGCGTCTTAATTTCCTCAAGAGATACGGATAGGACTATTATGTCAATCGCCCTCGAATCAGCTGATCTCCATTTCTCTGTCAGAGGAACTGGGGGGGGGGGGCTTCACAAACAACATGCCACACCCCAAACTGACGCAGTAAACTCTCACACCAGTTTGCCCAGGGTTCATAATTCTGCCCATCCAACTTAGGGCATTCAGCATTTCCATAAGCTTGGAAAAATTCCATTCCAGCTTTTTACTTGAGCCCTGAGCCCTATGCCTTCAAAGACTCCTTATCTTGGCAGCTCATTAATCACGAAGCCTTTCTGGCTCGGCTCCCAGGCCAATTAATCTGCCGGAGATCAAAGAGGTAAAACAGAAAAGCCAAATGCCTCCCTCATTTCTTTCGCTTTTCCCACCTTCATACCTCTCAAACGCAGTCTGTTGCAGCTTTACTCTCCTGTAGGTGCCGTGAATCTGGGCCCATAACCTTGTTGTTGGGAAACTGCCAGGGAGATAACGTCCATCATGGCCCCCAAGCCGGAGTTCGGAGATTCCATCGGCCTCCCGTAGCTCAGGCAGATCCAACAGTTAGCGACACGAAGCCTCTGGAAATTCCTAGCATCATTCCAGGCTTGTGTACACTGTTTATCAGCAGAAGCAGAAGCACAGCCAAAAGCTTGCACCGCAGAAGAGCATAATTTACAGACTTTATTAGCGTTTAACAGAACAAAAGAAAACGTGACCGTTCTGTGTCAGCATCTCTGGCCAACTGAAAACGAAAGGAATATCAGCAACATAAAAACATCCTGTTAACAGGACATGCGCAGACTCTGTGACTCACAAAAGCCTGCTCCCTTTAAGGTGGAACGGAAATATCCTAACAGGTTTTAACGTCTGCAATATGTTATACCTTTAATTGTTTTATACTTATTGAACAAAACTTATATACTACTTGGTAGTAGTAAAACCTTAAAAGAAATATTAAATTTGCACATCAAAATATTTTAAATAAATACCGTATTTTTCGCCCTATAGGACGCACCGTCCCATAAGGCGCACCTAGTTTTTTTTTTGGGGGGGGGAATAAAGGGAAAAAAATTATTTCCCCCCAAGGTGCGGGGCTGGGGCGGGGGAGGCCCGAGCTTCCCCCAACCCCAGCCCCCAAACAGGCAGCTCTCTGCAAGCCGTGGGAGCCCAGCGCTGGCTCCCGCTGCTTGTGGAGAGGTCCGCGAAGCCTGGACGCGCTGATCTCAGCGCGCGCAGGCTTCGGCATGCAGGCAACTCTCCGCAAGCAGCGGGAGCGCTCCCGCTGCTTGCAGAGAGGTCTGCGAAGCCTGGAGAGTGAGAGGGGTCGGTGCGCACCGACCCCTCTCGCTCTCCAGGCTTCAGCGAAAGCCTGCATTCACCCCATAGGACACACACACATTTCGCCTTCATTTTTGGAGGGGGAAAAGTGTGTCCTATAGGGCGAAAAATACGGTTCTGCTTACTTTTTAAGGGAAGCAACGCTTGCAACCCAGCAAATTCCTTGGGGTGGGGGGTGGGGCTGCCCCCAACCTCCCTTGTGGCCAGCTATTTTGCTTTGACTCCAGCCAGCTGCAGGGAAAGATGGAAGAGGCTATCAAAAGTTTAAATTTATATTGGCCAATGAAGGCCTTCCTGCAGGGCTGGGCTTTGGTGGTGAACAGGAAGAAGCAAGGCTTCACTCTGGTCCACTACTGGGATATTTAAGCTAGCTGTGCTGGGTGCCAACAACACTGTCAACGGAGCATGGTGATATCTCAGGGTACCCTGGTCAAGGGGTCTGGTTGTAAAATTCTGTCCAGCAGCACAAATAGAGAGCTGGCAGGCCATAGAACTCTCAGATGGTGGACTTGGGGTCAGCTCAGTTGACCCACATCTTGAGGTGACCTTAACCCAAGCATGACTGTTCAACACCAGCCTTTGGACAGGAGGCTGATTCAGGATACATACACAATGCCTGAGCCTACATACATACCCTACCAACATTTTTAGTCAGAGTGTGTCACAGTCCAGGTTGCAGGCAGTCGGAGTCCCAGCTTGGTACATTGGGACCGGGGTAGAGGTTGGGAAGCAGCAAACAGCAGTCCAGGGGTCAGGAAGCCAAGAATCTACGAATCAGGAAACCAAGAGTCAGAAAGCCAAGAGTCCGAGGGTCAGGAAACCAGGAGTCAGGAAGCCAAATCACAGCTAGGTGGCTAGCACATTGCTGTGGCAAAGAGCCAGGGGGAAATGCTGGTCTTATATACTCCTCCCGGCCCTTGCCACCAAGTGCTACGAATCTTCTGTCAGGCCTCACCTGTGTGGTCGTGCCTTGCCCTTCCAGGCCAAACTCAGGAAGGCCCCAGTCCTGCGAGGCCCTACCAGTCACAGGGCCTGGCTCCTGCATGTACTCCTGACAAAGTGGCGGTCATTTTTCAGTCCCAAAACATTGTTCTATGATTTTTCATTCCTGTTTGCTGCTGCCACACCCCTCTCCAGGACACACGGGTCATGGGCCCACAACTAACATTAACCATAAAGGAGATTAAAACATGTTGACACCTACATGTCTGGATAGGCTAGCTGAAACAAAAAGTTTTAAGAAGTAGACCCAAAAGAATACATTAAAGGTGCCTGCCTGGTGCCTGCCAGTTTACAGCATAGCTGTCAACTTTCCCCCTTTCTTGTGAGGAATCCTATTAAGAATAAGGGAACTACCCTTTTAAAAAAGGAAAACATTGACAGCTATGGTTTACAGTCAATGTAATTATATTACTTTGACCCACCTCCAGCTCCATTTGGGAAGAAAGAGTGGATTATACATTTGAAAACACACAAACAAATTATTTGTACTTGTAGCCTGCCCTTCACAGCAATGTAGGAGGAGGGAAGACGGCCACTCAATGAAAGTTATTTTAAAGCACCATGGAAATTTTGAACTGAAGGCTGGTATAAAAGTATCGTATGGGATGTTGATAACAACAACTAGAAACCAGAATGGAAGCATGCGATTTTACCACTAATATTTGGAGTCAAGGGCCATCATTTCTTTAAAGCTGATAATTAAAAATACGTGACTGTTAGCATGGATGCAACCAGCATGAACCATTCTGGGAAATGTTTGGCTTCAACCCCAAGTAAACTTGGTTATCATTCCCTTTGTGGAGCTCCCGCTTGCTATGAGTTGCATTGAATTTTACAGGCTCATTATCAGTTCACGGTGCAAAAAATCTATATGTACGCTGGCAGATGGAAGGAGGGTGAGGTCGTTTGCTGCTTATTAGAGAGGAAATGTAGTCTGTGTCCTACGGGATTCCATATGAGATACCTCAATTGAAGTGCAACATTAAAATAGCAGGCTTGGAAGCAGATCACATTACATTCTTGCCTTTTATAGCAACACCTTCCTCGTGTTATTATTGTAGAAATGCTTTGCTGTCTTGGTCTGTTTCACTTCCATTTCTCATTAAGCCTCTTGAGAAGCATGGACCTCTTGCATTTGGGAAGCCTGCAACAAGCATTATTGTTTCTGCAGAGCAATCACAAAGCACCCTGAGAGTCCATTATATCTATGTCTGAGACATGACAGACCAGAGAGTTCCAAAGCCCTAGAAACAGCTTTCATGACTATGGATGATCTTGATGCATGCCTGATGCTTTCTCACAGTGGAGGAAGTTTGCATCCCATCAAACTCAGTGGCAAACTGTCTAATTTGAGGACAGCTAGAATACACTCATGGTTTTCACAGAGACACAACAATGTCCATTCTGTTTCTGAAAATGACACAATATCAGGAGTCGCTTAAAAATTTGCCTTCCAGATTCCACACTTTTCCTTGGGTTTTCAGCCCCAATCCTGGTTCTCTTCAGGTTGAGGGAAACTCAGTATTTAATTGGACATATACTTCTAAATGTCAAATATTTATATTCAAATCTATTAATAAGGCAACTCAATACAGGTTGTAGCCAAAGAGAAACATATGAACATAAAATATACATAAGAATTATAAATAAGAATAAAAAGCAAACAAATGTAAAAAACAAAACCCAAAATCTTAACTCTCAAGGGAGGCCACATGGCAATGTCTAAGTTGAGCAGTCTTCAATGTGAATTTAGCTGGCTGTATTAGACTTTACACACGTGTCCAAACCACACAACAGATCCTATCCGTACCACTATATGCTTCTAAATTCTAAACTCTTAATCAAGATAACCAACCACTTGCAAAGTATATCTTTTGGAAGCATTTTTATTATTTTCTGCTGCAACAGGTTTTGCATGATTTAAATTTTTACAGTAGCTCACCCAGAGAACCTTAATTATTTAGTGGTTTGTAAATACTGGGTGGTATTCAGTGCTAGTTTTACTCACAGAAGATCAGTTGAAGTTCATAGACGTGACTCAGGTTCATTAATATCAATTTGTCTACTTAGCTGAAGCCAATTCAACAACAAACTTTTTGCACACGTACAAATACTGAACATTAATACATTAACCCACAGAACCACACTCAAGAACAAATAACACAATCCCTCTTTCCTCAACCTACTGATTTCAGCACCAGCAAATCTCCTTGTGTCAGGGGTGCAGGATTGGGACTTTCACTCAGGGAAGTCAATCTGGCCCTGGAATGCAAGTTCTACTGGTAGGCAGGCTAGAAGGGGTAGAGTCTACCTAATGTCTAAATCAAACCTCTTACATCTGTTGTCAATAAAGTTGTGGCCTGATTTCACCTAAATATTGGTTGCCATGTCTCTTAATCTTGGTATTGGGGATGACCGAAGCGTAGGGGCAACGCTTTGCCATGCAAATTACCCTTGCCTAAGATTTTTCAAACATGGTTCTCCAGAGGTGATCATTTCACTCCAAATGGAAGTCTTTAAACAGTATTTCAGCCATTTCTAATTAGGCAACCTACAGTACATGTCATTCAATTCATTTCTTGATAAATTGATAAATTTTGGATGGATGGGGCAGAGAAGCCCTATTTGGGTGCTTTGTTCATGTGTGAAACCCACATGGGAGGGCAGGGCAGTGAACATGTTACACTCTGCCCCTTGTTGCCATTGCCATCACCCTCCAGCTCATAAAGGGCATAGATCTGAATGGCGCCTCCCTGTGCAATTTATAACCATGGTTATGCAGCATTCTAAATTGCACTGGAAGCCTCCACTTCAGACCTTCATAAATTGAAATGTGACAGGCACAGTGACAGGGGACAGAGTTTAGCATGCTCATTCCCACTCTTCCTGCTCACAGATAGGTTTTAACCCTTGACAAGGTTATAGTCTTGATTTGATACTGATTAGCAAGTTCAGGGGCTATAATTGAACACTGTTGAACCTTTCTGCCTTATATTTACAGGAATTCCTGACTGTGTGTACAATGGGAGGAGACTGAGTATATGTATTTATTTTGATCACTCCAGTCTAAGTATATGTATTTATTTTGACAACCGTGATCCAACTAAACCTAAGTGGATTTATTCATTCCAGTGGGAGATTTATAGTGGAATCCTATGCACACTAATCTTGGAATAAGCTCCATTGCACATAATGAGACTTACTCCCAGGTCAGCATGCAAAAGATTTACTGCAAATCCATTTTAAGCTGAAATGCTATACCTGGGAGCTAGCCCCATTGAGCTCAACATGGCTTATTTCTGAGTAGACATGTATAGGTTTGCATTGTAAATCTATTCAACTAAATATAATGAGGTAAAGGCACTTATTCAACTTTAGCTAGTGGATGCTTACTTTAAAAAAATCCTTCTTGAAATTGTAAGATAGCCCATAAAATATTAATATTAATAAAATATTAATTAACAGTATACATAAATTATATGAATATAACACATTGTCAGAAATTGTGTGTGTGTGTCAAACATATATAAATACTCATTTTAGGCTATAAACCTGTTGTATTTATAGGGTTGTTCTGTTAATCAAGGAAAAATAATTACTTTCAAGCTTTGACAAGCTGCATTTTTTTAAAAAAACCCACACCTTTTTATTGCACTTTACAAAAATAAAATTATCCTATTCCATTCTCTTGGCAGGTAACAATGTTATTACCTACCTATTACTTGTTATTACTAATAAGTCCAACTCTGAAACTGGGAAGGCAGCTCTGGAGGTGAGCTCACAGAATGGGTAAGTCAATTTATATTGACACATGAATCAGGAAGTCCACTTTTAACCACTTAAAACAATCAAATGGGGAAATGAATTCTACAATTGAGGGGCCACTGCTAAAAAGGCCCTGTCTCTGGTAATTCCCACTCTGATATCTTTCTAATAATCTCAAGGCCAAGACAGATTCAGGTTGTATTCTGCACCAGTTCATGTTTACAGACTAGAAAGTATTACAGTAGTCTTGTCTGTTATACCCTTGGTGTGTATCACTAAAACTGGGTGTTCTTTCTTCAGATACAGTCGTAGCAGCTGAACTAGTTTAAAAACACTCCTGGATTTGCAAGCCTTCTGTATCTCAATAGAGAGCATTGGATCCAGGAGAACATCCAGACTATGTACCAGTTATTTCAGGGGAAGTACAAACTCATTCCAAACTGCTTGCACATTCCATCTTATTTAGAGGTGCTCACTAGTGCTCTGATCCCCGTTGAAGTGATATCTGGGAGCTATCCAAGGTCCTGAAGAGTTTGACCTCTCCTGCTATCTATCTCTGTCTGTCTAGATATTTATGTGACTTGATACATAATACTAACGGGTGAGTCTAGCCAAGTCCCAGCCAAGTCAGTCAATTTTATTGTATGTAGCCAAAGGCCTTTGCAATTGATGACAGAGAATAAAAGGGAAACTTTAATCTAAAATCATAAAGCATAATCTGCAACTGTTCACAACATAAAATAAATTTATAACACTTAAATTTAATATTGGGGTGCATTCACTTAGCTGGAACAGAGTCTTGTTTGCAGCCTTATGGGCTCTCAACTTACTCAACAGGATGCCTGTGAATCTTACAATATTATATATTGACACTACTCTTTTAAAACAACTAACCAAAAAACTTAAGCATTGACTGCTTATGTAGATTTACATCAATCATAATTGCCGAATGTTGCAATTCTGTATACACACTTGTCTGAGAGCTTGTCTCATTAAACTCATTAGCACTTACTCCTGAGTTGACTGCCCTAGGATTGCAATATATATGTTCATACATTTTTAAAAAACCATTTCAGCAGAACTCTACTTTTCTTCAAATAATTCAAAACCCATGAAAAGAAGTTTATATGTTGATTTGCAAAATAAATAAATAAATAAAAGTTCCCACCAGCTGTATTTCACAATTATAGTTCATTTTTAATTAAGGGGGAGAGAAAAATATCTTGTTGTTTCAATTAGAAAAGTAGGCCATCTATAATGAATTCAGTCAGGAAGACCGTTCTAGTCAAAGTCGGTTTAGGCTCAGGGAAGGGTGAGTTGGAACTGTTTCGAAGGGCTGCTCCTGAGAAAAGAGGAAATAAATTACACAGCATAAGAGAGAGGGCTGTGCAGATGGTGAGGGACTGCTGTTATATTAGCTATTGAGACTTGAACTTGGCAAGAAGCTGAAATAGGCAGTAAAATTGGAGCTGGGGCTTGGTTAGCAGGTAGAAGGAGATGGTGTTTGCATTAAGTTTAAGCACAGAGAGTTTGCTACAAATGGAAAAGATGGAAAATGGGATCCCAATAAGTAGTTGTACAGCAATCCTAAATAGTGGTAGTAGTGGAAGATTCTGTGATAGCGCAACTGTGGCCTGTCTAATGGAATGTAGAGGTGCATCTCTTTCTCTTCTTGTAGGGGAGGAGAGAGAGAAATGACACTCCCTAAACAATTTATATGTGCCCACAGACCTTAAAAAAGGGTGGTGACCTTATCTACGTTCAATTACAGAATTTTCACATTCCAATTAACATAAAAAATCCCAGCAAACTTAATGTCATGCTCTGGCAAAAATTTGAAATTTCAGCATTTGACTTTATTATTCATATATTCAATATTTACTATTCATCATTATCGTTTCCTGACAAGGCTATAATCTCTTGAAAAAAAGAATTTGTGTTCTTTTAAATGGAGTCCTTTAGAGAAGGGGGTGGGGGGAAACCTTCTCAACCTGTTGGTAGATCCCAGGAGGAGATCGGCAAGGATTTCTGACTCTCAGTTCTTTAACAATAAAATCAAAAGTACAATGGAAGCAACTCCAATTGGTGTTCTTGAGGTTCTAGTGAAAACCAAAGCAGAGCTCACAAATCTGAAGTCTGCCCGCCCCTGATATACAGGTTGGAAAACACTGGAAATGATTTGGTTAGATTCAAATAGAATTCTTGGGATGGCTGAAGGAAGAGCTAGAGAGTAAATATTTCAAATAACGCTAGTGTATAAAATTAGCACGCAGATGGAATGCAAGAGGAACCCAGATTGTGTTTTCTTATGTGGAGAGGGTATTATCTCAAGCAGAGATATTTCACAGTGGAAATATTACTGTAATATTACAACACCCACCCTTTTTAGTAATATATGGTAATGTTCTTCCATACCATTGTAACAATGAATTTACTAGATAATATTCATAATTCATAGAGCAGAGAAGAGGACCCCATAAAAGCTTCTCCTAGTGCAAAGCTGCACAAGAATGTGCTGGCTCACTGTGGCCAACAGAGTGGATTATCATGTACAGAAGTCTCCTTCGGTAGCCTTTGTGTGGTATAACATTTTCACTGGCCCTAGCACATGGCTTGTTCTGAAGAACAGCAAAGAGATATGCAGCCCTTTACACACTTAATATTGAATCCATTCATCACAAAAACAAACAAACAAATCACATCAAATGCACAGAAAATGTTACATATAAAATAAAGTTATTCCATACGTTGAGTCTTCCATCTTCCTCAGTATGGGTCCTTTGTTTCCTTGTTGACTGCATATTGTATGACCTTTAACTTATCATAAATTGTCTATAATCTTTGTAGCATATAACATTGCAGAAGTTAACCAAAGCATGCCAAAGGTTTCATATGTGAACAATGGTCTTTCCACCCCAGTTCAGTCTTTATTAGTTTATAAACAGTACACACAAAAAAAATTAAAACATAACTTGAAAAAGAAAGAAAGAAAGACAACACTGAAACACAAAAATATTACAAACAGACTACTTTCTCCACCGACAACGTTCTCTTAAGTACAATCTGTATATATCCCATTCTTTGTAAAACTTTTGGTTTGCCTGGTTCTTAATTTTTCCTGTCATCTTTGCCAGTTCTACATATTCAAATAATTTCGCTTGCCATTCCGTTTTAGTTGGTATTTTATCTCTCTTCCACCATTTGGCTATCAGCATTCTCGCAGTAGAGATCGCACACACGAATATCTTCCTCAGTTACCTGCTGCCTTTTTGAACCTGTTGTCAGATAAGTTGTTGTCTGGAATGTTCCAGCTGAGTCATCAGCAGTTCCTCATCTGACCTCAAGGTGACATAATTCAGGGATCCTCCACCATCATCTACAAAGCCATGTGGTGTCGTGAGTCTGAGGTATCCATTGCTTTTTTCTTGTAGTATTGCTGTGATTCTTTAGCAAACCTTCAGAGATTTTAAAAGAATACAAATCATAAATACAACTCTCTGAAAACAGAGTCACAACTGCTTACAAGAAAAAGAGATTTCCCCCTCTAATGACAGCAATGACAAATGTTCAGTCAGAACTCAGGGCATAATTTAATGATTCCTCTGCATTTTATCTAATTAATTATTATTTTTTTGGAGGGGCAGGTAGGAAACATTCTAGAATTCAGTTTAAGACACTTAATATGCTTCCAGTAAAAAATGTTGAAAATTATTGAAAAAGAATGAAACTGCATTGCCTCTGTCAAAATATTGAATCCGAAAGAAGTAATTGGAATGGACATTTGAAAGTGAGTGAATAAAAGAATGTCAGAAATACTCCTCCACCTTTTATGCCATTTCGTTAAATATAGTTCAGATCTATAGCCATTTGCTTAATTAAAGTGGAAGCAAAAAGCTAGAGGCTCCAAGTGATGAAAATAGAATAAATCACCAGAAGTTGGAAAGGACTTCAATTCAGAGAGAATGTGACTGCATGAAACATTTTTTGATAAGCCATGTGGTTGTATATGACTTTTTTTTAAAAAAAGTGTTCAAGCAAAAATCCAATGGATTGTAATTCCTTTCCAAAAGAGGCTCATTAAAGTGCCTCTACAAGCCCCACAAAAAGTATAGGGCCCTTCCCTTTTCTCTTTCCTATGGGAAGTTTAAAGAAGTGAGTAGCACTGATTTGGGGAGCAAATCCCAATGCTTCTCCTTAGCAGCTGCCCTAAAAAGAACCCCCACTCTCATCAGTCACTGGACTTTACTTTCCAGCATGCTGCTTTTCAGCATAGTGATGGATAAGGAAGAAAAGTGGGAGCGAATCAAGTGCATTAAAAACAGTATTTATTGACAAGACAGGGAGGAATGAGAAATGCAAAACATTTTATCCAATTGATCATCTTTAAGCCTTGCCGGTGGGTTTTCACTCAGGTAGAGTTGCAGCTTTGCTCTGTGTAACACATGTCAGAAAAATATGGTCTCATAGATTCAGAAAGATTAATGGTACTCCTCCTGCAGAAAATGCTGTTCAAAACAGTTATGTCGAACAACTTCACTTTGGGTACCACTGATATTTAATTAATATGGTGAAGTTACATTAATCCAGAAGATCCACGAGCCACAGGAATGAATCTAGCTGTAGTTGATCTCTTTATGAACTAGAAGGTTCATTGGCTGTGTGGAAAGGATTTCTCTCCGTCACTAGATTGCTGGGCCGATGTGGCTTACCCAGTTTAGGTGCATTTGTCATGACCGCAACATTTACCACTATGGAATATATTTGCAGAAAAAGAAGCAATGCTTCCTGAGGCTGCAGTTTAGAATGCCACTAATATATCCTAAATTGTTTTTCCTGCTCACAAAAATGATTATTCAAGGTCCGATTCAATTAAATCTGTTTTTATTTGCTTTCTCATATATGACAATTCGCTCCTTCCTCTGAGGGTTGAATGAGCTTCATAGATGAGAATTGTTTGCTTTGAACATGTAAAGAGAGACCTGGTTCAAATCCCCACTCATCCATGAGTGTACTGGGTGACCTTGTGCCAGTTGCTATTTCTCAGCATGGCATACCTCATGGTTGCTGTGATGATGAAATGAAGGCGGGTGACACAAACCACCCTGAGCTCATTGGAGGAAGCACAGGACAACAATAACATCAACACTCTCCAGGCCAGGAAGGATAGGAGAAGATATTTTCCCATTTATTCATCTACTATCAGAACTCTTGGGTTACTTGCTATTATTGGCAACCATTTTCACAACTGCTCATGGGGCAATAAAGAAAAGAAACCCAAGAAAAACCATAATCACGAGCCAATCTGCCCACTTGAAGACGGTTTCTAAGCATCTGCAGAGAACCTTTAGATGCAACTTCTAGATCAGGGGGTCTGCAACCCGCGGCTCCGGAGCCGCATGTGGCTCTTTTATACCTTTGCCGCAGCTCCGGGGTGGATACTAGTGAGGGGAGGAGGCGCATTGTGTGCCCCGACACTCCCCACTGTGGCGGGCACTGTACTGGCTGTGATGTCGCATGGGGGCGGTGCGTGCGTTAGTCACGCACCGTCCCAACATCACCTTCCCACCCACTGTCAGATCGCGGCTCCGGAGAGATATTTGTTTTAAATGTTGCAATGGTTTTGCGGCTCCCAGTTTTTTTTTCTTTGGAAACGGGTCCAAGTGGCTCTTTTTGTCATAAAGGTTGCAGACCCCTGTTCTAGATTATTGCAGCCGGACTTCATCTTCCTACTGACATCACTGAAGTAAGCCCAAGATATAACAAGCAGGATTTCACCAAACTGTTGTACAAGCTATTGCAGAAGGGAGCCTTTTTGCCCAAGAAACAATAGCTCTGTGTTTGACAGTGCAACAGAATAGCACGAGCACTTCAGCTAACAGATTCTGGATGGTGCTCAAGATCTGCAAATTGTCCATTATATAACTTATTAGCATGTATGTGCACATGTGCCACAAGGGAGCACAATTTGTATATGCCGTCTCAGACACCAAGATGCCATGGATTGGTCCTGCCCAGTGATCTCCTTTGTCAATCCGCACAGACAGTTCTTTGGACAGTAGCCTGCAAAAGAAACAGGCAGGAATTGAAAGGCATCATAGGGTGCTGCTGTCACTTCAATCCTGCTGGAGAGTGAGAAGTCATTATCAGATTTGCTTTGTCCAGGCTTGTCGAGTATTGGCAAATCCTCCTTGATTAAAAACTTGAAAGGGCATGACTGCCAGCTGTGCCTTGTGAGCAACATCTGTATTAGAATTAAACAGCATGGGGAAGGGACAGTAATAGATTTAATGGAGGGGTAGCACACCAACTCCTTCCAGATTTAAGAGCTAGCCTGGCAAATAAATTCTATTTTCTCTTATTGCTTTTTGACAAATCTTTAGAACCAATTGTGTGGAGAGCCTGATACTCATCTCTTGAAATATATATATATATATCTTTTAAAAATATATTTGCCCATCCAATGAGTGGTGGGGATAGGGAAGAGAATGCTTGCCTTTTCCTATGAAAAGCCAGCAGACCCTGGGATGTTGTGGATTGTAAAGGATAATCTGATACCTGCCTGAAAAGGCCTTTGCCGTTTGTTGGCTTTCAGTGAGATCACCTGAACGACAGGCACCCACACTGCTTTTTGTCAAAGCAGATTGAAGATTTGGAGGACAATGACAAAAAAGGAAGGTCAGTCAAGTTCAAATGAATTCTGAGTAGGCATTGTAACTTTAGTCCCTGCTGTCGCCTCATTGAAGGTAATGAATAAAAGGCTGCTGGCCATTATAAGGGATGGGGTGGCTGAACCTGGCATGGGGAAAAATGGACTGAAGTCCAAACTAATCCTCTTTTTCTGGTTTAGTTGTTCCTGAGTCACTCATGTGGTGTGAGAGGGGCTGACGTGTGGCATGAAAAGTTCACTCACCATCCTGAGGTTGGAACACCCGCTGACAATTGCATTTGAGGACTTCAATAGCTACATAAAAACAGTCTTATCAGGGTCAGATCAGTGTTTCATGGTCTCCATGGCAACCCAAAAGACTGTCTCAATAGATATTTGGGCCAAGACATATTATAAGTCATACCCTGTTTTTTTTGCCAGAGTGGCCCTGTAGTTGAGGATGCTCTTATATCTATGTCATGGATGGGCAATTTCCTGGTGAGGATTGATTTGATGATAGCAGTCCTCCTCTGTCCTCCTCCCCCTCAATTGTTCATCCCGAGACTTAGGAAATCTTAAGAATTCAGTGATGCTCTCGCATGGCTAGTGCTCCTATTGAGGCTCTGGTATACAATGGCAAGATAGAAAGTTCCATCAACTGGATTGCCCCTAGCTGCTTTCTTTGATGCTGTAGAGCTTGGAGTGCTGCAAGCTTCAGACAAAAGAACAGTTCAGACAATGGATGGGATGCAAGTGATGCAAATTGAACTTAGAAAATATAGTCATGCCAATCATGTGATGGTGATGGCAGTTAAGAAAAATTACTTCTCCATCACCATTGCATCCATATATAGTCCTCTAGCAGAGCTCTTCATAGTGGTTAGGGGGACTAAGGAACTCTTGTTCACTAACCTATAAACAGCTGAACCATCGTAGCCTGCTGTGACATACCTGCTAGGCAGCTTAAGGGACAGACTACTCATCTCCACTCCAACCTTGACACTGCTATAAGTACAGTGGTACCTTGGGCTACATACGCTTCAGGTTACATACGCTTCAGGTTACAGCCTCCGCTAACCCAGAAATAGTACCTCGGGTTAAGAACTTTGCTTCAGGATGAGAACAGAAATCGTGCGGCAGTGGCGCGGCAGCAGCGGGAGGCCCCGTTAGCTAAAGTGGTCTTCAGGTTAAGAACAGTTTCAGGTTAAGAACGGATTAAGTATGTAACCAGAGGTACCACTGTACAGGCATCCAAGTAACTGCCTAATCTTGTTATTTGGGATCAGATTCTATTAATGAGCTCTGAGTATGTGGACAAGATGCTTGAAGGAATATGAGCAACTACTTGCTCTCTCAACACGTGCCTGTCATAGCATAATAGAGCTAGCCACTATCTAATGCCCTTGAACACTTGGGACTTAGATATCTGTTGGAGCATCTCTACCCTTGAAGTTGGCAGAAGGATCCCAGAAATGGTTGTGCATTGTGTAGGAATTTGGGGAGAGTGTTCTCAGCAGTAATACCCCAGCTATATAAATTCCTTTACCTGGAGGCATGGATGGCTCCCTCCACAATGAGCTCCTGCTGCCTAATAAAAGCATATCTATTCACCCAGGTTCTTGGTGAATAAGTTCTTAAGTACATCCACACTAGATCATGGGAGAGTATTGTGACATAGTTCTGAAACCACAGGGATTATTGTCACATCGATTTTATGGCATTTTATTTGCTTTACTGTTTAAATGTGATGCTGTTTTAACTGGCTGGGTTTACTGCATTGCCAAAAAATCCAGTGTGGCAAAAAGCAGAATACAGTATATAAATGTTTAAAACAAACAAGTTGGGCGGGCAGCAAGGTGACTAAGTAAGTAAATCAATATACCCAGAAAATGGCTTCAGCTTAATGGAACTGTGCCTTAACTGAGATTTTTGAAATATTAAATTGTAATGTACAAACATACCGTATTAGATGGCTTGAATACCATTCCTGTTCAGGGGAAAGGCTTCAGAAGTCCTCTAATGATATAGTTTCCACAAGGCATCTAATTTGGGCATAGAATAATCAAAGCACCCTATAGATGTGAGCTATTTCAGCCTGTTCTCAAAGTAATTAATATCTGAGCATGACTGGAAGGTACATCATATTTATCTCTCCATCAGCGGAAGAATTTTTTTAGATATGCCTTTTTATCAACTATCAGTCACAGTCATCAGACACAGAAAGTGTCACGGCTAAAATGGCCGCTGTTTCTTTAATGCGAATAAAGCTCGGTCAGCATGACTCAGTGGCCTGCAGCAGGTTGTATATATAAAGTGAGAAATGTTAGTTTGTGCTGAGGCTGGTGTTCGGGTTGGTTGGTGCTGGTGTGTATAGTTATTCAGTCGTGTTTTGCACAAAGACTTTTAAGAATAAAACTCTGCAAGGATATTCTCGTGGACTCTTTTGTGCCGACAAGGGTCCGAGGATCAGGCTGAGGAGACAAAGGGAAGTCAGAACCCTTTCCTTCTTTTTTTCGCTTTTTACAAACACTGACAGAAAGGAGGAGGAGGAGGAGAAAAAGAAGAAGAAGAATAGATGGTTTATGCAGAAATGTCAACATTTTTATATGCTTTGAGGCTTGAAGAAATATTGAAAAATGTTTGAAACCTTTCTGTTTGTTTGAACATTAACCTGAAATGTCAAGTTCTGAAATGATGAAAGTCAAAAGTGAAACAAATTGACAAAGTTCCAGTGAAGTCTGTAAGTTCAAATGGGGGAACCATATTTGAGTTTAACTTCCCATTACACTTGAATATGTTTAAAGAGAGCCCCTGTTCTCAGGCAAAAGCAGCACCAGAAAGAGGTGCTTTGCAATGGAGTGGGGTGGGTCTTAACCCTTTCTCCACCTGCTGCTTCTTGGCTCTTAGTTGTCCTTCCCAAAGGCATTTTTTGATCACAAATACTGGCATTTAACATGTAGTAATGACCTCAACAACATCTTTTCACCTTAAAAAAATTCCTTCCAGTAGCACCTTAAAGACCAACTAAGTTAGTTCTTGGTATGAGCTTTCGTGTGCATGCACACTTCTTCAGATACACTGAAATAGAAGTTGCCAGATCCTTCTATATAGTGAGAAGGTGGGGAGGGGTATTACTCAGAAGGGTGGTGGGAATGGGAGATTGGCAGATAGCTGAGATGAGCCTGTTGACGACTCTTAACGACTGCAATAGGTCTTACAGGAAAAGGCAAGGGGTGAGAAGGTGAAGAATGGCTTAGTCATGTATAATTCTTATCTGACTATGGCAGACCAACACGGCTACCTATCTGTAATCTTTTCACCTTGTTTGAATTGAAGGTGGACAGTAAGACACTTCTCTACACCTTTCTGGAGGTGTCCAGTCATCATCCTGGAACAATGTGGATTCTCAGTGCTTGTGGTGACATCCTCTGGCTGGTGAGGTGCTATATTTTTGCTTAATATTTTAAATAGGTTTCTATTTCAATTTTTTAAAAAGAAATGTTTAGAATCAAGAGGAACAAACAAGATGCATTGCATGCAATGATCAGCCTGAGGTTGGTCAGATTCTCTACCCTGCTTCAGGGTCAGAGAAAGGGTGGGGACCCACCTTAGAGAGTTTTAAGCAAGATGACTTTCTGCATCCCAAAGCATCCCTGAGACTCAGCACAACAGGGGAAATTCCCCTCCCTTTTCAGCATGCAGGAGGAAAGTATAGGGCTTGCCCCCACATTTGTGTTTGCATTTAGAGGTGACTGGAGGGCCTTTAAAACGTGGAATGACAAGACAATCAAGACCACATCATCTCCCTTAGGGAAAGGCGGGGTCAATGTCAAGCACACAGTTTGTGGACCCCTAATGCCAAATCTATGCCTGCTTCTTTGGAGCTTAATTCCTATATTTGTATTTCTAACCCATTGCTAGCATTCTTCTCTGCAATACCACTGGAAGAATGCCATTTAGCTCTATCTAGAAAATTGCTTCCTTTTCACATATGGATCAACAGAATAATAAAATTAGATCATCCCTCAGCATTTTTATAATCAAAATCTAGAAATCATATAATTGTTCTTTTAGTATAATTACTTCTATGTTATGTAACGAATACGTGCGTAATGAGATCTGTCTTTTAATGAATTAAATTTGAATGGAATATATTGAAATATTTAACAGGAGCAACCTGGAGCATTAAAATAAGCATAGCAAATTAGGTACACATCAAAATGCAGCTCTTCTTGCTGCTTCGGAAGATATAGCTTTGTTTGCATGTGTGTTTTTACTGCAGACCTACAACCTAACATTAGGCCTGTTAATTCAAGTCTACATTTAAAAATCAACACTTCCTTCCCCTCCCAGTTACCCCCAAACTTTAACCTTTAAAAGGCTAAAATATGATTTAAAATGATACAAGAGAAGTAGATGGTGGCTTAGAAAGGAGTACCAAATAACTCTCTGTAAAGTTGGTACTCACTTAGTGATGTGCAAACTGTTTCATATATGCTTAGGGTTGCCATATTTCATACCCAACAAACAGGAAGTCATCTGAAGAAGTGCATGCACATGAAAGCTTATACAGTGGTACCTCGGGTTACATACACTTCAGGTTACATACGCTTCAGGTTACATAAGCTTCAGGTTACAGACTCCGCTTACCCAGAAATAGTGCTTCAGGTTAAGGACTTTGCTTCAGGATGAGAACAGAAATCATGATCCGGCGGCGCGGCGGCAGCAGGAGGCCCCATTAACTAAAGTGGTGCTTCAGGTTAAGAACAGTTTCAGGTTGAGTACGGACCTCTGGAATGAATTAAGTACTTAACCCAAGGTACCACTGTACCCATAACAAACTTAGTTGGTCTCTAAGGTGCTACTGGAAAATTTTTAATTTTTATATTTATTTATTTCGACTGTGTCAGACCAACATGGCTACCTACCTGAAGGAAGGCATCCCTTAGTGATACATCAATGCCATTTTATGAGGCTGTTCCATGCACCACACAAGACCTCTCATATAGAGATCTTGGGTAGTATCCAGCAAAGTAGTTATGCTAATGCGATGGAACTTCCCCTGACTTTCCTAGCACTGCATGCCCCTATGCGCTCCTCTGAGGCTTTAGACCATTCCCAGAACAGATTTAGGAGGCATGTGGGGAGCTTGCAAATAGAGGAAAGGCAGCGGAAGTTTTACTGAGCTTAAAAGCTGCTGCACATTAGAAGAACATTGCAAATGAGACTTTGGATCCTGGGGTTTTGAGCAAGATCCACCAAAATTAAGCACATTTAAATGCCATTGATTTTAATGGGAAAGTTGATGATGTGCTTACTTTTCCCCATTTGAAATCAATGGGACTTAATAGTGCTGAACTATGGAAGGATTGGACCCTTCATCTTACATACATTGATGTTTCGTATATTATTATACAACCTTTTAAACTCCCATTCCTCCCACTGTTCTTTCCTTTCTTTTGCATACCCACATTTCCTTTCTTAGCATATTAGGGAAGAAGAAGAAAACATAAAAGAATTTCCTTACAGCCATTAAAAGAAACCCTAATGATCAGTAGAAAAAAAGAGCTATTTGGGGAAATTACAAATAAATGAAACAGTGTTTTGAAATGTTAAATTCTTGATTAATCATAAAACTCTATGAACACAGTCTGAATTTCTTCAAAGTACGTGGCATTCTCTGTTATAAAGAAAAGGTCTGATAGGTTTTCTGGATCATACATAACTTAGGATGTAATTGGGTTTTCTGTTCTTCCACCCAATAATTAATTTACCAGCTCCAGCTTATACCAAGTTTGCTTACAAAAAAACTCCACTTGTATATTCTAATAATTTAAGGGTTTGTTTTTTCCCTGAAAGTGTAGTCTCATTTTGTAAGGAACCAGAATTAACTTTTTAAAGATATATATGGAAATGTTTGAAACTCAGATTGTCAATGACATTGTCAAATGTAATTGAATGCTGAATCTATGTGAAATCACTCTTTGGTTCTAATTCAGATAAGTTCATCATGTAATGATAACTGAAATGGCATGTGTCAGGGGTTCAGGAGCAGAGGCAAGGGCAAGGGAGGAAACAGAGAGCGAGGGGGAGGAGGCAGAAGAAAAGATGAGTGATGACGACGACCCGAGATCTCCGAGTCTTTCCAGTGAATCAGAAGATTCACAGAAAGGAGCACCAGTGGCCAGGGCAAGGGGGGAGCCTAGGGGGACACCCCAGGAAGAAAGGGCCAGAGGGGGCTCAGAGGGGAGCAGTTGGAAATCGGGACCAGCGTCACCAACAGAGAGCAGGGGAGAGGAAGGGCGCCAGGGATCAAGCGCTGGAAGCTCACAACAGGAGGGAGGGCACGAGTCAGGAGTGGCCACACCTCCATCGGGGAGCGAAGAAACGGTCAGACGGAAAGTGGAAGGTTGGGCGCGCGCGCCAAGTTCAAATGCACAGGAAGGTGGCGCAGTAAGCAGCCCGGAAAGGGAGCCAGGTCCTAAAGCCCGGCGCAAGGAGACAGGAGGGTCCGGGGGGTCAGCGTCAGAAGAATCCCGGAAGGAAGAGACCCCGGGGGGCAGAGGGACCCAGAGAAGAACAGTCAGGCGGAAAAGGTGGAGTAAGGCTAGGGTATTAAGTTGGTGTACAGGGGGCGGAGACTCAGACGGAGCTTCGCCGGTCTAACCCTTAAGACGTAGAGTTGCGCGCAGCAGCTTGAGAATGGAAACTGTAACTCAATAAAAGACTTTTACAAGTGACCGCTGGCTAGCGTGATCCTCTGTGAGCTAGGATCTGGAAGCAGCTCTGACAGCATGTTATGACTTGGTTGTATGGAATGGCTCCCACAGATCTGTTATTGCATGTTGAACTTTTTATTATTTGACTTGAGAAATCACCCCCTTAATTATTTATGTCAGTTGGTCCTGTAACTATTTAAAGGCTGCAGTTTAAAGCATACAGTTAATAGAAAGTGTTGAAAAGCATGGGATACACACACACACACACACACACATATATATCTATATATATATATAGATATATATGGAAAAGCTAATGTACAAATGGAAAAAGCTCTGTGGTTTTCACTCAAAATTTTCTTTTCAGTAGTTGCCAGTGCAGTAGAACAGAGCCACCCTCCTCTCATCAGCAGCATCTCTTCAGCTTGTTTGAACAGGACAGGCTTGGGTGGAGGCAGGGCAGCAGTGAGGTCATGGCTTTACAGATGTACTGGCAGGAGCACTGGACTGGCTCCACTAGTTTGTCTGTGCAGCCTTGTCATTGGCACTGTCCTACCCTTCCCGCTATGTGATGCCTGTGATGTGAGGGTGGCTGTGCCCCACCACAATATGCACTTTGCTTGGTAGAACATTGCTGTGTGATGGACTAGAAGCCCCTTCCCCCTAAAGCTGACTCCCTAAATCCAGAATGCCTCTGATGAAGAAAACACTCCGTGCTCCTAAGAACACAGGACCTTTCACTGAGAAGAGCATGGAGGATAGAGGCAGAAGGTGGTACCCAATCTCTTCCTTCTCTCCCCCTCAAGCGAGTCCTACATCATTGCCAAATCTGCTCTGGAACCCCTAGAGAATTTGGGGTGTGTACGGTGGGAGGAGAGGAGGAAAATGTTCCATTGAACAAGAATAAATGCTCATGGTGGTGGAATGTTCATGTTAGCACTACTTTGGACGCAACCCAGAATTAATGATTAGACCTTTGTATCCTTTTTCAGCTTATGACAACATGGGTGGGACCTGTCAGTAAATGCTGTAATGTACAGTGATACCTCGAGTTAAGTACTTAATTCGTTCCGGAGGTCCGTACTTAACCTGAAACTGTTCTTAACCTGAAGCACCACTTTAGCTAATGGGGCCACTTGCTGCTGCTGTGCTGTTGGAGCACAATTTCTGTTCTCATCCTGAAGCAAAGTTCTTAACCTGAAGCACTATTTCTGGGTTAGCGGAGTCTGTAACCTGAAGCGTATGTAACCTGAAGCGTATGTAACCCGAGGTACCACTGTATCCTCAACTTCTAGTAAGTGTAAACACCTGTTCAGG
Organism: Podarcis liolepis; assembly: GCF_965112155.1. Taxonomy (NCBI): domain Eukaryota; kingdom Metazoa; phylum Chordata; class Lepidosauria; order Squamata; family Lacertidae; genus Podarcis; species Podarcis liolepis. Next base: position 88,607,732 of record NC_139554.1, read on the forward strand.
GTTCCTGCCAGCCACGAAGACTCTCCTTCAGATAGTATAAGCTGTAGGAACATAAGGAAGGCATCCCAGCCTCTGGTTTTCAATTTCCCCACTGATATTTAATATCCCATAGCTACTGCTCAGTCCTCAGTGGACTGTTTTGGAGGAAGTTCATCCCCTTACATCCCCTCACCCACTTAAGATTGCTTGTACTTCTGCATATCTCAGGTTTCAGTATGCTCTTACCTCCCTCTTGTTTCTCAGTGTTTCCCTTTGGGCTCTGCTTCTCTCAGCACTCACCCTCTGAGTTCACTATTAGAGCCTATGACAGCATGTGCCTCAAACTGAGTTCAGACAAGCAAGAAACCAATTGCTGCTCATATAAAATTGTCTTGTACTTGGTCCCCTTACAGCTTTATTGTTGAAACAGGGACATCATCTGAAATAGTTCACCAGTTTCATTGAACCCAAATAACATGTGCTTGTTACAGAACAGTTTCGATGGGCAAGTATATGCCTCAGTATGAAATTCAATTCTCTCCCCCCACACCCTGCATCTTCTGGCTACTCTTTGAAAGTTAAATAAGTCATTGCACTTTATAAATAACTATTGATATTTCACATAAGACACTCTAAACATACTTCAGGGCACAGGCCCTATCGATTTAGTCATTACTTTCAGCATTTTCTTATTTACCTCATCCAAGATTTGCTGCATGCTGCGTTTTGAGATAATTCAACAGCTGAATTTTAAATAGAAGAACCAGTCATATAAGCTACCCAGTGAAATGAGCACATTAAGTATTTTTATACCTAATGTTACTGTGATTTTTTGCAGAGTCACAGCTAAGCAAATGTGTATCTTTACTGGACCTCTGTACAGTAGTCCAGTAGCAGATGAAGAAGAAAACTTAATTTATATTTTAGTTTTTATGGGTTACTTTTACTGCTATCTCAGCTGCTTTCAAAAATCACAATTACCTTCTGTCAACATGATCACAAATCACTTTTTAATATACTAATGAAATCATATTTTTATTAATGTAAGCATATATACAAAGTCAGACCACTCTGTATCTGTCTAGTGCAGCAGGGGTTGCTAACCTCTGGCCCAGATGTCACGGGAATCCAACTCCCATCAGTTCCAACCAGCTTGAAAAATGCTCAGGGGTGATGCAAATATAGTCCATGCCATCTGACCCCAGGCACATGGTTTAGCTCTCTCCAGACTAACCACGAACTGTAGCGAACATTTGTTTCAATATGTTTTAACCAATTTTAATTCTGAATTTTAAATTGTCATCTGCCCTGGGAAATGCTAGTGAACGGGGTGCAATACATTTAACAAACAACAAAAAATCCCATGGTTTGTAGTTTGCGGTCAGTCCAGGAAGTTAAACCATGAGCCCAAGTTCAGGTGACATGGTAAGCTACACCATAGCTTGGCTTAGCACAGTACAGCAACAGAACAAGCAAGGAGGGGCCAAGCGGTCGCACTAAGCTATGGTTGCATATGAAGCTTGGTGGCTAGGAGTGCCTTTTTCATCTCCAGCTGGTTTGCCAGCTACTCCCTGTTTGCACCCAAATGACTTAGCCACTATGTTCCATGCTCTGGTAACTTTCAGACTGGATTACTGCAATGTGCTCTGCATGAGGCTGCCCCTGAAGAAGACTCAGAAACTTCATCTGGTTCAAAATCAATCAGCTAGATTACTGGCTGGGACTCCATCACATATATCTACTGTTTTTTGTTTTTTAAAAAAAACTTCGTTTGTTGCCAGTTCATTTCTGGGCCCAATTCAATACCCTCACATTTGTGTTTAATGCCCTAAACTGCTTAGGTCCCAAATATCTGAAAAACCATTTCCTTCCCTACAGACTTTCTCCAGTGCTATGATTGGCAGAAGAGACTTCTAAGTTATTCTGCTGCCTTCAGAAGCTCAGGTGGCAGTGGCCCAGGAGAGGACATTCTATGTCGTGAAACTCCCTCCCCACAAATGTGCATATGGAAATGTTATTATACAGTTTTTGGTGAAGGCTAGAGACAGACCTCTTTACCCTGGCCTTTGACACCCCACTTTCAGGACCCATCCAATTCTTTGTAATTGTGTTTTTTAATTGTAAGTTCTTAAACTGTATTTTAAAATTGTTGTAACCCACCCTGGGACATTAGAGTGAAGGTTGGGAAAATCCTTCTCCTAAACATCACCATTGTCACCATCATCATCATCAGGCCATAGAATGCCATCTTCAAATATTTGATGGGCTATGGATGGAAGACAAACAAATGTCTGCAAATAAGATAAAAGGGATTTCTGCTAAACATTAAGTGAGCTGTGAAGCAGGCTACTATGGAAGGTGATAGACTTTCCTTCCTAAGAGCTATTTAAGCAGAATCTGGAAGGCCGCCAAAATGCCTTTGTGCTCCCTTCCAACTCAAGATTCTGTAATATGCTTGCTGGTATTTTAGTCTACGATAACACTGTGGTTGTGCCCAGTGTAGCTCCCTCTGAAAGAGCGTTTCCAAGAGAATATGCTTTTTAAAACTTCTAGTGACTCCTGAGAGATTCTTCTGATGCCAAAGAGTTGGCAATTTTGACTTTATAAACATCCCATTTCAAATCTAAACTCGGCCTTCGATATCTATCACCCATGGTCTACATGAACCCATGGCACATCCCTAGAGCTATCAGCTTGCAAACTGCTTCTGTAGTGACTAAAATAAATATGTGAGTTTACAAAAAACAACAACACCCCACCAAAAATATATGAGCAGAACTAGCTCATTTTTTTTAGTCCTTTCCTCCCCGCAAAGAGAGGTCAGCAGCACCTTTGCTTTCTTGCTTCTTTTTCTCACCAGTGATGCATTTTCAGCCTGCTTTGAGTGCAAGAAGCATGAGATTAGACAAATGTGTAATTACTTCTTGACCTGCTCTCCTCTGTTATACATTTTCATGAGATGCCATGATTCATTATTTGCATTGATATGTACAGAAGGCTGGGGCTGCTTCGTTGATATTCATTTATTCAACAGTCTGTAATCTATATTTAATGGAGTACCAGACTGTGGCATAATAAACCGTTTAAAAAAGATAGCTGCTGCTTACACGGAGGTTATTGCTTGCATAACCTGTACTTATTTTTCATTACAAACCTAAAAGAGGGAAGCATAATTCATACAAGAAAATGAAGTTAACATTTAATGGTTTAAAAATGATAGTGTGCTATAACACCGTGCAATACGCTGAGTGCTTATAAAACAAAGCAGAAAAAGACCAAAAGGAGAGATAGAATAAATACAAATAAAAGGAGCATTTATACAGTATCATGGCTGCTTACCCTGAGCAATATGTTGCATTTTGTGGACAGCTTTTCCTTGGAAATAGGTAGGTCTACAAGTTCTTTGCTTGCTCCTCTCATTGTTCAGACCACGCGATTCCCCTCCTTCATTTCTCACAATGACTTCCATGGCATTTCAGGATCCTGGAGGGATGAGGAGGACTTGCTTCCCTTCAAATCTCTCTATGCCTGTGTCTCCCTACTTATCTCTCAGATGTCATTAGGGATGTTGAAGAATTCTGACAAACCAGAATATGAAATGGCCAATTTTTGCTTATTTATCCCATGTCTGGAATGGAAATCAATCCAGTGAATATGTTTGTTATTTGCTGTTGTTGCTGCTTCCAGTCCTCAAATGATTTGTAATTGATTGTGTCCCGTCCCCCCCGCCACCCTTTGTGTTGTGTTTCCTTTGCATTGGAATAACATAATGACAATGTCATACGTATAATTTAAGAAATTAATTACATAAATTATGTAAGTTTTGTAATTTGCCCCCAACAGACAGTGCAATGAGTAACATAGTTTTTTAGTATAACACAAACTGCAGTGGAAAGGAGACAGTGCTGCAAGCGATAAAAATAGTGTGCAATGGAATATGATGCCTTCTTACACCCCCAGCTCTGTTCATGACCTTTGGTCATCCTTCGCCACCACTCTCAAGTATCCAAAGTCTCTTTCTCTTTTAAATGGCTCCTCACTGTCTGCCGTGCCAATTACCCTCACCTATGACCTCTCTTCCTTCATATACCACCTCAAAATTCACATGCCAAGTCACTGAAGACTTTGACACACAACCATTCAGTGCCAAACTGCATAAGAATGTACAACAAGCCTTGGTTGATCTGGCTAGTGGCCCATGTAGTTTAGCATCCTGTTCTCAAAGTTGACAACCAGGTGCCCATAGAAAGCCAGACCAGCAAGCAGGACCTGAGCAAAACAACTTTCCCCTCCTGTGGTTTCCAGTAACTGGCATTCAGAAACATATTGCCTCTGACCATGGAGGCAGAGTATAGCCATTCTGTCTATCCTAGCTAGTAGCCATTGATAGTCTTGATGTTAGATTGATTGCTTGAATGCAATCAACATGCAACAATATGGCTTCAAGGTACATTCGGTCCTGGGGAAGCAGACTCATCTTAGATGTAGCCATCAGGTAGAAGGAGTCTAATGAGAGGGACTGGGAGAAAAGGAGATGAGAGAGAGGGAGAGAAAGTGGAAGCAAGGTAGTTGAGGCCTGGCTCTCCAACCTCATATCTTTTTAAATCTAACTCGGGTTTATCATTCCAAAGTCTCCAGTCTGCCTTGTCCCTCTTTGATTTCACTTTCAAGCAGTAACACTTGCCATCAATACAAATGACAGGGCAGTATTGATGCTCCAAGGGCCTTTCAATGATTAGCTGCCAGGTTTGTCCAATTCAAAGAGCTTTGCTGAATGGAACGATGAAGAGTGAAGATGAAATCACCAGCCACGTCCAGTATCATCAATCTCCTGGGATTGACAGCCACAAATAGCAATAGATGTCATGGACAGGTATTGTTGTTCAGGGTCCCCCTTTGAAAGACAAAGTACATTGGGATTAAGGCAGCCTTTCCCCCTTTGCCTTCCTCACTGTTCCATCCCAGACCAGGGCATTTTCCTCCTGACTGGCTTTTTAAAAAAATCTCACTTGCTAAACCTATGTATTATTCATGAACATTGCAATGAACCTAACCAGATTTTTTGCAACATACTGAGCATCTGCATAAATATCCCTGAAAGCACAGATCAGATCACAAGTGTTTATTAACAATCACTTTTGTCATAGTAAGAGAAATTAGGCTTTATGGATCATGTTATTTATGGATAAATGAACTCCATAGACTTCCTATGTTCTCTTGTTAATGTGATAAAACCTCAGATTGATGGGCAGAAATGTTCAAGAAAGCAATTCATTTTACAGAGCTATTGTCTAGGCAAGATTTCTGGAGGCAGTGAAACTACAATTCATGGTGGTGATGTGTTTGGCCACCTTGATCACTATGACTGGGCAACAAATGTGTTGTTCACAACCACAGAGTTGTTTTTCTGGATTGTTGGGAAGCCCTTTTTTGCTTTTGGAATTCAATACTTATTTACTGTACTTTAGGAAAGGTGACACTCCACAGAGCTAACCTCTTTGAATAATATGGGATTGCAGGTGCTCTTTCTAAGGTGAGCATATTGCCTGCCTGCTGTAGGAGTGTCTGTTTCCAATATGCCTTGCTTGTATATTTCTAAATAGAACTAATATTCTGTTTATTAGTTAGCACCTTCAACCCCCAACGAGTAAAGGAATTTGAAACCTTGACCATTGCTCATAGACTTCTCATAGACCAGGCAGAGGGCCTTCTCTGTAGTGGCGCCCGCCTTGTGGAATGCCCTCCCATCAGATGTCAAGGAAATAACTAACTATCTGACTTTTAGAAGACATCTGAAGGCAGCCCTATTTAGGGAAGCTTTTAATGTTTGATGTTTTATCACATCATCATCATCATCATCATTATTATTATTATTATTATTATTATTTCTGTTGGGAGCCGCCCAGAGTTGCTGAGGAAACCCAGCCAGATGGTGGGGTACAAATAATGTATTATTATTATTATTATTATTATTATTATTATTATTATTATTACACTGCTCTGGAAAGTGGGGTGCACATGGGCAAACTGTCTTCCAGGGATACTCATCTGCCATTATATCTTATCATGGATGGAAAGGATGCCTTATAAAGTGCTGAATAGTTCCAGGATTTTGGAGCTTGAAAACTACTGAAGTGGGGAATTGCAGGATAGAACCAGAAGAAACATGCAGCATACAATTGGTATCTTAAGACAGCAGGAGCACAACATGTAGAGATATCACCCATTCTCTCTGAATGAGTACACATGAAGAGCCCCTATGGATCAGACCCAAGCGCCATCTGGTCCAGCATCCTGTGGGCAATCAGATGGGAAGCCCACAAGCAAGACCTGAATGCAGCAGCATCCTCCCAACTTGTGATTCACAGCAACTGGTATTCAGAGGCCTCCTGCCTTTCTTGGGGGGGGGGAGGGCTAAGAGAACTTTTAAGAAGTGCCACACAGGACCTTTTTTTGGATTGAGGCTATGGACTTTCACACACACTGTGGTCAGGATGCAGACTGAGGGCTCAATTAGAAAACGTCCCTGTTGCTGAATATTCACATCATTTTTTCCCAAACACACGTGTGCTGCCTCCCCTCCTCTCCAGGGCTACTTGATGCCAGCATGCTGCGTGTGCATGCCTTGCACCAAGTACACATGATGTCATCACGTCCCGTGGTGTGCTTGTGCCATGTGCACATGCTTCAGGGCATGCTGATGTTACTCGCACATGCTGCAGGGGCATGCTGGGATGTTGTGCATATACCCTGTAGCTTGCACAGATGATGGAAGCATGCCCCACAGAACTTTGAGTGGGCCCAGACCCTTCACTGAATTTTTTCAGGTGGTCCTTGCCCTAGGTCCTTACCCTAGTTGGTGCACTTGCCCGTATACCTTCCTGGCAAGGAAAAAAATGCTCTATCAGGGCTATGAGAGCACCTACTTCCACCTCTTCCACCTTCCCCTTCTCTATCTCCATAGCTCTTGGACTTTTAGGCGAGGGAAGTGGATGAAGGTGTCTCACAAAAAGATCTATCCTTTGGGGATCAAACAATGAGATGCTCATGAAATCCATGGTAGTAGCAAGATTGTAGAAGCTGTGCCATTAATGAAAAAAAGGATTCTGAAACTGAAGAGTAACTGTCAAGGAATAAGTTCTGTTTTCAGTGAAAGGTTTTCTTTTAGCCATAGCGTCGTGACAAAGAAATCAGGGTTGGCGAGAATGTCATCCTTTTCCATATGCCACCTTCCAGATTATCTGCAGACCAACAACACCGAGGATGGCTATCGCTTGCAAATAGTTATTTGGCTTTATGATAAGTGAAGAATAGAGATGGACCAACACATGCTATTTTTGTGTTAGTTGGTGACAGGACTGTTTGCAAAGTGACAGGCCCAGAGCGCCGGGAGCAGTATACACAAGACAGCAACTGTCACACAGGCTTTGCTCTGAGTAAACATACTGGGACTTCAAAGGCTTATGTCCTCCAAAGGCTCCTCCAGTTCTTTGCTTTGAGTCCTTCTTTCCTTCCTTGCTGCTTTTGATTCTCACTTTCTTCTGATACTCGCCTTTGATTCTTCCCTTCATTTCTCTGTCTTTCCATCACATATTACTGAAGTCAATGGCACCTCTTAGATTGGCAGCCATTAATCTAAGTGCATTGTTCTCACCATTTTTTAAAAAAATCAGTTTCATCACCATTATTTTGTTATACCTCTGGACTGCATTATAGGAGTAAAAACTTTTTTGCCACTCTCTGAATTCCTTTCCTACCTTTCCTTGCCTTCCATTCTTCATTTCCTTATCTCAGTGTTCATTTTTCTCCCATCCCTTTGACCCCTGCCTTCTTTCCTTTTTCCTTTCGTTTCTTCTTCTCTTAAAATTAAAATGAAAGAACTCTGTTTATATTGAGGCTGGAAATTCTACCAATACCTTTAAAGGCAGAAGTGACAGGCAAATTTCAATACTGAAAGGTACATATCTCAGCCAGTGCCTGCTCCAATTGAGGCCAGAGCTGTGTGTTCTGAACCCTTAAAAAATTAAAAACAAATTATTCTCCAAAGGTGATTATATTCTATGTCAACAAAAGCCACATTCTTTAATTTAAATTATGCATCTTTAGCATATTTACATATATAGGCTCATTTTGCATAATTTATGCTGCTTCTGCTAGTCAAGGGGAAGAGGGAAAAGAACTGAACTAAAAAGTACTGGAAGTTTTGCTTAGTCCAAACGTAACTTCATGAATTTTGTGATAAACAGCCTAAATATTATGAAGCTTATATTAGCCAGAAACAGGCTCACTTGGGGTGGGGGGATGAATAGGAGATTTTTAAAACCCCTGACGTATCAAATTCTCATGTATCTGATACCCTGGAAACATGGAGAAAGTAGCCCTGTCTGTGATTGTGAGACCAAAACATGCATTTTATAGTTTTATACTGAGGCAAACCATAGGTTCATCTAGCTCAGTACTGTCAACACCGACTGACAACGGCTCTCAGATTTTCAGATGAGCCTCTATTCTAGCCCTATCCGGAAATGCTGGGGTTTGGACTGGGTGTTCTACCAGTGAACTATAGGCCTTCCTCTTACAAGGCCTTTCCAGCAAATTAAAGGTAAGAGGTTTCTTCCTTACCAGCAGCATGCTTGTCATGCACACTTAATGGAGGATTGGTTGTTTTCTATGGTGTATCTGGCCATTTGGCCTTGCTGAAGGAGGTTAATATGTGTTTTCTATAGCAGGGAAGAAACCTTGCACAGGAGTCTGGAGTAGGAACAAAACACACTTCAAAGAACTAGATAAGAGTGCTTAATGACAGGCAGATTTGGGAAAACACATGGGGACAAGGTGCTTAGATCAGCTGCTAGGGTGACCACATGAGCTCTGAACCCTTGCTCCTCTTGGCTGATAAAAACTAACAGGAAGGGGATAGCAGGCTAGGCTAGGGAGGTGATTAATGCTTCCTTGCAAGAGGGGATGGTCCCTGCTTGCTTGAAGCAGGCAGTGGTAAGGCCACTCCTCCAGAAACCTTCACTGGATTCAGAAAATCTAAGTACGTAAATACTGAGCGGTTTCTGATCTTCCCTTCTTGGGCAAGGTTTTTGAGTGGGTAGTCACTGACCAGATCCAGATGCTTTTGGTGGAAACTCATTTTCTATATCCATTTCAATCAGGGTTTAGGCCTGGTTTGGGCACAGAAGCTGCTTTGGTCACCTCATATGATGACCTCTGTTAATAGAGAGATGTGTCATTTTTAAATTCTCCTTGACCTCTCAGGGGCTTTCAATTCTATTTGGATGTCATTTCCAGAGGGTGATGCTTGGGGAGTGCTCTTCGGTCTCGTGGAGGTTTCAAAGTTGGGTTCCTCAGGGTTCAATTTTATCCCCTATGCTGTTTAGCTGTAGATGCTGTTTGTCATTTACATGAAACCACTGATTGGGGGCCATCTGGAGCCTTGGAATACATTGCCTGCTATATAACGATAACACACAGATCTATTTCTCCTTCACATCTATAGATATGGCAATGGATGTGATGGACCTCAGTAGTGGACTAGATGAGAGCCAATAAACTGCAGCTCAGTCCAGATAAGACCCACTGTTAGTGGGTGGTTCCCTAGACCAGATGGATGGGAGGTTGCCTGTTCTTGATGGGTTTACACTCCCTTTGAAGGAGTGGGTACTCAGCTTGGCGGTACTTCTGGAGCCACTGCTGTTGCTTGAGGCTTAGGTGGTCTCATTGGCACAGAGTGTCTTCAGCTAGTAGTCCAGCTGTGCCATCATCTGGGCAGGACTAGCCCAACTTCTGCCACCTAGGCACAGGTAACCTCTAGGAATAGGCAACTATTCCAAAGCAACTACTCTATTCCAAACTTTAAAATGGAAAGCGTCATGCTGGTGGTCAACAGAAGAGGTTCAAAGACTCTCTCAAGGCAAATCTTTTAAAAATGTAGTATAAACACCGACAACTGGGAAACACTGGCCTGCGAGCGCTCCAATTGGAGAACAGTCTTTACAAAAGGTGACATGGGCTTTGAAGACACTTGAACTCAGGACGAATGGGAGAAACGTGCTAAGAGGAAGACATGCTTGGCAAACCCTCACTGTGATCAACTCCTGCCTGGAAACCTATGTCCCCACTGTGGAAGAATGTGTGAATTCAGAATTGGTCTCCACAGTCACAGTTTTTGTTTGCTATTATCATATGCATTTGTTGTTATTATATTGTAATCCACCCTGTGATTGTCAGATGAATTTAATAGAATTTAACCAATCAACCAATCAATTACAACAAACACAACGGCTATTCAAGAGGTCCTAATAGTTTATTGCAATGGACCAGTCAGCTGTGTGGTGTTTCTTTCTCTGTATATCGGTACTGCTCTGAAAGCTGATCACCTGGAAGGTGCTGAGAGCCAGAAGAGGTTCTGTTCAACTGTTCAACTCCCTTAGGGGTGCCCTGGTTTTGTCATGAATCAGAATGTGTCCAAATAAGGGAATGAATGACTATTTATTCAGACTAGTCATGCAAGATTCTTCATGTTTTGAAAGGAGGGGGGATACTAAGCAGAGAGGGGACGAATTCTCAACAAACCAAGGGGGGGAAAACAGGTGTGTGACTGCAGCTAAGTTATCAAGATGCCCTCTATATGCTCCTGTTTCCATTTCTTAAATTACATTTCTCCTGACAAATCCATTTTCAGTCATGGTAATGAGCAGATAAACAAGGGATAGCGCAGGAGAGGTTCAGAAAGGAACCTTTCCCCATCCTCCTTCCTTTGGGAATGTTGTTGTTAAAAATGTATGCCTTTAGCCTTGAGATACGCAAGCCATATGCATAAATAAATAAGTGCCTGACTTGAATATGTGGCACAGAGCTCTGCAGTGCTGAAGAGATTGGGGGGGGGGGGCAGAGGAAATCAATTGCTCCTGACTATTGAAGATGTGCAATTATTGGGTGTTGTAATTAGATAATGAAAGACCTGCTCCTAATAAATCTGTCTTATAGGTTTCATGGCCATGCCTAACCAAGTGTGTGAGCGTTTCTCTGAGCACAGGGCTAATAAATAAATAAATAAATAAAGTTATTTGGCTCTTTTATTTTTTTGCAGATGGAGACCTCTGTTCTTGCTATTAAATATGATATAACCTAACAAAATGCAAGCTTGGATTTGTGTGAGAATCCCACTTCTGACTGACCTAGAATCAGGGCTTTTTTCCAGCTGGAACTTGCCAAAACTCAGTTCTGGCACCTCTCAGGTGGGTGCCATTGCCATTATAAGAGTGTTCATGAAGTGTTCCAGCACCTCTTTTTCTAGAAAAATAGCACTACCTAGAATCCTTAGTTATTGAAATGCAGGCAAGCTAGGGAGGTGAAGGACAGACCCAAAAGCTATTAGGGAGGCATAGGAGTGGAGGGTCCAAATAAATGTACAGTGGTACCCCGCAAGACGAATGCCTCGCGAGACGAAAAACTCGCAAAACGAAAGGTTTTTTCATTTTCGAGTTGCCTCGCAAGACGAATTTCCCTATGGGCTTGCTTCGCAAAACAAAGCTTGCCCCGGGGACAGCGGGTCTTCTCTTTTGAAGCAAGGGGCGGCGGGGTGCTTCTTCCCCGCTGCCCCCGGACCTCTTTTGAAGCAAGGGTTTGCGGGGAGAAGCGATCTCCCCGCAGCCCCTTGCTTCAAAAGAGACCTCTTTTGAAGCAAGGGGCTGCGGGGAGATCGCTTCTCCCGGTGCTCCGAAGCGGGGCGGGGGGGCGGGAACACCTGCCCCAGCCGCCCCGCTTCGGAACGCTGCTCTGAAGCGGGGTGGGGGGCGGGAACACCTGCCCCAGCCGCCCCGCTTCGGAACGCTGCTCCGAAGCGGGGCGGGGGGCGGGAACACCTTCTGAAGGCGGGCGGGGGGCGAAAGTCTTTGTCACCCCTGCCTGCCTTCCCAGGGGCTTTTAAATCGCCCCGGACAACAGAAAAGTCCTCCGCTGTCCCAGGGCGATTTTAAAATGCCGCCCGCCAGCATTTTAAGATCGCCCGGACAGCGGAGAAGTCCTCCGCTGTCCCGGGGTTTTTTAAAATGCTGGGGGTGGGAAGAAAAGCCCTTGTCTCCCCCCCCCCAGCCTTCAGAAGAGGTCCGGGGACAGACTGTCCCCGGACCTGGTCTGAAGGCGGTTTCCCTAGGAACGCATTAATTGATTTTCAATGCATTCCTATGGGAAACCGTGCATCGCAAGACGAAAAACTCGCAAGACGAAGAGACTTGCGGAACGAATTAATTTCGTCTTGCGAGGCACCACTGTATTATTTCTATGTAGACTCTTTTGGTACAGAATTCCAATGGAACGGCAACCACAGTGCTACAAACCTCTTGTGGGAGACACACATCATGCATCAGAACACCAGTGTTTTCTAGAAAGAAAGTAAACAACAGTCCCATTGTTGATTACGTTGCTATTTTTGAAAATCATGTTGTCAGAAACTCACTGGCCAATCCTAATTGTCAAGCTCAATTGCCTCTCCAGTTGCACTGATCTCAGGCAACTCACTGCACTGAGGCTCTGGTGCCGTTGAGTCCTTTCTGTGACATTAATGGTCTAATTCCATCCATTTCCTTTTCCCCGGGGACTTGCTCTGACAGTGAGCTGGAAGGAGTTGCAAAACTGCCGCCAGTGCTGGATTTATGTATATGGTAAGCAGGCTGAAGCCTAGGCCTCTAAATCTAGGGGGCCTCGCCGGCCAGCCAATTCCCCAGCAGGCAATCTCCCCTCTCCTAAAATTGCAAACCCAAGGCTTCATGAGAGGGCAGGACAACTTGGGCCTCTAAATCTAGGGGGCCTCGCCAGCCTGCCTGCTCCCCATTGCCACAGACTCCCCTATCCCAAAATTGTAAACCCAAGACTTCATGCAAGGGCAGGGCAACTCAGGCCCAGCAACTAAGAGACTCAGGGCTAGCCAGTGGGGCCCAATTTGAAGCACTGGGGCACAACTTGAATAATTTTTTTTGTAGGGCCCCAAAGTCTGCAAAATCTTATAGATATAAATAAAATCCATCTAGATTGCCCCAATTTGGCCAAATTCCTCCAATTGCCATAAGATCAGCCCTGATGAGACTGTGCAAGGGTTGGACTGACAAGCCCTGCACGTTCTAGGTCCCTGGTGTTACTATTCAGAGTACAGACTCAAGGACTTGTTATGGAAATAAAGGGGGGCACTTATTGGAAATCAGTTTTGTCACCTCTGCCCCCCCAAACCCCGAGACAATGAGCCCAGCCACCTTTTATTCACAGTCACATAAGCACTACAGCATGGCCATAAACCTGTACGTTCAACCGCTGAAATACACACCCAATATGTAGCAATGGAGATTTATGTTGCTGCTTTATGAATGAACGCTGTGTTTTATGAATGGACTCTGTATTTTGTGAATTACCTAAGAGCCACCAATAGGGAGCTCTAGAATCTGACTGCTAACCAATTGGGTACTACCAAACAGCAATCCCTATTCTGAAAGCAGGGAATGCTTCAGCTCAGCCTGAAGCATTCCAAAATACAGGCCAAAAGAGAACAGGTCTGGAAAGAGCGAGGCATACAATGGGCACCACCAGTGAAAAGGCCCTGTTCCGTGTAGCTCCTGCCCTGTCATTTGATTGGGTGCCCACTTGCCCTCCTTCTTGATATGGAATGCTCTCTATTGAAGTCTCCAGGTCCAGTACAAAGACCATAAGAAAGGAGAGAAGGGACCTTGAAGTTCCCAACAGCTCTTAATCAAGCAAGCACAGAGGTCACCTTTGTCACAGTCAGGACGCCTATGTCCTGGCCAGGCCTGCATCCAATCTTGTTTTTGTACAATCTTGTTTGTCCTCAGTAACCAAAATTATATTATCAACACATATGAGCAGAAAAGTTCTTTTCCTTCATTTGCAAGGAATCTTACAAAACAAAGTAGTACTAATAAAGAAAAGTTCAGGGTGGCAACAGAAAGAACACTAAAAATGCTTTTGCAGTTCATCAAAACTATCCAGCAATCTCAAGTTATAGAAAAACTGGTGCTATTAACAGGAATCCTTCTAGTTGGTTAATTGGTTCTGCAACCTCCATGCACATGACGTGTGATGCTAATTATTTTCCCCAAGAGTTAAATGATAACTAATCAGAGGCAGTTACAGTTGCAAATGGCAAGAAAATAGCTGGGAAAGGAAGAGGAGCAGGTTTGTTCAAGTAGGTTGCAGGTAGAAATACTGTTTGTAATGAAGTTAGAGCAGTAGTTTACTTTGCTCAAATTAACAAATAAGAAAGTTTTGAGAATTTAAATTCTAGATTAAAATTGATTACTTAATTGAGAAGGGGATTGTAACAAAAACACTGGGATCTAATTAGAATAGTAGAGTGCCTGGTATCTGGTGGGCAGACCAAAGCACTCGTCAGGAGAGCTATGAGATTCAAGGATTCAAGTGAGGGTCAGATGCCTTGTCAATCCCAGCAGGTATATAACAGGAAGACCCGGCCTGCGCAGGCCTGCGGCAGGGGAGGGGCCTCACAAGTGGAGTAGCCTAGGGGCTCTCTTCATCTAAATCCAGCCCTGACTGCTGCTGAACATTTCAATTCCATCCCTTCCTTCTCAACAGTCTAATTCACTCCTTGATGATTGCTTTAGTAATTTTGAAGTTACCCGTTTATGCATTTGCGTCCTAATCCTTTGTTTCTCATCAGTATGGCTGATGGCTGACTTGAATGTTATGACCTACTCCCTGCGGAGACAGCCACAATGCACTTATCCGTGTTTGCACTTTTCACAGTCAGCATAACTTTTAAATCCCACTTACCCTGTATGTTGTCCCATACTCATGCAGTGTCTGTATACCCCTAGGAGTGCCTGCACTGATAAGCACAGGCATCTATGGACCAATGTACAAGCAGCAAGTATTTTTCATTAAACAACAACAACAACAAACACTCTAATGTATAGAGTGCCAACAAAGACATACATTTTTTTAAAAACAGCATCTGCATGAAAGCATAAGGTGGGCCTTAGATAATGTCAGCATTAAGCAAATGAGAATATTTTTCATTTGTAAAGGAATAAGAAAGAGGGTGCTACCATTAGGCAGACTGAGACAGATGCTAGCTGGTAGATGCCAGAGGTGCTGAGGTGTTGGAGGATAGAGCAATGTGTGCCATTCAACCTACCCTGCAAGTCCTTAGCTAGGTTGATTTAAAATAATGATAATGATAATGATGATAATGATGACGACGACAACAACAACAACAACAACAACAACAACAACAACAATAATAACAACAACAATATATTTATACCCTACCACTCTGGGCAGCTCCCAACAGAATATTAAAAATGCGATCAAACATTAAACACTTCCCTAAACAGGGCTGTCTTCTAAATGTCAGATTGTTGTTTATTTCCTTGACATCTGATGGGAGGGCGTTCCACAGGGCAGGCGCCACTACTGAGAAGGCCCTCTGCCTGGTTCCCTGTAACCTCACTTCTCACAATGAGGGAACCACCAAAAGGCCCTGGGAGCTGGACTTCTGAGCTTTACTCGCAGCAGAGCATTGAAGGAGCCTTTACTTAGAAGGGGATTCTTTTATCCAGTAACTTCTGGAAGGACATTGCTGAAATAGGTTCTCCCAAAATCCAGGGGATTTGGACCATAAAAGAAATACTTGCCCTTTAATGGAAGGGGGGGAGGAAATCTCACATTCTCACTTCTGCTAAATACCAGGGAGCAAAAGGCATATAAACTTTTAAATGTTAAAAGTCAGGATTTTAAAATCAATGGGGTATTTAATAGAATCCAGCTCAACACATACAAAAGCAGGGGGACGTGACTGCTGAATTTAGAATAAAAGAGTATAAAAGGCTAGACATAGACCTAATTAAAAAGAGGCTAGCAAAAGGGGAATTAAAATAATGTGGCTGACGATGGCTCCCATAATTATGGATCAAGTCTCAGTGTCGGAGAAATTCATGGATGAAAATGGAAGCAATCTTCTAAGTATACCATACAGATCTTTAAACACACACACACACAAACACACACACACAAATGTGGATTCAACATTGGTAATTAGACCAGGAATTAGACCAGCTGTGGAAATGTTAATGGAGGAAAATTGGAAGAGGGTCAAAGTAAACAAACAAACAGCTTCACAACCAAGTCCTACACACATTTACTTAGAAGTAACAGATTAGTTTTTGTTATGTCTTATAAATTTCTGGTAATATTTTGCTTTTATATTTTGAAGAAGTTTATCATTTCTACAAGACATCTGTTTTTGAAAACGGAAGTTAACTATTTAGGATGTGGGTGTGCACGTAGTTAGCCTTACCTAGGGCACCAAGTAGCCTGGCACCAGCACTGAATCTGCCTATGTACGGATCACAACAGAAGCAGACTATTGGTTCTGTTTCCAACCATGCTTTGTGGGGAGAGTGGGGTAGGAAGCCATCAATTTTACTATGTGATCTTGGGCCAGTCACCAGCTCTCAGGGAAGGCCAAACTACAGTGGTTGCAACACAGCTGAAGTTCCTCTTCCGAAGCTGTCAGAGAACAGGGACCCAAATATTAAAATAAAAAAGTGATACTGGCAAGCCTATGCTTTGAAAAATACAAGATCAAAATGTATTTTCTTGCAGAAATTATATTATTCAGCTTCACAACAACCGTAAATGCCTTGGTAGGGGAACCCTTCTTTTCCCCATGATCTCCAAGGCCTTAGTGTTCTGGATGTTGTGACTATGTCATTCACCAGAGTCAGAGAGGAAGGGACAGACGCCATAGGTATTTAAGTGCTTGCCATGAGTTAGCGACATTTGCTCTATAAAAGAAATAAAATGAAAAGGGGTCCTTTCTGCGCCAAAGTAGACTATGCATGAGTGTAGATAAAGATTTCAAAGAAATAAATGTTGGAACTGGGAAAAAGGAGGTACATATTATTTAGGCAAATATTGAGGCAGATTATATCTGTGGGTAAATACAGATAAATGTAGAGTTAGTTGGAAGGGGCCATGCGGATTGTCTAGTCCAAGCCACTAAATTACAGGAATCTTTCACCCAATGTGGGGCTTGAACCCACAACCCTGGGATTAAGAGTCTCATGCTCTGCTGACTGAGCTATCCAGCTACTGCTATTGACATTTAGGAGGGGAACAAACCACTATCTCTTTTGTCAGGGGTAAACTTACGCTCTTACATTTTTCCACTTCTTAAAATGGAGTCTGCAGGAGACAGCTTAAAATGGAAGTTAAAATATGCTTAACAGAACTGTCATAAATAGGTGAGAACACCACAGTCTGTCCAGAAGGAAATTTTGACAGCCTGTGTATTGCCTAGAGCTGTCATCTATCTGTCAGCATCCCCTACCTGTTGGGGAACATCTGGTAGGGAGAGCACATAGCTATCTACCAGTGCTACTTCTGAGTTTCCTTGGAAGGCCCTCCTCTGTCTTCTTTGATCAAAAGTGTATTACCTAATGGCGGTGAAAATAAAATTCACAGATATAATGTGCTGCTGTGCAATAGGTTTGATTTCCCTAACATTTGACAGTTTTGCGGGACAGATTCACAAAGTTTTCATATTGTACAAATGAATCTCAAGAGCATCAGACTGTAACACAGATATGGGAAAGGATTGTTTTGTTTTGTTTTGTTTCCTGCAGTGAGAAGCAAATATGCTAGGGATTAGACTTAGTGGTTTTGAAGGATCAGGCCCAGCCATCCTTCTAAATGCAGAAGGCTTTGCAGAATAGCATCTCTAGGTAAGTGGGTGAAGTGAGAGACTTTTGCCTAAGAACCTTGATGCTCTGCAGACTGGTGTAACAGTGAGTAAAAAAAAAAAAAAAGTTTTACACACAAACACGGGTGCCACACAAAATTGACCAAGCATCAGCCAACTTTGTTTTCCAGAGTTGGTTACCACCCAATTCCATATATCATAACCCATAGGCATAGTAGCAATTTTAAAAATAAACTTTAACTGAGCACAGTACACTCTTACCTTAATTGTTGGCCACCTGGATTCAGTACAAAGAAGAGCCACTGGCATTCCTGATGGTACAAAGTAGAGCTTCTGCACTTAAATGGAGTTTGAATCAGAGCCCCACATTTCAATGCCATAGAACATTTGAGTAAGCATTTTGCTACCAAATATCTTCAGAGCCTTTCCTTATTGTAATAGAACTTCATCAGTGCCCCTGAGGTTTTCTGTGCCTTGACTTTCACTGCTTCCATATGACACTCCCAAGAGAGGGTTCATTAAAGAGTACACCCAGATATCTAAATAAATGAGTTTGTTCTATAGCAGGCATAGGCAAACTCGGCCCTCCAGATGTTTTGGGACTACAACTCCCATCATCCCTAGCTAACAGGACCAGTGGTCAGGGATGATGGGAATTGTAGTCTCAAAACATCTGGAGGGCAGAGTTTGCCTATGCCTGTTCTATAGCTTGCTGATCCAAGCACCATCCATTCCTAGGACTGTATCTGCCAAAAATCACAATATTGATTCTTAGAGTAATTTATAGATAGGCTTTCCTGTTTACAGTATGCTGAACACCTCCAAGAGATTAGTGAGGCCCAATCCAGAAAGAGAGATGAGCACTAAATCATCCGCATACATTAAGATTAGTATCTTTCTTTTCCTAATTACTGGAAGTGTGAGTTTGCATTGGCTAAATATGGCACTCTATCATTAATATACAAGCTTAAAATTTTCTGTGTCCTTGTATGGCAATAGCAGAAGTTTTCAGTTGATGTTGGCAATCTGAAGTTTCTTCCACAGCCTGTTTCAAATAATAGAGTCAAATGCAGCAGAAAGGCCAATAAAGGCTACATAAAGACTTATTGTTCTTAGTATGGTTCAGAGTAAAAAACTGTTCAATGTTACTGTGTCGTCCTCTAAACCCCACTTGTTCTTCATGAACAATGTGGAAGGAGATACCATGAATATAGCTTTGAGGAGATATTTAGCATGTTAATTGACTGGCAGTTTTGTGGATCATTCTTATATATTTTCTTATAAATCAGGAAAATGATTCCCATTTTCCATCCAGAGGGCATTTGGCGCTTGTTGTTTATGGTGGTAAATAAGCCAGCCAGGATAGGCATCCATCATGCCATGTATTCATTATAGAGCACAAGGTGGGAGCATATCTTCTCCAGGAGCTTTATTTGATTTCAGGCAAGAAATAAGGGCCTTTGTGTCATTACAGGAGAATGGTTCCCATTCAGTTAGGTTTCAGAAATCCTTATGCACTGCTGGGACATGTGATTGCTCAGTTTGACCACCAAATATATTGGAGAAAGATTTAACCCAATCAGAGGCAGGAACTGAGGCTTCCTGGGATGACCTCACATCATTAAAACCCTGGGCCACCAGTTCCCAGAATTTGTCTTCCCTCTGTTCCATTACTGCTAGTCCCAATTCCTGCCCCTGTGTTTTCGTATATTCAGCTTCTTAGTTTATAAGAACTTTGCCAAATGTATTCCTACCTTCTGTTGCCAATGCTATAGAAAGTTGGATAAATTCAGCTTGCTTCTTCATGTTTCCTTGGTGAAAAATGTTCTACAGTATTGGGCTGGACAAGGCAGTCTCGCCTCATGCCCAAGCTCATCTCAACCCCTGTTAATCAGTAATTAACGCTCCTTGCTTGCGTACACATGCAGAAAGAATCAGACTTTTAATTACAGCCCCTGTCTTAAGCAACGAGTTGCTGGCTTTCGCTGTTTATTTCTAATGGCTCAGATAGAAGAAAAGCAGTAATTGTCTGACAGTTGATTCATAACATTAAGTGCACACATTTCACCTTGCTTCCACTGCCTTAGGTTTGCAACACAGAAAGAGAAGCCATTTCCATTGAGTTCACATCATGCCTCTTTGACATCTACTAAAATGTTTAGGATTTTAACATTCAGAGTATATTAATAACTCTAGAATCTGGTACCAAAGTGAGACAGCTGGCACTGCAGGTACCTGGAATCTAGGTCAAATTTAGCAAATTAGGATGGGGCCCCAATTTATTTAGGTCACTCCTGTTGTATTTTAAGCTAGCTTGCTGGGAATCCTATCAGAGTCAGGGATGACTCAAATTTCTATTCCTTTTCAACATACTAACATTGTGATTATTTTAAAAAGCATAATGTGTACCCTCTATTTGTCACTGAAGAAGTAACATCATCCCCAGCTACATGTTTTTAAGCTAAATATTATCCTACTTTAAAACTGTAGGCCATTAGATAGACTAACAATGTAGTTGTTTATCCACTTACCTAGGAGTAAACACCAAACAAATCAATGAGATTTACTTCCAGGTGGACAGTCCTTGAAAAACCATGACACTTACTTCTAATAAACATACTTAGGAATGGGCTATAAAATACATATGAGTCTGAGTTCATTATTCATGTGTTGATCATGGTCAAGGTCTTGTGAATTATACAGTCCTTTTTTTAGTGGAAAACAGCTCTTGCTGCAAAATGCCAAACAATAGGGCCCAAGGACAGCTCCAGAAGCCCCATATAATTGAAAGCTTAGTCATTCAATTTGCACAAACATAAGATCAATTTTACTAAATGGTGTTAGTCTGTTTAATTTAATCTGATTCCGTCTTCATAACACTTTTAGACAACCCACTTCCTTATTGGCACTATCGCAAAAGCATTTGTACAATTTTACTTTTGTTGCCCACTTAGCATTGCTAATGAAAATATTGAAACAGCATGTTTCAAAGTTCTGGGGACCCAGTGGTTTATTTTCTACCAAGTGAAAGTTGTCTTTCAGTTCAACTCTTTATCCTGTTTCCTTTAAATTTCTCCTTATCTGTTTTGTGATACCTGTATGGATGCTTACTGATGTAACAGGTGCTAGCCTAGACTTTTAACATAGTTTATTTCTATGGATCATGGCATTAGAATTAATATAAAATATACCCCTTATGAGCCATTGGTCACCTGGTACAAGCTGCTACCTCCTACAAGATTTGTAAAGAACAGCTAGCATCATGACCCTAATTGTTAAATAAAAGATCAGAGTAGGAATTCACATATTTGCCAGGGAGTTAACTGTTTGTCATACATCTGTAAGCAGGAACCATACTCCAAACAGATAGTGAAGATCACTTTTAAGGTAAATTTATGATTCAGATATTACAGAGATAAAGATGTTCTCTTTCCTAAATTAAGGCCATGTCCTATTTACTTCAAAATTATCTCACAAAACATAATAGTAAACCAGAAGGAACAGAAAAAAGTTCAAAGGATTTGGGGCCATGTTATTCCCTCACTAAGCAAGCCCCCCCCCTTCTCCTTAGTCAGCATCAAAACGATACTTATATGTCAGGTTTTCAATGATTAGGTGGCTCACAGCTCACACAAAAAGTTCTGTTCCTCTCAGTAGTATATATTGGGTCTATACACATGGTGGTGTCATTGACTGGTTGAATGTAGATGAATGTGGGGAGGAACCAGCTGAGGAACCACCAAGGAAAGAAGGCTCAGAGCCTGGGGAGTAGTGGCAGGGCAATGATGAGTGGTCAGAGGGAGAAGACGAAGAAGACTGAGAAGAGGAAGTGTTGGAAGCTGAAGAAATAACATGACTTAGTGAGCTGGGAGACTCTGTGGCAGAGAGAAGTCCAAAATATGGCAAGTGGGAGGAGAGAGGGCAGGAGGCAGAGATGAGTCAGGCTGGTAAAGAGTCATGGGTATTTTCCCTTCGTACTGTGACAAGTGCCCACCCACCCCGTCTTCCAGGGCCAAAAGAGGGCTGAAGGGGTGGAACAGTGCTAGGCTGCACACAGGTGCAGTCTCTGATTGCTGAAACAAGTCCTGGAGATGAGGGGACACAGATGACCGTGGGGAGGTGGCGACTTTCAGTCTCGGCAACTGATTCATTGAGTAAGACCTACCAGGGATGAGCTGCTGTGCTAATTAGGCCTAAGACTCAACCAAGTCTGTGAAGATTATGTTTATGATAATGAAGAATTAAAACTCCAACTTTGAATGGTGTGATTTACTGCCAGCTGGGACCACAGAGGACGAGATGGTTGGACAGTGTTCTCGAAGCTACCAGCATGATTTTGACCAAACTGCGGGAGGCAGTGGAAGACAGGAGTGCCTGGCATGCTCTGGTCCATGGGGTCATGAAGAGTCGGACACGACTAAACGACTAAACAATATCAATGAATACTGATAATCATTGTGCATGGTGCTTTAAAATATAGGTGGATAGGTCTCTGTTCTGTCTAAAATTGGACACAGAGGGACAAAAGAAGAAAGGCAGGAAGATGGAAACAAAGACAGGTGAGGGGAAAATATGAGTTTATTTCACATATGTATACTTATACTTAGTTATGGTAGGGCAGGTCAATGTGGTGAGACTGAGAAGAGGAAGTGTTGGAAGCTGAAGAAATAACATGACTTAGTGAGCTGGGAGACTCTGTGGCAGAGAGAAGTCCAAAATATGGCAAGTGGGAGGAGAGAGGGCAGGAGGCAGAGATGAGTCAGGCTGGTAAAGAGTCATGGGTATTTTCCCTTCGTACTGTGACAAGTGCCCACCCACCCCGTCTTCCAGGGCCAAAAGAGGGCTGAAGGGGTGGAACAGTGCTAGGCTGCACACAGGTGCAGTCTCTGATTGCTGAAACAAGTCCTGGAGATGAGGGGACACAGATGACCGTGGGGAGGTGGCGACTTTCAGTCTCGGCAACTGATTCATTGAGTAAGACCTACCAGGGATGAGCTGCTGTGCTAATTAGGCCTAAGACTCAACCAAGTCTGTGAAGATTATGTTTATGATAATGAAGAATTAAAACTCCAACTTTGAATGGTGTGATTTACTGCCAGCTGGGACCACAGAGGACGAGATGGTTGGACAGTGTTCTCGAAGCTACCAGCATGATTTTGACCAAACTGCGGGAGGCAGTGGAAGACAGGAGTGCCTGGGGTGCTCTGGTCCATGGGGTCACGAAGAGTCGGACATGATTAAACGACTAAACAACAACAACAACAGTTGCAATCCTATGCACACTAACTTGGGAGTAAGTCCCATTTAATCCAATGATACTTAATGTTAACATGAGCATGCATTAGATTAGGCCATAAATTCAAAAGGAAGGAGCAGCGTTCTTTGGGTTCCAGGTCCTGTAGCCAAATAAATGTTCACCCAGCCCACTCTGCTTAGCAAGTAAAGCACTTTGCCCTTCATTTTTCTGCCTGCCATCCGAGGGCAGAACCCATTTGCAGAGGAAAATCACAAATTGGTGTTCTTGTCCATTTTACTGAGAATATTGCTACATTTCCTGGATGACAATTTGCATAATATAGCTCATCATGCCACCTCATACTTATAAATAAACATTGCTCATTATTCTCTTTATGAATAAACATTATTTCCGAAGTGGAGTCACTGGGTTAAGGGCTTCACTTGAAGTGATAATCTTTCCGACAAGTGTTCTGAATAGAAATGGGAACAATTTCTAAAGGATTCCAAGAAAAGAGTTCAGGAACCAACATATGAAGGGTAATGCAGATGGAGTTCCCTTCCTCCACTGATTATGGCAATCACCATGCTACATAGCCACACAAAATTAGATTGTGTGGCTATGTAGCAGAAGACATTATTTTCTCGACAATGCAATTATAACATGTTTTTGATCGTGGGTGGGAAACCAGTTTTAACTCCAGTGAATCCTGATCATTGGCCATGCTGGCTGGGGATGATAGGACTTGAAGTCCAACGATATTTGGAGAGCCACACATTATGCACTGCTGTTTTAGATGCATTATGTAATATAATTTATTGGTAAGGTGCGCTCTTTCTCTTGTAATTTAAAGACAAAAGCTGTTATTCTGGGACAAGGTCATCTTCAATAACTAACTAAAGGCCTGTTTAATAATACTGGTAATGAATACAATTTTTGAATTATGGTGCTGGAGGAGACTCTTGAGAGTCCCATGGACTGCAAGAAGATCAAACCTATCCATTCTTAAGGAAATCAGCCCTGAGTGCTCCCTGGAAGGACAGATCGTGAAGCTGAGACTCCAATACTTTGGCCACCTCATAAGAAGAGAAGACTCCCTGGAAAAGACCCTGATGTTGGGAAAGATGGAGGGCACAAGGAGAAGGGGACGACAGAGGATGAGATGGCTGGATAGTGTTCTCGAAGCTACCAGCATGAGTTTGACCAAACTGCGGGAGGCAGTGGAAGACAGGAGTGCCTGGCATGCTCTGGTCCATGGGGTCATGAAGAGTCGGACACGACTAAACGACTAAACAATATCAATGAATACTGATAATCATTGTGCATGGTGCTTTAAAATATAGGTGGATAGGTCTCTGTTCTGTCTAAAATTGGACACAGAGGGACAAAAGAAGAAAGGCAGGAAGATGGAAACAAAGACAGGTGAGGGGAAAATATGAGTTTATTTCACATATGTATACTTATACTTAGTTATGGTAGGGCAGGTCAATGTGGTGCCTTCCAGATCTTGTTGGACCCCAACACCCACGAGCCCCAGTCAGCATTGGCAATGGTCAGGAATGATGAGAGCTGGAGTCCAACAGCATTTGAAGGCCACCACATTGGCTGCCTCTGTGGTAGGGTACTGGATCTAAGTGTCACAGTACAGTTTTGAGGAGAGATGAATTAAGAGAAGTGACTTCACACATATAGTTTCAAATATGTAAAACATTAAATTTGAATGTGAAGAATTGAAATTTGTTAAGCCCCCAAAGCACCTAAAAATGTGATTTGTCAATGAGGGAAACATACTGTGAATGATATGGATACTTAGCAGAAAGCCAGGATTGAGTGTAGCTCTCTGTCAGGTATACACTCAGTTGCAAACTGGGGTTATCTGCCATGTAATATGTATAGAATGGCTGTGGTCCAATGACTTCAGGCTCCACTTCTGTCCTAGAGTCATTGCAAAGAGTTCAGCAAGTGACTGTGTCTCAGTTCCCCATCTAATTGAAATAACACTGTCCTATTATCAAGGGCCATTTAGAAGATGAATTTAGAAGATGTGGTTGTAAAGCACATTGCTGCTATATATGAAAAAAAAAATCAATGGTACCACAGTCCTTTGTTTCACCATGACCAAGAGGAGATAAAATTATGAACTTAGAAGTACCACCTTGTTATGCAAAAAAGCCCACAGTGTGGAGATTATATCGACCATAACTATGTGAAATAATCTGAAGGATAATGTAAAGTCCTACAGAAATGCTGGATAGCAGTAAGAGATGTCAGAAAATGTATCTCTCTACTACTGTGATTTCTAGAAGCTGAGCCTAATGTACACAATGTAGTAGTGTACAAGACCAGGCAAAAGGCAATAGATATGTACCAGCACCTCAGATCTTCAGTTCCGGTATGAATGTCAGTTGCTTAAATTTACATTAAGATCTCATTATATATCACATCTTGCTTCTTTAGCCAAGTAGGATTATTTCATGCAACTAGGCATGGTATTCATGACAGTGAGCTATCCACATTAAGAAGCTCTTAATCCCTTATCTTGTCAGCATGAGAAATGAAAATTGTTAAAGCTCAAGCATCATCCCCAATTTTAGACTGACTGCCCCATGTTGCTAATTGTACTGTAATGAAATGGGCTGCCATCAGACTGAATTAATCAAGTCCCAAGGGAGCAACTTTAAAAAGAGATCAGTCCATGAGAATAAATTTTACATTCTACTCAGTAAATAGGAAATGTGTATTTTTGGCTAGCCAAGGCCATTCAACCAATCTGCATCTAAAAGTCCATAGTGCAAATCAGGGATGGGGAACCTGTGGGCCTCCAGATGCTTCTGGATTCCAACTCCTATCAGCACCAGCCAGGGAACGGGAATGATGGGACCTGTAAGCCAGTGAATGGAGGGATACACAGGCTCCTCTTCCATAATTTAAATAATCTGCGGCTCTGTGTTAGTGCAAAGTTCCCTGACTTCAGAATTCAGAATCCAAGCTTATAAACCAACAGCCCTACTCAAAGATAGGCTGTAGGCAGTATTGTGATACTTGGTGCCTACATTAGGTTCTCCAGTGCCATACTTATATGAAGGATTAATTTGTTGAAAGAAGTGGACCCCTGATTCTGTGACATCAGAGCAAAACATCCAATGCAATCAAAGCAGAGAAATAAAAGTTAAGTAAGGATAAATGGAACTCCAGGCCCTTTGGACTGAAGTTTATCTTCTATCAGTATTTAATACAAATGAGAAAGTCTTCTCAGAGTTTCTACTAGAAGGAGTAAACCCTCAACATAAGGCACTAGAACTGGGGGTGAGGGACTGTTTTACCTTTGGATAATTAAATAATCTATGGCCTTTTAAACTGTGGGGAGTGGTTATTTTGTTTGATGGTATGTATTTTTTGTGATTTTATATTGTAAACCAGCCTGTGATCTTCAGATGAAGGGCAGTATAGAAATTTAATAATAAATAAATTTAATAATAATAAAAATAAAATTGTGTTTGTGTTTTATCCCACTCTATCTGATTCCAACTTGGGGCACCAGGCTTGACCCAATCCATCTTCTTCCCCCACCAAGCTCTATTATTCTCTACCTGTTGCTCTGAGCCCACAGTGAGACCATTCAAATGTAAATAAGTATATTTCCCTCATGCACAATCATGCCAATAGAGAATGTTTTGGTCCAGCTGTCATTGACAAGCATCCCACCAATAAGAGCTGAGGGTGGGGGCAAGCTCTGTTCTGAAAAGTATATTTCAGGTATCCAGGGACCAGGCCATATTCAAAAGGGCACACTTTTAAAAGCAGGTGTTTTAAAAAGGACATACCAAATGTGCAGAACTTAAATGCAAACTTTGCACTAATTTTCAAAAAATCTGCACAAAGGGACAAAATAGACCTATGATTGAGCACCAGAGAGACTGAAATGGTATGGGGTTAGCTACCCATCCCTCGTCAAGAGAAATGGCACCTCAAGAGTCATAAGAATGTTTTCATTGCCACCAGAGTACAGTGGTACCTCGGGTTAAGAACTTAATTCGTTCCGGAGGTCCGTTCTTAACCTGAAACTGTTCTTAACCTGAAGCACCACTTTAGCTAATGGGGCCTCCTGCTGCTGCCATGCTGCCGGAGCACAATTTCTGTTCTCATCCTGAAGCAAAGTACTTAACCCGAGGTACTATTTCTGGGTTAGTGGAGTCTGTAACCTGAAGCGTATGTAACCTGAGGTACCACTGTATCTATAAAGTTTTGGGCTCTCCTACTTTTGCCTCATGCACCTCTGCCTACGATGCCATGCTATGAAATGCCACCTCCCATATACAGAGCAGAATAGCAGCAGGAGTCTGAAAAGGGATGGCTTCCAGGGTGGCCATAAAGAAGGAGCCAAAAATAGGTGCACAACAAATAAAGTCCACAGGCAAGGAGGTAAGGAAAATAAATAGGTTGACAGGAAAATAGGTTTCACAGGGATGACAGAGCTGTCCCTATTAAAAATGAAAATGGACCATTGTGAGTGGAATGGATTGCTACATTAATATTGCATTGAGAGCACCGCTAGAGCCCTGTTAATGCTGTCTGAAGAGACAGAGGCCAGGTATCTGAATGAGGTCCACAAATCTATATTTCAGCAGTCTTGACCCCAGTGTGTCAAAGCACAATAGGAACACTGAAACCATGGGTCTCTCAGCAACAAACATAGATGCAATGCATCTGTTTTTCTGCATATGTATGTGCATGTGTGTGTGTGTGTGTGTGTGTGTGTGTGTGTGTCTCACACACACATACACACAAAACTTCCCAGATTCATTGTTCCTTTATAACCTCTATTCTGCACTGTTATTGCACATAATATTCCCCTCATCAGCACTAACTGCACACATCTAGAAGTAATTTACAAGAGAAGTAGGGGAAACGATATGCTTTGTTTCCACACTTAACAAATAAATAGCTGTGAGGGAAATAACAAACCTGTTAGCAATGTGCCACCTGTATTGTGCATTTAATAGCTTGCCTGTTGAGCAGTCAAGTGTGAGTCACAGGAGGAATTCTATGACCAGTTGTTTTCTTGGCTTTAGGTAGGGAAAACTCACTGTTTTCAATGTGTCCACTCTCCCTTTGCAGACACATTTGTCTCCCACCTTTTCATTGTAACCAGGGCTAAAGCTCCTTATGCTGCTTTGTGTGTGTGTGGGGGGGGGAATCATGGTCAAATTGCATCATGGATGATGCATGTGGTCCTTCCCTCCTCAA
This sequence comes from Podarcis liolepis, assembly GCF_965112155.1. Classification (NCBI taxonomy): domain Eukaryota; kingdom Metazoa; phylum Chordata; class Lepidosauria; order Squamata; family Lacertidae; genus Podarcis; species Podarcis liolepis. The sequence goes on from NC_139554.1 coordinate 88,635,931, forward strand.
TCTATATTTTATCAAATACTGCATTGTATCACAGTGATACACTCTCAGGCAAGTTTATGTTCCTTTGACACTAAGGACAATATAGTAGGATTGGATGATGTAGAAGAGATGGCTTAGCACAGGGTTAGAGAAACGCTTATCAGAGTACAGGGATACAGTCCAGGTCAATGAAACTGTGAGGAAAGGCTTGGGTAGATTTCCAAGAACCAGTTAAAGAAGCCTGGGGGCACATTTTGACATGTGTCATGAGAATCCAGATGGTTTGTTGCAAAGAGGTATCACAAGAATTTGTGAGAACACATAATGCTGGGGGCATGGGGCATGCACAGAGAGAGGAGGGGGAGAGGTTCCATTGCACAAACAGAAATCCTTGCAACCCAAAGCTACAACCCTATACATGCTCTTATTCCCATTGAACTAAGTGTGGCTTATCTATGAGTAGAGACAGATAAATAAATAGACAGGATTGCATTGTGAAGCTGCAATAACAGAATCATAGAATTGTCCAGTTGGAAGGGACCCTGAGGTTCATATAGTCCAACCCCCTACAATACAGGAATATGCAACCATCTCATACGGGGATCAAAACTGCAACCTTGGTGTTATCAGCACCACACTTTAACCAACTGAGCTATCCATATTAAGGTGGTCAAAGGCCATCCTTAAACATGCTTACTAGGAAGAAATTAGGAAGAAACAATGGAACTTAGGTCCGAAGCTTCCTGCTCTACAACTATGCCCTGCAGCTTGTGGACAGATGGCCAAAAGGAGATGGGAACATGCTGGAAAGGGAGGAGCTTAGAAGAGCCCTCCCACTCTCCCTTATACAATTGTCATCATGGACATTCTAGTAGGGCTACAATTATAGAACAAATAATGTGGGACCATGTAGAATCTTAAGTGTAGGAGAGGCAATTATTATGACTCCCTGATTCACAGTTTCTATGTGCAAATTTGTCAGGAGGATGGCAGATTTCTGTACAGCCATTCAGAATGTGTAGGAGCTCATATCTGGGAGCAATTATTACTAGCACATTCATCTGTGAGTGTTTACTATAAATTTGTTACTTAAAAGATGCTTAACCTCTAGTAGCAGCTAGGTATAGAATTCCATTATCACCTAGCCATTTGTCTATGATTTGTGTCAAACCAAGTACGCCAGTGTTCAACCTTCCCCGTTGCTCTTATAATGAAAGTTAGCAAGAAGCGCCTATTACAGTTCATTAACTCCTTTAGTATTTGTTGCTTGTATTGTTTGCTCTTTAGTTCACTGTTACAATTAATATTTAACTTTCATTACGCAAAGGCCACTTATCTGTGTTAAAATTCTATTTGCAGGGTTTCTGTGTCAGAGCTCTTGCCTTGCTGGTTTCATCAGGCACTACTGGCATCTGAAACCCAATTTCCTTTGCTTATCATGTTAATATCACAGGCAAATTTCTGAAAGGTGGCTTGTTATTCTTTCATCTATGTAATTGATAGAGATAGAAAACCAAGAAACCCCACTATTTGCCTCTATAAGCCATTACCCATTGCAATTTTATTTCCAATTTCCAGCCAATTTTCCACTCAGCTTGCTGTTTCTCTTTGGTGCTTTTTTATTTATTTACTTTTAATCTGATTCAGCCTTGCCTGTAACTATTTGAAATTAAAGTACAGTGAACACAGTGTGAATAATATTATTTCCATTGGCATTTCTAAGGCACTTGGGTAATGTTATCCGCTCACAAATATCCACATGACAAAATATAACATGGAGCTGGCATTCTGACATCATTTACTCCCAGTTAACTAATTCGTAAAATTATTGAACTAGCTCCTGTTCTTCTGTCTAGCATGCCACGCTTGTGAAAAGGACCCCTGCATAACATCAAGGCAGATGGTTACTATAAGGATATTTCAAGGGTTTGAATCAGATTTATTTTATATGTTAGCAACAATGTAGAATGCATCCTCCTTTTTACTCAAACGTTTCTTCTTATACGTTCCTCTTCACTATCACAAAACACAGTATTCTTAAGGAAGCACACTCATATTGGTCCTTCTGCCTAGGCACAAATGGGGACATTTTGTTCCAGAAAGCAGACCCTCCAAGTGTCCCTATTTTCCAAGGACAGTCCCAGAGGCCATCCTGGTTTCTGATTTGATTCGAGAATGTCCCGCTTTTCCTTAGGAAGTCCCTATTTTCATTGAAGAAATGTTGGAAGGTATGGAATGGGACGTCCCTGTTTTCATCAGAGAAATGTTTGAGGATATGAGAAAGCAGACTAAGCTGAGAGTTAATCACCCAGGGCAAAAAAGCAGCAACCAAGTTTCCCCTGGCCTCATTTCATGTGGTCAGTATCTCAGGCAAAATCCAGAACTCAACTATGCAAAATGGGATGGGGTGCACTGGATTTTACACATCAAGACCCTCTTTTGAATATGGCACCCCTAAGTAGGCATTTGGGGTTGTCAAAGGCAGGACAGTTGGGATGTGTCTGATACAGCTGCTGATACAGCTCAGAGTATGGCAGCTGAAGCAAGCAGAACATAGTTAAAAAAAGAGGAGGGGGGAATGTCCAGTAGCACCTTAGAGACCAACTAAGTTTGTTCTTGGCATGCACACCAAAGCTTATACCAAGAACAAAGTTAGTTGGTCTCTAAGGTGCTACTGGACATTTTTTTAAAAAAAATATATTTCGACTGCGTCAGACCAACACGGCTACCTACCTGAATAGTTAAATTTGTAAAGTCATGCCTTGCCTGGTACCCTACTGCAGATCATATGCTAATGAATGTCGTTGTGCTCCTACCTTGCTTCTGGGCTTCCCATGGACATTTGATTGGCCGCTGTGAGAACATGATTCTGGACTAGATGGGCCTTTTGTCTGATCCAGCAGGGCTCTTTCTATGTTCTTAGGATCCTCTGCTGGAGGAATTCATTCATTGCAAATTCCATTATGAGCTGACCTGATTCACACTATCTGGGTTAATGTGTGAATATTGTTATGCGCTGGGTGTTCACACTTCCTTATTCATTTCAAAATCTATATTTCTAGGGATAATATGTACATTTAAAAAGTGATTGTAAGAGAAAATGTTTAAATATGCATGTGAATGCATTTTTTTTTTTACATGGGTTTATAAATTTAAAAAGCACATTGCAGATTAGTGCAGAAATGAGCTAGAGTGAACTGATGGATAAATACCTGCAGAAGGGTGGAAACTGACTGATGCCCCTCACATAAATAAGCCACACCACCATCAACTGAACACAACCAACTAAGCTCGGGAACCCCTAACCTCTCGCAACATCAACATCAACAAAAATAAATAAATATGCAAACAAAGGACCTACCCATGTGATGCTGACACAAACCCCCACACTAAAAATAGGCAATAAAATGAAAGAAGACCCCCATTTCTCTCCCTGTTCCTCTGCTCCAACTGCAAGATGTCTATGACAGAAGTGTCTCTCACCAAATGTAAATGAACTGTGAAAAAGAATATGAACTGAAAATGGAGACAATAGATGTACTGCTTCCTGTTTATCTGTTTGCTTTGTAACACAAAAAAACCCTTTAAAAACTATTTTTTAAAAAGAAAGAAAGAAAGAAAGAAAGAAACAGACTGATGCACTTGTCCCTAGGATAAAGTCACATTTGGAAGTAATTCATATGGGAATGCTGATGATGTGGCTTGTATTTGGCATGGAAGAATCTCATTGTCATCCATGTGCAGAACTCTATTTCCCCATGAGATGCTATGTGGTTTATATCTCAGACTCCCAAGAATGAGATATCTATGTCACTGTTCACAGAACCGTTGAATTGAATGGGACCCAGCGGTCTCCCAAGTCCAAGTGTACACTGAGATGAGATATCTTGTACAAAAATGCAGTCCTCCTAACAAACATCTGCCCAGCCTTTGAAGGAAATTTCTACAACCATCAACAATATAAATATGTGAGGCAGGGTTGCACTGTCATTTTGGCTCTTGTTGTTGCTATTAAGAAACATATTTTATGGATATGGTAACCATTCAGAGCCATTTTGTTTTCTCTCAGGCACACTGTGGACTGTGGGAAATGTGTTAATTTAACCAGACCATCTGCTCTTGGCCGCCATCCAGGCATGCCCAGATATAGGACCCAAGAGGAGATCCAAGCTAATCTTTCCTTTTAAAAAAGATATAATACAAATGCAGGAGCAATACAGGCTGAGCATTCTTATATCTGCTTTAGAGATCTGTCTGGTGATTTCCTGTTGCAGGTGGAGTCCAAAACCCAAAGCCCTCTGTCGCCTACACACTATTGCAATTAGCCATTACATATACCGCAGTTCATGGACACTTTCTATTTATAATTTGTGGAACATGTCTTTCATATTCTTATTTTATTTCTCTTAATAAGAAACCTGTGAGGCAAGTCTTCATTATTCCATTAAAGGTAAGAGACAGCAATATGCTGAAGACCTTCCAAGAAGAAGCAAATTGCTCTGCTTTAGGTCTCTTGCAGTCAAAGGTTTATATTTTAACTAAAAGATTTTTATCGCTGCCATTTTCTAAATGAATATCTTGCTCAGTCCAGCAAACTGCACCAAAGTGCCACCCTACAATCCATTCTACCATGCTAGCATATACTTTCCTTGGAGGACTATCTATCTAGCCAACCATCCATTCATCCACCCACCCATCCACCCCATATTTTAAACTTATATCACACTTCCAGAAGCTATGCAGACTGGGGCTGTCTTGGTTCTTAGTGGCTACCTTTTAGGTCTATGGACAGAAGAAAACAGCTGTAGTCTGTAATACCACTGAGATTGGTCAGTGAGTCAAGAGTTTACTAGATAGGCAAATTTTGCTTCCATACAGTATTGGTCCCATTTTCCTTTCCCCCATATAAACAAATGACTGCGATTTATTCCTTTTAGACACAGTAAACCGCAATATGAAGGTCATTGTGTGCATGTGGAATATTCAGATATGCATTGAGGCATTGGATTACAGTGGTACTTCAGGTTACATATGCTTCAGGTTACATACACTTCAGGTTACAGACTCTGCTAACCCAGAAATAGTGCTTCAGGTTAAGAACTTTGCTTCAGGATGAGAACAGAAATCGTGCTCCAGTGGCGTGGCTGCAGCATGAGGCCCCATTAGCTAAAGTGGTGCTTCAGGTTAAGAACAGTTTCAGGTTAAGTACAGACCTCCGGAACGAATTAAGTACTTAACCTGAGGTACCACTGTAATGGGATGCTCCTGAATCAGACCATTGTTCCATTGATCTTAGGTATTGTCTACTACACCAACCGGTCACAGCTTCCAGGGTTTCAGGCATGGATCTTTCTCAGTCCTCCCTGCAGGTGACAGGTAGTGGGAATGGGGGGGGGTCTGTATGCAGCACATATGCTCTGCCACTGCAACTCTTTCTCGCCTTCTCTGCAGCAGAGGCTGTCACACTCAGGACTTGCTTAAGGGATTCTTATAGGCATCTGGTTGGCTACTGTAAAAACAGGATGTTGAACTAGATGGGTCTTGGCCTGATCTAGCAGAGGTTTCCCTATGTTCTTAAGATACGAGCCCTCCTTCCATTTGTTATTTCCTTCCATCTGTTTACAACCAAATATGCCACAAGTTGTGTGACATGCTAATATAAGCAAAGCTGAATTAATTACACCATTAATCCATCAAGACCAGTTCTTAGTCTTCTGACTGGCAGCAGCTCCATGAACCCTCTTGACTTGCCCAGCCCTGCTGCCTGGAATCTTCCAACTCAGAAGAACCAAACCACTTTGGAACTTTCTGCATGGGAATATGTGCTCTGCCACTGTGCTATAGCCCCATCCGTACAGATTGTGCGTGTTCACCTGCAATCCATCTCTGGCAAATGGCTGCCAGATTCAAGTGTGCATGACAGCATTCTGAGTTTCTCCTTCCTAATCGCCTGTGGAAAGTGGCATGCTGATTCAGCAGCTGTCCTAATAGGAGATCCTACGCTGCCACTTTTCTCATCTTAAAAGCATCCTTGAGAGCATCAGTTGCAAAAACGGAGCCCTAAATTAACAAGAGGCTGCCAGATGTCTTGCAGGCAGCACTCACAGAAACCGTGGGGAGGCTGCATCAACTTAGGTTATGCCCAGTTGCTCCTGCTCTAGAGAGGGACTGTGATGGGGGTGAGGCAATGCTGCCTTCACAGACCCATCAGACCTTCTTTGCTGGTGATATCTCTCTGCAGGACACTATTGCTGCACATTGAAAATTCATCCTATGGGACTGCTGCCATCCTTACCTTAATTGACTCCTTTGGCTCAAATCCTCCAGTCCTGTCTTACCTTGCTGTGCAGGAAAGGTTTTCCTTTCACTGCATTATTTAGTAACAAAGTAGCAGGCTTTGAGATTTGAGATGCTCTGAAGTCTTTGAGCTACATTATTTTGTACCTTGGCTTATTTAAAAGGAGACGGCAATTTCTGCAAGGAGACAGTGATTTCTATGAAGTCCGAGGCAGCAGGAGCACAAGGAGCTATACTTTTTATATATAAAGAAAACTTATCTTGTGTTCATAAAAAGGTGCCAAGCTGACAACAGTTGGAGACTGAAATCCTTTGCTTGTGCTCAAGGCAGGCAGAGAATATCTAATACTTAACTCCCCACAGGGGAATTCTTAGCTCCTGTATTTACCCACTGGAACAATGAATTTCAAATTTCACTGGAAGCCTATGGACAGAAAGGGGGAGAGGTTTTTGAACAGCATGTGCTGCCTGCATTGGTGTCATCCCAAAGTGAAAATGAATATTTGTTTTCAACATGATCTATTTGTGTGAAATCAAACCACAAAGATATATCACCTCAGGCTTATCTCTTGCATTCATTTACTGATATTCTTACATCCATTTGTTTTCTTATATTTATGTCCCACTTTTCTTGGAATCCGAAGCCACATACATGTGATTTACAGGCAGTCACCCATCCAGAATCTGAGCAGACTCAGACCTGCTTAGCTTCAGCAAGAAGGCACAGATTGTGTGTGCCTTCTGTCCAGGGCTTCTCAAACAACCTCCCATTCCACAGACCACTTGAAAATTGCCGAGGGTCTTGGTGGGCTGCTTAATGATATTTCTGCCTCTTGTTTATCTATTGTAGTGCACTGTGCTAGACAATAATTTTAACACAGTAAAATACAATACGAAATAAAAGAAACAATTAAAATACAATTAAAATCAATATGATTTGGCAACACATTTAAGTACAATATGCACAGACTACTTCAATCAAGCACTTTGTTATCTTACAATGAAAAGCGCTGTCTGAATTTATTGTTTTTGTATTTCATTAACCACAATACAGAATTCTGATAGGAACTGTTTTCTTTTGTAACTTTATTTATACAGGGGCAGACTTTGGTCTTTCAGATTTCAGTGGCACCCTTTGTGAGGTCAATTCCACCCCACCCATCCCCACTCTCACCTCCTGTTCTGTTCAATGCATTACATTATAGTTGTGGCACCTTGCGACACCCCCTAGGACCAGCTCCCAGTGTGGCAGAACCGTTCATACCACCCAAAATATACCTCTGCATTTAAAATAGATTGATTAGAAGATGTGGAGAGAAATGCAGACAGAGACACAAATATCTCCAGCAAAGGAGATCCCAACCCATCATGAGGCTGGTTGTTCCACTGTCAAAGAGCTCTTCCCTTCATCTGAAATTGTGATAAAGTCTCAAGCGTGCTGTGTCACACACTTTTTATCAGTCAGCCACCAGCTACAATGAAATATCCTGCCTGCCAGCTGTTGGAATTTAGCTACTGTTATTTTCAGCTTGAGGAAGGGTTGCAGGAAAAGAAGACACCCCCACTTTTTTGAGTCCATATATGTTTCCAGTACTGATACTGAATACTATTACCATTCATCCAGCTATCTTGTTTCCTATTGCCCATCCTTCAGGGCAGATTTTTTTTAAAAAAAATCATTACATTTTTTGCTGCATGCCTTGCAGGTTTAATTTAGTGGGTGGACAGCAATCTAAGCAAAATGTCTTATCACTAGTCGCATCATAATAGATACCCAGGGGCAGGAGTTAGAACGAAACAGGAAGTGAATGTATTCTGACAAGGTCTTGTTAATGCTGGAGACTTGCGTTTGAATATGTTAACGGGAATCAATAAGTGGCAATGGATATACTGGGAAGACAAAAGGATAAAATCAATTAAAGATGTCATCTCTTTGTAAATGAGAAACATCAGCCATATCCAATGGCTTAAAAATGGAAGACAACAAGAATATTAACAAGCAGCAAGCATCTTGACATGACTTCTAAAAGCTTTCTCTTTGCCTTTTTTTAAGGCAGACTTTTGTGTGGTGGGAAAATGAAGTACAGAGGCATGACTGGCTGAGCATCAGGCTCCATAGGAATCTGGCAAAGGGTCAGGTGGGGCCTTAAGCCATTTTACTGATCCTAATGAAGTGCTCCAAAAATATTAAAACAAAAGAAATAATAAGGCAAAAGGAAGTACGGCTTAGGTCAATCAATGCCTATAGGTCATAATGGCTTCATGTCAGTTCTGGCAGTGGCACCATCATACCAGGCAACTGTCCCAATATTCCCAGGACATTCTGGAATTACAGAAGGCACCCAGGTTTCTGACTGGATCCTGGAATGTCCCATTTTCTCCTTCCAGCATGCCACTGAGCTTGGGGGAGGATGAGCTTGCAGCTATCACTGGTGCCTGCAGTGCTGCTGCACTCTCACGCTGGCTCCCACAAGAGCTCAGTACTGAAAGATGCGCCATCTGACTTGCATGAGTACACTGCTCTAAAAGGCACGTGTCCCAATTTTCTTCAGCAGAATGTTGGAGGGTATGCACCATCAGGGCAGGACTCTGGGGCAGACATCTAAGGGCCTCATCCAAAAGAATGAGCAGAGGGGCCTCCAATTGCAACAGGGCTGGCTTGCCACACTTTGAAGAAGGGCACATTCTAACTCTAACACTGTAGACAGCATGCAGCTGAACATCTCTTGTTGGAGACCAACAAGAGCAGAAGGCTTCCCTTCTTATGGGTTTCCTGGAAACAGGAAACCCACCATGGGAAGCAGGAATATGGATTAGATTGGCCTTAAGAGTCTCCATATAGTATTAATTCATCCCTCACTGGGCCAGCATTTCAAAAACAGTAGCAAAACAACAGCTGTAGACTTGTTGATTTGTAGACTTCTGTCCAACTGTTACGATCTGAAATTGGGACATTCATCCCATTCAGTGGAACTGCAATATTCTTGAATAAAGATTAGACACAAGGGCAAGGAAATTCAGGCCTGGATGTACTCCAGGCCTCTCTATTTATCCCTTGGGACAATCCTCAAGTGAAACTCTCTCCTCAGATACAAACCCATCTTCCCATACCACACGTCTCCCCTGCCCTGCTTTGCCTACTCCTCAAATGTTTTTATCTGACTGGAATGTGTTCTTAAACTCTGATAATGCCTCTTGCTGAAAAGGGATTTGCGAGTGTTTGTAGAAGCTAGCCTACCATAAAAGAATAGAATTTACATTCATTGCCTCCCTTTACCTAATGGCAGAGCCGGCACTGAGTCCCATTCACAGCATTGTGACAATAATCCACCTGCTGCATCTCTTTTGCTCCCAAACAGACAAATTTTCCATCTTTTCAGAGCTACTTTTAACAGTCACCCCGCTTCCTTTCTAATGCATCTGTAGCTTGACAGCATGACATGCATAAACTTGCTGAATCCTGATTCATTTTGACAGGATGTGTAGGGCGGTTGTCTGGGGAAAAAGCCTGGGAATATCTGAACTCGAGAGCCTGGTGGCAGCCTCAGAATTGATGTGTCCTTTTCTCAGGAGTGATTTGAAAATGCTTTGCTCCTGTGGGTTACATCTTTCCTATGTCTGTAAAATAAATTATACAAGTATCTCTGGCACACTTCTGGCATGTGTTTTCAGCCTTATGCAAACGCAACCATTCCCTGACCCTCCAAAGTATACCAATAGTTTGTTCTACGCTTCCTGTATTTTATTCAGAATACTTAGAGGAGGGTGTTGGCAAAGATAGATAGATAGATAGATAGATAGATAGATAGATAGATAGATAGATGATAGAGTGTGTAAGCCCTCCAAGGCTGAGTCTCAGATGGCTTTCAGTAACACTTAATATTTGGTAAGGCCCTTTGGAAGAAGGGGCTTTGCATCACTAGTAGATGGGGATACTTGAAGAACTCAAGTGGGAAATATCAGGCCTCAGGGCCACAAGTGGCCCTCCAGGTCTCTCTATCTGGTCCTCAGGACTCTGCTACACTTCCCACTCAGCCACACCCTCTTTCCTGAGGCCACACCCCTCCCTGGCTGCACTCTGTACCTTCTTTAAGTGTTCTTGCCTGGCTCCAGTGTGTCACTGAACTCTGATGAAGCCTCTCGCTTGACTGGAGGGAGGATAGAGAGGGTGCCCTTTTCCCTTTTCCCCATGAAACCCAACTCTTTGAAGCTCAATCAGAGCAAATATCAATCTGTGAAAAAACTGAATTGATGTTTGCTCTAAATAATAATTAAAATTGCTTGGACACTGAGCTTTTAAGTGGAAATCTGTGGCTGAAAAGAGTGGGGCAAAAGGTAAGTGTGGATAACAGAGAGACTAGTTAGGGTGTAAAGTATCCCATTGTCTCTGCATTTCTGTAATGGTGATCATCAAGCACTGCAGATGCAAGTGGGAGCATTAAATGGGGATGCCTTTCAAGAAACAATCAGTCTTCCACTTAAGACTCAGAGAGAAATGTGCAGCTAGCTCAGTCTTCTTGATTGTATTAGTCTCAGTGCAAAATGAAATCCCACTAGGTAATAATAACTTTTTACTCTGGGAGACAGCAATCCTAAGCAAAGTATGTCAAGTGCTGGCAAAACTAATATGGCTTGACACCAATAATAAATTGTGCAAATTCAGGCAAACTTCATCATTCTTATTTTGTATTAAATGTCATCTTATTAGATGATGCATGAATAAATGGAGCAACAGGATAGTTGTGAATTATTGTCCACTAATAGATGGTGTTCCAGCATGTCTTCTGTCTTTCAGTTAGTCATTGACAAATAAGCCCAGAAATATGTCTGGTTTGCTCTATAAGGACATTTTTTATTCTATAGTCCAGGGGTGGGAAGTATGATGCAGGAAGCTGCTGGACTCCAATTCCCATCAGCCCCAGCCATCATAGCCAATGGTAAGGAATGATAGGAGCTGTAGTCTAGCAACATGTGCAGGGCACCCTACCATTTCTATAAGCTCATTGAATTTCTATTGGACTTTTTCACTTAGGTGGCACACAAGGACATATTAGCCAGGATATATGTTGGTTTTGGCAGAGACTGATCTGTTTTCTTGCTAGGGATGTCAGAGAATTCTGATGAAAACAGAAGCAAAAATGCAGAGATTTACTTATTTGTCCCGTGTCCAGAACACAATATGATCCAGCAATACTGATTTCACATTTTTTTCATTCCAAAAACGATGTGTAATTGATTAATCCCCTCCCCTAACAATTTAAATTGTATTTCCTTTGCACTGAAATGAACAATGTGGAGTAATTACATCATTAAGTTAAATGTGTAACTTGCATAAATTATGTAAATTATGACATACTTTTTTGTAGCTCACTGTCCACTTCCTCAGATGCATGAAGTATTATCCTGAGTTACAGGAATATTCACACATGATTGGTGAAATGGGGATTGTAAATAAGGAGATCAAAGGGAAATGAAATACAGAGAGTGTGTAGTCAGTGATAATTACGTTATGGAAAACTGGCAATTCACAGAACAGTTATTGTTGATAACACAGGCATCTAAACATTGGTAGGAGGCTTCCCCTTGGGAAAATGGTAGAATATTAAACTTTCTGAATGGTTTTGCAGCTCACTAATAATCCGTGAACCAACGATTTGGAAAACAGTGCTGCCCCATTTTATAAAATATGAAGATGGTACATTGACAAACTGTCACCAGTCCAGCGTGACTTGTTTATGAATACAGTGAATATTTCCGTATTATCTTCAGGATGCATTGGATAATTATTGTTAAAGGCTCTGCAATTTACAGGACTGTAAGTAACACTGGTGTCACTAGGGCTTACAGGCTTATAAATGGTTTCACAATCACAGTCTTCAAGTGCCTCATAAAATCATACATTGGTTAGGGTGGCTGAAACACCGGGCATTTTCTATAGTTCATTGGTTTTCATCCATCTGCTGGTTCATGGATCAGAGTCAACTAGAGACCAATGGTCTCCTGCTCTGCAGCAAAGATATTACTCGACACCATATTGTATTATAAAAGCATCAATATTCACTTTCCTGCTGGTATACAGATGGCAGGAGAGCAGTGCAGCTGGACCACCAAAAGTGATTTGATGGTTTGGAATCATGATGTGGTCCAGGTCTCATGGGATGGTAATGAAGCAATGCTAATGCTCAGTCTCCCAGCACCACACACACACACACACACACACACACACACACACACACACAGAGGCCAAGATGAAGTGACAGTGTGTGTAAGTTCTTGAAAATATGTAGATTGACAGGAGAATGCTATTGCCCTAAATAGAGCTACAATAGGAGAAACCCTAAGCATTATAGAACTCCTTGCCTATAATTACAAATGTAACCCCCCCCCCCCCGTGGTAATAGACATGCATGAAGCAAATATCCACATATTCCACATGCACTTAAAACATGCCTTTCTGAAAGGATTTTGGCTCTTTAAGCATTTGTTCTAAAACTCCTTATTTTGTCTGAGAGAGGTGAAACTGATTCTCTCAGTCTCTATCACTTTTGGCCATGGACTATTTCTCATGCAGGTACCCTGAATGTTTGCAATCTATTTTTCCTTCATTATGTCAGCACTGATTACAGATTAAAAATTTAAATATTAAGTAGAATCAAATCAGAGAACGGTGCTCTCATTCCACTTGGTGCAAGCTGCCTCTACCAATTTTGGTGATTCCCGCCTTCACACCATAGACCCCTGCATCATATCCCAGGTCTTTCTTGAGAATCCCAGGTTTTCCAGGTGTGATTTTTTTTTTTTAAGGCTCAGGTATGGATTATTCAATATATATGCCCTGGATATGGATACACTGCACTCGATATACAAAAATCGGAAGGCATGCATAGCTTACCTGAAATGTGCAAGCATGTTTGGGGTAAACTATACAAGCCTTCAAATTTTCTCCCTTCCAACTCTACAATTCTATGATTCTAATGCTCCCCCTAATTACCATATTTTTTGCACCATAACACTCACTTTTTTCCTCCTAGAAAGTAAGGAGAAATGTCTGTGCGTGTTATGGAGCGAATGCCTGCGGGTGGCGGGGGGGGGGGGTGTCTGCTGCAGTCATGAGCAGAGGATCCATGGTTCCCCTTCCTTCCCTCCTCCGTAGTTACAAAGCATGGATCCACATGGATCCTCAGGATTTTTGCATTGGGCTACTCCAAACTCACTGCCAGATCACATGTCTGTGGCCACAGCATGAACCACAAAAATCATATATCCACTATTTCGTTTAGAATATTTTTTTACTTGTTTTCCTCCTCTAAAAACTACATGCATGTTATGGTCCGGTGCGTGTTATAGAGCAAAAAATACGGTACTTTATGGCAGAAAACAGAAGCTTTTAGGGGTGAAATCAGGGATGGAAGCTGAAAGCTTTCTGCATGGGAGCTAATGACCATATAGTTCCTTTGAGAATGGAAAATAGATTCCTGAAGTTTTGGATTCACTTGAAACAATTACTTTTCCATTTTGGGGGAGGGGGCTTGGATAAATTCCGAGTCAATTCAAGAAGAGCTTTGGAAAACTGTCCCATTTGTCTGTTCTTCATCAAACAATTAAAAATTCCACTGAAAATCCTCCTCCACTTTGGTGTTTCAGTACAAAATAAAAATATTTTGAGTCATTATGACACCCCCTCTGGAAAACAATTAAAGTGTATAACTTTTAAGAAGTTATGTGAGATGTGTTACAACATGCCTCTGTTCTTAATAGCACAACCTGTTTATACCAACTTTGCATAACCACTGTGGATGTTTTCCAGCTAGTTATAAAAATCTTTGCATTGGGCAAAAGGAAAGGAAAGGAAAGGAAAGAGGAAAAGAAAAGAAAAGAAAAGAAAAGAAAAGAAAAGAAAAGAAAAGAAAAGAAAAGAAAAGAAAAGAGTACTAGCTAGTGAAGCTCATTACTCATACCAGGTCTGTGAACCACCACAGAGCTGAATAGCTGCTTAAATGTTAATTCATAACAAATAAAGTGCTCCCTGACATTTTGTAGAAATTTAGGATTATTTAGCCTCAGAAGAAGTGACTCAACTGAGGTGCTGAATCTCTCGAAAGCCACAGTAAAAAATAAAATAAAATAACCCAGCCAGCCTTTGCATTTTACAGTCTCCTCCTAATTAGAGAACAAGAGGTCACTCCAAGTTAATGGCAGGCAAATTTAAAACAAATGAAATGAAATACTTCTTCATTGAGCATTTATTCACACTGCAGAGGAGGTCAAGGTGTCAAATACCATACCTGCATTTTAAAGGTGCTGGGTAATTTTATGATCATCCGTAACATTTATAGCTTTACCCACAGAGACACTGAGTTACTGCATTTTCATGCCTCTGGGCATTATCTGATCATTGAAAAGGACAAGAGGATTTTTCTTCTTCTTTCCATTATGAGCCAATGTTCAACTGGACAAGTGCAGCTCTTCCTCTTATGGGCTGCAGACTCCTGTCACACAGGCACTTTCCATGAGCTCCTTTTTCTCAATTCTGCTTGATCATAAGATGTACCCTCCTGTTAATACCCAACTCCCCAGTTGCCTTGATGCTCTAACCTGATTGTGATGCAATCCCACCACAACCTTCGCACAGTGTTGTATTTTCTAATTAAAGAACGAACAAACAAAACCATTTTTAGACTAAAGCTCAAAGAAAGCCTGATATGGTTGTGAAGTGATGGGACAGAATAGGGACAAGGCAGCTACCAGGACAGATGATAGCCCTCAGTCTCTGCACTTAGTCAGAAAATACAGGGCACTGTGGGCAATGAACCATCTGGATTCCTCCACATATCCTGGAGAAATTGTGGATATTGTGGGTAGGGATGGATAAATATGTCAGTTTGGGTTTCTCTCCCTTTCTCATCTTTCCAGTCCTAAGTAAGGGCTGCCCCATTCCCTACCCCCCCCATTGATTTGATTAAATAATGATAAAAATCTGACCAAACTGCGGGAGGCAGTGGAAGACAGAAGTGCCTGGCATGCTCTGGTCCATGGGGTCACGAAGAGTCGGACACGACTAAATGACTAAACAACAACAATGATAAAAAATACACTTTCATGAATAGATTTTGATATGCAATTTTGCCTGCTTAGCAGTTGCATTTTTTGCAAGCAATTTCTCCAGAAACTCACATTAAAATGTGGAGAAAATTGATTTCTATCATTTCTAAGTGTGGGCAGTTATGCTGATGGGAATCTCCCATAACCACCTTGTGCAGGTGCCTTCCTGCCTGCCTGCAAGCAAATCCATCAGATTAGAATTGATGTAGGAGGGGGCACAACTGACAGCATCATTTCAAAGCTGGAGCCAGATCTGCAGGGTAGGCCCTTGTGGGTGGAACCTCTGCATCAAGAATGGGTGGAGACTCTGTACCAGGAATGGGGAGCCAATGGTTCTCCAGATGCTATCAACTTTCACCAGTGACCATGCTGGCTGCCAGGGGCTGATGGGATTTGCAACCCCACAGCATATGGAGGACCACAGATTCCACATTCCTGCTCTACACTCTTGTTTCCATAGCCAATTATCACTTCAGATGTGACATCAAGACAAAATGAAGGAATAATGATACAAATGACAGCGTGTATAATGGGGAAAAATATTTAAAATAAAAAAATGGAAAAGAAATCAAGTGATCCAGAAGGAGAACAGGGAAATATCTCTTCAAAATGGAATCTTTTTTATTGATAGTGTTTACCTTCTTTGCCCACCTAAAAATGAACTGAGTAAATTCTTTATTATTATGCAAATTGTTCTTTGAACACCCACAGAGGCCCAGAACATTTGCATCTCTACTTTCTCATTGAGACAAAGAATAAAAATAAAACAGCAACAAAAGTGATGTTAACAATCTATATATAAAGTCTAGTGCTTTCCTTAATGGGCACATTTGTTTGGTCTTGCAGTAGCCTTGAGATCATTAGCCCACAAATTGCTTTCCCTCTCCTGATGCTTCTATCTTTGCTCTGGAAAACAAGATGCAGTTTTTATTTTGCAATTTTACCTTGTAAATTAAATTCTCATACACTGCCTCATGTTCACGCCTGCCATTTCATTGTTGAGACATTTCTTGATCACCTTTCTTCCTTTTTCATAAATAGGAAAGCAGAAACAAAATGTACAGAAGTACCACATAAGTATTCATAGTAACAACTTTCCACCACAGCCCTATAAATCTGTATGGAAACTTTCCCTGTGAGCAGGGTGGCTGCATTGCATTACTTGCTGCACTGCCTGGTCAATAGCAAAGGAACAATATTTTAAATTGCAGAGAGTGAAGGGGCATTTCCCCATTACCAAAGGAATAATAGGTACCTATTTCAAGGTAGGATTGTTGTTGTTGTTTAGTCGTTTAGTCGTGTCCGACTCTTCGTGACCCCATGGACCAGAGCACGCCAGGCACTTCTGTCTTCCACTGCCTCCTGCAGTTTGGTCAAACTCATGCTGGTAGCTTCGAGAACACTGTCCAACCATCTCGTCCTCTGTCATCCCCTTCTCCTTGTGCCCTCCATCTTTCCCAGCATCAGGGTCTTTTCCAGGGAGTCTTCTCTTCTCATGAGGTGGCCAAAGTATTGGAGCCTCAGCTTCAGGATCTGTCCTTCCAGTGAGCACTCAGGGTTGATTTCCTTCAGAATGGATAGGTTTGAGCTTCTTGCAGTCCATGAGACTCTCAAGAGTCTCCTCCAGCACCATAATTCAAAAGCATCAATTCTTCGGCGATCAGCCTTCTTTATGATCCAGCTCTCACTTCCACTTCCATACATCACTAAAGGTAAGATTATCAGTAGCTAATTCTAACAAGCACCCTTACTGCAAAAACAAACTGTAGTACCTCAAGCATATATAAGTAGATAAAAGAGTCTTGTGGCATCTTCATGTCAGACCCAGTCAGATAGATGGCATATAAACAAATTATTATTATTATTATTATTATTATTATTATTATTATTATTATTATTTCTAACAAATTTAGTAATTACAGCACAAGCTTCTGTGGACTCAGTGAGACACAGAATCCAGGCCACAATGCTTCAACATATAAATTGGACCAGAGATGGGAATCATCCAGAGGTGATCAACTCCATCCACCCTGCCAGCATGACCAAAGGTCAGGGATGATGGAAGTTAGAGTCCAACGACCATAGGTTCTCCATCCCAGTGTTATACTTTGATATGGGAAGACTGTATTTACAGTATATCCCGATGGTCAAGTCACCTTATGGAAAACAAGGATACAACTGCAAAAAAGAGGCTGTACTGAATGCACTGCCATTCCTGATATGTGGCATGAGTACTTATTTTTTTAAGTGAAGGCTGGTTCCCAGTCTATGTATTTCTGGAAAATCAAATGCGACTGTATACATATTTTTCTCATGAACTGAAGTTATCTCGGTGTAGAAAAATCAGTTATGAAGAAGAAATATCTGGAATCTGGCAGCAAATTCTAGGGTTCACTCCTGGGGCCTAACAGATACTTCCAAACTTGAATACATAAACAAAGCAGAACAATGTGAAGCGCATTTTAACACTTCCCACAGGGGAAGAATCCCAATGATTCTTTCAAACATGACTGCTGGGTTCAAGCTTTTGAACACAGCAGGAGGTGGATGGGGGAAACTAGGGCTTAGTTTGTTCTGACATCAGGACTTTATGCAAGCAAGAAGCTCAGACAACAATCCAAAGACTTGCTGAAGCCATAAGGCTAATATAATATACTTCATAAATGTCCAACCAATGGCCCAAGTGGGAGGGTAGGATGCTGCAATGGAAAAGGAGGACTCGGGGGGGGGGCACCAGGTGGAGCGTGGGAAGATGGCCGACAATAACATCTCTCTGACCCATACGAAGTAATTAAGGGGCTGCTATGGGAAGTATGCAGTCTTCCTACCCCCCCCAGGAGACGGGGGCGCTGCCTTGCCAGCGGTGTTCACAATGCATTCCCTGATCCGAGAGATGGGGGTGCCGAACACTTGGCACGAGCCCTTGCTGAAGTCAGATCTTCCTGACGCCGATTCCAATTAGCGCGTGCTGGTTAGCTTCAGCTCGGAATTATAATTGGAAACATACTGTCAGGGGTTTAGGAGCAGAAG
Source organism: Podarcis liolepis (assembly GCF_965112155.1). Taxonomy (NCBI): domain Eukaryota; kingdom Metazoa; phylum Chordata; class Lepidosauria; order Squamata; family Lacertidae; genus Podarcis; species Podarcis liolepis. The sequence goes on from NC_139554.1 coordinate 88,654,339, forward strand.
CACGGGCAAGGGAGGAAACAGAGAGCGAAGGGGAGGAGGCAGAAGAAAAGATGAGTGACGACGACGACCCGAGATCTCCTAGTCTTTCCAGTGAATCAGAGGATTCACAGAAAGGAGCACCAGTGGCGAGGGCAAGGGGGGAGTCTAGGGGGGCACCCCAGGAAGACAGAGCCAGAGAGGACTCAGGGGGGAGCAGCTGGAAATCGGGACCAGCGTCACCGCCAGGAAGCAGGGAAGAGGAAGGGAGCCAGGGGGGAAGCGCTGGCAGCTCACCACAGGAGGGAGGACATGAGTCAGGAGTGGCCACACCTCCACAGGAGGGAGGACATGAGTCGGGGATGGCCACACCTCCATCGGGGAGCGAAGAAACGGTTGAGAGGAAAGTGGAAGGTTGGGCGCGCGCGCCAAGTTCAAATGCAGAGGAAGGCGGCGCAGTAAGCAGCCCCGAAAGAGAGCCAGGTCCTAAAGCCCGGCGCAAGGAGGCAGGAGGGTCTGGGTCAGCGTCAGAAGAATCCCGGAAGGAAGAAGCCCCGGGGGGTAGAGGGACCCAGAGGAGGACAGTCAGGAGGAAAAGGTGGAGCAAGGCTAGGATATTAAGTTGGTGCACACAGGGCGGAGACTCAGACGGAGCTTCGCCGACCTAGCTACTAGGCGTAGAGTTGCGCGCAGCAGCGTGAGAATGGAAACTGTAATTCAATAAAGACTTTTACTTAATGACCGCTGGCTAGCGTGATCCTCTGTGAGCTAGGATCTTCAAGCAGCTCTGACAGTAAGCTCCGTCTCCACTTGTGGGCATCTACAGCCTCGAGGAGGGGAGAGACACAGGTGCCTACTAGCAAGCTCACGAACGGCAGACGACATGACGGCTGAGCAGCAGATAGAGGAACTCAGAAACGCGGTGGCACAACTGAACGCCGAGGCTCTAGCATCCAGGAAGAGGGAGGAGGAAGCAGCCGCAGCCTGCAGGGATCTCCAGGTCAGGTTAGACGTGCTGACAAAGCAGACACCCCGGCAGGAGGGCATTGGGTTGGCGAGACGGACAGGCGGGCTGGTCTCTCACTTCGATGGGAACCTGCAACAGTATCCCAACTTTAGAGCCGACGTACTGTGCGCACTGCAACTGCTGCATAAAGACTTTAGAGATGAACAAGAGAGAGTGGGGTTCATCATGTCCCATCTGCATGGGGATGCGAGAGCATGGCTACGCAATTTATGGAGAGATAAGGATCCGGCGCTACAGAATGCAGATGCCTTTATTAAAGCAATGGATGGGTGTTTTTTATCAAGTATTGACGTGGATCTTGCACGGAAGGAGGTGCATGGGCTGAGACAAGGGAGGGCCAGCGTCAGGCAGTACCATGCCCGCTTTTTCGCCTTGGTCAGTGCCCTGGAATGGGACAGAGATTCGGCTCCTGTAAGAGACCTCTTTTGGGAGGGGCTGCATAACTCGATCAAAGATGAGATCGCCAGGGGGGAGAGACCCCGAACCACCCAGGAGGTCGTTCAGAGGGCACTGGCAGTGGGGGTGAGGCTGGAAGGACGTCCGTGGAACAGGGACGAAGGGCGTGGAGGGCGCGAACCAGCCGGGGGCCCCTCCTTCTTTCCCAGGGAAGCAGCGCGGGCGCAATCCACGCCTCCGCCAGGAGGAGGAGCCGAACCTATGGAGGTGGGAGGTGCAAGGGCTCAGTCAGCAACCAGAGCCCTAGCACCAGCAGCAGTGAAAGCGAAGCCTCCTAGAGGGAACAGGAAGTGTTACGTCTGTGAGGAGCCAGGGCATATGGCGAAAGAGTGTCCCCAGAGGCCCCACAAGCTCACTGCAGCCTCAGCAATGGTGACTGCAGCAACACAGCAAGGAGGACCACAGCAGGGAAACGAGGCTGTCTGGCTGGAGGAAGAGGCACTGGGGCCCAGCCAGACGTGTTAGTGACGCAGTCCCCAGCGATTTTACAGCCCGTGAACCCCCTCCCGCCCAAACCAGTAGTGAGGCTCACAGCGTCTCTCCAACTGCCCAATGGAATCACCATGGACGTGCCAATCACCATTGACTCAGGCAGCAATGCGGACTTTATAGGGCAGGACTTTGTCGACAGGCACGCTGTGCAGTTGCTGCCGGCCACACTGCCCCTGCAGGTTGTCACGGTGGATGGCAGGGAGCTGCTCGGGGGGCAAGTGGTGAAGCAGACGCCACCAATGGTGATGCGACTTGGGAATCACAGAGAAATCATCAGCTTCAACGTCACTCGACTATCTGACACGCCCATTGTATTGGGCATGAGTTGGCTGGACAAGCACAGCCCAGCGATGGCTTGGTACCAGAGGCAGCTGACCTTCGGCTCTTCCTTTTGTGCTGAACACTGCATCGTGCCCAGGCAGGAAGGAGAGGAAGAGGAGTCACAGCTGCTACTAGGCACGCTGCAAGCGATTCCACACAAGTACGCTGAATTTTTGGAAGTTTTCTGCGAGAAGGAGGCAGACAGGCTACCCCCTCACAGACCATATGACTGCAAAATTGACCTGCTGCCGGGGGCGGCGCTGCCTAAAGGGAAACTGTATTCCATGTCAGAGGACGAACTGCAGGAACTCAAAGAGTTCATTGACCATAATTTGCAACGCGGCTTCATCCGGGAGTCCAGGGCAGTGGGGGGCAGTCCCGTATTCTTTGTTAAGAAGCGGGACACGCCCCAGAAAAGACTGGTAGTGGATTACAGGATTTTGAACAGTCTGACTAGGCCATCGGACTTCCCCATGCCCCGTATTGACGACCTCCTCGCAAAGGTACGGAAGGGCAGAGTGTTCACCAAGTTGGACCTGCGGGGGGCGTACAACCTCATTCGCATGCGGGAAGGAGATGAGTGGAAGACAGCCATGTTCACGCCACTGGGGACCTACGAATATAGAGTTATGCCTTTTGGATTGCAAAATGGCTCCCACGTTTTTCAAGCGTTTATGCATCACGTGTTGGCTGGACTTCTCTACAAGACGTGCGTCTGTTTCTTAGATGACATCCTGATCTTTTCGGAGTCGCAGCAGGAGCATGACGGACACGTCAAGGAAGTGCTGAGCAGGCTAAAGCAACATAGGCTCTACGCCAAGCTGGAGAAGTGCCAATTTGACGTGCCGGAGGTGGATTTTCTGGGCTACAAGCTGTCTGACAAGGGGCTCGCCATGGACAGCGCCAAGGTTCGGGCGGTGTTGGATTGGAAGAGTCCGCGCAACCGGAAGGAGGTCCAACGGTTTGTCGGCTTTGCGAACTTCTATCGCAAGTTTATCAAGGGCTTCGCGATGCAGACAGCGGCCATCACTGACACGCTTAGCTCCAAGAAGAAGAAGTTCGTTTGGACAGCGCAGGCGGAGCAGTCCTTTCAGGCACTCAAGCGTCTCTTCGCGTCGGAAGAGCAGCTGCTTCATGTCAACCCCAGCAAGCCGATGAGGGTGGAGACAGACGCCTCGGACAGAGCCGTGGGGGCGGTCCTGTTGCAGAAAGACCCGCAGGGGGTGTGGCGACCGGGAGCGTTTTACTCCAGGAAGCTCAGCAAGTCCGAACAGAACTACACCATCTGGGACAGGGAGTTGCTGGCCATTCACGCAGCGTTCAAGGCGTGGAGGCACTTTCTGATCGGCGCCAAGCACACGGTGCAGGTTTGCACGGACCACAAGAATCTAGAGCACTGGCGCACGGCACAGTTCCTGAACCAGAGGCAGATACGTTGGGCTGAGTTCTTTGCAAACTTCGACTTCCGAATAGAGTATGTCCCGGGGGACACCAACATCATGGCAGACGCTCTCTCCCGTAAGCCACAGTATCTGGAGGACGCAACGCCAGCGGCCGCCATGCACATCTTCGCACCAGCAGTGTGGGCGTGCGCCGCGGCGACCGTGGACCTAGAGGCGGTGCGACGTGCGTTGCAGGAGGACTCCTTCGCACAAGCAAAGATGGCAGAGGTGCAAAGGGGCAAGGCAGCGGCCGACGGTTTCCGGCTACGAGATGGATTGCTCATCCGAAAAGGGGCCATCTACGTGCCGGGAGACGAACTTCGAGCCAAGGTGCTGCAGCAGCTGCACGACGCGCCCACGGCCGGGCACTTTGGCAAGGAGAAGACGGTGGAATTAGTAGCCAGGGATTTCTGGTGGCCTGGAATGAGAGGGGAGGTCGCAGACTACGTGGCGAGGTGCGACACCTGCCAGAGGGCCAAACCAGTGCACAAACCGCCGGCCGGACTGTTGGAACCGCTGCAAACTCCGGTCGAACCTTGGGAAAGGGTGGCTCTGGACTTTGTCACGGATCTGCCCAGCTCAAGGGGCAAGACGGCAGTGCTGGTGGTGGTGGACCTGTTTTCCAAGATGGCGCATTTCATTCCGTGTGCGAAGGTGGCCACGGCGGAGCAAACCGCCAAACTGTTCATAGACCACGTGTTCAAGGTTCATGGTCTGCCACGGTCTATTCTGTCCGACCGGGGGCGGCAGTTCATCTCGAATTTCTGGCAGAAGCTGATGGGCTTCCTGAACGTCAAGATCAACCTGGCGTCGGCGAGACACCCGCAGACCAACGGGCAAGCGGAGCGGGTCAATGCCATCATGCAGCAGTACCTGAGATGTTATGCAAATCAACAGCCTGCGACGTGGGTGGATTACCTACCGCTTGCCGAGTTCGCCTACAACAACACGAAGCACGTGTCCACGGGGGTCACGCCGTTCTTCGCCAACAACGGGAGGCACCCCAGAACCTTCCCGGGACTGGAAAGAATGGGGGAGGGGGAGCCGCAGACAGCAGATGCGTTCGCGTCGGAGCTGCAGGAGGTCCACGATCAGCTGAGGCGCCACCTGGAGCTGGCCAAGCACGCATACAAGGTACAAGCGGACAAGCACAGAAGGGTTGGAGAAGAGCTCCACGTGGGAGACTGGGTTTGGTTAGCAGCCCACGCAGTGCCGGCCAGGTCGTTGGCCAAGAAGAAACTAGGGCATAAGCAACTGGGGCCCTACCAAGTCGAAGAGCAGGTCAACCCGGTAGCTTTCAGACTGGCACTTCCGGAGGGTTCCAGAATGCATCCGGTATTCCACAGATCGGTGCTCACTCCCTACAAGGCACCGCACAGGTTCCAGGAACCCGGAACAGCGCCGAGTCCGGTCAGAGACAGAACAGGGCACGCGGAAGTGGCACAGAAGGAGCGCATCAACGAAGTCACTGAGATTTTGGACTCCAGATGGGGGGAAGAGGGGGTAGAATACTTTCTCGCCAGGGAGGGCACCCCGGCCAGTGCGAACAGCTGGGTGCCGGGCTACGCCTTGGACGAACCTCTCCTCAAAGACGAGTTTCATGCCCTCTTTCCCCATAGACCTATGCCAGCAGAATATTTTGACGACTGGCTTTTCACGCCCACACTTTCGGCCAGCACTTTCCGGGGGTTCGACTCGGACGAGGACCCGACACAAGACGTCCGTTCCCCGGAGGGGTCACCCTCGGGATCTGCATCAGAACCCTCGTATTGGTGGGACGATAGGCCAGAGGAGCAGTGGCGCAGACGGTGGCTGGAAGGCCCAGGACGAGCAACACCGACAGGAGGAAGTGAGGGAGAGACGGACATGGACGTTTTCGGGGACGACCCTGGTTTCGAGCACGGCGGCACAGAGATGGAAGCGGAGGTGACTGTCGTCGACGAGAGCGGGGAGGAAGACCCGGGAGACTTCAGATGGAGGCCTGCCACGGGAAGCGACCGATACCCGACGTTCGTCCCTTTGCAACAGCAGCCCCCAGCTCCAGCACCGGAAGGAGGGGAGGGGGGAATGGGGGGCTTCGAGGGGGGGATGGATGTCAGGGGTTTAGGAGCAGAAGCACGGGCAAGGGAGGAAACAGAGAGCGAAGGGGAGGAGGCAGAAGAAAAGATGAGTGACGACGACGACCCGAGATCTCCTAGTCTTTCCAGTGAATCAGAGGATTCACAGAAAGGAGCACCAGTGGCGAGGGCAAGGGGGGAGTCTAGGGGGGCACCCCAGGAAGACAGAGCCAGAGAGGACTCAGGGGGGAGCAGCTGGAAATCGGGACCAGCGTCACCGCCAGGAAGCAGGGAAGAGGAAGGGAGCCAGGGGGGAAGCGCTGGCAGCTCACCACAGGAGGGAGGACATGAGTCAGGAGTGGCCACACCTCCACAGGAGGGAGGACATGAGTCGGGGATGGCCACACCTCCATCGGGGAGCGAAGAAACGGTTGAGAGGAAAGTGGAAGGTTGGGCGCGCGCGCCAAGTTCAAATGCAGAGGAAGGCGGCGCAGTAAGCAGCCCCGAAAGAGAGCCAGGTCCTAAAGCCCGGCGCAAGGAGGCAGGAGGGTCTGGGTCAGCGTCAGAAGAATCCCGGAAGGAAGAAGCCCCGGGGGGTAGAGGGACCCAGAGGAGGACAGTCAGGAGGAAAAGGTGGAGCAAGGCTAGGATATTAAGTTGGTGCACACAGGGCGGAGACTCAGACGGAGCTTCGCCGACCTAGCTACTAGGCGTAGAGTTGCGCGCAGCAGCGTGAGAATGGAAACTGTAATTCAATAAAGACTTTTACTTAATGACCGCTGGCTAGCGTGATCCTCTGTGAGCTAGGATCTTCAAGCAGCTCTGACACATACGATTGGAATGAAGCTGAAGCACATACATCAAGTAATGTTCAAGAGATAAGACTGCTGATTAATGGATCTCTGTGACCGGGAGTGACGGATGGATAAGTAAATCTTCTGATGAATCACCACTAGGAGACTGTATGTTTGGAATGAAGGGGGCTGGAGGAAAAAACTTTTTTTCCCTTTACATGATGTGATATTAATAACCCTTCACCCCAGATAGAAATAAGATCGTTGCGTTTTTACTAAGCACAAGCAGGAATTCAAGAACTGTGTGGGATGGATTATAACAGGAGAGAGGATTGGTGAACGGTGAGAAAGAGGAAAATTTTTATGATGCAGTTAAAAAATGGCGTCTCGCCAAGACAGGCTTGCCGGAGAAAGATGGACAGGGGGAGGAGAATCAGGATCATTCGAAAGAGAAGGAATGTTGGAACGCAAGCTTGACCTGACAGAGCCTCCTGATTCATTTGATTTATTTGGCAAGCCTGAGAAAAGTAAAGGACAGACCGAAGATTAATTTTTTTTAATGGAGGCTGTCCCTGAGCGATATGATCTTTGGAGAGTACAAAACCCACACAGAGGATGCCTGTTTACAATCTGCTTGTGAAAATTATCAGAGATCGCAAAGAAAGGAATATACGATAACAACAAAAGAAAGAAAGTAATAAAGGACTATCTGGATTGAACTGGATAGAACTGTCTAATTAAGGCAGTAATATAAGTGATGTTTGGACTCGTTCGGAGTTTTGGACTCGTGTGGAGCTTGATGTATGGGTACCCCCAACAAAATTTAAAATTTGGCTGTATAATTTGGAACTAATGTGATTTGGATAATGTGATGTGATTGGCCTGTTAATAAAAAATATTTTTTAAAAAAAATTTAAAAAGGAAAAGGAGGACTCAGGGAAAGGAGCAGCATTGCATAGACAGCCCTGTGCCCTGAGCTCCATTGGCCAAACATGTCACATTGTGGGAAGAAAATGCCTCCTCCTTCAGACAAAAGCCATGCGAAGCTTCACTTTCAATAGCAATGATCCAACTCCCCAACATAAGGCTGGGAGGAAATATGCCTCATAACATCAACCCTTTATACCACCATCTGAACATGCATTACTTAAACAAAGCCCCATTGGAGTCACCCTCTTTTAGAAGAGTAGAGAACCAGGCTGGCCCCACCATTAGGCAGATGAAGTAACAGTCTCAGCCAGAAACAGATACTGAACAAGAGTGGCAGTTGTCTTCCGGCTGTTCCTGCTCGGCTGTCTAGCCATTCCTGTCTGTTTGAGGACAGAGCTATGTGTGAGACACAGTCTGTCTCATGCCCCTAAGCTCAAGTGTGGTAGAGGTTGCTATTCTGAAGCAGTATTTTGTATGTGCAAGAGAAGAGGATGCCATATTGTCTTTTGCCTCAAGCAGCAAAATACCTGAGGCTGGGCCAGATACCCAGTGCCTTCAATTTTATCCTCATAATACCCATTGCAAGTGAAACGTATTTCCAAGCAGATATGTATTCAAAAGGAGAGCTCTGCAATTTGATCACCATATTTGTTAACGTGCCACAATCCATTTTTGCACGCAATCCATTGTATGATTGTAGCAGAAGCTCTTTTAATGTCTTGGCTCAACGTTCACTGCTCCTTTTTAAGACAGAAATGCACAGTGCTCTCCCTCTCTCCCTCCCTCTTTCATTCTCTTCCGCATCTGGCAATAAAGCTGCTGATACACTTATAAGCTTGCAATGGAACAAGTCTTTGCATACTTTATGCAATGTTTCATCTTGCATTTTGAGCGTGGAGAAAGCAAAGGCACTCTTGCAGTCCCTGATTTGCATAATCATTTTCAAACTGGAGATGTCCACAAAGGAAAATCATCTGTCTTCCTAATGACTTCCCCTTCTCTCTCACTCTCTTTTCTTTGCATATTTTCTGAATTGGTTTACTTTCCTGTTCATCAAGTTTGTTGGTGCATACCAAATGTGGACACCAGATCACACTATCAAAAGGAATACAAGAGTTGAGTAGAGAGGCAACCAATCTGTGGTCCAGTCTATGGTGTTCTGTTGCCCACAGATACCACCACTTGCAGTCTTTGCTTATTTAACTTCAAACCCATTGGGAAAGATGATGACTTGCCTCCTACTTGGGTTGCTGTTGGTGCAGTGGAGCAGTGCGACCATCCTAACCCTGGTGTTGCTGCAACTAATGTAGATGGAGCAGGGCAGAGCAGAAGCAAGGTCAGGACTTCACAGATTCACCAGCAGAGCCAATCCAGTGTGTCCAGCTCTGCCCCACCACACTGACCACTACCACACTTAGGTCTAGGTGCAAGAATTATTATTAGACAAGCCAAGTTAAAAAAACAAAACTTTAGGTAATACTTTACAAAGAGGAAGTATTATTGCAGAAACTTGGCTGTCATATTGCTACTGAAAAACAGGATCTCCCACAGTTTTTTCACCTCGATGTTTTCTGTGTAAAGGGCAAAGTAGTGGAAATGACAGGCTGGATGTTCTCAAATGAGAAGTGTTTCATAGCTGAGGAGTGTTAGGACTCCATACTTTTTTTTTCTTTTTCTTTTTGAAAAAAGAGCTATCAGTGACATGTTTTTAAGGTCAATGTGCAATATCTCTTCCACGCGGTCCTGAGAAGTCAGATTAGTCCTTTCAGTGGTAACCTTTCCTGCAATGAATATGTTTGCTTCCCTGTCATTAAAATTCACCCCCTCTGTTTGTGATCCTGACAGCTTGTAAGATTAAATTTCCCATATATTGATTTGGATGTTCTACCTCTGTCAGGTTTTGATCACTAGAAACACAATTTTCCTTGTGTTGAGATAATGTATGGTGGATGTAGAACTAAACTCAAGTAACATTTTTTTTTTCAGAGAGAGCCTTTCTTCTGACTGACAAGTGTTTGTTCACCTACAACAAGTGAATTGCAGTGCAGAGTGTACCCGTTCTATATTATCCACATTTGCACAGCACACGTATATATATTGGTGAAATTCAAATGGGATTAGGGCTTTAGTACCTTTAGTGCAGATGTAGGGAAGCTCTGGCTCTCCAAAAATGAGAAAAGGGGAATGAGTCAAAATTCTCTCATCTACACTACTATTAAATGTATAGAAGCTATGCCATCATTTGCACATTGCAATTTTTGTTTTGTTTTAATACATCTCTCTTTTGAGATTAGTTTTATAAAATTCCAGCTCAGTGCTTTTCTTTACCTTCAACCCCAAAGACCCTGAACTATATCAGGGACCACTTTACAAAATTTGGGATGTGATTTTCCTGAGGACTTTTTTAAAAATTGAAAATGTACACATACATGTGGCAACCTGCATTGAAGACTGGAGAAATGAAAAACTGGGTGAAACAGAAATTGACAGATTCACCCATCCCTAACACCAGGTCATTTCAATGTCTGGTTTGCTCCCTAAGATCAGTGGCGTAGCGTGGGGGGTGCAGGGGGGGCTGGCCGCACCAGGCGCAACATCTGGGGGGGCGCTCCACGGGTTAGGGGGCGCAAATTACTTGCCTTGCCCCGGGTGCTGACAACCCACGCTATGCCACTGCCTAAGATAAGCCCAACAGTTCTGTGAATTAGGTGAAGAGGAGGAGGGGAAAGGCAGCTCTTAAGCATTTGTTTGCCATTCACATTTTTACTGCAGCACCTCTTGAGCAGCTGTGAAGATGTAGTTAAACAAAGCTCTTCTCACACTAAAGTGTAAACAGAGCCCAGTCATGCTAATATCTCCCTTGTGTATATTTTAGGAGAGGAGCCTAGACACACAAAATAAGCATTAGCACATTCTCACTTATTATGATCCACAATTAAGAGTGAAGTACATAGCAGCTTTTGTTACAAAAGATTCCAAATGGCTACCAAATAATGTGGATTAAAAATGTGCCTGTGCGCATTAAAAATGTGCAAGTGCACGTGTGCACATGCATGACTATTTAATAACATTATGCCAAAAAAAGTGAACAGCTATATAATGTGTGTTTAATACCTTCTAGTCCCCTTTCATTCTTACTTATTTCTTCGTTGAAAACACCCATGCATGCTATCTACAGGAATTACTCCCATATACCATACTTACGTGACCACCCCTTGCATTCACACACCATGCTGACAAATATAAACAATATCATTTCATGCATTATGCAGGCATAAAGGCAAATTGGTCAAGTGGTACACATGGAACTTTATCATGCCATGATTCCAAAACAAGTGCAACTTCAGCGGGTCCTTGCCTTGTAAGGTAAGGTAAAGGACCCCTGGATGGTTAAGTCCACTCAAAGGTGACAATGGGGTTGCGGCGCTCATCTTGCTTTCAGGTGGAGGGAGCTGGCATTTGTCCACAGACAGCTTTCAGGTCATGTGACTAAACCACTTCTGGTGCAACGGAACACCGTGACAGAAACCAGAGCATACAGAAACACTGTTCACCTTCCCACCACAGCAGTACCTATTTATCTACTTGCACTGGTGTGCTTTCAAACTGCTAGGTTGTTAGGAGCAGGGACAGAGCAACAGGAGCTCACCCTGTCACGGGGATTCGAACCACCAACCTTCTGATCAGCAAGCCCAAGAGGCTTAGTGGTTTAGACCACAGCATCACCTGTGTGAATCTGAAGCACTATTAGGAAAACAAATGCTCTGGTCCTCCTATTGACGTGCATCAAGAAGCCAAAACAGCCGTAACTCACACAACCCTATTTTTCTCCATTAAAAATAAATAAATCTGTTGTTGATTTGATGTGAAATCCACTCTCAAATTTTAGCCAAATCATGTCTCTCCTGCAGCCTTTTAGTTCAATAACCACAAAAAGCAAGAGGATCAACTCACCTATAAGTAAGTCACTGGAACATAATATACCTTATACCAGGTCAGACTGTTTATCCAGTTATCAATATTGTCTACTCTGTCCCAGTACAAAGTTGCCCATTCTTTTATTATTTAGGCTTTAAATTAGGTATGATGAACCTTTGGCCTTTCAGTTTTTTCCCATCAGCCTTAGCCAGCACAGCCAATTGTCAGTGGTGATGGGAGTTGGAATCCAACAATAGCTGGAAGATCATCTCTCTGTCGATGTAACAGATTCTATCTATAGCAAGAAAATCCAGGGGATGAGTAGCTTCATGTCTCCTTCTGAACATCATCTCCCACTTTTTGGGGGGGCTATTGAAACCCAGTTGTCAAACTACAGGATGCAAAGGGGTTCAAAGGTAACAACCAAGCTGTTAGCAGGTGCTTAGAGCAGCTGGAGTCATGGAGCCACCTGCTACAGCATTAGCTGTAATTAACAAGCTTATCATTAATTGCCTTACATGATCGTCCAGATCAGCACATGGGGAGCCTTTGCTCACATCTTGACAGTCTTCCCCAGTTGAGAACATGTAAAGTGGGGGAAATTCACCAATATATTTCTTGCTTCATTCACACCTGGCAGAATCACTACAACAAAGTTAACCAAGCATTCTCAATACAACGTCGCCATAACATTCAACAGGCTTGTCACATGGAGTACACACTGTCTTTCCAACACAGGGACTGCACCTAGATCAAAGGACTCAGCTAAACATAAAGGTGCCACAAAATTGTTGGTTTTCCTGTAACAGAATATGGATGCAATTCCTCCTGCTGCGTCAACATCCCTGCAGCAACAGAAAGGTGGGGCAGGATGATCAGGCCCAGATTGGGCCCAATGCTCTTGCATGATGGATTCTGAGCCAGTTCAGCCTCACCCCTTCCTGCCCTCACTTACACCTCGCTCACACACACAAAAATCAGTTCTCACTACAACCAACCAAAGACACCAACCACACCCTAAGCCACACCCAACCTCTCTCATCACCAAGGAAATACAACAAGTGAATAGTAAGAGAACCCATACGAGTAACGCTGACACAACCCCTCAAACACTAAGTAGAATAATAGAAGCATAACCACCCAACCCCACCCCACTCGCCACTCCCCTCTTCCCTCCTCCTCCTCCTTCTTCCTCCTTCTAATTGTTTTAACCAATTCATAAACCAATAATCAAAAATAAAAAAATTCCTTCCAGTAGCACCTTAAAGACCAACTAAGTTAGTTCTTGGTATGAGCTTTCGTGTGCATGCACACTTCTTCAGACACACTGAAACAGAAGTTGCCAGATCCTTCTATATAGTGAGAAGGTGGGGAGGGGTATTACTCAGAAGGGTGTTGGGAATGGGTGATTGGCAGATAGCTGAGATAAGGCACCACATTGAGCCGCATGAAATGGAAGTCCAAAAAATAAATAAATCTCTGACTATGGCAGACCAACCTATCTGTAACATAAACCAATAACTTATACATTGACCACTAATAATGAAAACTACCTTGTAGATATGTTTCCACCTTTATTATGCTATTTTTGTGATATAGAAATGACATGAGAAAACTTGGTTTACTAATTTGTATAACATTATTCCTGTTTATAAACCCCAATTACATACATACATATGTACATACATAATTGCCTGTTTCAGGACTCTTGCCTGCCTGCCTGCCCATTTGACAGCCAGTGAGAAACCAGCCTAGCCAGGATAGCTGGACAGAAAACATCTTCACACATTCTAGCACCCAACCCGAAAAAGCCTGACATAAGAGGGGGTGGTTGGACTATTCTGCTGCCCACAGGTGTCAAATTGGGGATCACAGCTCTCGTGAACACTTCCATGAGTTAAAAAAAAACCATAGGGGTGATGAAAAATTACGGGGGTTGGTGCATTTGACTGGAGACAAGACAATAGGCTGTTGTTTTTTTAACAGAGTTGTAAAAGTGGTTTGAAATATATCCCGCCCCCATAGAACATACATTTCTTTTAAGCTACTGTCTCCTCTGGCCAAACAGATTTTTCAGGTTTGAGAAAGAAGACAAAGTACCATAACTTGGAGCAACCATTTACTGCCTGTATAGTTCAAAGAAACCAGAGATATTTCCTCCTCTGAGGCAAATAGCTGCTTGATTGAAATGTGAATACTGCTCCTAACATCCCATATATATTTCCCCCTTCAATATTAGGGCTAAAAATTCTCATCTAATGTAAAACGCACTAGAGATAAACCTGGTGTTACCTCTGACTGCAAGATTAATAAAGCTGAATTTAAGAAAAAAGTTACAGCATCCTGAATTAAGTAAAACTCTTCACATGGACAGCTTCCTGTACACTCAATGCCACAGTATGGGGGGGGGGATCTATTTCCTCCCACCCTGCAAAGGTGGGTTAGGGGACAGGCATGAATGGTGGTAGTATATACTCATTTTTCAGGAACTAATGTCATAAATCCAGTTACAGATAGGTAGCCAATGTCTGAACAGAGACATTGGATTCTTATCTCATTATACATGACTAAGCCATTTTTCACCTTCTCACCCCTTGCCTTTTCCTGTAAGACCTATTGCAGTCGTCAAGAGTCGTCAACAGGCTCATCTCAGCTATCTGGCAATCACCCATTCCCACCACCCTTCTGAGTAATACCCCTCCCCACCTTCTCACTATATAGAAGGATCTGGCAACTTCTGTTTCAGTGTATCTGAAGAAGTGTGCATGCACACGAAAGCTCATACCAAGAACTAACTTAGTTGGTCTTTAAGGTGCTACTGCAAGGAATTTTTTTATAATGTCATAAAGAAAGCTGAATATTTGGGTGGAAGCTTTAACTGGCCACCTGTGCCCCAGCATGGTGTAGCGGCTATAGTGTTGTGATTAGGTCTTGGGAGATTCAAAAACCCCACTCAGCCACAAAAATCATGATGTTCCCTTAAGCTTAAAGAACTCCTCCAAACTAAACGTGATCCATCTTGTATAAATGTGGAAGGGATCATTATTAGCAATGTTGTCGCCCGCACCAGAAAACAGGATTCTGTATAGCTTTTGTTTCCATTTACATGGAGGGTGAGTGCACTGGTTTCTCTTCTGTGATTAAAAGATTTTATGTGTGTTTCCCCCCAACATTCCCCCATCAATTGACGAAAAAAGAAATTACACTGGGAAATTATCAAAGGGGAGAGAACTTTTCAGTGAAATTCCCATGAATGCGCTGCAGGATTGGTGCTATTGTTCTTTTACTTTTGGTGTTAAGTTGTGGGTGAACATATCAGATGACACAGCAATTCTTCAAACAGCTCTTGTTTATTCACAGGCCAGAACAGAACTGAACTGAAGGGTTCAGCCAGCCTGCTTATATAGAGCTCAACTAGAACGCAACAGTAACCATTTTCTGTAACTATCCAATCACTGAACGTCACTTTCCATCCCTTATTTGCATATGTGGACCTGAGTGAAAACTATCTACAGTATCCCCCTGCTGGCCCAGGGTGAGAATTTCAGTACATAACATTTGGGATGGCTGAAGAGTGTTCATATGTATCCTTTCTTTCAGTCTATAACTATTGCTCCAGCATTCTGCACTCTGCAGCCTTCCGAGGTTCCTAAAGTCAAGGGGAGGCAACCCCTTCAACGGTGCTTTTAGAGATCAGGAAGCGCAAAAAGCTTGGAGAGGTTTCAGAACACTGAAGAAAGGAAGTCATATACCAGACTCTTGACGGCCTTCACAATGATAAAGTAACCTCAAAACCCACTGGAATTCTAAAGAGCCCTGAGAATGATATAGGGAAAAAAAACCCGGAGGCTTCTTTTGCATGGAAAGTAAACCTTGGGTAAATTGAAGGGCAGATTTCAGCATGGCACTAGTCTATGTACTTCAGGGATATCCCAAAAGCTGTGCTGCGATCATGTGCACTAGGAGACTTTGAACAAGTGGGAAACTTTGTGGCTGGCATGTTACTGCTTAAGAAGCTGGGGGAGGAAAAAACAGATTGGGGTTCTGATTCACTTCATTTTTTTAAAACAGAATGTTAAAATGCAATCTTTAGGAAAATCAATGATTGGTGCCAGTCACTGAACTCTTGCCACCTGCATGCTGGGGATTTGAGCAGTGATTAATGTGCACAGGGCACGCAGGCTGGCGCCTACTCAAAAAACATGTTTAGTTTTATAATTTGGAGATAGTAGATGATGACCATCCTTCAAAAAAGCCATAAGAGATTAGGATTATAGATAAACTCCTCATTAGTTCCAGCCATGTCAGAAGCTGATGAATGACACAGAGCCAAAGCAAATGACCAGAGATTAAAAGTTCAGTCAGTGGCAAATGTAGCCAAAATGCAGGACTGATGGAGAAGAGCAGCTAATTTCAGGACCTTGGATAAGATGTTCTTGCAAAGTTCAACAGTCCTGGCTGCCTTTTTTTTGTGCCCCAATGTTTTCTTCTACCAGGATTTATAAAACTCCCACTGACACTCTGCTAATGCACTCCTGCAGCACACCTACTTTACCACCGATGAAAATCTGTAATTACTAGAGACTTTGCCCACGGGTTATAATTGATTTGTCCCCATGAATGAGTGATAAACATCTATGTCGATGCCATAATTAATGTTGGGCATTTGATTTTAAAAAATTAACTGTTGGCATTACAGGCAAACCGATAGTACCCAAGAGATATTTATTTGAATAATATATAAACGGATCTCTCCAAAAGCACTTGGAAAGAGTGTAACAAGCTTAAGGGGCTGATGATGAAATGGGAAAATTGGAATAAGGGTATGGTTTTTCTATCACCAATTAATAGGCAACAAGAAATTTACAACAGTTCTTGCACAGAACCTAATTCATTTATATGCAACTACACTAAGGGGCAAACTACACAGTATATGCAGTTCAGTGCAACTTTCCATTTTTCTTCTCAAAGTTGCTCTTCCATATGCCTTTCTTCCTGCAGGAGAAAAGATGTGTGTGTGTGTGTGTGTGTGTGAGAGAGAGAGAGAGAGAGAGAGAGAGAGAGAGAGAGAGAGATTCCAGAGTGGCACAATAATTATAATATAATATAATATAATATAATATAATATAATATAATATAATATAATAATTTATTATTTATACCCCACCCATCTGGATGGTTTCCTCAGCCACTCTGGGCGGCTTCCAACAAAGTATTAAAATACAGTGGTCTGTTAAACATTAAAAGCTTCCCTAAATAGGGCTGCCTTCAGATGTCTTCTAAAACTCTGGTAGTTGTTCTTCTCTTTGACATCTGATGGGAGGGCGTTCCACAGGGCGGGCACCACTACCGAGAAGGCCCTCTGCCTGGTTCCCTGTAACTTGGCTTCTCGCAGTGAGAGAACCACCAGAAGGCCTTCAGCGCTGGACCTCAGTGTCCGGAATCACATAGTGAACATGACTACATCAGAATGCTATGCAGTGGGTCACAACTGCTGTGCGATGACATCATTCAATGAAATAATTGTGATGCAGAGCAAGAAAGGGCAGTTTAAAGGAATCGTTAAATGTTTTCATAAGGAGCACTGAAAAACTATCAAGAAAAGGAGGCATTTTTGACACTTTTGAAAATTGTTGTGAGAAATTATGTATAGTGTTTGTTCCACCCTAGTCAAAATCAAGCCCCTCATTTCTGCTGGGATACAGCCTCTTTCATTGTAGACTTTATATGAATCAGAAAGATAACAAATGGTGCCTCGACCTAAGTCACTTGTGATCTATCTGCAAGCAAAAGTGTTTTCAAGCCACTCAGCAGTCTGCGTAGCAGTCACAAATCACTGGCTTTACTTATTACAGACTCAGCACTCTTAATCTTTTTTTTTCTTCCAGTCAACAAATTAACAGAAACTTTATGCATTAGCTTGAGGTAGCAAAGGGAGCTGAAGCTTGAAGCATGTAGATCATGTCTTGCCTTTCACAAGATGCTTGTCTATTACCTTTTAGTTGCTAACCTTTGTAATTTTACTTTATTGTCATGGAGGAACAGAATGAGTAAGTATATTGGCCATCAGGATTTTGTAATGGGAGTCAGTTAGACAATAGAGATGACTTGAAAGCCTTTACTGATTTATTTTGAAATTCTCTGGTTTCCAAGTAAGTTAACAGGAGGAAAGTAACAGAACAAAATGGATTTTTCAAATCTAAGCCAAAGTTAGTTTGCAGAGTTTTCCTTTCATTTTCTTTTCCAAAGTTATTGCTGGCACCTGATTAGACTTTATCATTGCACATCTAATTGTGAACGTATCTGATATTTCACCAAAGACTGACATTTCCTTCATGCCTCTGCTTCCATCTCCTGAGAATTCTGAGCATCACAGAGATGTCAGTGCAAATTCCCTCTGAAACTATCATGTTGTAAGGATTTGAGGTAAATACAGATCCCATGAAATAGAGATCTTAGTGACAGAGGAACACACTGCTGGCATCCTCATCCTGGGCTTATCAGCAAGTTATTCTACAATCCCAGTCTCTTGCAGCGTTATCTTTTGAGAGTCTATGGATTTTTTGTTAGGACTTTCTCACCCAAAGAAATGTTCAGATGTAGAGAAGAACCTAAGAAACTTGTAGGGCTGAGCCTGCATGAAGTAATTTTGATGTTTTTGTTATCCTGCCATCTTTATTACCTGACCAGCCTTATTAATTGTTTTTATTTTGTTTAGTTTCTTCCTTTCTTCCTTTCTTCCTTTCTTCCTTTCTTCCTTTCTTCCTTTCTTCCTTTCTTCCTTTCTTCCTTTCTTCCTTTCTTCCTTTCTTCCTTTCTTCCATGTTTATCTGGCCCTTCACCCTAACGCCGCTTAGCAAGTTACAACATCAGAACAGAATATAATCATAAACAATTAAATTAACTCAAAACTCTAAGACTAGCATCTCAGTTTTTATTTTAAAATATGTTTTAAGGAGATGGCTTTATTTTGTACAAACCTAAAATTGGATGTGGGCCTGGGACAGTGCTGACAAGTACCCAACCATTGTACTTACTGCTCTCCCCTTCTGTTTCAAAGTTACCAAAAAAACCAAACACCAACATTAAATGGGAAACTGGTATGGACGATAAAGGTGGAAGATGAACCTTGGCCCTGAAGTCCTCAGACTCTTAAGGCTCTGCTAGTAAGTACGCCTGATGTTAACCACCAAGGCAGAAAAGATGGCACTATGAGTGATCATCTGCCAATGTTCCACAAGCTCTCAGGTATCCTCATCAGTTCTGGTTACAAAACTTCTGTTGATGCACACTAGAATTACAGTAGCTTCCTTAGTTGCCACATTGCAGTGCTTAGATCCTTTTCACATGCGCTTCTGTCATCCTATATTTGGCTACCCAAGACTTCCTGTCTAACTAGCTCTATTAGCTACCTACTATCTCTAGTAAAAGTATTTTTGTTAGCTTTTGGTCCAGTTCTGCACTATGTTTAGATCCTATTGGAACCTGCTGCTGTCTTCTAACATTTAAGCGACTCATTCAGTTTGACGCACCTGCAATTTTGATTAGCATCTCCCCCACTCCTTCACTCAATCCATTTGCATGTATAATTATGCTAAACCACACTGGGCCATAACAGAACCCTGTGGCACACCCTTGCCCCTTCTTTCCAGGTTAATGAAGATCCATGCTAAATTTTATTTACTTAGCTATTAATTGTTTCACAACATAGTTCTCTGCCCTAAATGAAAAAGCCAAACAGCAGGAAGGAGCAGAGGAGCACCTGGATCGATACAAAAGCAGCGGGTCTTGCTTTATGTTTTAAAAGGTTATTTATGAGCATGGAAACCAGTTATTTATCTCCTACTCATTCTCTTCACAGCACAGCACAGCCCTACACTTTTTGGAGGATAGATTATTTTCCAATGACATATCGTGATGGAGGTATTGATTGCCTAATCTCTCTGTTACAGCACAGGACATAAGCAATGACATTTCCCCGAGAACTGTTGGGGAAGAAACAAAGGCAGTGCAAAACCACCCTCTGTCTCAACTTGATTGAGGTTCACAGCTCACCTATTCTGTTTTTTTTTCTATGCTCACATATCTGCTTGGCATTGTCAGCTGCTACCAAACTTTTTAGAATGCTAATTGGAAAAGCTGGCTGAAAATTTCTTGTGGGCAAGTGTCTAGGCTTCTGTCATCATCTGGAAGATCAGTAAAGGATTTGTGATTCTCATTAACAAGATAAACATTTCTGGAGTAGTCTGGACCACATTCCTAACCAATGAAGTCCTTGTAGCATAAACATTGTTTTTTTCTAAATGGAAGAAAAGAGCACATACCTGAGCATGCTATGGTCCCACTGAGGTTTAGCCTCACTGAATTTAATGGAATTTATATTTGAGGAAACATCTACAGTGTTCAATGTAGAGGCTTAAAGGTAGAGATGTGCTAGAAGAAGAAATTCTAGAACTCTCTTCTATGAACTGCTACAAAAGAACTAGTGTAAGAGGTTGTGTAAAGCTTTGTCTTAGGATACTTCTTAAGATAAAGATGTGCACACACAAGAACTCAGTTATGTGAACTTGCGCCAGTGCTTTGGACAGTTGGACATTTCATCTCATACCATTTCAGGTAAGGCCAACTCCAGCTTGGATCTGAAGGAGAACCCTGTATCAGAACATTTGAAACTTTTTTTTTTACCATTGGCTATCATGAAGAAATAAACAAAAAACTATAACTAAAAAAAAATTGTTTTGGTAGAAGTGGATAACATTTACTGTCATGGTACTGTGGGTTAAACCACAGAGCCTAGGGCTTGCCGATCAGAAGGTCGGTGGTTCGAATCCCCGCAACGGGGTGAGCTCCTATTGCTCAGTCCCTGCTCCTGCCAACCTAACAGTTCAAAAGCACGTCAAAGTGCAAGTAGATAAATAGGTACCGCTTCGGTGGGAAGCTAAACAGCATTTCTGTGTGCTGCTCTGGTTCGCGAGAAGTGGCTTAGTCATGCTGGCCACATGACCCAGAAGCTGTACGCCGGCTCCCTCGGCCAATAAAGAGAAATGAGTGCCGCAACCCCAGAGTCGGTCACGAATGGACCTAACGGTCAGGGGTCCCTTTACCTTTACTAGTCCCTGCTTATGGGATAAAGATCACTAAATTTAAGACAGACAGGCTCAGAATTTTGGGTGTAAAGTGCATTTAAAGTAAACTAGGAAGGACTTTCGGGAGAGGAAATGATGGATCGACTATCTTTCTGTCAGTTCTCTGCTGACAGAAGATAATTTCAGACCAAAGGTCTGGCTACCAAAGGACTGATCACAGGAGTAACCTCAGATGCTCTGATCAAAGCTGTTTTCTGCTCAGATGGGGGCTAAAACAACCCATACTTAGGGCCTTTACAAAGAAGCTGGCCTGGCTGCTTCAACAATGGAATCCTCCATTAGATCATACTGTAATCCTTGATGGATCTAGAAATTAGAAGGGACTCAGACATCATACAGCCTTACACACACATCCCTCCCCCCAAACCCCCCCACACCCCTCACAACATTACTTAACAACTAAAACTGAGGACAGGCACAAACAACAAATGTAGTAAATAAAAATTAGGGTGTATGGCACTGGAGTTTAGGAAAGGATTGGCCTGGATCAGAACAAGGAGGTTACCCAAGCAAAACACAACCACCATGGTCTCTGCAACTCTTTTAGAGGAGCTGCTGCTCCTAGGAGAACTATTTTGCAAAAGAACACTGAAAACAACTGAATAATTTATTGGTGTGTTATTTCAATAGCTTTCCCAAGAGTGCTGTGATTGTGGAGGGCACCTTCAATTTATGGAAATCCTGTGGGGAAAATGTATCTCATTTCAGCTGTCTGCTCCCTGCATTCTTCTGAATCTCTGATGCATCTCTGAAGAGTGGTGAGTTCTGGAACAGTCAAAAGTTGATGTACACCTCTTGTTGTTTAAAACGTTATAGGAAAGTGACTGTACAAGGCCTTGTGCCACTGGAAGCCCTATTCTAGAACTCATGCAAGGACCTTGCACAACTCTGGTCCTTAAAGCAAGGTAATAGGATAAGATCACAGAAAACAATACACCTTGGATTCAACCCTTTTGACTTATTTATGTCATTTTTTTTTTACTCCTCAGTACACTTTTTAAAGGGAAATATCAATTGGAAGGATTTTGTTTTGGGCATTTTAAAGTCCCAGTATTCTGGCAATTCAAATGACAAGTAATTTAATTTGGCTGCATGTGCACAGAAGCAATTTTGGGCCCTCATTATTATGCATCTATCTAGAATGCTTTGTGTATCCCTCAATTGGTACTCATCATTCACATTTTAATTTGTGTCTTCTCCCCCCCCCCCATGAAACTATACAATAATAAGCCTGCTCTACAATAAAAACAAATTACACGTGATAATCACAGAAGCTGTAAATTTAAAGGGGGGGACCCTCTGAATTAATCATTCACATAAAATTATTCAGTATTGCTGGAATTCTGGCATCTGAAATACATCCTACCACTTTCAACAAGTTTTTTTTTTTGTGTGTGATTATCTATCTGTCTATGGGCCTTTCCACATGTACCGTGGTGCCTCGCAAGATGAAATTAATTTGTTCTGCGAGTTTTGTCGTCTTGCGATTTTTTTTGTCTTGCGAAGCACGGTGTCGGGAAAGTTTTGGAAAAGCTTCAAAAATCACCAAAGTCTTTAAAAACCTCAAAAAAGGCTACCACACCGTGTTCTATGAGTTGCTCCTCGAAGTCAAGTTGCAACTGTATTAACAGTGTTAAGAAAACGGAAACAAACTTGCAAGACGTTTCCATCTTGCGAAGCAAGCCCATAGGGAAAATTGTCTTGCGAAGCAACTCAAAAAACAAAAAACCCTTTCATCTAGCAAGTTTTTTGTCTTGTGAGGCATTCGTCTTGCTGTTTGATTCAACATTTTAAAGAATGAATTTCTTGCTGATTGTCTACACATGCCATTGTGAGAGAGTGAGTGTGGGGGGCCTTATTTCCACCAATGGTGTTGCCTCAATTGTTCCAAAAAGCTAAACACTGTTAACTGATGCACTTATCTTTATGAAATTTGGTAGGGTTCATCACTTCAAAAAAGGGAGTCCATGCCTACAGTTTACCTCCAGTTGTGACAGGATAGGAAAGTAGTAACTAACTAACTATTTTTTTTTTTTTTAAAAAAAAAAACTTGCATGAAAATCCCTGGATGGACATTCCTGAAATTTTGGGAGCTTCGTGAACTGGTGGGGGTGGGTCATTTGCCTTCAAATTTCACCTACTTATGTGTCAAGGGGAAAAGTTATAGCCATTTTTAGATTTCCCACTATAATAAATGGGTAGCTGGTGAAAGAGAGCTTCAGATTTAGCAGATCAGATTTAGAGCTGCATAATAAATAAAATTGTAGTGTATCCAAAATAGGGCTGCTTCCAAATCCTACAAATACAAGGTAAATCTTGTAGTTGCTGCAAATGCAGATCCCAGCTTAATTACTTGCCAGTAAGCCCATAGAAACATGGTGCTCTGAAGTCCTCAACCGCACATCTAGTCAACTTAAAGAGCTTGAATTAGCACACTTTGCCATCACTTCAATGCTTTAGACATCAAGTTCTGCAGATTCTTATTCAATCTAATGTCTAGGCCTCTGAGGATTGACTTGACCTGGGAGAGCATCTGACACATCCAAAAAGATTGAAAAACCTTGTGTAGTTTATCCATCACTAGGACAAATCCATAGTTGGAGGACATGACCATTTGGCAGCTTGCTGAAGAGTTATTTCAACAAAGGCATTTTGAACTAAGGCATTGCCATCTGTTCTTGCTTCTAATTACAAATGGAGGGAAAAGAGGGAGCCAGATCGTAATTCACCATTGTATCATAAAGTAAAAAAACAGCAAGGAGTAAGAAGCGATACAAGAGTGCAGCTGTCTTAAGGCAGTCTGTTTCCGTTATGCTACATTCATGTTTCCTATACAAATCAGGGATGAAACTGCTCTCTTGAGAGGCAGCCAATTCCCTTTGATGGTGATTTGTTACAAGGTTATCAGAAATTGAATACAAATAGGTTTCGCAGCCAGCATGCTGGCGACACTTCTCTCTGGTGTTTGTCAGCTTAGTTCAAGAGCCTTGCCTAAGGTGAGCTCTATGGACAGGAATAAATGTGAAAAATCTATTTTTGGTGCCACAACTATGGCCTGAATGCACATGACGCATCAATCTTGCTGAATAAAAGCTGGTATGGGTCTGTTCAGTGGGTGGCTCTCCTAAGAACCCTCTGCAGGCTTCCCTGGGTTCTACGATTCAGGTCCATTCATTTGTATCTAGTGACTGGACCATTAGAAAACTAAGCTTGAAAAGAATCAAAGTAATGTGAAGTACCGTCAACAGGAGTTTAACTCACATCCAAATAAACCAACTTAAAATTAACCTATGCCACCCGAACCTCACCTTCCCTAAACCTTCACCATCTCATTAAGTGACAGTGCCCTGATGGCGGAAAATTGATTCCATGGGACTGTTTCATCCCATTTACTGGCTACTGGTCAATTTCTGGACACAATTCAAACTGCTATATGTCTAGGCCACAGGCTACCTGAAATATGGTATTTCCCTATACAAACCTGCCTGGGTGCTAAGTCCCTTCTCTTGGTCCCATCAACATCAGAAGCACAGCAGATGGGAACAGGATAGAGAGCCTTTTCTGTGGCTGCTCCCATATTGTAGAATCTACAATATTCTACAATAATGGAGAGGTTAGAGTGGCTCCTTCTTTGTTACCCATCTTCCAGGAGGTGAAGACATTCCTATTCAGACAGGTCTTGGAAAACTAAGGTGCAGATGATGCTGATCAATCTTAATCGAGGAGAAAGGTGGGATATAAATACTGAATAATAAGAAGTAATAGTAATAAAAATAAGATGGTTTGCTTTTTGAAAAAAATAACGAGTTCAATCTTTAATCAGATGTACCCAGATGCCATAGAGAGTCACTTACTGGATAATATATTGCCTTATTGTAAGACATAGTATGCAAATCATATAATGCAATTTTTATGTTTGTTTTTTCTTGTCATAGTAGTCACAGGCTTCACAATTTTTATGATATCAATCCAATGCTGTGAAAATATATATTTATGGGAAAGAATATGTGAAAGTAATATGTAAATGCTCAGTATTCATTTATAACAGTAAACACTTCCTGTACTTGCTGTCTCTGTCATAGACTGGATAGAAAGAACTCTTCTATCACTCTGATTTTAGGACATGGCATATTTTGTCTCCTATGATTAACACAGTGAAGAGGTGAGATCCTACTCTGGATGCACTTTTAATTCCAAAATGCACACAGAAATAGACCTACACTGCAGTTATTCTACAATATTGCTTCCTGCTTACACTGTGTTGACATCCCTGCTGCCTCATTCCTCCCCTTCTACCTCCTGGCAAGCAGCAGTGACCCACCATAGCAGCTTTGCATCCCCTGGTGAGTCACTTCTGCTGCAGCAATATCATTCTTTATTACATACATGGACTTGTCTCAAACAGCTTGTTGTTTCACTTTCATGGGTTACAATTCAGGCATGGCCAAACTTGGCCCTCCAGCTGTTTTGGGACTACAGTTCCCATCATCCCTGACCACTGGTCCTGTTAGCTAGGGATGATGGGAGTTGTAGTCCCAAAACAGCTGGAGGACCAAGTTTGGCCTTGCCTGGGTTACATAATACAAGTCTTCAGCTATGCATCTAGCATGGTAAGCATGTATGTGTTAGCACTGCACTGAACCCCACTTCATTTATTCATAAAGATCTTCACTGCCTTTGAAAGTGGTACTATGTTTTCTACCTCCTTAGAAGGGAGTGTTGGAAACCTGAAGTGGGGAACAAAATGGAGGGGATTGTGGGGTTGTCTTGACCTTGGAAACTCTTCTAGATGGTTGAGATCTTATTTTATTCAAACATTTTAGAAATCCCTTGCTTGCACCCAGTGTCGTGGGGCTCTCTGCAGGCAATATCCCATTTTGGCAGGGCTTCCTGGAAATATCAGATGTTCATGCAACATCATCTATTTTCTGTCACTGGGAGAACACTTATTAGATTTAGATGGTTCAGATCTATATATTTGACTACATATTCACAATTTTCATAATATGTACTGGCAGGCAGGCTAGAAGGATGGATCAACCAATATACATAGTGGAGGGAAATGATGTTGTGCCCATTAGTACTTCAGATCAGAATATTCATTTTGGCAAGAAGAATCCTCCCTCTTTTGACTATTGCCTATTTGCAACCTACTTCCCTTTGGCTACAGTTCTGCACAAATGGCCTCTCCAAATCTGCCATCCTGTTTCTGGGCAGAGAAACTGGGAAACCATTTCATAATTTAAAAAAAAAAAAGGGGGGGGAGGGGGAGAGAAATCCTCCAACAGTTCCCTCCCATTATACAGTTCTCTCCTTCATATTAGATTTATTCTGCCACTTGTAGCTATGTCTTAGTTCAGAATCTCCCAGCTCAGGTTTGAAAATAAGGGTGTAATATGTTGAGGTCACCAACTTTTCTGGGCAAGTGGACACATCTGGGATTTTGAGGCGATGTCAATCACAAAATGGCTGCTGTGGGGTTTGGCATAGCACAAAATGGCTTCCACAACTAAAGGAGCAGAATAAGAGCTAGAACCATAACATTGTGCAGGCATGTTGCCTATCAGGCCCCTTATCAATAGAAAAGGGGCACCTACATCAGCCATGACCATGCTGCACCTCTCACCAGAACACAGGATGGGTGTTGAATCCTGGCACCCATCAAAATGTGAGTATGATTAAAGTGATGTGCTCAAGGTAGGACAGACCAAATGAGTGCAAACAGGCAACCTATCCAGCCATGCAGATGTGGATGTGTTTTAAACTGTTTTTGCTGTTAATTTTAATTATATGTTTTTAATTATTTTTAATGATAATTTTAACACTTGTAAACCACATACAAGGTTTTACTACAATAAAGTGATATATAAATGTTGCTAAGTAAGTGAGTGAGTGAGTGATTGTGCATTCTGGATGTTTGAAGGTATGTTTACTGAGACCTTTTCCAGGTGCCATAGGAGGTAGGCAGAGTAGTGACCCCGGCTTAAGAAAAGACTAGTGATACTAAGAGCTCAGCAAACCGTTACACACCTACAACATAATGTGGCTGGGAGTTAGTGGGAAGAAGTGGAAACTACACCCTGCAAATTTCTAGACTTCTCTTCAAATTGCAGACCCTGCAGCATTCTAGGGCATCTTTGGTCAAAATCAGCATTTAGATGAAGATTTTCCCCAAGATTAGAGAACTACAGAATCAGACCATACTTTCCTACTCTCATTTTTTGGGTAAGAGATAAAAAAATATCAGTGATGAAGGAGTTACTTCTGCTCTATCAGGTTGTTGTTGCTAAGTAATTGAGCTAAGAAATCCATAGGCACATCTTTGGAGATTGCTGTTTGATTCCTCTTATCCTTTCTCCAGCGGATAAAAGAATATAACACCCTCAGAAGTTGGCTAATGATGTAAGTGAGGTCTGTGCCAAAATCTGAGGAACAATACGAGAGACAATTTCACAGAAACAGCATGCAAACTGACACAGGGAATGAGGGACAGCTCAGGGAAAGTGAAATTGAAGATATGACATATTTCCATAGGAACAAACCTCTATCGATTCTTCAGACTTAGGACAAAGTTTCATTCTTAAATGATTTCTGGGCCTTATTTCCAATAGAACACAAATATGGAAATATGGGGCTACTGAAATCCACCCCCATGTGGAGGTCCCACCTGTAACAAGGCATGGGTACTGAACTGCAGTAGATGCAGAACCTCACTGGCAATCTTTTCATGCCAAGTAGAAGATTTTAGACCTAGCAGGTGATGGTGGAGGTTGACACTAATGTGTCAATATGATGACACTGAGAGCCCACCCATCTTTGAGGAAATCTCAATGCACCTCATGGCCCCCAGTTGGATATCTTATAGCAGAGATGAAAAAGGTCTGAAGACCATGGAAAGTCTCTGTCCATCAGAGTAGACAATACTGGACTAGTGCTCTGACTCACATTTAGGCATTGGGAATTGTCTTGAAGATTTTCAGGACACTGCATTGATATCTTTAGGCAGCAGGAGTAGTACCAAGCAACAACTCCTATACTTTCCCACGGTCTACCTGCTCAAAAGGACCTGTGTCAACATAAGGCTCTAGCTATAGAAGCCCATAGGTAGTTATCAAGCATGATAACCAAACAGAAAAGCAGTTGCCAGTCTCACCCAACCCAGCTCCAGTGCAATCAGATGCTATGCTCTCTTCCCTCCAACCTCAAGAAGTATCTCTTGGAGATCAGAGATTTGGAAATTAAAGGATAATGGGCTGCTGTGCTACTGCCCACCCAGCCACCACTAGCCTCTATGATGAGGGAGACTGCTTCCAAGCCTCTCCACCCCCAAAGTCCCTCCTCCTCCTGTCTTGAAAGGAGCCCAACTTCTCTATCTCACCATATTATCTTCACAAAAACCCTGTGTGAGGGTTGGTGAGGGTTGGTGACTGACCCAAGGTCACCCAGTGAGCTTCCTGGTCAGGTGGGGTTTTGAACCCGGGTCTTCCAGATCCCAGTCCATCTCTCTAACCAGCATGCCATGCTGGCTCTCATTTTTATGTTGTTCCGCTATTGTGATCCGCTATTCCAAAAAACAATGTTTGCTGTTTACCTGCAATGTACTGAATTATGGCTTAGTGTTCAATGACTGGAAACAGTTTGTAGTTGCCGTGCTATGGGACTCCCCCCCCCCCCCTTTTGACTTGATCTTCTTGGAAATATTACAGTCTCTAATTATGCCGTCTGCTCCCAAATGCTTTAAAAGCTCTTCGTTCTATAACATTAAGCTTCTGGAGTGAAGCCAAATACCAGCTTACATGTACTTCCCGTGGGGAATATGCACGTTGTCTCCATTCCCTCAGAGTGAGGTCAGAAAAACTCACACCGGCTGGCTTAATTCTGCAGAGGATTTTCTGCCTGTGTTGTGACTGGCAGCCCTATTTGTGTGAACAAAGCTGGAAGAGTGACAGGCAACAGGGCAAGGAGGCTTGCAAACTTCAGAGCTCAGCTTTCCCCGCCTTGGATGTCAGCCTAGCAGTATTGGGTTGATGGCTCTCAAAGGCTGCAGTGAAAGAAATCAATTCTTTCCTTTATTGCTTATTATTTTTACATCAGTATGAGATGAAGGGTGGGGGTGTTAATATTGAACAGGCAGAATAAACCTCATGGGTTCCTGCCCATAATAAGCTTTTCATTCAAGTTCTTTGGTCTATATATTTTGTACTCTAAGTGGAAAGCTGTTGCTTCAAGTGGAAGGGTCCCATCAGTGGAGATCATTACGGATGTTGTCAGATATCAGGTACTTTACCTGACCATTAGTTATTTTTGCTTTGAGGTCATAGTGAGAAAGGGAGGTGTACACACACACACACACACACAAACACACACACACACAAACACACACAAACACACACACACACACACACACACACACACGCCTGTAACCTAAACTGCCAACTTTGTTCTCTGAATAATACATAGTCAACAGGAGATGTCAGAAATTGTCCATGTCTGTCCTTGAACAATCCAAGACCAGACTCCACAGACTTGATTCATCTTCTGGTTATGTATTCTTCCCCAGCACATTCCCTAAATCTGTCCTAGTGTTTTGGCCAACCCTCCAGAAAAAAAGGGGGGGAAGTATTGGGCATGTAGCAAGGGAGAAGGTGGTGGAAGTTTCATGTGCGTGTAATATAATATTCACATGATGCTACAAAACTGTACAGGAAATTGGGCTTTCTTTCCCCCCCTCTTTTTTGCAATGCATCTAACATGGCTTTTGAAATGTATCAATTGTTTGTTCTACTTGTATTGATGTGTGGCGAGTTCCTGCCTCCCCCCCGGTGGAAATAAAGACACATGACACAAATATTTAGGTTAATGGGCAAAAAATGGCCACAACTTTATTGGTTACAGCCACCAGTAGAGAGAGTCCTGCTGATGCACATCAACTAGGAACTCCCCCGGGATCACCGTTCGGGGGCGTGCCTTAGGCACTCACCTCCATAGGCTTCAGACAGGGCCAGGCCCCCCGGAATCCTTTACCGGACTACCCTTCGATATTTGGGGGAGGTGATGGCACTTCCTCCCCCCCCCTTCATCTACATGACAATACCCCTACCAATGCCTAACCGCCACTCGAGCAAAAGCTTGTCGCCAATACCCTCAGACCTGCAACCAATCCCTAATCCCAGCAGATATGTCAGCCAACCAAACATCATTTCCCACATCGGAAAGATGCACGCCATCCTCTCGGTAGAGGGCCACTTTGCTGAACTGGATCTTAGGGTGGTCAATGACCCGCCCCTCCAATGCTGCCACTCTATGCACCACAGAACATTCCAGAATCTTTCTGGCTTTGTTTATTGCAATAGCGCACCAAGGGAGAAGGTGGTGGAAGTTCCATGTGCATGTAATATAATATTCACACGATGCTACAAAACTGTCCAGGAAATTGGGCTTCTTCTTTTTTTGCAATGCATCTAAAATGGCTTTTGAAATGTATCAATTGTTTGTTCTCCTTGTATTGTTATAGTGATGGGGTGGAGAAAGGGGATAAAAGACCCAAGCTAGCAATTTCAAACTACAGGATCTGAGGTTTAGAGCATACGCTTTTAGGAGAGTGGCACACAGTGAAATCAAGAGTTACTAAATTCTGCCAGGAGAATTGCTTTTTATGGCAATAAAAGTAACCTGGATCCTCTGAGAATTACAAGTAAGCCCTGCTCTAAAGAAGTATAGTGTATCAAATGAACTACTGTATTTTAGAGTGGGAGACAGTTAGGTTTACACAGCTAGAGAAAATATGCATGGAAATTCATTTGCATTTTTGTGTACATTTTTCAAAATATATATATACATATTTGAAAGTAATCTCCCCTATGTTATTTTTTGTATGTTATTTTAATTAATACATGTTATTTAAATTAATTATTTTTGGCTGAAGAACTGTGCCACAAAAGTCAGAGACAGGCAAATTTCAGAGGGGAGTTGTCCTTCAGTTTGCTGATTGGAAACGGGAATTAGGAGAAACAATGAGATGGGCCTAAGAAAGAAACCAGAAGCCATCACCAAAGAAAAACTAAGTATACACAAATCTTGCTCCTTAAGCATGACTTAAGGGTGGATGAAATCAGTTCAGGGCCTGAGAGTACTTCCTTGAGGTGGCTGTCATCTACAGTTTAGTGGTTCACCACATATGCAACCACAGTACTGTAGCGCCTAACTTTATGTCCATGAGTATTCCTGGTCCATGTTGGCTTTACAGCCTCATCATAAAGAGCATGCGGCAAGGCTGCATTAAGCTTCATGCACTGAAGGCATCCTCAAAGGCTGAAATATTTTGTGCTTAAAAATGCTACAACAAAGCACTGTGCTGAGCTGATGGAATGGCAGCATGAGTGATGACATCTAATTAAGATGTTAATTAAAGCTTGTCATAGTCTCTCATTGAGGAAAATGTAGCAGAGTCAGATTGGAAAATTTCCTTGTAAATTAGCCCACGGTTGATTAACAGGTGCTCTTCATTCGCAATTACGGTGAAACGGAACCCGGCGCAGCTCTGGCTGGAAACTGGCAGGGCCTTCTCCTGTGGCCATTTATCAGCAGATCTTTAGGGAAGACATTAAAAATTTTGTGTTCACCTCCAAGTTCTGTTTGAGAGTTAAGTGGAAATTCCACCCACCCACATGTGTTCTGGAAAGTGAAAAATAAGCAAGCAAAAACAAAAAAACACACAAATCCTTCCACCTTTTGCCGATATCCAAAATATTTTAAGAGAATGTAATTACTGGGGTGGAGGAAAGGGCCAGTAAAATGTAGTGGTTAGAGCAGGAATTGGAACCTCTGGCTGGAATATTCTCCAATTTTTATTTTTATTTTGGGGGGTGATACAAATTAGCAATTTTTGAGAATCCTATCAAGTCAGAGCAGTTGATCAGGCAGATTAACTGTCAAATTTGTAGCTCTGCCAGGCTGGAAATTCTCTTTATTCTGCCCTGAAATGCCCCCGGAAATCCTCTTTCTTGCTCTCTCTGGAGTACAGGTGGCAGAGAAGGAACTGCCACAGAGGTTTCCAATTGCAACAAGGAAGCTTCCATGGGCTGACTTCCTTTTCCTTTTCTGCCCATGCAGAAGGTGACCCCCAAAATCTTATGGTCCCTGAGAATGCTTAAGATTCGCCTTTTTGGAGTTCCAATCACAAGATATGGAGAACCTAAGGAGAGAGAAGAAACTGCCTTATATCCCATCCAATCATTGATTCACTAAGCTCTGTGTTGTCTATACTGACCATCAAGAGTTCCCCTAGGGTCTCCTTTCCAGAGATATCAGGGACTGGATGCTTTTCACCCTGTGGGTGAAAAAGCAGGTGAGGATACTTTTTGAGCTGAAATGAGAACTAGGGGGAAGGGTTAATTTGCTCTTGCTCTTGCCCTTCAGATGCAGTTTGCCTTAGGCAACTTTGAATTTTTTTTAAAAATGCGGAGGAAAGCATGATAGTGAGTCCTCTGAGCCGAAGATGTCCCTCGAGGCATTATCTGATTCACCGCAATGACATTAGCTTCTATTAGCCCTTGCATACAACGGTAAAAAAAAAAAAAAGCTGCAAAAAAGAAGATATTTCCTCCTCCTTTTTCACTGTGCTCTGCAAATGTAGGCTTCAAACTGCGACTGAATGTTGTCCAAATGACATGTCACGCATGTCTGAGAAACCCCAAATAACTTGATTTTGCCTATTTAAACATACATTTCCGTCGTGCTTCTGCTGAAACTCAACAGCGAGATCTGAACACCTCTGGCCACACACAAAACTTCCCAGAGCAACGAGATTCCTGGTCTTGACAGAGCATTAATTATCACAGCTGGAGATGGGGATGCTGCGGCTGTCATTTGCGGCTGTCAGGGAAACATTGGTATGCAGGGCGCCTTGGCTGAACAGCTGCTGAGCAGTTTGAGAAGAAACATTTTTGCCTCCATGCCCTCCTTTGGTGACCCACAAGTCTGTTATTCTATAATCTGAAGGCAACCTAGCCTTCCCTCAGCACATTTTCGCCCAAGATTTCCACAGAGATTTTAGAAACTGTACTACATTAGGGGTTGTGTTGGGCAATGATGAGCAACCATAATGAAGCAGATCGTACTGTTTTGTGTGTGTGTGTGTGTGTGTGTGTGTGTTGTAGTGAATGGCTTTGTCCTTTGGATAGTGTCTGGAGCTGGAAATTACCAGAATTACAGTCCACTGTTCAACTGCTTGGTTGGTTGTTGGTCATTCATTCATTCATTCATTTAAACCGTTGCAAATGCAGCATTGGTTTTTTGACAGGATTGTTTTTATTGCATATTTTAATAATGGATTGTTTATTTTTTATTCCGTGGGTTGCTTTATTATGTATTTTAATCATGGCTATTTCTATTTTAATGGTTATTTAACTGATTTTTATACTTTGTAAATCACTTAAAAGCCTATTTGGCATTAAGAAGTATAATTATTTTGGTTGTTGTTGTTATTATTATTGATGATAATAATAATAATAATAATAATAATAATAATAAGATGTGCCCTGGATTATGCTGAGGATTGACAACTGGATTTGGCCAACAAACTTTTTGTTGTTTTCTCTCTCGTACTCTCCAGTGAACCTTCTGTGCAGTGCAATCCTATGTGTTCACTGG
Organism: Podarcis liolepis; assembly: GCF_965112155.1. Lineage (NCBI taxonomy): Eukaryota > Metazoa > Chordata > Lepidosauria > Squamata > Lacertidae > Podarcis > Podarcis liolepis. The sequence goes on from NC_139554.1 coordinate 88,687,549, forward strand.
ATGCAAATCCCACTGTGTAGGATTGCAGCTGTGCCCACATGTCAAATTTGGCTGAAAAGGCTGATCCTGATAAAAATCTGGCCCGTGGAGTCAAAAAGGTTTCCTACTTGATATAAAAGCCAGACAGCTCTGGTTTTTATGCTGTTTATAACTCTCCATAGTGGCACCCTGCACTCTCCCACTATTTCAGCGGTAGGCCCAGGTTGTGCCCTTCTATTTGTTATTGTAAGTGGTGCTGAAATGGTTTTATTGTGGCATTATTTTACTGTTGTATTGTATTGCAACCAACTCTGAGCTTATATTGCAAACGTTAGGCTGTATATCTCAAATAAATAAATAAGTTGCACTTGACATATGGATAGCCAAGGTGGCACCCTCAATGTTTTGGACTACAATTGCCATTAGCCTCAGCTAACTTAGCCAATTGTCAGGGATGGTGGGAGTTGTAGTCCACACCACCTGGAGGGCAGCACATCGGCTACTGTGATATAACACATTCAACGTGCAAAATGTTTATGATGCTTTTATTGTTTATCATCACAGCAACCTTATGAGACAGATCATTGGTATTCCCACTGGAGGGATGGGAAACTGTAACAGATGATGTTTCCAGATGGAGGCTTTATTTGTTTTATTGTTATACACATCAACTCTGCATGGATACATAGGAAGCTCCCTTGGACCAAGTGGGACTATTGGTCCATCTAGCTTAGCATGCTCACATTGATTGTCAGAATCTGACTACTCACCAAGCTTTTAAACAAAGGCAGAGATTGCCTGACTACTCCTGAGAATTCCTATCCCTACAGACGTTCCTGGCATGAAGATTGGCGCTACATCTAAAGGGATGTGTCTCTTCTTTTCCCTTGAAGGGTTGCTTCTCCCTGGAAGACAACAGCAGACCTACTGCCACCTCTGAATGCTCCTACCCTGTCACACCAGGCTGTGCCCTGGAGGGCTCCCCATCCCTTGATGGAGAAGTGGCCTCCATAATCTCTGGCAGTCCCCTCTCTTCCATGGGCAAGCAAAAAGGAAGCCTCTGGGATGCCTGCTTCATCAGCAAAGCTGGATACTTTCAGAGATGGGGGGGGTTCCATCAAACATCCCCCCCATTGTCTCATTCCCCCCTCCCATTCATCATCTTCAAGTGACTGCCTCTCATGGTCCAAATCAGAGTGCAGGGAAAATCATGTACTCAGAAGGAGTCATGACACATACAAAACATGTGCTCTATAGCTGAGCTCTGCTGTGAAGGTCTGCATGGGTGGTGTCATCCGAAAGACTAATTGGTGTCCAAAGCTCCTTTCCCTGTTTGTTACCTCTTCCTTGGAGTATTTCAAACCACCACCTAGTCTGCTGTCATGCTACAAGGCTAAACTACTCATGGTGCAAACTATAATCTGAACAAACCCAGAGTTAAGAGTTTGCTTGGGTTTTTTTTTAAATGTCCCCTTGAATTATGAAAAAGCGTTGTTTAATTGATCCATTGGTCTAAATTTTTGCCTCCAGAATTTATTTCTCCTTTGGCAGAAAAGTTAACCATTTTTATTGCATAGGTAGCATCTTGTATTATTTAGGTTTCCATAACAAATCTTGACAGCATTAATTTCCTTTTTAGTTTACATTAATTTTTGATGTTAATGTATTGAGCAGTGACATATTTTATGGGCTGCATTTGCCACATTGTATTACCTTTAATGTAGCAAAATCCAATTATCTATCCTTGACACCATAGAAGGTGCTGGCAAAACCTCGTGGAATTTGTTTTTGCTTCTGATGGTGTTTTGAAGAGCTGGCAAAGGAGAACATTCCCCTTTGGCGAGCAAACATGGATTTTCTGCCAAAGGAGAAATAAATTATGCAGAGAAAAAGTAAATACTATTAGTGGACAGAAATGTGTCACAATTACCTTAGGAAGTGTGTGCAGTTTTGTTAAGTTACTTGTATTTGGTTAAAGTTCAACTGTGCTGGTTTATGAAGGTTGTGAAATTATTCTTAATCACATACAAACAACTTGTAAAGCTTTTGGAACAGAGATTTAAATCATATCATTATAGAGAAAGAATAGTCTTTTTAGAAATCAATATCCCTTCAAGCCTAATCAATGTGAATTCTACAGAAAATTTCCATCAGACGATGTATCAGTGATAGCTTACACCACAAAGTTCAAATGCTATTTCCTAAAAAATTGTTGGAGATACAATGCACCTGATGCAGGTTGTATACATATTCACTGATCATGCCCTTTAACCAAAACTTGAAAATAGATCTGGACTTACCCAGATGATTTACAAGATCACTGGTTGTAGCCTAGTATCTAAACATTCAGCACAGAAATGTGATAGGCTGCTTTCATCCCTCATTGGTTATCTCCAGATAGGCACTCGTGTGTGTGTGTGTGTGTGTGTGTGTGTGTGTGTGTTTTCTGAGGCTACTGACTGTAATGTTTTATTTACAAGGCTTTTATGATGCTTAATTCTCTCCCCCTTCCCTCAAAATATTATTGTGATGGTATTGATTTAGATGGTCTGTATTTGGCCTTGAATTTATTATTGGCTGCCAAAGTATATGCTGCTACTTATTCAAAAATACCTGTTGCACCATCCATTTCAGAATGGATCATAAAAATCTGGAGCAACGAGTTCTTAACTGAACTGATGTATATTCCTAGAAGTTATTATAGAATCCAAACTGACAAGTTTATGCAAAAGGAAGGAAGGAAGGAAGGAAGGAAGGAAGGAAGGAAGGAAGGAAGGAAGGAAGGAAGGAAAAAAGGCGGAAGAGATTGCCTTGTGGCTGGTGGGGTGATGAGCTCTCCTTCTCTGGAGATATCAAAGGAGAGGCTGGATATCCATCTGTCAGGGATTCTGTAGTGGCAAGATCCTGTACTGAGCAGGAGGTTGTACTAGAAGAATTCCAACATACTGCATCTCCCAACTCGAAAATTCTATGAAACTATGCTTTTAAATGTGCCCCAAACTTGCCTTTATTCAGGAAGGTTGTTGGGGACTGGTTTTTATTTGTGTGTGTGAAAAACTTTTAGCTCTGCTATTTTAACATTTGTATGCTATTGTTATGTTTGTTTTATTAATGTGTGCATTGCTAGCATAGGAAAGGGTGTTTGCAAAAAAGGAAAGATATAAAGTTTTCTAAAATGCAGGGACAGAAACATTTCTTCTTGATGCTTGTGACTTGATCATATGTACCGCTGCAGCAGGAATATAATAATAATAATAATAATAATAATAATAATAATAATAATAATAATAATAATTTATTATTTGTACCCCGCCCATCTGGCTGGGTTTCCCCAGCCACTCTGGGCGGCTTCCACAGAAACCAAAAAACACTAAAATATCATACATTAAAAGCTTCCCTGAATAGGGCCGCCTTAAGATGTTTTCTGAATGTCAGGTAGTTGTCCATCACCTTGACATCCGATGGGAGGGCATTCCACAGGGCGGGCGCCACCACCGAAAAGGCCCTCTGCCTGGTTCCCTGTAGCTTCGCTTCTCGCAATGAGGGAACCGCCAGAAGGCCCTCGGCGCTGGACCTCAGTGTCTGGGCAGAACGATGGGGGTGGAGACGCTCCTTCAGGTATACTGGGCCGAAGCCGTTTAGGGCTTTAAAGGTCAACACCAACACTTTGAATTGTGCTCGGAAACGTACTGGGAGCCAATGTAGGTCTTTCAAGACCGGTGTTATGTGGTCTCGGCGGCCGCCCCCAGTCACCAGTCTAGTTGCCGCATTCTGGATTAGTTGTAGTTTCCGAGTCACCTTCAAAGGTAGCCCCACGTAGAGCGCATTGCAGTAGTCCAAGCGGGAGATAACTAGAGCATGCACCACTCTGGCCAGACAGTCAGCGGGCAGGTAGGGTCTCAGCCTGCGTACCATGTGGAGTTGGTAGACAGCTGCCCTGGATACAGAATTGACCTGCGCCTCCATGGACAGCTGTGAGTCCAAAATGACTCCCAGGCTACGCACCTGGTCCTTCAGGGGCACAGTTACCCCATTCAGGACCAGGGAGTCCTCCACACCAGCCCGCCCCCTGTCCCCCAAAAACAGTACTTCTGTCTTGTCAGGATTCAACTTCAATCCATTAGCCGCCATCCATCCTCCAACCGCCTCCAGGCACTCACACAGGACCTTCACCGCCTTCACTGGTTCTGATTTGAAAGAAAGGTAGAGCTGGGTATCATCTGCATATTGATGGACACCCAGTCCAAACCCCCTGATGATCTCTCCCAGCGGCTTCATATAGATGTTAAAAAGCATGGGGGAGAGGACGGAACCCTGAGGCACCCCACAAGTGAGGGCCCAAGGGTCTGAACACTCATCCCCCACCACCACTTTCTGAACACGGCCCAGGAGAAAGGAGCGAAACCACTGTATAACAGTGCCCCCAGCTCCCAACCCCTCTAGACGGTCCAGAAGGATGTTATGGTCGATTGTATCAAAGGCCGCTGAGAGATCCAGCAGAACTAGGAAACAACTCTCACCTTTGTCCCTAGCTCGCCGGAGATCATCAACCAGTGCGACCAAGGCAGTTTCAGTCCCATGATGAGGCCTGAACCCTGATTGGAAGGGATCCAAATGGTCCGCATCCTCCAGGCGTGAATACTCCAGGTGAATACTCACCTACCTTTTAAAAACAAACAACAAACATCAAGAAGGCTTGGTCTTCCCCTTCTCCCAACACACACACACAGACATGTGACCCACAATTCCCAGTTGAGAAGGATGTACCCTCATCATTTCCAGTATGGAACCTTCATAGTCACCCTACCTGAAGTGAGGCTGTGTCATGGGATGGAAAGGATGGAGAAGACTGTGGCAAGAACCATAATAAGAGCTTGCTAGATCAGGCAAGCTAGCAACAACCCTTTGGTTATTGGTAACAGTCATGACTGCCTTAAGACAAATGCTGGAGCATAATTCCTAGCTCACTGCTCTGAGTTGCCTTGCAACCAGCCTCTGATATATGCTTCATAGGGTGCTGACCAGGGTCCTGCTCTCCTGCTCTCACCAAGGCTCACTTAGCCCAGATCAATAGAGACTACAGCCGATGTTCTCAAGCTGTGGGAATATTAGTATGTTTACCAACCTCCAGTCAGGCAGCCCACAGAAAGATTGCAGAACCAGTTGGGGATACCTGCACTTGGCCCTGCAAAATGTGGTAATCAACTTTATAGAATTTTGCTGAAATAAACAGGTACATATAATGCACCAGAAAGTCAAGTCTGTGGTGATTTAAATATGAGTTGTGTGTGTGCTTTGTTTATTAAGTGGTCTACTCTCAGCAATTTTCAAGTGGTATTGAAAAAAGGGGAGGGAGGAAGTGTGAGAACCAATGGAAACAGTCACTCACCGCCACAATATAGCAATGTAGGAAATGGTGCTGTTTGTGCTATCTTCACAGACAACAAACGCTTGTATGTTTCTTTCTTTCTCTCCTTCCATTGCTTCCTCTGCCTAAACTGGCTCTCTGGCAAAACAAGAGTAGCCCAACCCAGCCTTATTAGCAAAGATTAGCATGTAACCTCTCCCCAATATCTTTGCACTTCAGCAGTGTTTTTCTCTTGATTGATAGTTGGATGTCTGCTTCATCTCCGGTTCCTTTAATGGACAAGACGGGCCCTGGGTTAGAGCGAATGTATTTAATGAGTTTATATTTGTGAGTTATATGCGATGGAGATATCATTTTCAACCACATAAACCCAGCCGCATCCTTTATAGATTGGGAAAGCATTTCAAAATGCATTTCCTGAATCAGGAGAATGACTAAAATTGTTTACAGCAAGGCCACCAGGACGGAACACCTCTTCACAGCCAACTGTGCCAATAAAAAAACCCTACTGCACTCAGTAAATGATGATCCCATTATATTTTGATAATAGGAAGAAAAGGACGCTATCCCACCCTGCTAATCAGCATGCTGCTTGGAAACCACGAGGAAAGATCTCAGAGGGGAACTAAAGTAAACTTGCTGAGCCACATCTTTAAGTGACTGTGATGTCTGAGGAACTGTAACAAGCTGCAGTAAATAAATGCACTCAGTTGATGCAATTAACTGTAAAAGCCCAATACATAGCTTGGTTAGGAGCCACCCCCACACTTCACATTTAATTGCTATTTAGTGGCTAGCAACAGGGTCCCAAGTGGGGCACCATTGCTCTCTCAGTTTCTCAGCACAGTGGGTTGTTGGTGCTTACTGAGAGGGAAGCTATGTGGTGCAGAAAGCTAGGTGCTGGGCATCATGTCATGGCAGAAGTGCCAAATTGGCTCTGCACCAACCTCCCCACACTCCTACCTTTTCCCTCTTGGTAAGCACCAGCCAGGGGAGCCAACTTGGGCCCTAGATTATGGGTGCCCAGCATGCATGATGTTATGACATGACATAATGGCATCACACATGCCCCCTGGTCTTGAAACCTGACTTCTGGTGGAAGTCAGGTTCCGGGGCCTTTCAAGACCTCAGAAGTTACATGGGGGCCCTGCAGTGTGGGTGCTCTGGAAACCAGAGCCCCCCACAGTTGGCAACCCTGGCACCAGCAACCCACTGTGTTGGAAAATCAGGAGAAATAGCCTTCCAAATAAGAAGCTAGATTCCCCTGGAATGACTGAATCCTGATAGAAATGAACCACTAAATGATCAAGAAAATCAGGAAAGGAAAAAAAGTGTTCTGGATAAGGTGGCTATTTAGAACTTGCATGCACAGTAATTTTATTCCATGAACAACAACATCAAAGGGTCATTTGTCACATAGTTTGCCCTTGAGTAGTTGATTTTTGTTTTAAAATATGCAAAACAAGTTGTCATCAACTGCAGATATTTTGGTAAAGCAATTTGCTTTTTCCAGGGTTTTAACGATGAAGCCAATACTACATAGATATAAAAATGTTCTATATAATAGCTGCAATCCAATGATGCATTGTGCGGAACAGACAATTCATTGTATTTTCCACACAACGCAGGAACTGGGCTGTTGCAGTGCCTACCTTTTGCAACTCTCCCCCCCTCTAAATATTAGACACACATTGTCTTAGTTGTCTTTTCAAGTGCCTACAGAAAACCTTCCTCTTTCAAAAGCCCTTTTAAGTTGAACTCTTTCCTAGTCTGCATCTTTATTGGTACTATTTTCAAGATGTTTTAAAGGTGTTTTTATTGTTTTGTTGCTTGTTATTTCCTGCCCTGGACTCATTTGGGAAGAAGGGCTGGATATAATTTTAACAATAAATGCATAAAATGCAGCTCCATGGGAACTCCATCTTGCCTAATCAAGATGAAAGTGTGCAGTCTCTTAATTGCAGTGCATGGTTCAGCTTATTTACTGAATCTGTCACATGGTCTTGAACAGGATTGCAACACTGCAATACTTCATCACTTAATGCGATGTGTTCAATACACATTTAATTGTGTGTCCTTTGTGTAACTCATGACTGGGTGCATATAAAATCTAAAATAAACCATCAAGTTTCCAAAACAGTCCTCACAATTTGGCCTACATATCCTTAACCACACCGTCTCCCCCTTGAGAGATATTGAAAAGAAAACAAATCATATATGACAGACGCTTATCATCCTTAACCAACATTTATGTGAAAGTGCAGAGATTGCTGTGAAGAGTGAGAAACAAGAAGGAGAACAGAATTGTACCTAGGAAGCCCTGGAGCCATTGAATGAGTTCTGAGTGTAATTAATTACCAAAAAATCAAGAAAAATGGTGTTCACTACAGTAGTTAACAATATGAGCATTCTAATTTTAGCAAATGCTCCATCTCTACATTTATTCCAAAGCTGTTCTACATGACAAGGAATTAATAAAGTTAAAAATGAGAGATCATCACACTCCTAACCAGCTAGAGAATTACTCCTACAAAACAGTTCTTGTGGAGGTTTCATCAGAAGTAAGACCTGCTGGGGCCCATGGGAATGACTTTCAGGCAGAGCCTTAGCTACTGGGGGGGGGGGATTAGCCAGGTTTTTTTGCCCTGGGTGAAGCCCCCAGAGGGGCACCATTGAGGCTCGTGTGGGGAGGTGCCAAAATGGGTCTTTGACCTGGCTGAAATAAAGCCTAGTTTCTCCCCTGCTTTCAGGTACATTTGTACATTAGGACTGAAGTCTATCTCAGTCTGAGTTTTTGTCCAAGTGCTAAGGATGCTAAAATAAGGGGTTCCAGAGCTGGAAGGAAACAGCACACTCTTAACTAATTTGTAAATTATTATGTGAGCACTAGAACAAAGCTTATCTTGCATTTATCCATGTACTTTGATCCTTTGGTGTGATTTTACATTAATTTATTGGGTTCTAATAACTCCATGTGAACACTTTGTCTACATTATTGAAGAATTGCTTGGCTTCAGCCTTCTGTTTCTATGCTAAATACAGGAGCAAACCCCATATAAAAGTTTCAGACTGGAACAGAAAGTATATTCAAATGTACCCTAAAGCAGAAGTTCAAGGCACAGGCAAATTAGAGAAATAAAATATGAATTTGAATTTATTTCATCAATCTTGTACAAAATTCCAAAATGAATTGAGGTCCATCCCCTGACACCATGCTCATCAAATTCCAACTCATGGAGGTTGAAGTTCTGAAGTGGGAGACTTCTGTACTCCATGATTTAGAACCTTGGGAAATACAGGGGTCCAAAACACACCTAGCCTTTGTAAGTTCAGAACGCCCCTCACTCCTGAAAATTGGCATCCGTAAGTGAGAGGTAGATGGTGATATGAGAGAGTTATTGCCTTCATCTCCATGGCCCCCTCACAAGTTAAATAAGCTCTTGTTATAAAGCCTGAAGAAATTCATACATAGCCTTCATTCAGTGGTGAGAGGGTTACTTCCATGAAAATTATTTTTACTTGGTATGTATAGGCCTCTTTGCCTCAGTTCACGTTTAGCATATTCGCATAATTGCAATCAATGCAGGTCCCCTCAAAAGATATATACAACAATATGTATCTGTTGTTTTGGAAAGGTGTCGATCTTGTGCTTCTAATGCTTATACACTTGGATAGTATTACATTCATGGAATCGGCATGATGGATAACGCAAGCTCTCTCCCAGCATTCAGCCTGAACATGCAAGGGTAAAAGGTAGGGGATGAGCAAGGGCATATACACTCGTCTTGCCCCCCCAAATCACCGTGTGCTCTGGGAACAGCTGATTGGCCTTCCAGCTCAAGGACTAGGGCAGGCTTCTAAGGACTTACATGAGCCAGCACAGAAGGCTTATCATGATTGGGAACCCTGATAATGCTGGGTTCCCTATAATGGGGAGGGGGGAGGTCTTCAAAGTGTGTTTGGATGAACATCCTTAGAAACTCCCTTCAGAGCTCCATGCTAAGCATGCTAATGCTGGGTGTGGAGAGGGCAGGGCCAGCACACCTGGAACCACTGGGAACTGGGCTGGTGTATACTTCTCAATCTCTCCACCCCCCACCTTTTCTGACCTTTCGGTGTTTAGGCTGAATGCTTGATAAAGGTGTTTGGCAACAGGTGTCTCACAAACAGTTTAGTGGTGCCTCCGTGTGCAGAGTCTTTGAAGCACTGGTAGTCAGGATACAGCACAGATAAATCTGTTCCATAAAAGCAATATTGCACATAGAAAATTAAACTAATAAACAAGAGAAGCCTAGAGATTACATTGTCAATAAAGAGAATAGCAGGAAGAAGAAAAATAAAGACCTTGGCCTTTATTGTTATTTGTCCCTGTCTCCTAATATATTAAATTTCACTTGTATATATAGTTAGGGGAAATGGGAATGGGAAGTATTCTTAGGCCAGGAGTGGGGAACATCAGGCCTAGGGGCCAAATGTAGCCCTCTGTGTATCTTTGTTTGACCCTCAGAATTCTCTTCAGGCCACACTCCTCAATGACCTTGTTCTATGAAGACAAAATATAGAAATAGGCTGTGTACCAATAATGAGCTGAGATTATGTCTCACAACCTTCAAACATCTTATTGATTCTACTCATTTGCAAAATTCAAGCTCAACCATCCCACTGATATTAGCCAAAATGGACTTTATAATGCTATTTAAAATAGGTTTGTTATGTCTAACACTGTTTGTGTAAGCATATGCTTTTAGAGTAAATTTTTAAAAGCTTACAAAGCAGTATTCTGCAATCAAATGGTTGGTGTTCTTGTATTCCCATAAACAAATCTGTGAATAATGTGGCATGTACTATAAATATTTCCACAAAAATAGGGGCATAAGGTATGTTTTCCTTGGATGCCACAAGTAATAGTACAGTGGTACCTCAGGTTAAGTACATAATTCGTTCTGGAGGTCCGTTCTTAAGCTGAAACTGTTCTTAACCTGAAGCACCACTTTAGCTAATGGGGCCTCCTGCTGCCGCCACGCCACTGGAGCACGATTTCTGTTCTCATCCTGAAGCAAAGTTCTTAACCTGAAGCACTATTTCTAGGTTAGCGGAGTCTGTAACCTGAAGCGTATGTAACCTGAAGTGTATGTAACCCGAGGTACCACTGCAATAAAATAGGTAAGATTGCAGTTTAAATGCATAAAACTGATGGCTGAGAACCCAAGGCCCAAAATTTGGACTTGTGGGCTGTCATACCAACAAAACTTGGGGACCACTGCTCTATTCAAAGGTTTCTTCTGTTTAAAGGGCTGTCCTATCCAAGTTCAGATTAAAGATAAAGATCCCTAAGAAGGGAGAACAAGAGCACTGAGGATGCCCATGTATAGTTAGTAAAACTATGCACACACACCCCACCCAGAAGCCCCAACCCAGCATCCCAGGAACAGGCCAGCATGGGAACCAGTTGACCCAGACCTGGTCCCAAATTAGGATGCTTCTTCACAAGCAGCTTCCCTGTGAGGACCTCACACTTGTGAAGGAGTGCCCTGCACCTCACAGTATCAAATCTTCCACCTGTGGGGTGTTGCTTCAGGAGGTGGGGCATCCGGGAGGAAGAAGAGTCAGTGGTATCAGGTGGATAAAAGAAGAGGTCAGGTGGGAAAGGAGGACCCATGTGTCCCACATCTTAAGGCATCCAGCACTATCACCCCAACCATCTCCTAGGAAGATGCACCTGGCTTGGTAGGTCCTACATAATCTCCAAGTCTTTTCTTTTTCTGGTTCTCCTTTCTGGACTCTCTTTTTCCTTGTCCAATGCCTGATTCCCCTTTCTGCTTGATGCCCAGCCCTGTAGCAGCCCTGGATTACTTTGGGCCACTCAATCTAGCCTGCAGTGATCTGGGTCTCCACCCAACTCTGGTGAAGCCCAGAAGCCCTAAATCTCCCCAGTTCAGAATTCAGGCTATGGCTGAATCTGGTGCGCAGCTTTAGCAGTTAGCCCCTGGACAGCAACCTGAACAAGCACACAGGTCTTCACCTGAGAGAGGTGAAGAAAGCAGTGGCATAGCGTGGGGGTGCAGGGGGGGCCGGCCACACCGGGCGCAACACCTGGGGGTTAGGGTTAGGGGGCACAAATCCACGGGTTAGGGGGCGCAAATTACTTGCCTTGCCCCGGGTGCTGACAACCCATGCTACGCCACTGGAAGAAAGAATTCTGATGAGACAAGGAGAAAGGAAAGGGAAAAGGAAAATACATGCAGGGAGAAGAGTGGACAATCCATTTCAGATTGGATCCGACATGTAAGGACTCAAATCCATTGTTTTACTCCCTCCCATTTTTTTGGACTCCACCCCATGAGAGGATTAAAACTATTCAACAGTTATTGTAAAATGTGATGTCAACAATTTCAGCAGCAGTGCTTTTTCTAGTTAATAAAAATAAATTCCTACTCTATACCAGAAAAACAATGTCTCCCACTGCGGATTATGATCTGTCTCCAATATGAGTTCTGAAGTTGCCTTTCTATAAGTTCATTTTTAAAAACAATAATTTTGCTAACTCTTTTTCACACCCACATACAAACACACCCACACACTCTTGACATTTCTTTAAAAGAAATAAAAGGCACAAAGCAGGCCAAATAGAAAAGATGTATTTACCTTTGGTAGGAATATTGATCAGAAATTCTCCCCCACTTCACAGAGCTGTGTAATGCTGGCAATAATAATAATAACACTAATAAGAATAATATACAAAGATATCATGCCACTGACAAATAGAAACAATTTTATACCTAATGGGATTTAAGTAATAAAGGCTGAAGGGGTGCATCAACTGCAAGGAGATTAGATATGTTACGCTTTCCTCAGTGTAATAAAACTTGTCAAATAAAGCTGAATAAAATCTCCTTATCTGTGTCTGTGGCTTATTTCTTCCCCCAGCCTCTTCTCTCTCCACAGATCACAGAAATCACAATTTCTCTGGAACGGTTACACACATGACAGTTCAATTAGAGTCAAGTTAGTGAAAGTTATTGCAGGAGATTCCCCCACCCCTGCTGTTTCACAGGAGCCAAGGGCAGCTATGGCATTAGGAAGGAATGAGGCAGATAAAAAAGGACCCACAGAGCCAGGCTGTCATTACAGGCAGCCGATTGTTTCTAAACAAGAGATTCCATCTTCAGTTGATGTAAATTTGCATTGCCGTATTGCATCAACACAAGACAGGATCTGTGCTTCACATGCAGATGCCTAAAATCTTTCTGGGACATTTCCGTGTCTGTCCATAATAAGGAGCCTGCATGCTACTACATCCACACTATTTCATTCATGCTTCCCACCCTATTGTCCCCCTAGGATGCACAGACGGGAGTGGACCTACATGGCCCAGCATGTTTTGCCATTCCTCCATGGAGGAGTTGGAAGTGGCAAGAAAGGTGGAGGAGTAGGCAGCAGCATGGAGAAGGAGGCAGAATCGATGGCAGAGTAGGAGGCAGGCAGCGAATAGCACACTTCCTGAAGGGCCAGATCTGCCACCCCTTCTAAAAGTCCTGAGCCTGTCATCCTGAGGCAACTGCTTCTCCTTGCCCCATGTGTGGGCTAGTGCTGGAAGTTGGTCTTATTCCCCTGCTGCATTCTGTTTCCTCCCTCCAGCATATGGTCTCCAGGGAGTGGGAGCTACAGATTGTGGGCCAGAAGAGAGGCCCTTAAGAGTGGCAGAGGTGGGAGCTTAGGAAATGTGTGCTGCCTAAGCCTTTAGCTAAGTGGCTATTGCTGTCTGTTATTGGATGGGGAAGAAGGCAGGGGTGGGGAATTAGCCTTGCTTCCAGAAAATGTAATAATATAATGAATACAATTTCATTACCACTTCAACCACAGAGCCCCGCAGTGTGCCCTTATTATTTCTATTTCTATTTCTTTTCCTTCTCTTCCTCATCCTAATTTTTGAAAGAAAGATGCTCACTGCCTGCAGAAAAGAAAATCCCTCCAAACCAGGGATTTCTGAATGGAATGGGTTTGGCAGTCGGTAATCTATCTGTGTAAGAGCCATTTCAGTGCAGAGAACTCCAATGATCTGTTGCTGCTTCTGGAACAACACCCCTCCAGGTTGTTTTCCTTCCAGGAGCTTAGGGCAGCATATATGGCCTCATTCCATTAAATTGCAACAACAATTGTAATCAATGTGGAGGTTGATTATGCTGAGAGACAGTTACTAGACCATCATCATCATCTAGGGAGCTTCACAGCACAATAGAGATTTGAAACTGACTTCCCTGCTGCTAAATGTCAAAGACCCTGGCCACTAACCTGGGAGTAGTAAAGCTTTCTCTGCTCAAGAGCTGCATTCTCTTCTAGCGACCTCCCAGGGACCACTTACCAGTGGCAAGCGGAGGGGGAAGCAATGTGTGTAAATCCTACCTCTGTACAGTAGCTAGTTTCTATAGACACTCATAGACTATTCCCAATCCTCCATCAAAGAAAGCAAGAGGCATTCTCTAAGTCCAAAGCCATATTTCAGCCAAGCAGAAATATTCAAGGTTGTGTGAGGCATAGCCTGTGAGGGGAGCTACCTGCAGAAAATGGGTGTGACTGGGGAGTGGTGGCATGAGAGTCCTAAGGGCCAGGCAGAAAAACTTGGAGGAGTGGATTTGCCCTTTGCACCTTCAGTTCCCCATCCTCACCTGATAACCTGTGCTGTCTGAGAGCTGTTCTGGGGAGGCTTTAGATGTAGATGGCTTAGGGAAGTAAGATCTGACTATTCACCACTGCTCGGAGTGCTGTTGTTGCTATAGTAACATAAATCCACCAGGGCACACTGATGTCAGAAGGGACCAACTCACCAGAGAGCACTTTGTTAAGGGCCTCCAGAAACCTAAATCTAGATCAGCATTGTTATGATCTATGAAGAGCAAATCGAAGAAGCAGAAGAGCCTAAAACTCCGGGCCCCAAATGTACACAGAGTTTCAAACTTTGTTTTCTTCTCATGAATCCCACAATATAATTTATTGGCATAGCAAACTTGCGCGTGTATTTTGCTGACATGAGCCACTCATTTATCTAAAACACAGACACTGTTAAATACTGAGTGTGAAAAGCAGCCATTGCTGCAGGTTTCTATCAGCTTTTGTGTTGCATTCTTCAGCACATATGCGAAAGGAGGTTATTCCTCCGCCCCCCACACCTAGAGCAAGATGACTAAATTTCAGGATTAAAGCAGAGAGATCACTCCAAGGCAACATACTATCTAAAGACAAAAACATCAGCCATAAATCAATGATTATTGATTGAAGTAAATGAGAGCATTACCTGTAGGTAAAAAAAGGGCTTGCATATTTATTGCTTCAGTGCTTATTTAAGATGCTCCCACTTGAAAGCTCTCAGAGTATATGGTATTAATAAAATTCAGACACAATCAATGTTTTCAAACCCTTGACAAAAAGTGAATATGAAATCACTAAACTCCAGCTTATTGGGATGGGAACCCAGAAACTCTTTACTAAAGTGAGTACAGAGGGAGAGGAACAGGAAGAGAAGGGCTCTCTGTAAAGGGTCAGGATGGGTTATATCTAGAAAAAAATAACATGGTGCAGTCAAGCAAATAAAATAACCCCACCCCAAAGTTCCATGTCATGCATTCACATGCAGCTAATTTGTTACATAGCGAACATCTGGATATGACAATCTGGGCATCTTCAAAGCATGGTGCAAGACACTCTGTTCATTGCATAGGAGCACTGTTCCTTCAGCCACCTCTCTCCTCTCCACTGACCTCCCAGCAACAAGGTTTAATGGACCACATCTGGGGAAAAGAGTAGGTCATGTTTTCTGGACTGGCTTCTCTCAGGTCCTGCCTATATACCTTCATATACCTTCTCCCCAAGCAATGCTCTCACCAGCCCTTCTCTGTGTTTCCCTCAACTGCTTTTGCCCCAGCATTAATGAGGTGTTGACCTGCAATAATTCCTCTTGCTAGCCTGATTGTATGATGGAGAGGTGGGTGGGTGCAAGTGATACTAGAAACCTCTGGCTTTTGCATGGCTGGAATGTAGGTACAAAGGTAAATGTCACATCCATTGCTCTGCCCACATTTGTCTCTTTTGTCCCATCAACTTTTTGCTTCTGGTCCTGTCCACTTCGTCATGTGGCCCTCAGAAGATTGTCCGCGAGTAAATGTAGCCCGCCCCTGACCTACAAGTATTGTATACTGTCACTTCAATCATTTTTCACTAGGAGTTCCCATTGTCCAGCCCTGGTTCCAGGATTCATAACACTGAAGCGTGGCTCTTTAATCTTTCTTGTCTTCTGTTCCTTGACAAAAACTTCTCAAAGATCTATCTACAAACAGGCTTTACAGCTCCTCTGCCCTCTTTTAAAAATGACCTCCATCCATCCTGGAAATATATTAGATTTTAATAAGAAATGAGCAAAGAGACTTTATTGTAGCTCAACGAAAAATGGTGCAAAGGAACTGGAATGACCTTGGAAGAGGACTCATCAGGATCAGTGGCAAGATCCCTTAGGACTGAGAAGCCTCTGTTGATACATTTCACGTCACCCACCCCCTCATCCAAGGGGCTATCGAGGCTCCGCTTCTGAAACGTCCCACAAAATGTGGGAGGGCTCAGCAGCAACAACATAAACAGCAAGGCAAGCAGGCAGGCTTGTAACTGGAAGATGCATGGGTTGATGGGTGAGTGGAGGCATCTCATGAACTCTGGCATAAAACTTCCTTCCTTCCTGGATTCAAATAAAGAAGGTAAACTAGCACAATCTAACTTCTTTTCACAAAGTCACTTCTATGCACCCAATAAACATGTGGTGTGGGAGCAGGACAGTGCTTGCTGGCCTCAACCCTGACTGAGCATGTCCCGCCAAGTTCCATCCCAACTTTTACACATCCAGTGCAACACCTTGGAAACAGAAGCCTGTGTGCACCCAAGCAAAAAAAGGTGTTGTATCAAACATGAAGATGACAGGAAACGGGGTAGTATGCCAGAGATGGAGTCAGCAGGCACGTTCTCCTTCCTCCATGCAATTGGCAATCCTGATTATTTGAAAAGTCTACACACACACAGCTATATGCATTCAAGCTCCCCTTCCCAGACACTTTGCTGAGCTTGCAGAGATTGAGGTATGGCTGGTGGGGTATACCATGCTGGGCTAGGGTCAGTAGGTGTGGTCCTTCAACACATGATTAGTGTACATGTGTAGACAAAACTATGAAAGAAAACACCTTCATAATTGTCCAAGGAAGGAAAAGCCTAGATCATGTTAGATGCAAGATTGGTGAGATGCAAGGTTTTCAGGTCAGAAATGACCCTTGTTGAATAAGAAGTATAATGTTCTTGCCATGGTGAGTAGGGTACTCTGCATTGTCTAACATCCAATTCATTATCCACTTGAGATGGCACTTTTCCAATTAAATATCTACGTTGCCAGGCTTCCACTTGAAGATCACTATTACAACAGAACCAGTGGGCACACTACCATTTCATGCTACAGAAGTGATTCTCTTGTATCAATGATGCCTCTAAATGAATACAGAGCAGGCATGATCAAAGGAACAAATGAACTGATTTTGCAGCTAAGCACCCATTCCTTCACCTCAGGTGCTCACTTCGTTTCTCATCTTTGTGGGACTCTTAATGACTCCACCAGAGGCAGGATGTAGTCTCAGCACCTCACATAGCCAGCTCCATCAATGGACCTCTGTGCCCCGAGTTAATGCCTGAAAAGTGCTGTTTTTTCCATCACAATTGGGCTTTCTGCAGCACAATAGCTCTTCCAGCACGAAGCAGCACTTGTCGCCTGCTTGAGTGTCCTTAGGTGCGTGCAGTTTCGAACATCTCTGTTCTTGATGTTCTGGCGTGAGCGTAACCTCTCACAAGGCACTTGAATAGTTCCACACTGGCATGGGGAAATCAGCCAGAGGATTTCATAATTGAAGATGAAGTTTAGCATATGAAAAGGCGAAAGGAAATGAGGGGAACTATTCAGACAGAAGTGAATAATGGGCGTGTGGGGAAAGAGCTATGTGATGGGACTTTCAGGGAGCACGTTTCAGATAATGTTCCTGTCAGGAAATGAGGGAAATAATTGTGAATATTCAAGACTGACATTCTCAAGGGGAAGCAAACTTATTTAAAGACTTCATTTCTATACAAATGAGAAACTTAAGGTGAAACTGCTCCTGTGACACCAATTGACACCCGGAAAACAAGCCACAGATTGTTACTGACAGGATTGTGGTTTCTCTCCTATATTAACTTAGCCAGCCAGCCTGCTCTATCTGGGACACCTTCCTCCTTGACATAGTAATGCCATTTAGAGAGGGAGAGGAGTCAGTGAGTGATGATCGCTACAAACAATTAAATGGGTCTATGTGTATTATGCATGTCACAAACAAACATAAGTTTCTTTCCTTCCAGAAAAGGGTGCCTGTTTAACAAACACAAATAATAGAATTATATTTGACACAAGAGGGTTCCCTAGAAGTGTAATAAATACAATTGTGTCCTCTTCCTTCCTTGAGTCCTAGTCTTGTCCAGTACAAGGGCTGCAATGGCAGGTTTTGCCCCACAATTTCTGATATCCCTCACCATTGACCATGTTGGCTGGAAGTAACGGGAGTTGTAGTCCAACAACATCTGGAAGGAGCCACATTGGCTACCCCTGACTTAGTAAATCCATTGTCTGCAAAGTGTAGTTTGAACAAAGTGGTGCCTCTCTGTCTCAACTGTATAGTCTTGAATTGCTGGTGGTCTTCTTGCCTGCGCAACTCTGGGAAGACTTAGTGTCTACCAAGCAAAAAGCCAACGTATTAAATTAAATCAACATCAAAATGTATGAGATCAGCATCTGAGCCCTAAGAAGTGTCTACTTTTATTGGTAATAATACAGTCTGACAGCTGTAGGATCAATCACCTTACTAAAGGTTCTCTTGCTCGCTCGCTCTTGTTCAGTTTGGCAAAGATTTCTTTGTATTTCACAATTGCTCTAGCTAGTGCTGCCATAAGAATCAGCTTTCCTCCAAGTGGATTAGATTACTCTGGGGTCAAAGAAACCTTGGATGAATAATTTTAAAAGCCTAAGTGTGATAATTATACTAATAGTTATGGACAGTCTGTTAGTGCTTTCACGCTCAGACGTAGATGTCCAAGCTGCTCCTACAAGGTAAAAAAAAAAGGGGGGGGAATGCACACTTTCTTTCTCTGATGAACAGAATTCTCCCTGATTCCCTGAAGAATAAAATAAGTATACTCTTAAGTATAGAAGGAAGCCCCATTCTCTCCTGCCATTGCAGGTCATCAATAAGGTCTGCAATGAGGAACCTATCTCAGATAGGCATGTATCCAACCAATAGGTTCATCCCTACTCTTCCCCTCAGCTTGTGAGGCCATAATGTCTGGAGAGGGCTAAACCTTAACATGAAAGCATTCTCTGGATTAATAAGAAATTACGTGATCAGATACCAAAGTAAATGTTGAAAGAAAGAGCTGAAAGTGTCATCCCAACAAAGGATGTGGGGGGCAAGAAAAACAGTAGGTTCTTTTACTCCATACTTTTACAATATCCAGCTGACAATAGCTATTATTAAGTCTTACTGGGAGCAACTGACTTTAGCTGAATTGAGAGCTTTGTATGTAAGCACAGGACAGAATGCTCCAATTCTGTGAACTTAAGAGGAAAAATTATTTACAGTACCAATTGTCCCTTACTCCAGTCTGATATTAGAATTCAAAATAATGGCTGAAAAGTAACTGATAGAGGTTGGGGTGTGGTATTTTAGTACCTGGCATATTTCACATTCTGTGCAAGGTAAAATGTTGCAGGATATACTAATTGTTACTTTTCAGCAAACAGAATGTAGCCTGACATTTCTACCTCTATTATGTTTCTTGGGCCTCAGTTTTCTAACCAAATAATGTGTACAAAATGTGTATGTTAGGCTATAATAAGCATAAAAATGCTTCGTTTAGTGAAAATAACAAATAAAAATGCATTACATGAAGGGAAATCGGTTGCAAAAATGTGTATTTTAGGAGAAAATTGTACTAAAATGCTGATGAATTCTCATGTGGATTAAAAAACCCCCACAGAGATTAAGGCAGAAATAAAGAGAACTGAACTCAGGACTAGAAAAACAATCAACTTAGAGAAACCATAATGAACAGGTATATCCATCCCTACTACTGAGTAAACATAGGATTGTGTTGCATGTCTGTCTTAAAATTGTTACAAATGGAAGGCTGTCCCCCCCACCTCATTCTGCCTACCTACATCCTGTCTCACTGATTAGCATCCAGACTGAAGAAAATTTCAGGGGAACTCAAAAATGTGCTCATTCCTTTGTGATATTTCAATTGGTCCCAACAAAAGCATTGCCCTATTTTTTGTTGGTGATGTAATTGCTTGGAAATATGCTTCCCTGTGATTAAAACTTGCAGCCACACAATTCAGTTTTCTCTTTCAAAAGTAAAGAGGGGAGTGTAATTTGTTGTTGACAGATTTCATTCCCTCGTGCAAAACTCAGTGGCATGGCAAATTGAGTTAGGGTTTCTGGCAGTCTTCCATTTTGGGTGTGGTGATCCCATTTCTGGCATAATGAGAATCCTTGTTCTCTTCTCTGCACTTATAGAATCATATAACCATAGAATTGTAGAGTTAGAAGGGATTCTGAGGGTCATATAGTTCAGGAATCTCAGATAAAACATCCATGACAGATGGTCATCCAACCTCTGCTTAAAAACCTCCAAGGAAGGAGCGTCTACTACCTTCTGAGGGAGTCTGTTCCACTGTCAAACAGCTTTTACCACCAGAAAGTTCTTCCTGTTGTTTAATCAGAATCTCCCTTCTTGTAATTTGAATCCATCAAATTGGGTCCTATGCTCCGGAGCAGGAGAAAAGAAGCTTGCTGCCACTTCTGTGTGACAGCCCTTTAGATATTTGAAGATGGCTATCATATCTCCTCTCACTCTCCACCTCTCCAGGCTAAGCATACCCAACTCCCTCAACTGTTCCTCATAAGGCTTGGTTTCCAGACCCTTAATCATCTTGATCACCCTCCAGGTTGAAACTCTTGTTCTTCTATTCAGAGGCAAGAGAAAAGGGCTGAAAATCAGAGGGAGGACTTAACTTGGAAGGAGGCTTTGAGATGAAAAACAAGGCTATTTTACAGGTCTGTGAGCAGAAAATTACCTATCAAGTTGGTCAGATGCCAGTTTTAAGGGTGCCTAGGATGTTGGCCCGGAGCCAGGTCCTGAAGCAACAGATCTATTGTCATTCTTAATTTCCCCGATGACCCACATAAATGGGCAAAGGCATTCTGTTCACATAATCCAGTTTCACAGAATGAGTGAAGGTCAGAATAACATCTGTCACTACATCTTGCAATTGCCTGCTTAGTCATGTACAGTTTGTGGGCCTTCTGGAGTAGCATTACACTTAGCTGCAAAAGACGTACCGAAAAACGCTGCTCTTCTGCAAATCAGTCAGAAGAAGAAAGATTCGTAGACCTCACTCAACGACCTGCTAAAGGGAGTAAAAATATGGCACAGAGATCTGACTGGTTGTGGAGAGAATATTTTCACCGGCAGATAAAGACCAGCATCTGCATGCTGCAGATTTTCTCTATTTTTACCTTGCAGCTCATTTTCAGAGTGTGCTGAGCTTTATCCACAACTAAATTAGAATGCTTGTGATGCATTTTTATTTATTTTAAGCACTGGAATGGAAGAAGGACATGAGTTATTTTCAGAATATAAACCGCTTAGCTTTTTGTGTATTAAGCAGTACGTAACGTTTGCTTTTATCTATAGCTCTATCTATCTATCTACTGTATCATCTATCTATCTATCATCTATCTATCTATCTATCTATCTATCTATCTATCTATCTATCTATCAAATGGATTGTCCATCAAGATAACCATTGCACAGCATTTTTCTATGGATGACATTTCTACTAGCACCAACACTTTGAGCTACATAAGGATTCCCACAACCCCCTGAAACAGATTTAGAGGACACATGGAGAGGAGTAGGAGGTGAAATTCTGTTGCACACCAGAAGTATTTGCACTGTTTAGCTGGGTATTGCCCAGTGCCCCCCGCCCCAATCTGAAAACTAATGGCCTAAAGTGTGTATGTGTATATGTGTGTGTGTGTGTGTGTGTGTGTGTATACAACAATGGTGATTTCTACATGTCACTGGTGACTGTTAAAGCAGCTTAGGCTTCCATTTTGGTGGTTTTGAGGGACTCTTCATGAGCACCAATTGTGGGCCCACTTTCCTATTAGTAAAAGGTAACACTTCTTGACCTTCTAAAAAGAATTATTAGAATTCATAATTTCTAGCCCTTTGACCTTTCAGATATGCATTGAAATTGGATACACACTCCCACACCCCCACACCCCCAACAACATTGGTTTTACGAAGTAGTTCTGGTCAAATTGCAAATCTGCCACTTGGCTGCTATAATGCCAACATTTGAATACTGATTTTGGAATCAAATGCCAATTTCAAGGGTCAGACATCAGCTTTGAACCTGGTATTTGAAAGAGGGGGAGGGAACCCTATCTGAATAATATATCTGACCTCTGAATTTAGCTCTGCTTATATGGAGACAAATTTGAAGTACTAAATTACGCTTGGTCCTATTTAGTCCTATTTTTTGCCGTACAGTTTCATTCCTCCTTGTCATAGAGTACAACACATTGCCTTAACTTTTGCCATGTTGATAGTTCTGCTATAAGCTCTATTCAATTTGGCGCTGAAAGAGGATGCTGTTTTAATTATTGATTTATGAATACCATGGGCTTTTATGAATCATTTGGACAGAATTATCTTCTAGTAATAAAAATCATTTTATAGTATGAAATCTTTTAAATCTTTTGAAACCTACCACAAAAATTTACATAGTTAATACTGGATTTGCCTTGGCATTAATATACTCCTTGACATAACCTTCCCTGTCCTTGCCCCGTCCCTCTTTTCCATTCTTTATCTAACCTTTTGCAATCATCTGCTTTCAAAGATAATGTTTGGGACATAGCCACACAATTTCATCACCAACAGGAATTAGAATGCTAATATAAACAAGCACCTCTTTGTTTCATACTGTTACGGGAAAAGGGGGGAAATGTCTTTTGTTTTTCAGATCCACCTGTGAACTTAATCCGATGCATGTACTATCAACTGGAATAACTATTCCCTCTTTGCTATTCTTTGACAATGGGCTGCTTCTTGGGAGTGTTTTGGGTGAAATTAACAGGAGAATAATGCTGATAAATTCATTTTGGCTTTCCATATTCTTTTACTGAAACAACCAAACAATGCTTTCATCAGATTAAAAAGAATAGCAACAACTGTGGGGAATCTGGGAGCAAGCAGAGGTTTACACAAACCTCCCAGCCTTGTTCCCTCCCCCCACAATGTTTACAGGAAGGGGATTGCGGGGGGAAATCACAAAAAGGTAGCAATCACATGCCATCATTCCAAACACTCTCATAATAAAACCAATACTTTTCTTTCTGCCCTTTAAGCATTTGGAGGTGCCGCTTTTTTCCCTTTGGGTTTATTTAGCATTCTTCTCCATGTCCCAAACACCTGTTTATCAGTAGCATATAGCATTTAAGTAGATGCCAAAGGCTCAAATAGAGAGGCAAATTATTCATCAGAGTGATCAATTGATGAGAAGAGAGGGGGCGATAACCGCCTTTCTCAGCTTATCTATTCTACACACATAAACTGGGGGATGGCTGTGTGCCTGTGTGTGCACATACAATAGTGTGGTGTAATGGCTATGAGTTACTCGTGCGTAAACTGGTGCCTCTCTAGGCTAATTTGCCTTGTTAAACCTTTCTGACTGCACAGCCCCTTCTCATGGTGGCTGCCTCAGTCACTGGCAGAATCCGTCAGTGGGCGTTTCTTGAACCTCTTCCAACATAAAAGTTGTTTGACACCCAGTCTCCTCCTCCTCTCACTGCGCGGGAGTCTTCTGCGCAGGGAGGGCGTGGGCAGTGGAGGACCTGGGCTCTCCTCACTGATATCCAGTGAAGAGTCCTGGAGCCCTCTCTCCGCTTCCCCCATCTGCCCCCCTTTCTCCCTGGTGTTGCGCTGATTAGCTTCCCCCTCCACTGAGCTGTTTCTCCCCCTGCTGCTGGGTCCTTCGTCAGCATAATCTGTGAGCCTCCCCTTCGCCTCTCGCTCTGATGTCAGTTCCCTGACATCCGGGTATGACCAAAGTGACTTCTGGTCACATCCCCTGCTGGAATGCAACCCCAAGAAGATTGGCCAGGGGTGAATGCAGACCCTGAGCCAAAAATATGTGGGGTGCTTGTGTGCTAAAACATTCAATCACATGAGTCGTCCCCTGCAACATGAAGTGGTTCAGCCCAGAGTCACACACATGTGTACCACTTCAGTAAGAAATAGAGGGGAAAGATAGTAAGAAAAGCAGGCTTTTTGAAAAGCTACCCAAGGCAACGTATTCTAAGATAAAGTTTCCATTCTCCATGCAAACAAAAGCTGCTTTGAATTAAATATTCTAAATACTGAACAAGCTGGCAACACTGACACATATTATCTAACTTAACCTTTCCGTTTTATCCTCAAATGACACTGTGGTATAGACTAGACTGAGAAATCATAGTTTGGACCCTGAGGATCATCTAGTCCAGGGCTCGGCAAACTAAGGCCTGGGGGCTGTATCTGGCGCAATCGCCTACTAAATCCAGCCCGCGGATGGTCTGGGAATCAGCGTGTGTTTACATGAGTACCATGTGTCCTTTTATTTAAAATGCATCTCTGGGTGATTTGTGGGGCATAGAAATTTGTTCATATATATTTTTCAAAATATAGTCTGGCCCCCCACAAGGTCTGAGGGACAGTGGACTGGCCCCCTGCTGAAAAAGTTTGCTGACCCCTGATCTAGTCCGACCTCCATAGCTGCCCCATGTGGGGATTGAACCTGGAGCCTAGGCATTATCAGCACCAGACTCTAACCACTTGAGCTATCCAGGCTTTATATAGTGAGTAGCCCAACTTCACCCAGTTAATGCCGACTTGACTCCCAGTATCCCAGTTCCTAGTCTGACACTCTTACCGCTACTCCATACTGAACGCTATTGCAGTGCTACATATCAAAACAATGTCAAATATCCAGCTATGAAATGAAATTGGAAAATATCAAGAACAAATATTGTTGTTTGTCAAATACTAACAGCACATTTGGCATTCTCCACAAATAACTTATCACATATGCATCACAAAAAATTCATAGAGGAGTTGCTTTTAGGATACGTTTTGTGGAGCTAATTCATCCAAGGGGTCTCCAAGATGCACTTTACTAATCACTGCTTGTCTGACTTTAGAGACACCTCACATCTGAGCTGCATTACTAAGGTGAAAGAGGAAAGACAGATTGTCCTGCTAGTGGTGATGATTTGTATTATTATTATTATTATTATTATTATTATTATTATTATTATTATTCTCATACTTAATGTGAAGTTGATGTTTGCACTGACATGATAATTACTTAAAGTGTTTTTAAAAGTTACACTCGCTGAACAGAGCAGTGCTGTGGTTCCGTATTTTCAGTCCAAAGTATCTTTTAGCGATATCTCCATATAATGAAGATGGCCAATTAATTTAGGGCTTATTAAAAAAAAAAAAACCTTGTTTTTCTGGAGGGATCTCTCTCTCTCTCTCTCTCATCAAAGAGAGAAGGCAACTGGTTTGTATCTTGTCTGTATACTTTGTTTTGTGACATTTACAAAATTTCACATTCTTTGAGTAGGGTGTCACCAACATGGGTAAGAACTTATTGGCAGCTTCTGCAGGGGAGATGTAGAGCCTAAAGCAGGGATCAGCAAACGTTTCCAGCAGGGCGCTGGTCCACTGTCCCTCAGACCTTGTGGGAGCCAGACTATATTTGGGGGGAAAATAATGAACAAATTCCTATGCCCCACAAATAACCCAGAAATGCATTTTAAATAAAAGGACACATGCTACTCATGTAAAAACACACTGATTCCCCGACTGTCCACGGGCTGGATTTAGAAGATGATGGGGCCGGATCTGGTCCCCGAGCCTTAGTTGCCTACCCTCAGATTTAATCCAAATAGATATCAGTTTAAATGGATTGTAAAATGAGATACTTGGGAAAACTAAAACATGGTTAGGCTTATTGAATAGCCTTATTCATAGCTCTTAAAATGGCCTCAAATATACTTAATAGTTACAGACTGATTTTAAAAATGGGGCCTGGCAGATAACCAAATCATTCAGACAACTGGGCCTTTGGATTGCTGTAGAAGTGGAAGAGGTCCTTAAACCCTCTCCTCTGGGATACATACACCATTTATAGGATATTGCCATTGCCCAAACACATCCCCTCCATAATTGTTTGTTCTAAATAGTATATATTTATTCTTTTTTGACCTTCCCATGCAGATCAATCCTAATTTAATTGGATCCATGTTTTGTGTGTGTGTGAAGAGAAATTAACCTGTGTACAATACAGCAAATCTTCTTAAATCCCCCAAATCTCCTTTAAAAGTAGTAAACAGATGCATTAAAAATGAATGGAGTAATGATGTTCATGGGTGCCCACAATTAATTAGATTTAATTTTCTGCTGTGATGGATTCCACAACTTGGTGGGTACTGGCCAGAGATACATTTGCTTTTCTCATGCAGGGTAATTGGATTAGTAGGTAGATTGGGTCTTTAATCTATTTGATAGAGTGAGACAAATGTCTGCTAATTCATGCAGTAGGTGGAAAGAGGAACTTTAAAAAAAAAAGTGACAGGAAAAGAATATCATTGAAATGGATGTCTGCTGTGTTATTTACAT
This sequence comes from Podarcis liolepis, assembly GCF_965112155.1. Lineage (NCBI taxonomy): Eukaryota > Metazoa > Chordata > Lepidosauria > Squamata > Lacertidae > Podarcis > Podarcis liolepis. The sequence goes on from NC_139554.1 coordinate 88,713,740, forward strand.
TGTAAAGCAGGAGACTTCTTTTCCTTCATCTGCACCAAGATGCTTGTAAAATAGGGCCAAATGGGCAAATCGATCCTTTTAGTACCAAAATGGGGTTTGCTCAAGATTTGTGGAACAGAGGTCCAATCAAAACAAACAGTTCAGGGCAGTGAATTGCATGGCCTTTCTTCAGAAGGAATTGATAAAGAGTCTTCTCTCTTTATCAGCGGGGGGCAGGGGAACACTGCTGGGAGCTGGGAGTTCCAGTATTTCAAGCCACAGTTGATTATTTGATGAGGTTTAAAGCAATCTATAAGGGACGCAGGTGGCGCTGTGGGTTAAACCACAGAGCCTAGGGCTTGCCGATCAGAAGATTGGCGGTTCGAATCCCCGTGATGAGGTGAGCTCCCGTTGCTCGGTCCCTGCTCCTGCCAACCCAGCAGTTTGAAAGCACGCCAAAGTGCAAGTAGATAAAGTGCAAGCGGGAAGGTAAACGGTGTTTCCATGCTCTATTCTGGTTTGCCAGAAGTGGCTTAGTCATGCTGGCCACATGACCCGGAAGCTGTACGCCAGCTCCCTCAACCAATAAAGCAACCCCAGAGTTGTCTGAGACTGGACCTAATGGTCAGGGGTCCCTTTACCTAAAGCAATCTATAATAAATGCCCTTAAAAATAAACTTATTTATGGTATCCTGATTCTGAAGTTATCCAGTAGCATGGATGTTGAACATTGATGTGAATCTCATCTCCACCTCACCCCAAGGTAAATGCATTTTTAACTTCTCTACTGAAACCTGAAATTTGATCGTTTTTAAGTGTCCCACATTTTTGGCGACGGACAAATTTGTCCATTTCAGTTCTCACGGTTTCTTATTTTTCCAATATTAAATTCACATTCCTACATTTCGGCAGCAATTTAAGAAAAACAAACAAACAACACCTTATGAACATTTATCAGCATTTAATGAAAATTCATCCTAACAAAACATGCTTATGCACTTTTTACCAATGTACACATTTGTGTCAGCAATTTCCGCCAGTAAAATGAATCTTTGTAAGTTAGCTTCACTAATATATAAATTTTATGCACACTTTCCCTGTATTGCATTTTTTTCTACTCATTGTTGGGTTGGTGAACTGTAACACAAAATTCAGAGAAGTTTGAATTTCAAAGGGTGGCTGTGTTTCAATTTGTGGATTTTTTCAAGAACTACAAAGTAGGTTGTTGCCCATTAAAATGGCCACAAAATCAAATCCCTTCACCATCCCTAGTTATTTTCCTCTCAGACAATTAGGCCTGAAGATGCAGGATATTTGCACAGGGGCGCAAGTTATACTAGGAGTAACATGTTCTCCCCCTTTGCCACTGGTACTTTCATAGCTCTTTCCATTCCCCACACTAAAATACTGAGATGTGGCAAAATTTCAGACTCCAACATTAGGTTAGCCGTGGCTGGAAGGGGTGGTGGAGGCCACATGACACAAACACTCCCATTATTTGTATCAAAGGGTATGAGCTTCTATTTGCCTTGCTCTTTTTGCTTCTGGCCCATTTGGCCTTTGGAAGGTGGGCCAGGTTTGAATCCAGCCCTTAGACTAGAAGTGCTACCCCCGACACCTCTGCCCTGCAGGAATCAAATATACGGTAACTGCTTAGCAACTGCAAAGCAACTTCTAACAATTCTAGGTTAGCCAGGAGTCAAAGTATCCAGTAGTTGCTAAGCAACAGCATCACTCCTGTACCAAAAATATTTGGCTGGTGCTAGAATGAGTTAATGCAGGAGATGTCATGCAGGAGTTATTAAAATAATAAAATAAATAAAATAAAACAACCATATTTCTCTTGTTGTGGGACAGGAAACCACTGGATTGACTGAAGCCTAAATAAAGCCAAAATACTTGTTACGTTCTAATTCAGCAATTTCATCCTGGAGTCTCCCTTTCAAATCCTTCTGTAGGAGAATGGGTACTTTAAAGATACTAGTAGAGTAGGAATGGATAACCTTTGGCCCTCCATGTGTTGTTGGACTACAACTCGCATCATCCCTGACCAAAGCCATGCTAGCTGGGACCAATGGAAGCCTCAAAAAAACAAACATTCAGGGATCCACAGATGCCCAACCTCTATCACATAAGGAGTCCATGGATAGTAAAGAAACTGAAGAATTTTACAGTTACTTTAGAATTGTAGTTAACACCATCACGGCGATGACGCAGGGCAAGACATGAGGTAGGTGTTCTGGAGAGCATCTGTGTCACTGTGTCACCTTGCCCAGAGTGGTTGGCCAGCCATTTGGTCAAGCAGGAGGGAGTAGAGTGTAGTCACACAAGTGCTGGACAGTGGCACACCAGCAGCAGAAGTGGTTGAGGAGAAAGCCTGTCGGCTAGCCAAGTTTTGGCACCTGAGCCTTTTTCATGTTCATTTTCTACTGTCATCTCCAGTAGAGTGATGCCAAAGACCTCTGCCAGAGGCTCTAGAGCAGAAATATTAGTCTAGCTGAATTTATAGTCTAGGCTATTATGAGGCAGCTTCTCTTTGTTCCATTAGCACAAGCATTTCGGGTTGCCCGATTGAACGACTTCCGTCTCCTCACACCACATACTGTTCCAGGGGTTTGCTTGACCTCCCCCGACAAAATAGCCAATTGAGGGGGGGAGGGGGGAGGTTTCATTGTGAAAGCAGAAGTCCTTGAGCACAGCTTCTGATGATGGAACTCAATACTTGGATGCTGTCCTATACCGCATTCCACTTAATGAACTCTCCTTTTTATTTATTTATATTCTTCTTCTTACAAAAAGCACTGGAAGACATAGAGCTTGACAGGCCTAGACTGTCTTCAATCCAAGACCCGGCTTAACATGTTTATAGATCACAGCCCAACTATAAATGTAAACTTTTTTTTTTTTTGGATCGCCACCTAGTGGTCTCACAAAATCTTCAGACAATTCTACAGACCACCTGGTGCATTCTTTCGTATTAATGCCATTTTCACCAGTAAAAGATTTTAGTTCTTCCTTGAGCTTACTGTTTTATCAATGTAAATCCACAGGCAGCCAAATAAGGTGCTTAAATTATGACCCCCCCCCCAGCAATCACACATGCAAAATACCCCTTGTCCACCACACACAAACACAGCTTCCTAATCAGTTCCAGAAAATTATCCGTGTTTTGATTAAATGTACACAGCTGCAGTTTGTAGCAATATCGGAGATTACGCTGGCAAGTTATCTGATTGCTTTTCTTGTATTATTTCAAAAAGCATCTTGAAATGTGCTCTGTTTGGCAAAATGAGTTCTGATTCTCAAAAGAAACTGGAAATTCCCCAACTTGCATTTGGATCCCATTGGTGGTTTATTATTCTAATAGATGTAACCCAAGTAGCAGCAGGGTTTTTTTTAGTATATGTCATGCCATAATGAGCACAACAGCAGTATTTGAAATGAGAAAAAGAAAAGGCATTGCTAGAAATGGTGGCACTATCACAGCTAATACTAGTAGTATTTTTTTCTCCTATTGTGCACTAGCCTGGTTCAAACGACTTACAAAAAGGAACACTCAAAGACAGTACAGCGGTACCTCTGGTTACGAACTTAATTCATTCCAGAGGTCCGTTCTTAACCCGGAACCATTCTTAACATGAGGCACGCTTTCGCTAATGGGGCCTCCCGCTGCCACCGTGCTACCGGCATGTGACTTCCACTCACATCCCAGGTCAAAGTTCCCAACAGGGGGGGCGTCTACTTCCAGGTTAGTGCAGCTCGTTACCCGAAGGGATCGTAAGGAGGACGGTACGTAACCCGAGGTTCCACTGTGGTAAGATCATTACAACAGGCCCTAACTCTGTGTACAAAGATTAGGGATGGGGAACCTGTGGCCCTCCAGATGTTGTTGGACTCCATCAGTGTCAGCCAGCCCTGGCAAATTGTCAGAGATTATGGGAGTTGTACTCTGGCAACATCTGGAGGGCACTGTCAGGATTGGGTGCCTAAAAGGTTAAGTGGTCTAGGATGGTAAGCCAAGCTCTTGAGCATGTTATTTCTTATATCAGCACCAGCTACCTCCTAGACCTCTTTCTCATGTCTTCCATAAGGCAATCAGAGTCACAACTGTGAATCATGAGAACAGCACCTGATCAGGGGCGTGGCACATGTCCTGGGGGTATGGTATGCCACCTGCAGGGGTGTGGCGCCCAGCGCGGGCGGGGAGGCAGCTGCGATGGCACCCCACCGGGATCACGCTGCCAGGGGCAGTGTGCTCCCCCCACACTCCTCTTCCTCTGGCAGTGAGGGTGAGTACACTAAAGGGAAGGGGGACACCACACTCTTTAGGTTCCCTGGTGTCCAAACAACTCACTTATCAATCATTGTTCAGATCTCACTAATTGACTAAAAATGCTGACAGGCAGGAGCTGTTAGGCTGGCTTATTTCAATGAAATCAGTTAGAAAGTTGCCTACACATTTTGCATCATAACTTTCTTTCTAATAGGGCTAGAGATTACTTTAAAAAAGAAGAAGCTCATAGTCTAGAACCCCCTATGTTCAGGCAGCAATGAAAGCACCAGGATAGCAACCCTCCAAGCTAGGTGGACCAACTGTCTGATCTAGTTACCTATATTCCCATGAGGAGGCAAATACTATAAGCCCCAAAGCTGCAGCTAAGATGGTGAACCTTTAATACTTGTGGGAAGAGTTTTCATGTAAGAATGCAGAAAGCTACTGCAACTTCCAAAGTTCTCTTTTACAGAACTTTTATTTGGAGACAGAAGTTGTTCTAGTGTCAGTCAGGAATATATTTATGCCTGTACAATGCAAGCGACATTTACTACGACTATCATAAAACATGTTTGATCAATTCACAAGTCCTCTGAAATTCTGCAATTTCATTTCATGTATTCCATGATTTATTATTTTATTTTATTTGCCTCTTAAGAATTCAGCTTCTTTTGGTGTCTTAGAAATGACATATCATTGCACCAAGTTTTTAGGCAAGGCAACCACAGGTTCTGACCCTTCTCTCAGGTTCTACATGCAGTTTGGGTTTCAGAAGCCCAAACTAAATCACACTCAATATAAGAGAAGAGTGGGCTATTAAGCATCATAGAATCGTGCAGTTTTAGATTTGGAAGGGACATTGAGGGTCATCTAGTCCAACCCCCTACAATGCAGGAATTTCAAATAAGCATCCATGCACGACAGATCACCACCCAAACTCTGCTTAAAAACATTCAAGGAAGAGGAGTCCATCGCCTTCCAAGGAAGTCCATCCCATTGTTGAACAGCTCTTACTGTCAGAAAGTTTTTCCTGATGTTTAGTTGTAATTTCTTTGAATCCATTGGTTCTGGTCCTACCCTCCGGAGCAGGGGGGAAACAAGCTTGCTCCATCATCAATATGATAAGCATCTTCAAATATCTAAAGGGCTATCATATCTCGTTTCAGCCTCCTCTTTTTCAGGCTAAGCATACCCAACTCCCTCAAACATTCCTCATAAGGCTTGGTTTCCAGACATTGTTTTTGTTGTCCTCCTGTCCACACTTCTTTCCCTGGTTCCTATTGGTGGCTAAGCCATCATGTGAGTGCCTAGCTCCTATTAGTGCTAATACGATTATCTGGAGAGGGAAATAATTTCTCAAAAAGGCAACAAAACAAAACAAACAAAAAACACTCTACTGAATTCTTGTTCCTTGATTCAGAGTTTTTCAGATACTCAAACGCAGAACCCTTCTAGGACTGATTTCCTTTATTTCTTTGAAATCTGTTTCTATTTTGAAAAAAGCTTCAGGGTGGTATAAAGGTACACTTTCTTCAGGGTAAATATTATTAAGTTTCATAGGATTTGTTTCTGAGGAAACCTACATAGGCTCTTGCCATTGGTCTTCAACTTATTGCGAAGGCAAAATGGCACCCGCAACAGCCCATTTATTTTGGAAACAAGAACATTTCCAGTTTCCGCACAAGAAGACAGAAGATGGGCTTCTTCCTAACTGCCTCTTCTGGATATCTATGAATATTAATAGCCTGGCTAATGAACCAAAAAAAGCCCCAGCTCTGACACTGTGTGATATGTGTAACTTTCTCCTTTTTTTAGTGCTTGTTGGATTGGTAATCTTCCTGCTTTGTTTAATTCATGGGCATATTTTTCTTCCTATCGTTTGTTTTAGTGCATTAAGTTAAAGTGCTTCTGTGGGGGATTCACTTGATTAATGACTAATTTCCATCATGTGTGCACTCGAGAGCAACCTGCCATCGTAGTGTTTGTGTGGAAATAAATCATATTAAAAGTCTGAAACCACATGATGGAGAATATTTGTGTGGGTTGGTTTTTTGTTTTTGTTTTTTTGAAATTTTGTTTTTAAAGCACAAACAGATGAGACTATGTACAAGGAAATATAAGGCATGTTCTTTAACTGAAAGACCTTGAAATCCCCATCCGATCTCCAAAATAGGTGTGACAGGTGGCAGCCCTAGGTATGTATCTTCACCCCTGGCAATCAGAGATGGTGGCTTTCTAGCGGTTTGTTGGATTGGCAATCTCTTTACCAGTTGGGGGAGTATTTTATGCTTCTGCTGAACAGCAAGGATTTTGGTTTTTAGCTCCTTTCTCCACATGACTTTACTCTTTCGTAAAGGGTCAAATTAGATAATGCTTCCAATGTCTGGTTAAAAAACACACCTGTGTATAGCAGGTTGCATCTAGATGGGTGTTTATTCTGGAATCAGTGCCCCTCATGTATTCGTTTGTTTTTTAACTCAACCATACAACAACGTCAGCATAAAAATGCTGGCCTGTCTCCCCCCTGACCAACTCTGGATTTGTCCTTTCTGGGGTAAATCTATTAACCAGAAAAGCAAAAATAAAACCACACCCCTGCAGCCAACTACTCATAACTGATATATCAGTGACCAGTTTCTAAAGCAAACTTCTCCCTGGAAGCACCCTTGAAAAATTGTGAATATTAGGAGTGAGACTTTAAGGAGCAGGGTGAGGCGGCTTAGCCCCTTCCCTGACCAGCCACAATTCCAACAAAAAAGGCACCTCATGCTGCAATTAGCATAAGCAAAAAGTTCCCACTGACTTACCTTTTTTAAAAAAAGGGGGGGGGGGAGACATGGTCGCTACACAGTAAAAGAATAATTTTAATTTGTCCTTAATATGACGCTATGTTTACAGCAAGGCTGAACAAGTTGTGATCCCCTATGCCCACCTGCCAAGGGTTTTACACCCTTTCTACCAGCTCTGGGACTGTTTGCCATCTCAGCGAGAAAGTGAAAAGAGGAGGTCTAAAGCCCCTGGGATGAGCCACTGTGCAAGGGTGGTGATCTCTGTTTTCACTTGATGGGTGATGGTTACAAGTTGTAAACTCATGAAGAACATGTGGCATTTCTGCTATAGATATAAGGTGAGGAACAGTGTGTACATATAGCAAAGCATGTGTTAAACTTTTCCTTGGACTTTGCCACTTGAGGCTGAGGATGTGGAGCGGTGAGGGATTGCATGTTTTAATGATGAAGGGGAATAATAATAATAATAATAATAATAATAATAATAATAATAATAATAATAATTTGTTTATTTATACCCCACCCATCTGGCTGGGTTTCCCTAGCCACTCTGGGAGGCTCCCAACAGAATAATAATAATAATAAGTGTTAAAACATCAAACATTAAAAACTTCCCAAAACATATCCTTAGCATATCCCTCTCCCAGATGTGGTATTTCACTGTATGACTGGAATTTGATTTTGTGGGGGGACATTCAAATGCAGACAACAGCTGTTTTATGGGCAGGAGAGGGATAAGGAAGAGGTGGCCATCCCATCACCTTGCACGTCCAAAATAATGAAAACTCTCAACACAATTAGGATAATAAAGTGACTATAACATATGACTAGTCACACCACTTTTGCAGTCCAAAAATATCCCTGCAAGAGGTCAGTATTACTGTTGTTCTTACATTGCAGGCGGGGCACTGAGGCTGACAGAGAGGAGGCAGAGAGAGGAGGGAAACTGCAGCAGAACTATGAACTCACTTCTAGTACTGAGAACGAATACCTGGGCTAAGCATGTGTCCTGAAGGTGGCCCATTTCCTAACCACTGTTTTATACCTGGTTCCATTTTGTGGCACTTGCGGTTTCAGTAACAATAATTTCGCAGATCCCTCAAGCCTGCAGTCTTCTCAGCACTGATCTGGAATGTTCATGGCTAAGGAGAATTTGAAGTAGAGACTACCTGACTTTCTTAGTCAGCGTGCTGCAGCAGCTCCCAAAAGCCCCAATGGATTGAGATCCTGCCTCTAGGGGCCAGTGTGGCACAATAGATAAGAAGAAAGTATGTGATAGTGCAGGCATGAAAAATTTCCTATTTAAATCAAGGCCGCTCTGCACTTTAGGTGGCAGGCATCTGTGCAGGATGTACACCAGTGAAACACTGGAGCTTCTGACAGCAAACCTTAAAACCTTAAAAGTGCAGCTGACAGTCACTCTTGCACATATATCTTTAATTAATAGTGGGCATGCTCCTGGAAGACCCTGAATCAATCCAAATTAATTCAGTTCTGTCATGCGCCTGATAAAAGGAGCTACAGTTCTGCAGTCATTAAATAAAATCCTTTTGTTTTGATATATTTTGCTTATGATAAATAAGAACTATTCTATATTGTAGATGATTTGGTTCCTTTCCCCCAGTTACCAGCATTTTAATTTTAAACAGCGATCCCGAATGTTAGTGGGTAACTTTTCCTTGCTGCCATCAGTGCATATTCATGCTGGGAAAAGCTTCACCTAGAACCATCTGCAAAGCACGTCACAGTTTTTTAAAATTTTTAAATCACCTATCAGCCCCCAATCCTACCCATCCTTTAACTAATATTCTATCTCTCCTTTGTGCTTTCACTTGATATTTTCAATTTATGGTCTGCTAGAAGTTTCTGCACAGGAGCTCTGGAAGTAGAAAAAAGTGGCAATGCTAAACCCTAAGACAAAGGACAAGAAAATGCCCTAGAAAATATGGGACAACAATTGCTTGATGCAGTATCATCTAACCTGCCTACAGACAAATCAGAATGAGTGTTCAATAAAGTGCCAGTGTTGCAAACTTTGTGCAAGTCAGGATGAATGTTCAATAAACAGGTCATCTAGAAGTGACCTTTGACTGAGGCAGAACTGCAGACCCCAACTCTGCAGAATGAGCAGGAAGGCTCACCACATTCTGAAGCAAAATAGTATACATCACTATCTAAAGACAATTAAGTCTGGAGTTTAAATTACCTGGCCCCCACCTCTGATCTCTCTCTGTGTGTAATATAACTGGATTTTGTTGCACAAATAATAGCTCTGGAGATAACTAGGTATCAAAGTGAAAGCTTGGCAAATAAAATGAAAATGTGTAAAAGATAAATCTTATGTTTTGACCTTATAAAAACCACTTGGGATTTTGCTGTTCACAAATAACCTTTGGGATTGAATTTCAAAGATTGGCTGAAAAACACAAAATGATGAGGTTTAATCACCCAGGGATTTGACTATAAGTGTATGGTTGGCAATCCCTCCCCCCTCCAGTCCCTGGGCTGATGACCTGAATATAGGAGAAAAAAGTAGGATGGTGATTCAACTAGACAAGAAGGTGAAAATATTCTGCAAAAATATGAATATCAAAGGAGGTCACTGAAAATCACGATCTCATTTCATGAGAAGTCAAGTTAATGAATATCATGCTGCTGGTGCAGGAGGGTTTTATTTTTTACCGAAACAAGTAAAATTAACTTTTGCCTGTCTGAAGATAACTGTTCCACCTGTGACATAACATCAACACGTGAACAATCCTATCTGATCATACCCCAGTGTTCCTTCAATCCTGACTTCAAGAGGTCGCTTTTGCTACTGAGTAATATGTCCCTGGCATGTCTTTCTCTGCTTCAAACAACCCATACCCACTAGTGACCACTCTTGGTTCAACATAACTAGACACTGGAAAGACCTATCAGGAGTGAATACAGACCACTGCTACCAAAATGTATGGGAAACCACCCTACTAGAAAAGTTAATCAACAAACTCAAACTAGCACAGAGACAAGCAGAGGAGGATGCCCCTTTATCACATACAGTGGTGCCTCGCAAGATGAAAAGAATCCGTTCTGTGATTCTCTTCGTCTAGCGGTTTTTTTCGTCTTGCGAAGCAAGCCCATTGAAGGATTAGCGGATTAGCGCTATTAGCAGCTTTTAGAGGCTTTTAGCGGCTTATCTGCTGATCGGATCAGCTGATAAGCGGCTTAGCGCTATTAGCGGCTTTTAGCGCTGTTAGAGGCTTTTAGCTGCTTTTAGCGGCTTATCTGCTGATCGGATCAGCTGATAAGCGGCTTAGCCGCTTAGAAAAGGGGGGGAGGGAAAAAACCAGCAGGAACTCGCAAGGCATTGTCGTCTTGCGAAGCAAGCCCATAGGAGATTTGTTTTGCAAAGCACCTCCAAAACGGAAAACTCTTTCATCTAGCGAGTTTTCCATCTTGTGAGGCATTCGTCTTGCGGGGCACCACTGTATATAGCACAAGACAATGACCTATCCCCCACCCCCGGGCAGCATACAGATCAATATGGCTAATCTGACTCAACACCCCTCCCCCCCCACACAAATACAAACAAACCACACTGCAACCAACTGAACCAAACCAACCAAGCTCTGGACCGCCCAATCTCTCACAATGCCAACAATGAATGAATGAATGACCTACCCACATAATGCTGACACCAAAACCCTGCACAAGCACTACTCAATCGAATGAAAGGTCATTAGAGGATAGGCACATAAGAGGTGGCATGATAGAAATTTATAACATAATGCATGGCATGGAGAAAGTGGACAGAAAAAGGTTTTATCCCTCTCTGATAACACTCATGGGCATCTACTAGAGCTGAATGTTGGCAGATGCAGGACAGAAAAAAGAAAGTACTTCTTCACATAGAACATAGTTAAATTATGGAATTCCCTCCTGCAGGAGACACTGATGACTTTAAAAGAGGATTGTTTCGTTTCCCACGCCAGTTTGTGAAATTTGGTTTTTAAAGAAGTCCTTATGAAAATTCATCAGGATTTTCTTTATAAAGCAATTTAGACTAATATAATGCATTTCGGGATGTTATTTTCACTAATATATACATTTTAATGCACCCTTTATCACAGTTTGCACAGATTTGTGCACATTGCTAGGCTGGAGAACTACATTGCAAAATTCAAAGCAGTGCAAATTCTGAAGGATGGCTCTGTTTCAGTTTGCATCTTGATTCAGAAAGTGCAGATTAGGTGGGTTCATTATGTAAATGACATAAATGACATTGTCATTATGTAATTACATGAATGAGAACTGAATCAAATTTTTCCCACCTTCCCTACCTGATACTGTACTGTGCATGAATAGAAATGGACTGGGACAGGGTGGTGGGTCTAAAGGAGGAAACCAGATGTTGCTGGACTGCAGATCCCATCATTCCTGAATGCAGCAGGAGTCCATCTCTGATGGGTCAAGACCCAGCCCTGCCTTTATCCTTGGAGATTTCACCCCTCCCATACCCAAGAATCTCCTGATCATCTCCTGATGGTCTCTGCTGACTCTCCAGAGAGGAGGAGGCGTGTCCTGCCTATCTACTTATTCTGCCCAGCAACATATCTGTGTGTGTAAGTGAGAGACAGTCAGTCAGTGTATCAGAGAAAGTGAGAGTGTTAGAGATCCTAGAGATAAGATTGCTGCTAAGTGCAGCTGCAGACTCTCAGTGTAGCATTGATTTATGCTTAGAGTATTCAGCTCTGTATATAGTTTTGTATCATAGTTGTAGTTACAGAATAAAAGGAAGATATTCTACAGAGCTGCTCTCTGAGTGGTTTATACTCTGCAAGACTCTGCAAAACTCTGCTGCGCAACAACTGTATTATTGAGACAGTGAATCCGGTGCTCTCAGCTCTAAGCTGTGAGTCCACAGCACTGTGACCTGTTCCTGTGAGAAAGGAGGTCTCTGGCGGTGCTTCCCAGCTCGCCTAGCCCAGTCGGGGTTGAGGTGCATGAGTCCAGTTGGCGTACTGGCTCAAGGGCGGTGCTGACAGTCATTATGTAATTACATGAATGAGAACTGAATCAAATTTTTCCCACCTTCCCTACCTGATACTGTACTGTGCATGAATAGAAATGGACTGGGACAGGGTGGTGGGTCTAAAGGAGGAAACCAGATGTTGCTGGACTACAGATCCCATCATTCCTGAATGCAGCAGGAGTCCATCTCTGATGGGTCAAGACCCAGCCCTGCCTTTATCCTTGGGACCTTTGCCACTTCCCTTGAGAACGTTGAGCTCAAGTATCTCCACCTTGGTCTCCTCCTGTCACTTTCTCTACTCTTCAGAAACAAATATACACTGAAAGAGAATTGTGATTCCCCCTCCTCACTATTCTTGCACTTCCTTCCCTTACTCCTATGTTAAACGCATTAATGTGATTCTTGCAGTGTTTATTTATAAAGATAATTTATTCTGTTTGGGGTGACATTTATGCTGATTATCCTCACAGCCTTTTCACTGCCTCTGCCTTTTATGGAGGTTGTATTTCTTTAGGGCTGCTGCTGTTCATCCCATTTTAGAAGTGGAATATTTTATTGGGATGACCATCTGATAAAAATGGCTTGTGCTGCATTTGACATATATTTGCTAAAAGGGAACGGGAGGAAGCAAAGGCATAAAAGGTTTCTAATCAATGCCTCACCTTTTATAGGCAATGCAGATTTATGCTTCGACTGAGGAAAGGGCCTACGCCATCCTATGATTTACAGTCACAATCAGCTCGTGGATTAATTCAATATAGGGCTAATTTGTTCTATACGTGCCAAACTGATGATCAAGCTAAGCTCATAAATGGAAGGGAGCAAATGGGGTCCAAATTCTGCAAAGTTTGGTTTCAAAGATGTAGTTAGGGGATAAAGCATAGCTCAATAGTAGAACTTATGTTTGAAAAGCAGGAGCTCTCAGGTTCAACCCCTGCTATCACCAGTTGAAAGACTGGCTGTGAAAGACCTGTGTGCCTCAGACATTGGAAAGCTGCTGCCAGTCAGAACAGACAATACTGAGCTCAATGAACAACTAGGCTGAGACAGATTTCTATGCCCCAGCTCTCTTGGGTCCCATGTGCACGTATATCCTCTTTGGCAGGGAGCTGCTTCCTTATGGTACTCTCCTATGCGACTCAAATGCGTGTGAGAATTGCAGAACCACATGGGTGGAACAAATCACGTGGGTCCTTAAAAACAAGGCTCATGAAGCCAGAAAGGCAAATCTTGGCAAGGCAGTGTCCCTGATCATGAAGAAGCTTCTAAGGCTAAGCATATTCCCATTTTGGATGCTCCTGTGATCAGGAACTGACCCTTTCAACCAGCACATTTTCCTTTCCCTCTCAGTAGCTTCTAAACAGACGTTCACTTTTGACCACTACAAAGTTAATGAATCTTGAGATTTATTGTAAAGAATGCTGAAGAAGAAATATTGCCTTCGGTAATGCTGGAGTCCATTGGGTTACGCAAATGGATACCAAACATGAGTGATCTGCTCAGTACTCCATGCCATTATTGGAGCTGTGGACATAGGCTGAAGCTGCTGGAGAAAAGCAGACTTGGATGAGCAAAAATAAGATAGTTGTTATTTTTTCCCTCCTACCACTTGTGAGGGACAATAGTCGGCCTTTTCATGGTGCCCGTACAAATGCATGATTCTTACATTTGAATTAACATGACAGAAGTGTATAAAATTATTCATGGTTTGGAGAAAGTGAATTAAGTTTTTCTCCCTCTCTCATAACATCAGAACTTGTGGGTATCCAATAAAGCTGACTGTTGGAAGATTCAGGACAGTTGGAAGAAAGTATTCCTTCTTGCAGCACATGGTTTCACTATAGCACTTGCTCCCCCAAGAGGCAGCGATCGCTACCAGTTTGGAAAGCTTTAAAAGGGATTAGACAGATTCATGGAGGATGAGGCCATCAGTGGCTACCAATGCTAATGGCTGTGCCCTACTTCAACTGATGGAGGCAGCAATGCTTCTGAATATCAGTTGCTGGAGACCATGGGATGGGAGAATGTTCTTGTACGCAGGTCCTCCTTGTGGGCTTCCTATAAGCATCTAGTTGGCCACAGTGAGAACAGGGTTGTGGACTAGATGGGCCACAGGTCTGATCTATCAGGCCTCTTCTTAAGTTTGTATGGCCATCTCTGTAAACGAACCCCAAAGTAGTTCAACATAAGCAGTTCTGTCTATTAAATCAATTAGTACTACACGCCTTTCAGATTTTTCTCTCTCTCCTGCACTGCTTGAACAAACACACCAAAATGTAAGCAGTAAAATCTTACAGTTTTACAGTTCTCAATTAAGGAAATCTGCTAATACTCTCCTGGTGATGCTTATTTATAAACACAATTTATTCTTGTTCCTCCGAATTGGCCAGTCAATGGCTGCTGCTATCAGAAAGCTTTCAATGGCTGTGTGTTTTATTGCCACCATATTTTGTTTGCTACATTCCACCTTAGGAATGAAATATTTCACTGGCATGTCCATCCGATAAAATATGTCCCTCTAGACATATATTTACTCAGGGAGTATTTGAAAAGTAAATGCATGTAATATTTAAGGCAGCGAGTGATGCCAGCAACAGTAAATTAATCCCTGAGCTAACTTGTAGGTTGGTAAGCTGCAGGGCGAAGAAGACAGCTGGTGTAAGATGTCATTCGTGGTTGTTAATATGCCTGCTCCTGTAGTTTTAGCCGGGTTCAACAAATCAACTGTTGAATAAGTCAGCAGAATATTTAACCACATGCTTAGACATATGGTTGATGTGACAGTTAACCCAGGTAACAAGGGCCAGGCTAAGTTGTTGTGGGAAAGATGGATGCTATGAAAAATTACTCCCCTTCCCCCCTCCCCCCCCAAATATTGCTAGTTTCACTGAAACACTTAGGGCTTCTCACATGTCACCTGAAGACAAACCTCCAAATAAGGCCCTGAAATCAGCCCTGAGTGCTCACTGGAAGGACGGATTGTGAAGCTGAGGCTCCAATACTTTGGCCGCCTCATGAGAAGAGAAGACTCCCTGGAAAAGACCTTGATGTTGGGAAAGATTGAGGGCACAAGGAGAAGGGGATGACAGAGGATGAGATGGTTGGACAGTGTTCTCGAAGCTACCAACATGAGTTTGACCAAGCTACCAACATGAGTTTGACCAAGCTGCAGGAGGCAGTAGAAGACAGGAGTGCCTGGCATGCTCTAGTCCATGGGGTCACGAAGAGTCGGACACGACTAAATGACTAAACAAGGGATAGCTCAGTCAGTAGAGTATGAGACTTTTGATCTCAAAGTCATGGGTTTGAGCCCCACATAAGGCAAAAAGATTCCTTCACTGCAGGGGGTTGGACTAGATGATTTTGAAGTTTTTGAATTTCACTAAGGGGTGGGCGGGTGAGGAATCCTATGACAACCTAGGCTTGTGTAGAAAGCCCACCATAAATCTTGCTAACTCTCTCTCTCTCTCTCTCTCTATATATATACCTATGAAATGTTGAAGGCCAATGTGTGTGTGTTGTGCATCCCCCCCTCCTTGTTTACTGCTCTAATGTGCTGCAGCTTTGGCACCGCTCCCCCCTTTTTATTATTATTATTATTATTATTATTATTATTATTATTATTATTATTATTTATACCCTGCCCATCTGGCTGAGTTTCCCCAGCCACTCTGGGCAGCTCCCAATCGAGTGTTAAAAACAATACAAATTTTAAATGCTGCTGCTTCCTTGAGTAATCCTAGACAACTAGGAATCACTGTGATGAAGCTGCACAGGTTGCATATGTGATGTTACTGAAGGAAAAGCCAACGGCTTTAGCCCATACTGCAGATGGCTCTGAGGGTGAAGGGAATACTTCCTTGATGGGGGGCAACTGGGCTGATTCTCTTTGTTTGAACTCCCAACCTTGCTACTGATGCCTTAGTTTGGCTGAAACATGGAAAGTCTTAAAACCTTGACCTGGCTGTCTTGGCAGGGGAGCACATGATCTCCTCCCTGACACCCACAAACATTTTTGCCTCCTTTCAGAGCCCCCCCCCCCTCAAACAACTGCCAAAACAGGATTGCTTTTCACAGATGGCAAAAAAGTTTGTCAAACATGCACTCCTCATTTCAGTGTCAGTGCTGAAACAAATTATTGTGACTTTCCTCATGATTTCTCAGATGTTTCCCAGGAGAAGAAACACCTAGATTCTGTGCCGACAAGCCTTGCAGCTGTTTAATTTTTGATTAGCTAATCACCATAATGATTCTGTATCTTTTTCAAGAAAAAAATAAATGATGTTTTATGCATTATAGTGAACACTGCCTTGATATTCTATGATATGGCAGCGTAGAAATACTTCTATAAATTAAATAAATAGATTTGTTCCAGTTTTTACTTTTGGTGACATTTTGACAGCATTTTTCATGTTCCATCCCTTCCCCCTGCCCCCATCATCTGGACAAAGATGTTCCTCTTCCCAACTTTTCTCTATCTCCTGCTCAGGATTTTTGTGTAAGGAGGTAGCATTTTCTGGAGAAACAAAAACAAAAACCTTTCTCAGTCTTGCTTGTTGCAAAGCCCGTGGGCATAAGGAAACATCTGAAAACTTGGAGATATTCTTCACACAAAAATCAGAAACCACAGAATGGTGTGTGACTTTGTGGGAGGCCTGATCTA
Source organism: Podarcis liolepis (assembly GCF_965112155.1). Classification (NCBI taxonomy): domain Eukaryota; kingdom Metazoa; phylum Chordata; class Lepidosauria; order Squamata; family Lacertidae; genus Podarcis; species Podarcis liolepis. The sequence continues at coordinate 88,730,458 of NC_139554.1, forward strand.
ACTCAGGGGAATTAGCATTGGCCTTTGATGCTAGATGGGGCAGTGGTAGTGCGGCGGCAGAATCCACACTGATTCACCTTGTTATTCAGTCCTGAAACAGAGTTGATATACACCAGAGGCACCAACTTGAAGAAAATAATTGGGGGGGGGCAGACAAGGATGGTGATATGGGTGGAATTACATTGAGAGGAGCGGCTGGGACTGTCAATGGGAGCATTTCTTGCTGTTGGAAGTACCTGTGACAGACTGATTGTGGAACATATGCACTTTGCAGAAGGAGCCAGAGAATGCAAATTCTCAGATTCCTCTTATTGCTTGAAAGTGGAGATAACGGGGTTTTCCCTACTCATTCCCCTGCTTTTGTGCACATACTCCTTCTATCTCCCATCACAAAGTCAGTAAGAAATGATGTCAGAAGTTTTTGCCTAGTCCCAGCTCCCTTTTACATGTTCCTTTACAAAGCTTGTTGGGAAATGGAAGTCCAAATGTAGAAAAGAAAGAAACGCAGCAAAGCCTATCAATTTTTGGAGGGGGGATGGCCCCCTCAAATATTTTATTGGGGGTGAGGCAAAAGGACCTGGACTCCTAGGAGTTGATGCATAGGATGTGCACCCCTAGGACTTAACTTGATGCTACCTGCTTTCAAAGTTGTGGCTTAGACTTTAGCCTTATAGATATGATTTGTAGAAGATGTGGATGCGGCTTGATGAATGAAAGAGCAGCAGCTACAGAAAAGGGAATACTTGTTCTGTATAATGTTTGGGGTTGACAGTGCTTTGTTGCCTGTAAATCAGCACATTAAGCTCTCTGTGGTCTTGAAATCCTCATCTCGTAAGGAAAAGCAGAAAGAGCAAATGTTCTTACATAATAAGCATACAATCAGCTCTCTGCCCCCCTTTCCCCTAGTTCCCCCCCCTCTCCCATTTCCCACTGGCCTTCCTACTTCCCACATCTCCATCCATGTTGAAAATCATAATCCCCTCCTTTCCTGACAAATGAATCTTTCTCATGCATCGGCACTGGCTGTGACATTGCAAGCGAGAGGATTATGCTTAGATGCAGGCAAGAAAGGAAACAGCACAGGACCAAGTACTCTCAAGAGTTCATTAAATTCATGTTTCTTGTGCACATACTTAGCAAAAAAGAATTATGGAATGGTTAAAGAAAGAAAAAACCCCACCAACCCTGCTGAACTGGGAAACAAATGAGGGGAAGGGTAAAACTACAGGACACTAAATGCTTATAAATAGAGACTTCAGAGTTTCACATGGAGCTGACATAAATTCTAAAATAGGAGTGCTGTGCACATTCACAGCAGGAACACGGTGCAGATTCATAGACCTCAAAATTGGAGAGATTTGCTTTTGCCTACTGGGCTTTGTTTTGTTTAAGTTTGTCCTCAGCATTATTATACTGAATCTTTGCGGGTAGGTAGGGAAAGGGTAGCTTGCTGCGATGAAATGAGGAGAGGAGAGGAAATGCCTTGTCTTTAAATAAACCACAATGATCTCCTGCATGGAAAGACAGGTTTTCTGACTTTGAGGACCCGCGTGTATCAGGTGCTGCTTCGGCTAACTTCTTGTTGTCATATGAGAGATTTCAGAGTAAAGGACTGAATGTGAAGAATCGCTTGAGATTGAACTCTTCAGCATCCTTACTTAGAATTAAGTCTCTCTGAAATCAATAGCACTTGCTTCCAAAGAAATGAAATGTATGAAACCACAATGGGGGGGGGGGGGAAGAAAGTGGGTTTTGTCTGCATATATACTAAGACAAGGATCAAACGTTGCAGAACTAGTTGAAATGAAGCCCCATGCTCACTGCTACCACGAAACAATGGCTGTCTATCCACTTCATTTATAAGGGCATATGAAGCATGCTTACTACGGAGTGTGACCACTGGTCAGCATTGTCTTCTGATTGGCAGCATCTTTTAAGGCCATTTTGCCTTTTAAAAAAGCTGAATATAATGTGAGTTGAACGCAAGACACGCTGCATGCAGCTATACGCTTTACTGTTTAACCAGGGCCCCACTCCTAATTCTTCCTTTCTATCTCCTTTGATTTTTTAAAAGAAATTCTCTATTTTAAATCCCAACTTGGCCATGCTTGCCTACATGTAAGTTTAATTTAATAGCACTATGCTCAGTGTTTGTGATGTGTGTTGTGTTCAGGGTTCAGGGAGAAATCAATACATAGCAAAGCCTTCAAAAATAAGCTCAAAAGATAACTAGACTGAGGGGAAAAACATCGCCCAGCAGCTAGAACTGGAAGGGAACTAGAGGAGCCTAGTCATGTGAAAAGGCACTATTAGCATACACAACAATGCATATTCCTAGGAAACACATGCTTCATATTTATATTTTAACATATAAATACAGTTCTGGTTCTTAATAGCTGGGTGGTGATTTTCTTAAGACTATGCAGAATTTTCCTAAAAGTGCATTACAGCTATGACAACTGTAATACAATGTATTATAAGATGTGATATAAATGTAAAAAGAAAGTAATAATAAACTTGGGCTCTGTCATGTCCTCTATTATAGTATGAACACTCGAGTGTGCTTATGTAAGGGGAACTTGCCTGAAATACATTTTTCTCTTTTACAGTCCTTAGAAATGCTTACTACTTCATAGTAAGCCCTACTGGCCAAGACTTGTCAATCTGGTAGATCACACAGAAGGCAAGGAGAGTGTCTGTGTCTTCTCAAGCCACTCAGTGCATCACTCCCACCACTGCCATCATTTAATCCATCCTCATGAGGATGGAAGGTCCTTGTGATTGGCCGTTTGTGTGGAAACTCTGGCTCACATGGAAAATTATCTGTGTATTAGATGAGAGGAGCTAGGCATGCTCTTCCTTACCATACTATAGAAGCACCAGCTCCTGATGACTCTATGAACTGAGAGAACCTCTGGAGTGAAAGTTGGTGGTGTTTTGCCTGGGACTAAACATTACAATCCAATCAATGGAAGTACACTGAAGAAACGTGTGAATTCACAATTTAGAGAATTACTCAATTTTCCAAACAAGGCTTGAAAGTTCAATTTTCCATGGTATGCATTAAATATCTCAAAATATAATCACCTCAGCATATGTGCTTTTACATGCAAATGCAATCTTTTCTCACTACCATTAGACTCTTTTCTATGCAGCAGTTTATCACATTAAACTGGACGGATTGTGTGTGTGTGTGTGTGTGTGTGTGTGTGTGTGTGTGTGTGTTTAACCATAGGCATTCAACACCCCTCACGTTTTTCTCAGAAGCATTTTTTGGGGGAAATCTTTAAAACAAAAACAAAGGTGGGAGCAGTGTTAAAATTTTACAAAGCTGCTTGTGCGAAACAGAAGATGGCTTTGACTATTAAACTGAAGTTAATGCAGTTTTATCCTTTCCAGGCATCTGAGATGTTGCCTGCAGCTATACAACCCTGAATTGTGGTCTTGTCATGTCTCATAATCTAAGCTGAACTAGGCCTGTTCTGCCTTTTGTGTGAACCATTCAATGGAGGGAACTACACTGGAAAAACACACACCCTTACACCACAGCTAACATCATAGGTTATTGTGATCAGGTGTTTATTGGTGAGAGCATGTCTTGCTCCAGGTTCAGGAAGCAGTTTGCATTGAAGCACCTGCTAAAATAAAGGTGGAAAACCAATTTTGTGTGTGTGTTCCTGAAGCATTTCTGTGTCTTTAAAAAGCTGCTTGACACCTAATAGGAGTAGGCAGTGGTACCCAACATGAATAGTTGCTCAAGGCCCTGCAGGAACTAACCTCAACCCTGGTTTCTGAGTTGCTTTCCAAAGCAATCACTTCATCATTGATGCTTTTAAGTAGACATTATGCCTCTTTTAAGGATGTCTCTGAGGGTTTGCAGATAGGGATCATTTTCTATCCCACTTGTTACACATCTCAGTTGACTTCGGGTCAAGGCCTTTCAATGAGAGGGACCTAGGGTGTTCTCCCCACCCCGCTGGATCATCCGCATCTCATGTAAGGGTATGATGCATTCTCCCATCAGCTTTCAAACCTTATAGTTATTGCTGGTGCAATAAACCTGGCAGTTGGATTCTTTGAAATAGATCAGCCTTGTCCAGCCTCAAGGTTTCCAGAAGTTTTGAGCCTCAGCTTCCACAATCCCTGGCCCATTGCCCATGAGGCAAATGGAGTTGTTGTCAACAACATCTGGAGGGCAACTAGTTGAAGAAGCCTGAAATGGACCATGATGTTGGGTGGGGAGTGGATAATGAAGTCTGCGTGGACAACAGCTATTGGCTATCAACCAAGTGGACACAGGGAAGTTTGGGCTAGGTGAGAAGGGGCTGACCAAAATGCAAGGCATTTCAGTAAGGAAACCGTAGTGAAGAAGGAGGTGTCAGCTCTTCCTAGCAGCCTATTTGTGCCTTGTGATTTGGAGATGATATGGAATGTGTTGTCATGGGCATCCCTGCTATATGGCTGCATGGTGAATGGTTCACTTTCCCTATGTGGTTAGTGGCTCTGGGAGTGACTGCCTGCGGCTGCTATGTCTCTTTTTCTACACTATTAGTGTGTTTCTGCTGTTGAGAGAGCATAGGAAATCAACTCACCTTCTAAGCCAGGGCATGGGATTGCCCTGCCTAAAATACCACCCAGAATCACAGTGAATCCAAAAAGGAATTTGTGAGTCTTAAAATCTGTCTCTCCCCAAAAAAGTGTGATGACAGATATACAGGTGAAATGGGAAAAAGACAGAAGGAAGAGAAAGAGTAGGCCATTTAAACTTCTACCTATTCATTTATTTATTACATTTATATCATGCCTTTCCTCCAAAGAGCTTAAGGTGTCATACATTGTTCTCTCCCCCTCCCCATTTTATCCTTACAACAGCAGATTGAGGTAGTTTAGACCTTCTGGCCCAAGGTCACCCAGTGAGTTTTGTAGCTGAGCTTAGGACTGGAACCCTGGTGCCCCAAGTCTCTAACCAGTCCATCACTAACCACAAGACCACACTGACTCTACTTTTGAAAGTTCAGTTACAACAGCCCTATTAAAAATAAAATAAAATATGATCATAACATTTATATGCAAGTGTTCTAACACTCCTGCAAATTGTGCTACAATGAAACCATTAATATGATGTAAAATACAGAATTAATAATGCTAATTGTGATTATAGTGAGATGCCAGGACTAATTGGAAAAGGTGTTTGATCAAAAATGTAACTATCAGGTTTTTCTTTCCTAATTTTGGGTTTGTGTGTGAGAGTGTGTGCATGTGTTCATTCCCTGTAATGAATTTAAATGTGTAAAGAATGGAGGAGAGCAGTGAGGAAAAATTATGCTTGCTTTTGTTTTGCTGGAATAGAAGTAGAATTAATTGCACATTTATTTAAACAATCAGTCATTTTCTCTCCGGCTCCCCCTCTCACCATGCCAGGCTCTGATCTGGATTAATCTTTGTATAATAACTATGCCCTTGCAAGAGTTACATAAATAAGCAACAATAGCAGAGACAATTAGTCACTGTAGTTGCAATGTTAATCTCCTACATAATGCTTTAGTAAATGCCCTATTTTGGGGAGACTAGAGAGGGAATCTGGCATCTGCGGTGTCAGTACTGGGTTTACTTCAAAGCAATGTCCAAAAACTTTACTTCAGCCACCAGTTTTGGTCATTTGCCATGTTACCATTGGAGGGTGAACCTCAGGCCCAGGAGGAATGTGTCCCTCCAGGACACTCTAGTTAGCCTCCCTAATCCATGCTCCAGCCTCAGCCAGCCACCCTTTCCCCACATCACAGCCCCTCAACCCTACTACATACCCTCCTTGAATGTTTTTGCCTGGTTGAAATGTGTCCTTCAACTCTAATAATGCCTCCTGGTTGCCTCCTGGTTACAGTCAAAACTAGCCCACTGTACTGAGGTAAAAGTTATGTTCATCGTTCTGCCCACTTTTGTCCCTGGCCTATCTATCACAGATACATAGGCCTCATAAGGCTGTCTGGAAAGGAATTCAGCCCTTGGACTGAAAAGAGTTACACGCTCCTGTGTTACCACGCTGATGCACACGGTGCTTTTCTGTGCTTTCACTTCATGCCACTACGTATTTGAATGGTGCGGCCACAGCAGTGGCACCAACCATTTGAGACATTCCCATCTGGTTTCTGCCTCCTTCAGCAGTTGTTGTGGTTCACTTTAAGGTGGCGTTGTTCACTGCTTGGTGCCACTTTATTTTTATCTGCAGCACAGGTCTTGGAACAGCACCGGAGACATGAACTTGGTTGAAATTTTAATTACCCATAATGCTTGTGACATAGTGTCTCTCCAGAGTCTTGTGGGAAATTAAAATGGCGGCCCTCAGCCACCTGATGCTCTTGCTGCTGGAAGCAACTGCTGCTAGTTAAGCCTGCCAGGGCCCATCAAACTGAGTGTGCTTTGCTTAGGGTCCCCCTGAAACCTTGAACTGGCCCTGACTATCCCAGACAGGCCACAGTGGTGGAGAGAAAGGATTTATGAATGTGATTGACTATGCCCACATGACAGCAACCTTTCCAACAACGGTCTGGAAAGAATCCACGGGAAAGCAGCAACCCCTGTTTCAATGCAGTAATGAATGGGCATAATTTAAGGGGCAACAAATTTATACTCACTGCCGAATGCTCTGCCTTATTGCATTAATTTATTAGCACTTAGGTGGCAGCAAGGGATGGGGCAGAGCTCTGTATGCTCATGCATCATAGAGCAATTCAGTCTCTAAGCTGCTTCATTGCCATGCGCTGCTGCTTCAATTGTTACGTTTCATGTGAAATGCCTTTTTGTTATATAACTAGCTTTACCATGATGCAGGAATGGGGAATGGGGGCTCAATGTGGCCCTCTAGGCCTCCTTGTATGGCCCCAGGACCCACCCCAGGCCATGCCCACTCTTCACATTCCCTCTTTCCAGGGCTTGCCCCTCACCATACCCTTCCTCAGTACATTTGCCTGGTTGAAATGTGCCCTTGAATTGCGAATGCTTCTTGCTTGCTCAGAGGTTTTGTGGGGGGGGGGGAGGCAGAAGGATTTGTGGGTAGAAACTTCTGATTTTCCCATGGCTGGAATGTAGCTTAGTGTACAAAAAGTGAGAGTCACATCCGTTACTATGCTTGATTTCTGCCTCTCACTCTGCCCACCACTGCCACGTGTCCCTCAGAAGGTTGAACATGAGGGAATGGAAATGGTGTCCCATTCCTGCTATAAATGAGGCACCAGAGCTGAGTGCAGGGTGGGGACCAAAGGTGGACAAACTACCCCAGAAGGAGCACAATGAGTCCCCTACCAGAAGTACTACCCACCTAATACCTCCTACGCCCTCTTTAAAAACAAAGGAACACAAATGAGTTTCAATTGAGAAAAGGGTGGGTGATGAGTTTTGTAGTAGGTGGACAGCTGTAGCTATATATCTTTTGGTGGGTGCAGTGGGGGAAAATGGTGGTTCCAAGTGTTATGTGGGAATCTCATGACTTTATTTAATGTGCCTGGCTTAGCTTGAACCTCTTGGCTTTACATGCTTCTCAGTTTGAAGGGAAAACAGGACCAGTGTGAAATAAGCTGAATTTCACTCCAGCACTGCTTTCAAAACCTACTGGGTTCAGTGTGGATTATGGCACAGATGTAACCAGGCTTGCCAGTTAGTTATTGTGGAACATGGGGGAAAACAACAACTGTAAAGGTTGACATGAAGTCCAAGGGAATCTGGGACTTCCTTGTTTTATAACAACAACAACAAATTTTATTTATACCCCGCCCTCCCTGGCCAGGACCGGGCTCAGGGTGGCTAATATCAAAGTATGATACATTAAAAACATAAATCAAATAATCAATTAAAATACAGCTTAAAATCAAATTTGGAGCAGAATAAAATCAGATGGCAACCCATGGATTATAACTATAGGGGATATAGCACTGAATATCTATGTGAATCACACTTGGGCGTCCATGTAATTTGATAGAACTGATGTTGGTCAGGACCTTATAGGCATAGCCTCACATCCCATTCAGCCTGCATGCTTCATGACTCCAAAGGAAACATTCTGAAAGGCATTTCTGGATATTACTATCTCATCAGAAGCACATTTTTAAGTTGAACAATCAAATAACCCTTGTGCCACTAATTAAAATTTAGTAGTGAATCCTTTTAATCATTGGTTGCATTGAAAATTCTTACTTTACTTTTCCACATTTATTCTGGCAATAAAGTGCTGAAGAGCTCATCAGCTTTGGAAGGAAGACAGCAATTTTTCTCGTCTATATAATCATTAAACTGATAAATAGGCAAGGCACCGAATAGTTATCTGTATTAACACTGCAGCCTCTGTCACTATTAAAAACCCTTAGCAGGAGACTGAGCTGAAAAACACAAATGGGTAAAAGAAAACAAAAGGAAGTGTCAGCAGCCAGTTTCTTAAGTCCTGCTTTCCCTCCTCTCCTTTTGCTCACTTAGCTGTCACCTTAAATAGCTTCCCTTCAAATGGTTCTCTCCATCTTTTGCGTGTGTGTGATAATTGAGTGTGCTCGCTTCTGCAGACAATTAGCAGCCTTGTTTGTTTTCCTTTGTTGGGTTGTCATTGTAGTTTGAGGCTGCTTTGAATGCAAAACACAGGTGTTCCTTTATCTACAATGATCATAAGACTTTCAGGCTGTCTACCACAAGGAGATTTGAAGACCACTGGAGGCACACAACAGGAGAGCATTGAAAAAGCTACTGGTGAGTTAAAAAATGGCCTATGAGAACACCAGAGATAGGTTAGCCAGACTGGCTCTGTCACTGACACCCTGCCTCATCTCTGTCCCATCTAGGTAAACAGCATCAACCCCCAAAAATGAAGGGCCTCCTGGCAGCACTGTCCCACAGCTCCTAGTCATCCTCAGTTATATGAATCTTAGGTAGTTTTCCTAGGCTGTGAAAGACCTCGGCCTAGACCAGGGATGCCTAATCCATGTCCTTCCATTTATCACTGGATATCAATTCCCATCAGCCCTAGCCAGCACAGACAACTTTCAGGGATGATTGAAGTTGTAGTTCTGGAAGGGGCACAAGTCTCCTACTCCTGGCCTAGAGTAGCAACCTTTCTCAACCTTTCCAGTAACCTTTATCAAGCTGGGGAAATCCACAATTATTTAGAATCCAGCTTCTTCCAATCCAAACCACTGTGACCCTTGGTCAAGGGCAATGGGAATTGTGGTACAAAATGCCTGGAGGGCACCAGATTAGGGAAGACTCCCCTAAAGAGCTGCTGTCAATCAGAGTAGATAATACTGGGCTAAATCTAATTCAAAGACAGGTTGATTTCCATCTCTCTCCTGCCCACCAAAAATTTCCCCACCACCCTCTAAGCTTTCTCCGCATTTGTGCTCAAATTTTCTTGTGAGAGGAGAAGTTTGCCTTCCTGGCAATACTGCTTCTAAGTGACATGAGGTCAACAGCAATGTAGTCCTCACTTAGTTGACAAATGGCATATTGATTCATGCAATCTGCCAAAGTAGTAAATAACATCTGTGATTTGTCATTTCTGTCTAATATACTGTTGTCCATTGGACTTTCATTTCATTTGAGCAATAATAACTCATAGCAACAAAAATATGGGCAATGTATTTCATAATTAGTTTTCTGTGAAGTATTAAAAGCAATTTTGTTTTTGTTGTTGTTGCTGAGTAAACTTTGCTTATGATCTCTTGACATTGGCTTGGTGGTTGTGCTAAGGAAAGACTTTCTACTGGAAAGCCTGGGCAAACTTTCTCGGTTTATTATTTATCAAGTAGAAAGTGTAAAAATTTCCCCTACCTTTTAACTGGATTTTAAAAATACATTGTCACTATTGTTATTTTACCGTCTTTGGCTCTACTGTTATGGATGATACTATTATGTAGCACAGTGCTGTGATGTCATGGTCACTGTAAGTGTGATAGGATCCAATTGGGTTCAAATAAGCCAAATTGTCTTCCAAGTGTATATGTGTGTAAGCTTTCTCCAGAAAACACCTTCTACTACTAATTAGAATGAACCTACATTTGCATTTCCTGGGTGTCTGATACTGCCTTTTTCATGAGGGACACCTCAGTCATCTGGCTGAGAGTTCTGATTGGCCAGATACTCTTCATGTTCTACCTTCCACTCTGAGACAGGACACTTGCATTGATGTTATCTGCTAATAACTCAGAACATGAATTAACTAGCAATCCGTTTCCTCTTACACTGGAAGCCTGTACACAGCCAAGAGTGTGCCACTACAGGTCACAGAGAACCACTTCTCTTTATGCTCCCTTCCTCTGAAAATGTAATTATTAGCATTTTGTTTCTCCCTCCTAGCTCTACCTTTCTGATTTCCCTAATCTCAGTTTTTTGTGTTTCCAAACTCAGCCTCCACACACCACCTGCACCCCCCACCATGCATTCAGGCTTTCATTTCAACTCTGCCAATTATTTAGCACACACTCCATATAAGGCAACCTATCCACCCTCTGCGTTTCTGTGTCTTGTGAATAGGAACTGATTATATTGATATGGACAGGCTGTGTACTTTCTGGCAACTGTTCATCTTACTATTTTAAATTTCTGATTTGGTGCATCACAATGCAAAAGTATTCTACTCATTTCCCACCGCTTTGTGTAAATAAACATTTTACCTCCGTTTGTCAACTCTTTCTAATTTCCCTCAGTAAGCAAGAAGGTATTGGCATTTCTAAATTGGTACTAATGTAATGGCATAACTACTGTGGCAGGCCGCTGCCTCCAAATTTAAAGATTCCCAAAGTTGTATTTGCATGAACACATATGTAAGCCATGGTGGCTGGTGCCCACTAGACCTGGTGGGACTACTAAAAACTCACGGGGGTGTGGTCAAGTTCAAGTTTTATCCCCATCCTTCTCCTTTGTAAAGATATCATGGACATTTAAGCATTCCGTTTTACAAATACTTAGCATCTGTTAGGGGAGGGGTAGTACCTCTGATGGGTGATAATCTGTGTGCTTTGTGGGGTAGACTGTCCATCTTTGGTCCCCACTCTGCGCTCAGCTCTCACCCGTGGCTTCTAGAAGTTGTCAGCATGTAACAGAGGCCACACCCTGGGAAATGGCTTCAACTGGCTGATTAAACCAGGTGAGGCTAGCCAATGGGTCTCAAACCCTTGCTGAGTTAGGGACTTCTTTTGCACATGAAGACAGGCTCTGGTTGATTGAGCAGATGAAACCAATATTGGGTCCAATGGTCAAGAACATGGTCTGCACATGCTGTAGAGGGAAGTGCAGGGCAGATGGGGCTCATCGACCTGGGAAGGTAGCTCATCTAGAAGAATGTAAAGTCTGATCCTAAACCTCTGCTGCCTTGTGGGATACCTTCAGGAGTAGAAAAGGCTAAGAAGTAAACCCTACAGATATCCTGAGTGGAGTCTCTAAGATGGTTGGGTGGTACATTGTACACTATTTTCCAGCAGCTCTTGAAGCCAAGCTGGTGCCAGATGTATTGCTCTGCTTTCCTTTGTACCACGTCAGTGAGACCAAAGGGGGGGGGGTATTTTCTTGGCAGCCCAGGACCTCCACACACACTGCCAAGGCTTGCATCCCTGGAAGGTCAGTCTGGTGCTGATAACACTGTGGTTTGTCTTCACCCCAGGAGGCACACTTCATTGTCAATACATTGTCTATGCAGACAGACGGCAACAACAACTAAACTGAAAAATGTCTTACTTAGGTTCAGAAGGCGTCTCTGCTGTCACAATCCTTCCAACTCTACAATTCTAAGATACAATGATTCTAACTGTTTCTCTGCTGGGAGAAAAGTTGTGTGGTCCTTATGTGTCTGTTCCAACTTAGCAAAGAAACAGTGGATACTAAACATTGCAGTCTTACTAAGACTTTGTACCTAAGTGCCTTATCTTGGTTCTGAAGGGGTCCCTGCTGTCACAGTTTCTAATGTGGATTTATGCCACAATAATTGTACATTACTAAGAAGTAAGCCCCGTTAAATTCCACACAGTTCGGTCTCTGATAAATATGTTCAAGATTGAAGCATGAATTGATTAATCTTAAAAGTACAGTGGTACCTCAGATTATATACACCTCGGGCTACAGACACTTCAGGTTACAGACTCCACTAATCCGGAAGTATTACCTCGGTTTAAGAACTTTACCTCAGGATGAGAACAGAAATCGCGGGGTGGCAGTGGGAGGCCCCATTAGCTAAAGTGGTACCTCAGGTTAAGAACAGTTTCTGGTTAAGAACGGACCTCCAGAATGAATTAAGTTCTTAACCAGAGGTACTACTGTACCATGCAGGACAAGGGACCCCCAAAATTTCCAGACTTCTGGGAAAACATTATCCCACCCCACCATATTTAGTTCTACATCACCATGAAGGAACTGGTGTCTGAATGGTGCAGCAAGAGTTTTTAAAATGTTGACCGTAGTAAGGAGATGAGCACCTAAAACACATATACTTCACACCCAATGTCCAGCAAAGTCTAAAAAATTTTCTCTGTCCCCCTCAAATCTGATGGGCCCTAGGTTGTATTTTATCTTCCCCATACACTGGAATCACCTCTCTGGAGTAAGTAAGACTTATTTCTACTATGCAAATATGCTAGTGTGATAATTTGAATATATTAGAATCCCTGGCAGCCAGCAGCAGATGAATATTCAATTACTATAATGTTTGTAAGCATAAATGCTACAGACAAAATAATAATCCCGTGCTGTAAGAACCTATGAGAGCTATTGAAATTCCAATTTGTTCTCTAGTAACCAAGAAGCTTCTAACATGTTCAGACTCGGTGGAATTTTCCTACCATATAAGAGTGGCACATTTCCCCTTCTCTTTAAGCTAAATAACAATGCAATCATTCTAGTAGTAGTACTAGTAGTAGTAGTATTTATCCTACCATTTAAACATGTACGTCCAGCTCCACTGTGATATGCCTTTTCTCTCTCTCCACCCAAAGGAGCAAATCCATTGTTTGGTCACTCCTTGACCAATGATTGTCACTGGAAGCTAGACACACCTTCTAACAGCATTGGCCAGTCTGCTGTCAATTGAACAGGAGTGGTCTTGCTCTGCATTGGTTACCTCAATTTTGGACTAATGTAACGTCCTTATAGCTGGTCTGAAAGCTGTGGCTAGTGCAAAATTCAGCACTAGCAGTACTACTTATTGGTGTCCACTCTTAGAGGTACTATACTGCTGCCCAATAAGCAATCTGGTTAGGATTAAGGGTTTATTTTTGACCTAGAAAGGCTTAAACAACTTGGGACCAGACTGCCTGCCAGAGGACCTCCATCCTTGCTGAACTATGTAGTTACTATGATTGGCTGATGAGGCACTCCTGGTGGCGCCAGAACCTAGCGAGGTTTATTTAGCAGCAAACTGGTGGAGGACCTTTTCTGTACTAGCACTCTCTCTGTAGAACCACCTCCCCTCTGAACTTAGACAAGCATCAATATTATTGGTAGTTTGGTGCTCATTAAAAACATACTTATGTTCACAGGCTCTTGTAGGTTACCAACTTTTGGGGTGATTCCTTGGATTATACAATGAATGCAATAGGAAGGGGTCTTCAAAAGCCTCAATGTGCATGTAAAGTTCCTGCTGACATAGACTTTGGATCCATGACAATAATGCTAAAGGATTGTGAATGAATTGTTCATATATTCTTCAACTTTAAAAAATTGAATTGAATTTTTTGCAGGATCCTAGACCAGCTCTGACCCTTTTTCTACCATGAAGGTATTGGTTCGGCAGAGGGCTCACATAACCTGCAGTTACAATGCACATGCATATATCTGAGTCTCAAAATAGCCAAGAATTTGTAGGTGGTGCATGCTTGCACTCATGCCCAAACATTATAAATTCCATCCAGAAATAACAAGAGTGACAATGTCTGTGAGAAAACAAAGTTGCTTATACCCCCCTCTCAATTTTTTAACAAAACAAGTTAGCTGGTCTTTTAGTATCATTTTACCCCTGTGAAATGTGTGCAAACATTAATATGCTTAAGTTGCCATGCAAAAAAAGAAAGAAAGAAAAGAAAGTTGTGCCATGACTGATTGTACCTAATTATCAAATCAGCTGTTAAATTGTGAAGTCTCCTAATCAGCAAGCTCAGCTGATGGAGCTGAATAGGCAAGATCTTCATCCATGCAAGTGGCTTGCTGCCTTGCCTTTCCTGCCATCTGTATTATCAATAGGGAAAGGGAGTGAGACGTCAAATGGAACACATAAGCAAGGAAGTTCTGCAGCATGTCAAGTCCTACAAACTTCCTTATAGGCACTGTAATACCTATAATGATCAATGCAGATGGTGGCAACAGTCACGAAATTAAAAGACGCCTGCTTCTTGGGAGAAAAGTAATGACAAACCTAGACAGCATCTTAAAAAGCAGAGACACCACCTTGCCAACAAATGTCTGTATAGTAAAGTTATGGTTTTCCCAGTAGTGATGTATGGAAGTGAAAGCTGAACCATGAAGAAGTCTGATCGATAAAGAATTGATGCTTTTGAATTATGGTGCTGGATGAGACTCTTGAGAGTCCCATGGACTGAAAGAAGATCAAACCTATCCATTCTTAAGGATATCAGCCCTGAGTGCTGACTGGAAGGACAGATCCTGAAGCTGAGACTCCAAAACTTTGGCCACCTCATGAGAAGAGAAGACTCCCTGGGAAAGATGGAGGGCACAAGGAGAAGGGGACGACAGAGGACGAGATGGTTGGGCAGTGTTCTCGAAGCTACCAGCATGAGTTAGACCAAACTGCGGGAGGCAGTGGAAGACAGGAGTGCATGGCGTGCTCTGGTCCATGGGGTCACAAAGAGTCGGACACGACTAAACGACTAAACGACTAAACAACAACACCACAATACCTATAATACCCAAAGCTAAAGTAAGTACAGGCTCACTAAGGTCAATGGGCAGCCTTGTTCAGCAAACACATCCTTTTTTTGTTGATGGAACTGCTCCTTCTACTTAAATAGGGATAGGAGAATGTTGCATGCACACATTAGATCTCTCATATCTAAAAAGAAGCTCATAGGTGAGCATGGTGAAATGTGAGGCTGAATAGACAGGCAAAGCCTTATATTTGGTATAACATGGGAACTGAAATAGAACTGAAGAACTGAAGCACAAGAAAGGTCCACAGTAGTTTGCTAGGTCTGTTGTGCAGTCACTTAGACAATACAGTATTATTGTCCATCTACTGCAGTCTCTGGCATTCATTAAAAAGTAAGTCACATACTGTGCACAGAAGATCCTAGGTTCAGTCCTCAGAATCCTCAGGTAAATCCTGGAAAGTCCCTGGCAGTCAGTGAGCTAGATAGACTCATTGTCTTACTTGGTTTAAGGTAGCCTCCTACGTTTCTGCAGCAAGATGATGAATCAAGGCACCTAGTTAGAGAAGTTCCAAAAAGTGCTAAACTAATCTAGAAGTTGCAGAAGCATGTATGCAGGTAAGAAACATTCATTCCACCAGAACTAGCACAAGAAGCCATTCATGTCTCAGTGGATAATGTCCATAGGCTGCTGAGTTGTTTCCACAAATGGATGGTCCTGCGCTTTCAGAGAGAACAGAAGAGTTGTTTTTCCCATTGGCATGGCATGATCTGGTTTTCCATGTATAGCAGAGTCTCGGGTTATGCAGACATTGCTCAATCTATCCTTTTTTCTCTAAGCAGCAGGATGCCATGTGGATCTGTACATATGGATTCTCTCTCTCTCTTTCTCTCTCTCACCCTCTCCCTCTCACACCATTCTCAGTGTTCATGGTTACAAATTGCTGCTGGATCATTTTCACACTAGGATGCCTTCCAGGTGTTTTGCACTATATCACCTATCATTCCTCTCTATTGGCCATGCTGGCTGGGGTTGATGAGAGTTTTAGCTCCAAACTTATGGAGGGCACCATGTTGAGGAATGGTGTACTAGGAGAGAACAACTGCATTGTCAGTCTTGTGCCTGGGAATGCATAACTTGTGCCCACTCATTTGATATTGCTGGTTAGATTCATTGGTCGTGGATGTCACAGCGCGAAGTCTCTGTTATTGATTTATTTCACATTGATTTGCAAAAGTGTGCTAGCATTAGACTTGCCAAAGTAACTTAAAGTCTTCCCTCCCCTAGAAATGGTCCTCAAATGCAAATTTCAGTGCCTTTTATACATAAATATTTTAGAGTGGAAATAGTTTACAAAGTCCCAAGTCTTTGATCTTATTTGTATGGACTGGTTTTTGCATGCATATGCCAGCATGGTGTCAAAAATGTTCTTAGCAAGTGAAGCTGAAAGATTAATTTTTGTAAAATGAGGGAGCTTTTACAATTCCACTGTTAACATTTCCCTGCAGAAAGATTTGCCTTCATGTTAAGAGACATGAATATTTAAATTATATTCAAATGTTTGAGCTTCCCATCTCCAAAAACACCTTCTCTTTTTGCCTCTGTCCTCAAGCATTTCTTAAACAAGAGTACCTTAAGGCAAGGATGGGGAATCTGTATCCCTCCAGATGTTGTTGGCCAATGGTCAGGGATGATGGGATGCTGCACACAGACACAGGAAGCAAACTAGAAAAAAGAGCAGGACAGGAGATAGTCAAGATATGAGGGGAAGGTAGCTCAGGATGACAAGAGATCAGGGGCTTGTGGTTGGAGGAACCTTTAGCACCAAACATTTGGGATGAAATCGGTGCTTGAATTATGAGGGGGAGACCATAGGGGGAAACCCCATTAGCTCTTGCTGCTTTAGAAAGCTACAGGCGAGGTATGATTTAGCTACAGTTGTGGGGAGGAATCAGAGAGTGTGGTGCATGGATCATACGGATTTCATTCAGGGAACTCTATTCCCTTTCCCCCATAATTACCTGCTGCAAGGCCCTTTTCCATCTGACCTAGAGGGCAGAGCCCAGACTCACCCTCAACAGCTAAAAGAGGCTCCTGGGAGGCCGCTGAGACACTGCTTGGGTTGGGACAACTAGCTAAAATGTTTTAAACTGTTCTAATTTTAGTTCCTCAGTTTTGTTTTGTGTCGGGTTGGTGTTGGTGTTGGTTAAATGTTTAGTTGGGGTTGGTGGGTATTTTAAATTGGGTATAACAGTACTATTGTTGTTATTGTTATTGATTTTTATGATTTATTGGTTTGTTTCTTGCTTGTATAGGATATTTTCGTTTTTTAAAAATGTTTGATGTTTTGTTGTGTTTTTATACACATTGTAAGGCTCCCAGAGTGGCTGGGGAAACCCAGCCAGATGGGTGGGATATACATCATCATCATCATCATCATCATCATCATTATTATTATTATTATTATTATTATTTATTTATTTCAAACTCCCTAAGCTATTTTTTATGTAGAAAGCTACAGGGATTCTGCTCCAAGTGTGAAGAGTCAGAGGATGGTGCATCAAATTCTTATCAAGCCTCTCTCCCTCCCTGGACTTCCAGTATTCTGAGCACTGGTTGAAACTTGATCCCTCCCCACCCCCTGAAATCAGCTGCTGAAATGGGTTGCCACATGTTTCTCACTTGAAAGGAAACTGTATTTATTTAAGAAAGGAATGACATTTCTACATTTGCTAGTGCTGGTAGAAAATGTGTCAGTAGATGGCAGCTCAAGAGTACATAGTTTTTTTGTTTGTAGACTTTCTAGTGGCTATGCAAATCAATGCTGCTTTTATGTGCTGGGAAGGAGGTCGCTTCAGTGCGGGGAGAGACAAATCTGACAATTTCATTTTCATTTCATTTTTGTACATTTTTGTACATTATTTCCACAAATACAGTGGTACCTCGGGTTAAGTACTTAATTCGTTCCAGAGGTTCGTTCTTAACCTGAAACTGTTCTTAACCTGAAGCACCACTTTAGCTAATGGGGCCTCCTGCTGCCACCACACCTCCGGAGCACGATTTCTGTTCTCATCCTGAAGCAAAGTTCTTAACCTGAGGTAATATTTCTGGGTTAGCGGAGTCTGTAACCTGAAGCGTATGTAACCCGAGGTACCACTGTGAAATTTTATGGACATTTATGCCCCGAATATGTGCAGTTTTGTACATGTTTTTTGGTTGAAGACTCATATCACAACAACCAGAGAAGTGCAAATTTGGAAAAAAATTGAAAAATTGTGTTTCAGTTGGGTATTGTTCTGGCAAAATCTACATTAAATGTGGCTAGCATTTAAATGCAAACCAAGCTGAATCCCCCCCCCCCGCAATAGCATAACCCTTCACAAAGCTCTTAATACCATCCCAGTGCCAATCATTACGCAGTTAGTTGTGTAGATAAAATGTGTCTCTGCTCCTCTCCCCAAAATTCTATATTTTTTTTACACTTGAATTTGGAGAACACTGGTTAGGTAAAGAGACTGCAAGTGGTAGGCCGCATAGAATCAAAGTTGGGGAGGGGCTGGGGCATGTGGGGTGGGAGAAGGGGGGGAGTCCCATTGCGATAGTGAAAATTCTTGTGCTGATGGGACTCATTTTTATAATACTGCCCAAAATAAATTGCCCATTGATTGTTTTTAGTAATTTTAACACAACCGCTCCAAATAACGAATACGTTAGTGGCTCCAATGCAGCGGTCACCAAATGGGTGCTATGGTGCCCACAAAGGTTTTCATTAGGCAAGTGCACCAGGCTTTGAGATTTTGTTCTTTCCTTCAAGAAAATGAAATCTCTAACCTTTCTAAAAAGAAAGTTATGGGGCAAAAGGTGCAGATAATCTCTACATGATTCCTGTGAAATAAGATTCGAGTGTGGAGTGGCCATCTTGCAATTTTTTCCTGGTACTGAGGAATGTTCCCTGTTGCTGTTAGACAGAAACAACATCTCTCTCTCTCTCTCTCTCTCTCTCTCTCTCTCTCTCTCTCTCTCTGTGTGTGTGTGTGTGTGTGTGTGTGTGTGTGTGTGTGAAATCAATATTGTGTGATCTCTGCATTCAGAACCAGCAGGATATAAGCTGACTTCCCATGGTGAGCATAGGGCTGCCAGAGGTGGCTGTCTTTCTAATTATATGTTACGCCACACTCCACATTGCAGCCATTTTGTGTTATGCCATTCTGCCCCCCCACACGGCTGATATTTTGTGACCAGTGCCCTCAGCAGTCTGTCAAAATTCAAAATGTGCCCACTCGTCCAAAAAGGTTGGTGACTGCATTCATGACCACAAGCTGAAATTTGTAATGTTGGTGTCTCTGTTAAAGCAAAATGTGTAATACTAAGAAACCAAGCCGAGCACTTTTTTAAAAAAGTAGACATGGCGCCAGAAGTTCTTTTCTCTCTCTTCTTAACAATCCTAGAAACCACATTTACAGTTACAGGTTTCTCTTTCCAAGATCAAGAGATAATTCCCTAAGGCAGTAGAGACAAAAGAGATCTATTCCAACATGAAACAAAAAGAACTCTTTTTATCCCAATTCCTGTTTCATGAAACAGCAGCAAAGCCCTTAACCCTCCTTGTGAGAAGAATACAAAGTTCTGCATTACTTGAGATGTGAATGAGAAATAACAAAAGGTGGGGAATGGGGAGGGGTGAGACTTTCTTACAGTGATCACAGTTCAGCTTCCAGGTTCTTTGACAAGATAAAGAAGAGGAATTCTGTAGAAGGTTTTGACATCCAGATGGATGCTCCCTTTCCTTTTACACATTTCAACATCTCCTTGGAGGCATTTTCTCCTCATCCCCATTAAGACTGATAAATCAGAAATGAGCTCCTCCCCCCCTTTATATATGACACCAGCCAAATTACAGCTTGTTCCTAACCATAATTTACTCACAATTTACTCAAGTTAATTGAATGGGGCTTACTCCCAGGTAATGGGGGTTTCGAATGTAACCTTAGATGCAGTTCTCCAAATCAAATGCCACATTTTTGTAGCTGTGGGGGGATCAAGTTTGGTAAGAATGCATGGGAGAAAGGAAAGGATGAAATATGATATGCATTGAAAAAAATGTGTGTGAGTCTCATTTGTAATGAACTGGAACCCCACATTATCTGATGCAGGGGTGATACATTCCCACAGGGATCCCCCTGACCTTGTTCATACTATCATTCCCCTGAAATAATCACGTATTGTTGCTTTACTTATCTATATTGTCATTCTGCCGTCTTTTGAAGATGCAGCTGTTTATACAGGCATACCTTTGATCGTTAGTCCCGAGTCTCCTGGTTTAATTGCTATAATTGTTTCATGTTAATGGGTTTGTTTTATTGTATAGTTTAATTGCAGCTGTTCATATCTTAAATTAATCTTTGTGCAACTTTGTAAACTGCTTTAAGGCCAATTTTGCCATTAAGCGATATATAAATTAATTACTTTTATACTTAATTTTAATAATAATTGGTTTTTGCATTTAAAGTTTAGACTAGGGCCAAGTCTCAACTACATAAATACTTCTAAAATCTGGTATTCACAACCAAATGTTTCATCTCCAGTGAAACAAATCTGTGTTTCTTCAGATGCCAAAATGCTGACTCACACAACCAACAAATTTTCTCAATAACAAAACCAGCATTTCCCTCTATTTTTCAGTGGATTTTGACATGTCATGAAGTCTGAATATGTGTTCAGAGTCTAGTTGGCCAATGCTCTACATAAACCATGCTCCAGGTTTGAAAATCCTTAGGATGTGGTAAATCAAGATTTTGGATATGTGGTATTCCCAGGAGCTATTCAGGGGCCCCAAGTGGGGAATGATTTCATTCCAAAATTGTCAAATGTTTCTCTTTGCATTTTATTTGTACTCCAGTTTATACAGCTTTTGTGATACAAAGTTGAAATAGATTATGGCATCTGCAGGGAAAAATATGGGAATCTTTTTACCTGAAATTGAAACAATTATAGTAAAAGTTTTAGCACTCACTGGGGTATCAGAGTCCCAGAGCATATAGAAATTATTACAAGGTACTTCAAAGGCATTTCTCCCCTACATCTATTTTTGCTTAATTGCTTCCTATATACTGTTGCTCTGTGGGAAAGCCTGTAAATGATTCCCAAATAGGAAGATGTTATTTATCCTTTAGGCATTAAGGGTCCTAATTACTCTCCAATGATCCTAATTCACAAAGCATTTTATTTACAGTGCTTCTTCTGGAATGATTAAACATTTATTGCTTAAATGTTTGCTAAATGTAAGGGCAGCAAAGTTCTGATGAGAGCTCCCTGTAGAAGAATAAGTTAAGAGTAAAAAAAAAAAAAAATAGCTTACTGCTAATATTGGGGAGTTGCGTCCCAGTAGAAATCAGGACTATAAATCAGAAGAACAAATTTACTGTGTTTTGAAATATTCTAATTACCCAATGATAATGTACTTCACTAATAGCAATTTAACCCACCATCATTCATTGGGACTTGTGAGTGGCAGAGACACCACCGCAACTGGAGTTTGGCTGCTCAAGGCAAAATGGAGAGCAGGCAGATTGGGCTGGATGCCAAACACTGCTGCCTGGAAGACATCACATTTCTACCCTGCTCTCTCCCTGCTCTCAGAACATCCCATTTCAGGGCTGTCCTCCAGGATCCACTAGCAAGTCACCCACATGCATGTTTGGCAGATGGAAGGCAGAGGCAGGCACAGAGTGGGATTTCCACTCAATCCTAAACTCCCCCCCCCCAGCTTGGTTTTATGGGTGCTCTGGATTGCAACCCAAGACTACCATTGGATCTATCTGCCTGCAAAATGAAGACTTCCCCAGAATTTGTACTAACAAATGCAGACTAGTACTTAACATTTGTTTCAGTTTATCTAGAACTCTCTTTCATGATTTTGCCACCCCATGTTTAGCTTTCCTATCATAAATCCTTCAGTTCTATTCTGCACTAGCATCCTGTCTCACCAGGGCGTCGTTATCTTATAGCAGTATTAGTTTGTATTACATAGCAAAAGGTGCAAAGTTCTGAATGGTAAATTCAGCTTGACAGTGCTGGTGGTTTTTTAAAGGGTATTTATCTTATGGGGATTTTAATTTGCACGACTGCAGAATAAAGTGGGACCCAAAACAGCCTTATTTATCAAGATGCCTCAAGATGCATCTAAGTAGGAATATTATTGCTTCAGTGTTGGGATTGGGTAAATGCATGGAGGGTCAGTCCAAGACATTTTACTTCCTGAGGCAAAGGAGAACATGGTGCTTCCTCTCCATTCCATATACACAAGTCAACTGAACTGACAGGTGAATCTTACTTCAACACCGGTGATAAGATGGCAGCCTCTACTGCACGTGAGGCGCTTGTGCAAATCAGGAGGCTCAGGACAGGCCATGTGGCAACACAGGAGAATGGCTAAGGGGCTCATGAGGAACAGCTGGCAGATGCTGCTGCTATTAGCATCTACCTCCCAAGGCAGTTGCCTCCCTCTGCCTAATGGTAGGGCTGACCATGACTCTATTAAAAAAACCTATTAACTATTACTAGAAACTCTATGCTCAGATGCCATGTTTTGAGTAGCAGGTGCTGGGGGAAATGACAACAGTGGAGGGCCATTGCTTCTGTGCTCTTTGTGTGTGTGTTCTGTGGAGCTTCCTGGTTAGCCATTGCTGGAAATAACATTATAGACTAAATCACAGATGGGCAAACTGTGGCCCTTGAGATGTTCTTGGACTTAGCTCCCATCAGTCTCAGTCAGCATGGCCAATAAGTAAGGACGATAGAAGAACAACCTCGTGATGGGCCACAGGTTTGTACCCTTGGACTAGATGGACCATTGATCTGATCTAGCAAGGTTCTTTTTATTCTCTTATTAGGTAGGATAGAGAGAGAAAGAGATACAGATTCATACCAGTGTCAAACTACTATTGGCATCACATAGCAGCATGGTGAGTTGTTGCAACAGGGAAATGTCATATCTGTAGTTAGCCCTAATGCAAAACAACAAAACACAACTAAAACAAAAATAAAACCTAGAAATCTCTGTTCAGGGATTGCTTCTGATCAATTATAGCCATGCATATTTGCAGCATTTCTCCTGAACTCAATGACATGTCCCCTTACTTTTTCCACTGAAGGAATGGAAATGAGAATGTATGCATTTAATTGCCTCAAACACTGTTTATTATGCAATAACTTGACAAATCCTAGTTCCTGTTAAGCACCTTCAGCACAACCTGCAATTGCAGATTCTTTAATTAATCCTTAAATGATAATTATTTCCTTGGCAAAGCACCAAACCAGAATCAAAGCAACTCAGAGTGTTTTGCATTAGAGTTCTCCCCTACAGATGCACTCCTGTTCTCTTATCTGTAGCTGTTCAGGAGGGCTGAAAGCTGCACTTCTGATGCAAAAAGTCATAGTTCTGGAAGCAGTTTGCAAATGGAGAGGGGGGGGGAATCAAGAGGATTACTTCAGTGTTAAATATGTTCTCAGGGGAAAGTAAAGGTGCATCCAGTATCCTTTAAGAGAATGGGTATGTACTAGCAGCATCCAGGAACAAGCCAAACTAGTCGGATTCAGTATAAGGCAGCTTCCTATGTTCATTCAGATCAGAATTCAGGCTATGTTTCCCTGCTGGACCATTGACCAGTTTATAGTGTTCCAGCTGCTGGTTACTGAAATCCTTGCAAAAAATAAATAAATGTTGGACTTTGCTCTGATCCAGCAAGGCATTTCTTAGGCAACAAATTGCAAAACTCACAATAAGGCATCACATAGCATAGCTGTCAACTTTTCCCTTTTTTAAAGGGAAATTCCCTCATTCTGAATAGGATTTCTCACAGGAAAAGGGAAAAGTTGACAGCTATGACATAGCATAACACAGAGGCATAAAACAGAACGCACGTAAATAAAATGCACATATAGAAAACGTTAGAGAAAACACTTAAAAGCCTTGAGCAGGATAAGTCCTGCTGCTGAAAGGAAAATGAATTGGGCACGAGGCAAACTTCTCTGGAGGAATTACAATGACAGGGTGCCACAATGTAGAAGGCTCTGTCACCAGTCATTACCCACTTTACATCAGAGGCTGGTGGGATATAAAAGCACCCAAGGCTGTTCTGAATACCTGGGCACAGTCATGTGGGAACAGTTCTTAGAACATATGTCCACGCAAGACTGGATTTTACTCATCGCTAATTAAAATGTGCTCAAGGTTGCTTAAGCTCTCTTGCTCTGGCAGACAACTTCGCATTCAGTCACCCTCCTTTCATTTACCATTTGCTGTACAAATGTCTCATAGTTAACAAATAGCACTTACAGAATATAAATGGAACCAATATAAAGTGAGAAACCAATGCCTTTCTTGTACAATGGCAGAAGACAGGGGCAATCTTTTTGATTAGCCAGTTGACTAAGAGGTTCCTGAAAGGTTTTGAAAGGTAGAACGTTCATGATTGTCAGCCCTTGGATGTGCTGAAGCCCTGGTCCACACATTAGGTAACCTTGGACATTCAGAATGTGCCTGCCCCACTCAGATGAATAAGCCTGGACTGTGATGTCTCATTTGCCTGCAGTGTTGGCTCCTGGAGTCCCATTGCACCAGTCTCATTTCCAGGAGTCCAGCCTCCTAGCTTTGTTCTTCTATTGTTTAATTGGTTTTTCTCTCTCCTCCCTGGTGCCTGTTTTGCCAGCTGCTGTGCCTGAAACTCCTTGTGCCTCTCATTTGAGGCACTGGTATTCATTGCTGTCTGCAGGCTAGGAATGCAATAATAAATGGATCCAGCCACCTTGCTTATCTTTGCACTGCAGAAACTCCCCCCACCACCCATCAATGCCAGAGATAGGCCATGCAGAAGCAGAGCAGGGAAGCAGAAGCCGAAAGATCTTTCGGTCAAGGTGTGATGATTAGATTCCCACAGCCTGCAGCGCTATAGATTAACATGGAGGTGGCCCCAAGGGAAAGCAAATGCAAATCGGCATTTTGCAGCTCGGTGGGTCACAATAAATAGCAGGTGAGCCCAAGTAGAATGTGTGCACTCAAATGCTCAAATGTGCTGAAGATGCTGTCCGGTCAGTCTCCACTTTTGTGCCATCGAAGATCCCCAGGCTATGTGCATTTTCTACAGTTAAAACACATTCCAAACACATTAGTCCCCCAAAGAATTCTGGGCAATGTAGTTTTGTTAAGCATTGCTGGGAATTGCAACTCTGTGAGGGGTAAATTTCAGTGCCCATAATTCTTTGAGGGAAATAATGTGTTTCAAATGGGCTGTGAAGTTAACTAGCCCTGTCAGTGGAAGTCCTGTGCAAGGACTTCCAGTGGCACAGTGGGGCTTTTCTCCCCCCTTTCCTTCCTGCCCCTCAAATTGGCATGGGGTGGGAGGTATCAGGAGAACCCCCAGAACAGCAGACAAAGGGAAGAGAAGGGAATGATTCTGTATGGCAAGCTGCAATACTTGTGCAGATGGAAGGATTGGAAGAAGATTTGGATAAAATGTGCCTGGCACCCCAGTCGTTGTTTTTTTAATGACACATACCATGCCAGGGCCAACTCTGTTTTAGTTATGTGTCAGTAAGATGCAAAGATCACATGGGGCTGGGGAAGCAGAAATCTACTTATTTTATTACATTTCCCTCCCTCCCAAAGGAGCACAGGATGGCAAACAACAAGTAGGTACAGCTATAAATCCCCAGTGCTCATTTCATAGTTATGGAAAGAAATAATGACAGGTTGTACCCCAAATAAGAGCACTTTCTCTTAAAAAAAAAATCCTTCTTTACCACCAGCAATTATCAGAAAGTCTTAGCAAGTAGATTTGTATTTTGTTAAGCACTCCCAAATTAGGAGATTTCATTTGTGCTTTGCTATTTTTCAGGAGCTATTTGGCAATAGCCGGATTGTTGCCATTCCTTACAAGGTTTAGGATTGCTGCTGGGATTTTGACAATTTTTTAAAATTAAACCCATTTGTACAGTTCTGTACCACATGTAAATAGGTGGATTTAAAACAAGAAACAAAACCTAAATTTCTTTGGAATGCAGTGTAACACAATAGGGTTGTTTTTGTTTTTTGTGGCAATGATTTTTGACAACTGTCCTAAGAAATGCTCTTCTTTTCTTTTTTATGGGAAAATTGCAGCTTCTCTGCAGACTTTAAGCAGACTGTATTGCTGTAAGTAAAGCTGCTTGCAGAGGATTTGTGACTTATATTAATCTTCCATGCAAATGGAGGCAGGGCATTGCTGCTAGGGATAAAAGCTCTCTTCTCTCCAAGCATATATTAGGAAGTTTAGGGGCCATATCCTCTTGCTGCTCAGCAGCACAAAACAAGGACATTTTTTCCTCTTTCTAGGGGAATCTTTTTATGAGGGCTCAGATGCAGCAACTTGGTATGCTGCAGGTAAAGAATCTGTGGCAGGTGAGAGTGCAACACACAGTATGTTTCAAATGGCATGTGCAGGAAGCTTCCTTTACGGCTATCTTCCCATTCAAATTGATCAATTTGTACAGTAGCTCAGAAGAAGGGCATCTGCCTGGCATGTAGAAGTTCCCAAGTTCAAGCCCCAGCATCCCCAGGGATGTCAGGAGCACAGACAATACTAAGCTTGATGGACTAATGCTCTGACTCAGTACAGTGGTACCCCGGGTTACATACGCTTCAGGTTACAGGCTCCGCTAACCCAGAAATAGTGCTTCAGGTTAAGAACTTTGCTTCAGGATGAGAACAGAAATTGTGCTCTGGAGGCACAGCAGCAGCAGGAGGCCCCATTAGCTAAAGTGGTGCGTCAGGTTAAGAACAGTTTCAGGTTAAGTACGGACCTGCAGAATGAATTAAGTACTTAACCCGAGGTACCACTGTATAAGGCAGTTTCCTTTACTCCTATCTTCCCATGCAGCAAATGGTGATAGGCATTAACAGTTTGTTTCTGGCCCATGTCACTTTTGCATGTGTTCACTCATGTGCCATTTTTGCATCAATCGGCAGATCCTTTTTATTTTTTAAAAAAACTGTACAAAAAAATCACATTTAAACATATATAATGAAGGACTGATAATGGGAAATACAAAGGCACATTTAAAGCTCCCTCTAGTGTGGCCCTCATAGCCATATCATATGCATGTTTACACAGACATGATCTCAGTGTGTCCATTTGCACTTACCCCCAAATGAATCACTGAAAAGCTCATTTGCAAAATGAATAATTGGGGCACACTGTGACCCAGTGGCTTCTGATCCATAGTATCTATCTGCGTGCCTGAATATGAATGTGTCCTATTTTTTTAACCAACCAACCAACCCAAAATAAACACTAGATAAAATTGGAGCAACTAGACCCATGATCATCCTAGGTGATATTGAAATGTAAATAACATTTTATGCACACTGGGTTATAAAAAGGAGGCCTGTGCTGAACATCCTCAGAAGACCTTTTCTAGAAGATTCATAGGAGCTATGGGGAAGCTGAGAGGTGTGGAAAAGATTCCAAGGCCTACTGGAACATTTTGCTGGCAGAGGATTCACTTTTTTTGCAATAAGGCAATGAGGTCCAGCACCGAGGGCCTTCTGGCGGTTCCCTCGCTGTGAGAAGCCAAGTTACAGGGAAGCAGGCAGAGGGCCTTCTCGGTAGTGGCACCCGCCCTGTGGAACACCTTCCCACCAGATGTCAAAGAGAAAAATAACTACCAAATTTTTAGAAGACATCTGAAGGCAGCCCTGTTTAGGGAAGCTTTTAATGTTTAATAGGTTATTGTATTTTATTGTTTTGTTGGAAGCCACCCAGAGTGGCTGGGGAAACCCAGCCAGATGGGCAGGGTATAAATAATAATAATAATAATAATAATAATAATAATAATAATAATAATAATAATTATTATTATTATTATTATTATTATTATTATTATTATTATAATATTCTAAGATAAAAGAGCAGTGAAAGGCTTCTCTTTTTAAAACTATTTCACCACTGTCTTTGCTTAAATGCTTTCCCCCCCATCACTGTCCCACATAAACAGGATCCTTCTTTATCTGTCTGGATCCATCTTGCCCCACAAGTGAGCTGAATAAGGGAGCTAAACAGCTTGTTTCTTGAAGCTCATATGTCCGAAATGTACAGTTCCAGTGAACAGAATCCCATTATTTACTGGAGTTTGACTGAACTCTGAACACAAACACAACTAATTTTGAAGGGAGGATTACACCCGCAAACAGGTGGACTCAAATCCTAACAAACTGCTGGTTGCTTTCTTGTTAAGGAAAACTAATCAAATGAAAGCATTCAGCCTCAGAGACAGATTCATCTCATCAGGACAGATGAGGAATATAGGTTTGCATCTTGAATGCAGAGTCAAGCTGGCATAAATGTTCTCTTGATTTGCCATCGTTATATAAAAGCCATCACTTGAGACCAAGTTTTTTAAAAATAAAATAGTTTCTTTACATTTGGGTTCAAGTATCCTCATTCAAATTGGGTTCTCTTTCAGATCTGAAAGCTGGCTATGTTTAAATGGGTATGCTGCCCACAGACTCCTTTGTTGCTTTGGAAATGTAACTATTTTTTCTCATTGTCACTACCAAGCTTTTAAATTTGGGAATAATAGCTGCCTCCCTTGCAAAATGATTTTGAGGGCAATCGACAGACATTATGAGGCACTCTGCAAATTAGGGGCATAGGGAGCTGTCTTATTCCCAGACAGGCCACAAGCCCATCTAATTCAGGATTTTCTACACTGCCTGACAGTGGCTCTCCAGGGCTTCAGGTAGGGCTCCTTCCCAGCCCTACCTGAAGATGCTAGGGATTGAACCTAGGATCTTTTGCATGCAAAGCAGATGCTCTTCCTGAATTATGGTCCTTTTAAAAGTCATATCAGTACCTCTGTTTCCAGTGTGCAGGTGTGTGTGTCATTGCTTATGTAGCCACCCATCCATACTGAAGTTGGAGGAGCTATCATGCTGTCCTCATGTGCTTGCTATCAATAAAAAACCATCTACAGAGATGTGCTTGCTAGTGACATTTTGAAAGTTATGTCTGGTTTGGCCCCGAGGGGACTATGGCTCACAAACGGCTATGCTCTGAGCTTCATGGCTGAGTGTGGGGGCTTGGACTCAAGTCTCATACATGTACACCCAACTATTTCCACTGCAGCACATACTTTAGAATGATGTACATCTTCATTTCCCTGTTTCTGGTGTGACATCTAAAACAGCATCTGATCTGGTGCATTGCGTGGCTATTCCCTCCCCCCTCCACAGGTGGAATAAATAAAGACAACGGACACAGAGATTTAGGTTAATGGGTGTAAATGGCCACAACTTTATGGCCACAACAGCGTCGGCTGTTAGGAAGAAAAGGGGCGAGCCAAGGGCTGCCCCGACCTTAAGTGGCCTCTGGGAGGCCCGCCCCTGCCGCCAGCCGATTGGCTGGCGCTGCAGGGGGATGCAAATTAAGGGAATCCCTGCTTCCCGCGAGGCTGACGCCAGCCTCGCGGGAGTGAGTGTGGGCGGGGTTGTGAGCCCGCAACCCCCCCTCCTCCTGAAGTTCGGAATGGGCATTATCATCTCTGGAGTCAAGATGGCAGGTAGCAGCTAAGTAACTAATTGCTTTAGATTCAGGAGCCAGGTTAGAACCACCAATTTCATCAGCCCAGAAGGAACTGGCTCCTCAAACCATCTGATTCCTGGGTGAAGTGGGAGTTGCCATCAATGGAGATCTGAGAATCCCCAAGAATGGCAGAGTATAAAAAACATGGGGGGGGGAAACGACACACCATCAACAGCCCAGTGAGGACATGAGTGTGCTCAGTGTGCATGGAATGCTGACAGAGCATTAGAGGGCAGAAAAAGAGGTGGTACAGAATGAAGCATCATGTGAGAGAGCATGGCTGGCTGCATTGAACCCTTTCGAAAAGCACTCCACACTGCAATGTTTCGTTGTATGTCCCACTTGTTATTCCTTGATTCCCCCCCCCCTTTAATTTGAACATGTCTACCAGTATTTGTCCTGTCTAAAGCCTTTCTGCTGCAGAATTTTCTACAGTATTAAAATAGGCACTAGATGCCTTCTGCCCATTATTCAGAATTTTTTCTTCTTTCTATGACAGCATCTATCTATCTATCTATCTATCTATCTATCTATCTATCATCTCCATCCATCCATCCAGTCAGACACCTTTAGTTCTCAGTGGTCCTGGTCTTTCCATAATCACCATGCTGCCGAGATCCCATTGGAGAGAGGGAAAGATACTGTTGTTTTTCAATCTAAGCTTTAAGTCAGACTTTGCAGAACTTTAATTCCTCTTATGGTTCCACTGTTTAGGTAGCTCGTAAACAATGAGAATCATATGAAGCATTTTAAGGAGAGGGGGAATTCACATCATGCAGAACTGTGAGTTCTTTTAAGAAGGGCTGGTGGTGGATTCTTTTGAGTCTGCATTCTGAGTCTTTGAGTTAGATTTGAGGTTATGCACTCCTGCAGAGTGCATTTTTCCATCAGGCATGAGATGTTTAAAGCCATTTGAAAGGGAGAATGAGAGAGCTGAAATCTGTGCCTTCGGGTGGTGAGGCTTGACTTATTGTGAGTGAAATAGAGGCTGCTTTGCCTGGAAAGAAATCCAGCCAAATGTGAGTCAGTATTTTATGGCCTCTCAAAGATGAAGAGAAGACAAGAGACTGTACTTGCTGTGAACAGGTGTGTGAATCTGAATTTATGATATGGTTTATCTCTGTAGATCATGGTACAAGTAAGAAGATTGACATGAGTTGATATGTCAAGAGACACCCCATCTTGAACCTCCTGGTGACCTTGGTATAAGTCTGATTCCAGCCTAGTCTCCTGAAAGGTATTAAGGTATATCCTAAGTTCCTCAGTACCTCAGTGTATGGGGATAAGGACATTTTGTGGTGATGTTCTTTTTGCAGTATACCTCCCTCAATGACTCAGAATGGGCAGGGGGGGTGGGTTAGTGGAGGAATTCAGTTTAATTAGCATTTTAATATGAACCAATCTTGTCCATACTTCCCAAAACAATGTACAAACCAGAAACACAGCTATCCTCCTAAAACTTTACTTTACTGAATTTTTAAATGCAATTCTCCAACCTAAAAGTATATGCAAAACTGAATGTATTAAGGGGAAGAGTGGGTTAAAATGCTTATATCAGTGATTTGAATCTTTTAAATTGGTAATGTACGACTGTGTCTATTAGGGGAAAGTGTGGATGAAAATGTTGATATTAACATTTATATTAGTGAAAATAGCATGCAAAAATACAGTAACAGTTGGGAAAATTGTTTGCAAAGAATGTGCTTATTAAACAAAAAATGCATACAAAATGTGGATACAAGGAGACGTGCTGATGAATGAGAAATGGGCAAATTGTCCATATTAGATTCTCTCCATCTTTACCAAAGGCATTCGTGTGGCTACCACTGACCTACTTTTAAGTCCCAAATGAAAATAGTTTTCTTCTGTGAGTCTCCCCTTCAAGGCACTTTAGGTACCACAGCATATTCTATGATGCTGTACTCTCCAAATCTTATACAGTGGTACCTCGGGTTGCATACGCTTTAGGTTACATACGCTTCAGCTTACAGACTCCACTAACCCAGAAATATTACCTCGGGTTAGGAACTTTGCTTCAGGATGAGAACAGAAATTGTGCAGCAGCGGTGCAGCAGCAGCGGGAAGCCCCACTAGCTAATGTGGTGCTTCAGGTTAAGAACAGTTTCAGGTTAAGAACAGACCTCCAGAACGAATTAAATTATTAACCCGAGGTACCACTGTATTTGCTCACCAAACCTTGTGGTAGGACTTCAGTTGACCAAATTGCACAGCAGGTTCAGTGGCGGAGGAAGGGGGTGTGGGGTGTGTGGGTCACCCCGGTGTCATCACTGAGGGGAGTGACAAAATGACAAAAATAGGAGTTTTAAAAATATTTTTTTAAAAAATTGGGCTCACGAAACTTTTTAATTTAGTCAACAAACGTAACAAAACGTGGCTGGCACTGGGCGCCACACTGCAGGGGCTGGCACTTACCGTGGGTCCTGCAGCATGCCTGAGCCATGCATCTCTCCTGGGAGTGATGTAGTGGCTTGGGCACCTGCAGGCTCTGCGCTCTCTGAAATGGCAGCATGGGACTTGCATCTGCCCTCTGCCTCTGCCTCAGCTGCCCTACAGCTGAGGGGGTGGTGGCGGAGAGGCTCCATGCAGCACGCCCCTCCCCATGGGCGGTTTGCTCTGCCCCCAGTTGCAGGACACGCGCATCGCACCTGGCACCCGAGCGAGTCACTCTTTATGTCAGTGTAGCTGTGCATTGTCTGGAGACGGCTTGCTACCACCAGATCCACCTTGGGTAACACTGTAACATCCACAGACAAGATCAGTAGTAGATAGGTAGCCGTGTTGGTCTGCCATAGTCAAAATAAAAAATTCCTTCCAGTAGCACCTTAAAGACCAACTAAGTTAGTTCTTGGTATGAGCTTTCGTGTGCATGCACACTTCTTCAGATACACACAAGATCAGGTTAATAATATTTGACTCTCCAACATAACTGTAGCACCCTTGGAATTTGGAAGGTTCTAAAAGCACCAGAGTTGCACCAGTGTAAGTGGAACTGTGGTGCAATCAATAGGAATTATGCCTACTCTGAAATAAGTCCTACACCTACTTACTCCTGGGCAAGTGGGTATAGGATTGCAGACTAAGTCAATATCATGAATCATTCCAGTCATTATAAGTGGAACACAGATCTGCACTGTAAAAAGAAAACTTGGGCTTGGGTGAGGAAGAGATAAAGGTGCTACTATGTAGATGACTCAGATTGTCCCAGGCATAAGGAAGAGCATGTCTATTTATCTATATCATTACATTTTAGCTCTGGAATGCTTCAATACCTAAGAGCATGGCATTTGTAAATATAGCCAATATGCTAATTGTGTGCATTGGGAGGCAGCAGGAGAAGGAACTGTGATTTCCAAATCCTCCATTTATCTCTTCTTGTCTTCTCCCTGATTTCCTAGGAAAAATTCATGCATATATTTGTGGGACAATTTATTCCTCAAGCTTCATTTATTTACATTTATTTACATTCTAACGAATTCTGTCTAATCAGTCTGGTTGCCGCATTAGTTTTTGCTTTCCCCCAAAGAGGGCTGCATTAACTCATAACAAATGGCATTTCAGCCTCTGACATTCATCACTTCAATTAGCCTTAAGTGGATCTGAGTAAATATGTGATTAAATTAAAGCAAATCCTGGGTAAAAGCTTGTTTCCCGTTCTATATTTTACACTGTAATTAGGTAAGATAGCAAGGCATTTATCATCATGTCTGTGCAATCCATTCCTAAAAGCCACCAGAATTGCTGCTATAGGATGAGAACATGGCTCTGGTTTGGAAATGGTGCTTTCATCTGAACATGTCTCAAACATCATACTGATAGGAGTGTGAGGTGGCACACAGCAGAGAAGAGTATATTCTACTGAAGTTGTAGAGACATATTAAGCCCTAATAGAGTTTATTCCCAGGATACGTCATCCTACAAAAGCTGAAATGCTGTGCCAAACATTTATTTTCCATTCCGTTTCTGACTATTGTTCTTCAATTAATGAGAAGAGTTTGCATTGGAAAAAACAAGCAAAGTCAGATAGATAGATAGATAGATAGATGATATAGATAGATAGATAGATAGATAGATAGATGATAGATGATAGATGATAGATGATAGATGATAGATGATAGATGATAGATGATAGATGATAGATGATAGATAGATAGATAGATAGATGATAGATATCAGGGTTAAAAGGTTTTGTTTTTTGAAGGAGATACTTCCTTAAAAACAAAATCAGTGATCATACATGATCTCAGGTGCTTGGGAGCCAGCCTCCTCAGTCCCCAGCTAACCACAGTTAAAACAAGGGAGAAAACTTTATGATGTAACTTGTTGCCATGTTGTTGTTTTTTGTCAGATCAGGAAGTGCTGGGTGATTTATAGTAAATATAAATGGGGGAAACTGCCAACATTAGTCACCTTCTAATGGTAAGGTGGGGACGCGGGTGGCGCTGTGGGTAAAAGCCTCAGCGCCTAGGACTTGCCGATCGAAAGGTCGGCAGTTCGAATCCCTGCGGCGGGGTGCGCTCCCGTCGCTCGGTCCCAGTGCCTGCCAACCTAGCAGTTCGAAAGCACCCCTGGGTGCAAGTAGATAAATAGGGACCGCTTACTAGCGGGAAGGTAAACGGCGTTCCGTGTGCTGCGCTGGCTCGCCAGATGCAGCTTGTCACGCTGGCCATGTGACCTGGAAGTGTCTTCGGACAGCGCTGGCTCCCGGCCTATAGAGTGAGATGAGCACACAACCCTAGAGTCTGTCAAGACTGGCCCGTACGGGCAGGGGTACCTTTACCTTTTTTTAATGGTAAGGTAAGCTCAACCCCATACCCATTATTGTCTCTCCTAGTTTTTTTGGTTCTATTGAAAGCCAAATGAGACTTTTCTATGGTTATGTTTATCCCAATTTGTCTCTGTATTGGATTTGAAATTGTTGTTATATATGGAATGGCTTTTATTTGTTTCTTATTGTTGCTGTTGTTCCTGCAGAACTGCTTAAATATATATTTTATGGAAAGCAATTAATGAATGGCATAAAATAAATACAGTATACAGTGGTACCTCAGGTTACATATGCTTCAGGTTACATATGCTTCAGGTTACAGACTCCTCTAACCCAGAAATAGTACCTCGGGTTAAGAACTTTGCTTCAGGATGAGAACAGGAATCATGCTCCAGCGGCGTGGGGGCAGCAGGAGGCCCCATTAGCTAAAGTGGTGCTTCAGGTTAAGAACAGTTTCAGGTTAAGAACGGACCTCCGGAATGAATTAAGTACTTAACCCAAGGTACCACTGTATAAAGAACCCTGAGAGTGATACAGAAACAATGACAACAAAGGGGAAGAAAACTTGTAAGAAATTGAAAGGCAGGCTTTGGCCCAGCACCAGAATGACACCTACCACTAAGGTAGAAATGTATAAAATTTTAGCAGTAAACCTACTGTGAAAGCACATTCCATGCATTTTGGGCATAAGTGCAACTTTCTTCTACAGATGAAACACTATGGAAACCATGACCCAAGGGGCTGCAACAACTCCCTATGAGGAAAGAAGACATCATTTTGTGCAATTTACTTTAGGAAAGCAGAAAAGTAATGGGGGACATGATAAACCACTTAGGAGAGAGGGGGAGAGAGAGAGAGAGAGAGAGAGAGAGAGAGAGAGAGGAGATATTTTTTCTCCCTCTCCCTCTTTCAGGTGGTTCACAATTTAGCAGAACTACCTGCTCCACCAGAGCCCAGTACGGGCCACATGATCTCCTGCAATGAGTTTGCAAAGTTTTTTTGCAGATAAAGTCGCTCAGATTCGGGAAGAGGTAGACTCCACCGTGGGAGCAAGGCCAGGGCGGGAGAGTGCTAGAGTCCTGTCTAGTCAAGTTGCGTGGGATCAATTCCAACCTGTTACCCCTGAGGATGTGGACAGGCTGCTTGGAGGAGTGAAACCAACCACCTGTCTCCTTGATCCTTGCCCATCCTGGCTTATAAAAGCTAGCTGGGAAGGGCTGGGCGATGGGCTTCGTGGGGTGGTGAATGCTTCTCTCTGTGAGGGAGCCTTCCCAGACCCACTGAAAGAGGCGCTTCTTAAAAAAAAAATCTTTAGATGCGGCCAATATGGCCAACTATTGCCCAGTCTCAAATCTTCCATTCTTGGGCAAGGTGATTGAGTGAGTGGTTGCTGAACAACTCCAGGCACGCCTGGAAGAAGCAGACCATTTTGATCCCTTCCAGTCAGGATTCAGGCCTCACCATGGGACTGAAACTGCCTTGGTCGCTCTGGTCGGTGATCTCCAGCAGGCTAGGGACAAAGGTGAGAGCTGTTTCCTAATTCTGCTGGATCTCTCAGTGGCTTTTGACACCATCGACCATAACATCCTTCTGGACCGTCTAGAGGGGTTGGCTACTGGGGGCACTGTTATACAGTGGTTCTGCTCCTTCCTCCTGGGCCATGTTCAGAAAGGGGGGGGGATGAGTGTTCAGACCCCATGGCTCTCACTTGTGGGGTACCTCAGGGTTCTGTCCTCTCCCCCATGCTTTTCAGCATCTACATACAGCCGCTGGAAGAGATAATCAGGGGGTTTGGGCTGGGTGTTCATCAGCATGTGGATGATACCCAGCTCTACCTCTCTTTCAAATCAGAACCGGTGAAGGTGGTGAAGGTCCTGTGTGAGTGCCTGGAGGTGGTTGGAGGATGGGTGGTGGCTAACTGAGGTTGAATCCTGACAAGACAGAAGTACTGTTTTTCGGGGGCAGGGGGCAGGCGGGTGTGGAGGACTCCCTGGTTCTGAATGGGGTAACTGCCCCTGAAGGACGAGGTGCACATCCTGGGAGTCATTTTGGACTCACAGTTGTCCTTGGAGGTGCAGGTCAATTCTGTGTCCAGGTCAGCTGTTTATTAGCTCCATCTTGTATGCAGGCTGAGACCCTACCTGCCTGCAGACTGTCTCTTCAGAGTGGTGCATGCTCTAGTTATCTCTTGCTTGGACTACTGCAATGCGCTCTATGTGGGGCTACCTTTGAAGGTGACTCGGAAACTACAACTAATCCAGAATGCAGCAGCTAGACTGGTGACTGGGAGAGGCTGCCGAGACCACATAACACCGGTCTTGAAAGACCTACATTGGCTCCCACTATGTTTCCAAGCACAATTCAAAGTGTTGGTGCTGACCTTTAAAACCCTAAACAGCCTCGGTCCAGTATACCTGAAGGAGCGTCTCCACCCTCATTGTTCTGCCCGGACACTGAGGTCCAGTGCCGAGGGCCTTCTGGCAGGTCCCTCACTGTGAGAAGCCAAGTTACAGGGAACCAGGCAGAGGGCCTTCTCGATAGTGGCACCCGCCCTGTGGAACGCCCTCCTACCAGATGTCAAAGAGAAAAACAACTACCAGACTTTCAGAAGACATCTGAAGACAGCCCTGTTTATGGAAGCTTTCAATGTTTAATAGACTATTGTATTTTAATATTCTGTTGGAGGCCGCCCAAGAGTGGCTGGGGAAACCCAGCCAGAAGGGCAGGGTATAAGTAAATTATTATTATTATTATTATTATTATTATTATTATTATTATTATCTGGGGCTATCTAATGAAGCTTGCTTTAGGACAGACAAAGGAAAGTACTTCATACAGTGCATAATCAAACTCTAGAATTCGCTACTCTAGGATGTAAAGGTAAAGGTAAAGGGGCCCCTGACCGTTAGGTCCTGTCGTGACCGACTCTGGGGTTGCGGCGCTCATCTTGCTTTATTGGCCGAGGGAGCTGGCGTACAGTTTCTGGGTCATGTGGCCAGCATGACTAAGCCGCTTCTGGCAAACCAGAGCAGTGCACGGAAACGCCGTTTACCTTCCCGCCGGAGTGGTACCTATTTATCTACTTGCACTGCGTGCTTTTGAACTGCTAGGTTGGCAGGAGCAGGGACCGAGCAACGGGAACTCACCCCGTTGTGGGGATTCGAACCACCGATCTTCTGATCGGCAAGCCCTAGGCTCTGTGGTTTAACCTACAGCACCGCCCGTGTCCCTGCTCTAGGATGTAGTAATGCCAATAACTTGAATGGCTCCAATAACATTTGCTGGGAATCGTCAGTGAGAAGATTTCTGTTGTACTCATCTCCTGCTTGCAGGTTTCCCAAAGACTTCTGATTGGCCACTGTGGGAACAAGTTGTTGGAATCTTTGCTCTGATCCAGCAGAGCTTTTCTTATTTTCATGTCTTAAGATGCCTTCAGTCCTGCCAATTTACAGACCAGTTCCAATACTGTGCTGCTACAGTACAGTCAGTTGCCATTTTTATGGCAAATGTTGGAATCTGAATAAGTCCCTCATGGGTACTTAGTCTCTCCATCCTGCAGCCTGCTCAGTCCCTCTCTGCTGGCTGCTGAAAGACTGTGGTGGAACCATTCTACTTTGTCCTAACTCATTCTTCACTAAATTCTTTCTTGGGTTTGTGTGGAAATGAATTGAATTCATGTTTCTCAGTGAAAGATGTGGGTGTCCTTGATATATGAATTAATATTTGTACTGAAGAAATATATTTGCTGCAAAAGATATTTTCTGTATACATATATCAATGATATGGCCAAAGGTGAGGAAAATAAATTAATGTCTAGCATTTGAAATAGGCCATATGATGCACAAGGACAATCAGACAAAGGTATCAGGTAAATGGAAGAGTGAGTCAATGACCTCAGAGGGATGTTCAAGAGTAAATGGGAAGAAATGAATGCTGTCAAAGTCTCTCCTGCAAATCCATGCAGCACAGGACTCCATAACCAGAAAAATATCCCACCTTTGACTTTTTAATCTCATTCTGTATAATATCAATAGGACTTTTCTTTGGGTTTGGGGATCAAGGACAGTTTTCGTTACTTTCAGTAAGTTTGGCACTTAAGGCAGAACAAACAAATCCCCCCCCCCTCTTCAGTGCACTGCATTCTTATCATATTTCATGGCCTACCATATATAGTAATAATAATAATAATAATAATAATAATAATAATAATAATAATAATAATAATAAATTTTATTTATATCCCGCCCTCCCCAGCCGAAGCCGGGCTCAGGGCGGCTAACAACAATAAAACAGTACAAAAGTACAGCATAAACAACATTCTAAAATCATTCATTATAAAATTAATTAATTCAAGCCACTGGCAACCATTGGGCCAGGGCTCTGCGAAGATTGCCGAGGGAGGGAGTCAGGCTGTGCCCTGGCCAAAGGCCTGGTGGAACAGCTCTGTCTTGCAGGCCCTGCGGAAAGATGTCAAGTCCCGCTGTACACTGACTGCTCAGCTAAAACACAATTCCAGTTGTATGAAGTCTTTCCTCCTGTATATCAGGTGTTTCTTTCTGAGGTCATAATCCCAGACCCTTCTACGCAAATGATCCAAGGTCCTTCTCAGTCCTGACCCTTCCAGTTGTGGTTCTGGGTCTACTTGGTACCTACCTTACAGTGCGGTCCTATGTATGTCTACTCTGAATTTAGCCCTCCTAAGTTCAATGGGACGCGGGTGGCACTGTGGGTAAAACCTCAGTGCCTAGGACTTGCCGATCATATGATCGGCGGTTTGAATCCCTGCGGCGGGGTGAGCTCCCGTCTTTCGGTCCCAGCTCCTGCCCACCTAGCAGTTCGAAAGCACCCCTAAGTGCAAGTAGATAAATAGGTACCGCTTTCTAGCAGGAAGGTAAACGGCATTTCCGTGTGCTGCGCTGGTGTTGGCTCACCGGAGCAGCTTCGTCATGCTGGCCACGTGACCTGGAAGTGTCTCCAGACAGCGCTGGCCCCCGGCCTCTTACGTGAGATGGGCGCACAACCCTAGAGTCGGACACGACTGGCCTGTACGGGCAGGGGTACCTTTACCTTTACCTTTAAGTTCAATGGGACCTACTCTCAGGTGAGTGTACATAGCAGTGTTTCCCAAACGGGTCTCCAGCTGCTTTTGCACTACAACTCCCATCATCCCTAGCTAGCAGGCCCAGTGGTCAGGGATGATGGAAATTTTAGTCCATGCCAGAAGAGACCTCCCTCAAATTAGATCTTTTAGACTACATTGTGTTTCTGATGTTATTTTTGGTTTTTACATTCCTGCTTTATATTTTAAATTGGTTTACTACTGTATTATATATGCTGTTTTCTGTTCTTCATTTTCCAGTGGTGCATTGCTGTGTTTTATTTGTTGCCCTTTATTTTGCTTCTCTTGTGATGCTGATTTTTAATTCCCCCCTACATTCCAAGCCACCAAGAAAACCGCTGTTATTTGGCAACCTAAATAATATTAATAACCCAGTGGTATAGGGCTCTGATACATCATGCCACTGAAGTTCAAATGCATAAAATAGAACATCTTATTAAAACATGAATGTCACTCCTGAAGGGGAGTGAAAGGCGGGATATCAAATCCAAACTACTCTTCTTCTTCTTCTTCTTCTTCTTCTTCTTGGATAAGATAGTATTTTCCTTCTAAACACAGGATGCCCATCTAATCTTCAGGTATGAATTGTTGTGTGAACTGGACATTAGTTAGGAAGCAATCTGCCTCAGGCATCACTCAATAATTTAAAACAACCCTACTGAAAAAACAAAGGGTGTTCTAGTATCAGTGATTTTCAGAATGCTTTTGACCTATACCAAACTCTTCTTGGGAACAGTTGTTCCATGCAGGAATAAACTAAAAAATAAGATATGCTGCATTTCGTACTGATGTTCACTCCAGAAAGTTTAGTGTTTGGGTCCCCCCTTTTTTTATTATTAAGCAACAGAATGATTTAAATGGGGACTATGTT
The DNA here is from genome assembly GCF_965112155.1 of Podarcis liolepis. Taxonomy (NCBI): domain Eukaryota; kingdom Metazoa; phylum Chordata; class Lepidosauria; order Squamata; family Lacertidae; genus Podarcis; species Podarcis liolepis. The sequence goes on from NC_139554.1 coordinate 88,770,693, forward strand.
AATTGGATTATGAACCATCTGGCCTTATTGGAGAAATCAGATTATGCAATTCTCTAGATGCAAGACTGAAAGAAAAGAAGAAAGAATTAGATGGTAAGGCACCTTGCCATCTCAAGTCCACTTAGGCAATGTCAGGTCTCTTTTAAGTTATTAAGAAGTTGGACAAGTTCTGGAGTTTCTCACAGGTAGGTTACACACACACACACACACACACAGAGAGAGAGAGAGAGAGAGAGAGAGGAAAAAACAACAAGAACTATGGACACACACACCAAAAAATGAACAAACACCAGTCTAGTTGTTCAGGAAGGACATGTACTGTAGTCAGTGCGTTTTTCTGGGGGTTCTCAAGGGTACATAGTACTGGCACCTTTTTTTCCTAGAAGAAAAACACTGGCTATACTCCTCTGGGGACCAGATCACCTTAGAATGTACAGTCATACCTCCGCTTATGTACCTCCGCTTATGTATCCCTCTGGTTACGTAAACTTGTGAGATACGTAAGCGGCAAACCCGGAAGTATATTTCTGGGTTTTTGCCCTGCATGCATGTGCAGAAGCAGTAGACAACTTCTGTGCATGTGCAGAAGCACTCTACCACCATGTCCCTTTGGTTGCGGAAACCTTGGGATCCGACCAGAGATCTGGAACAGATCCTGTTCGCACCCAGAGGTACCACTGTATATGAGGGGGTTGCTTGTCTGAACATATCCCATAACAAAATATCCCTATAGGGAGCAAGCTAACAAGTCAGAAAGAAATCTTTCCATGCACAGAGAGATTTTAGGGGAACTTCCAAACATTCATCCTCCTACATACAATGTGAAGTGGGTGCTGTTTGATTCATGAACAGCTTGCCACATGTCCCTTTGGACATTTGAACTGACTCTGGATCAGTGGTTAATTGTGTACATGTGTGTGGAAAGCAAATTAGAAACAGTGATTTGGCAGGGACAGGTACCAGAAAAAATCACTTCCTTGCTCTCTCATTTGTTGTTTGACCCTAGTTTCAGGTAGACTGCTTCTGTACCATTCCAAAGTAGTATGGCTAACAAGGACATCAGAGGAGCCCTGTGGGATCAGACCATCCAGGTCAGCATCCTGTTTCCCACACAATGGCCAGCCTCTGGGAAAAATAAAAGCAGGACATAATGGTACCAGTAAATGGAACTATCCTTGGTAAACAGGGGCAGTTGAAGTACTCCAGTGCTGGAAACCCTGCAGCCTTCCAGGTGTTACTGGACTACAACTCTCGTGATCTCTGACCATTGGCCATGCTGGCTGGGGCTAATGGGAGTTGGATTCCCAACAACATATGGAGAACCACAGGGTTTGTAACCTGGAGTACAAAGTAGTGGCTTGTGGGAATTGTACTGTGTGCTCTTTCCAAACATTTGGCTCACTCAGGAATCCAGTGCTTGAATAATATCCTCCCTGTCATCTGAAACCATTTTTTAGAAGCTTGCCTGATCCGATAACCTTGACTCTGTTTTTCTTTTAAGAAGAGAACAACAACAGAATGTGGCACGTTTTATACTTTAAAGGCCCAGACGTTTTTTAGGTTGTTTGATTATTTTGAAGTTTGCTTCTCAAAGTTGCTACCCTTCACAAACAGTCAAACCTCCACAGAAGCTTTGTAATTTATGGCATATACAACTGGCATAATAAATAAATAAATAAATCCCTGTAAGGTTCAGGATCCTATGTCTCTCTTCCCCAGGACTGCAGGATATAAATATACATAGAAAATTTAGACAGAATATGGTAATAAAAAGTCAAATCATGACTCCTGTACTTAGTACATGAAAGGAGGAAAAGAACATCTAATATGTATGGAAATTTCTATATTAAACTGGAAAGTTTTATTTATTGATCTGCTGATAGGATCCTTATGATTAGTGTATGAGTAAGCAACAGAAATATTACATTGAGCACAAAACTCTCTTTTTCAAACGACTTCCAGGGGTCAGGTATGCAGACTGATGCCTTCAGGCTCTGCATCCTAGAATACCTGGTCTCATCACTGCCCCTTACTGGACCACTGGAGACACTTCTCATGGTGGTGGCATCAGCTCCCATCCTCAATTCTGTAGGGCAGTAGAGCCAGCTTCCCCCTTCCTCATTCAAGGTGAGAGGTGGTGAGGAGAAGAGACCACAGTCAGGCCAGAGAGGTAGCAAGTAATGAATACCCATCCCTCCCCGCCATTATGTAGCAGGTAAGGTAGCAAGATCCATAGAAGTAACTGGGTCCCAACTAGGCCCAAAGCAGCCCTAGTAGGGAGAAGAAGTGCCCATACTCCAACTCTTCAACACGTGGCAGGAAATGTCCAGCTAACTGAAGTCACCATTATCCCTATGGATTGACTGTAAATGCCACCTTGCCTCCAGACAGAGTGATGGAAGTTCTACCTGGGGTCTCTTTATTTCATTCTTTGTTAAATGAGCAGATGAGATGCTCCTCTCAGAATCCAGCATACATCACCACCACACAATCCTGCTGGGACCTCCAATCTATAGGGCAGCCTACTGAATTCCCCAGGTCATCCTTCTCACAAAGGGATTCTCCATCTGCAAGGTCAATTCTATAAGAAGCTGCTCATCACTCTGTACTCCTTGTGTCAAAGGAGCAGGACTGAGCTCTAAACTTTCCTCTGCAGGATTTTCAAAAAGCTGGCAGCTGATCAATGAAGAACAAGTATTGCTCACAAATCATAAAGCAGTAATCCAAATGGATTAGAAATTATTATTTTTTCATTGATATAGCACATAAGGAACACCCTATGCTGGAGGGAGTGGGGGTAAAATCAGGTGGAAATTGAGCACCACTCTGCAATTTGGGGGAAAATATTTTATAATTAGTATTACAGCCTGCATCACAGGATTAGATTTGGCATTTTCCAAAGCAGAAGAATTGATTGCCATTGATACAGATCACCCAAGCTACAGGGCCTTTCAGAATGAATAATTTATTTCACTTTGCTTTGCCTGGAAGACACCTGAGTAGCAAGTCATAAATGCTTCCCACACCTTCCTTTGCCTCCTTTTCTTCCTCGCCTAACACATGTGCCTCTTGCATTTCACTGGCAATTACAGTAACTCACACAGAAATGCTTTTTCAATTGGGCTTTATCTCTCCATTTTGAAACCCACAAAAGATCTGAAAGAAAAATGAAGGTGTTTTAGGCTTCCTTTATGCAAATGCATCTCCTATTGTACCGGATCCGCCTTCCCCATAGTGTTTACTGGAATAAAAGTGCACACAAAATAATGATTTAAAGGAGACTTGGATAAATTATTCCTCCTCCTCCTCCTCTCTCTCTCATTTTGGCAGTGTCAAATGACCAACAGAGATGTAAGGAACCTTCAAGTGCCTCCGGCCAAGATAGAAAAATGAGCCCCGCTTTTCTCTTATCATAATATGTCTGCTTGTGAGTCTAACAGCAAAATGTATTTTCAGACAGGTTGTGCTTGAAAATCTCCATTCTGTAACTCACAGGCCTGGTTTGCAATAGAATGGGATGCTAGAATCTGGAGCAGGTAGAATGGGCTGAACCATTTCAGACTGCAGGTGAGGATCCCCTTTTAAAAACACCCCCATCATGCAACACATCTACCAAAAATAAACAGGTGGAGCTGGGAGGATGCCGTCCATGCTAGTTTTCTGTTTAAAGGGGTGTTGTGGTTTTGTGTGTGCACAGGGCAGCATTCAGAATCACAATTCCTGAACTGAAGCAATGCAGTCTATTCTATCACCTCAGGACTCTTGTCACCTTATTCAAAATGGTTCTATTTCTGTGGTCTGTCAGTGTTTCGCATCTGGAGTTTCGGAGGCTGTCTTATACTGAGTCAGACAACAGTCCCACCTACGGAAACTGGCAGCAGCTCTCCAAGATTTCAGGTAGGGAACTTTCTCAGGCCTGCCTGAAGATGCTGGGGACTGAACCCAGGACTCTCTGCAAGCAAAACAGATGCTCTATTACTGAGATACAGTCATTCCATCTCATTGTATCCCATTTGAGCGTTAATTTGCATTCATGTTGAAATCCACATGATAAGCATCACTGAAACACATAGATTAAATGAATCTTTTAAAACATGCATTTCAGATAGGGGGTGTGGGAGGGAGAACTGAAAGAGCACAAATAGCCAGAAGGCTGGTGGTTTGAGCCCACCCAGAGACTGCTGTGGGCAGGATCCCTGCACTGCAGGGGGTTGGACTAGATGTCCCTTAGGGTCCCTTCCAATTCTACTATTCTATGAAAAAATATCAGGCCACGTTTGTTTATTAGTTCTATGTGTGTTGTTTTGTATATTAAAAAAAAAAAACAGCATTTGGTAAAGAGGCCTACAAGATGGCTCACAGTGTAAAAATCATTTAAAAAGACATAACATTTAAAGAAGAAGAGCCCAAAGTCAGCAGCAGGAATATATTCCAAATACAATCCATGCATATCAGAGAAGTACAGAAGCCAGTATAATGAATATTAACAGGAATAAGAGAAAGTTTTTTAAAAAGGGGGGGGGACACTTTTTAAACACAGCTGTTTTCACCAAATGCCTGAATTCCAGTTGTGAGTGGGACAGACTGAGCCTCACATGAGGGGATTCCGAAACCTCAGTACGACCATCATGAATGCCCAGTCCAGGTAATTGCCCACTACTTGGGTTACAGCTAGTGGAGAAACCATAAGCAGAACATCTGGAGAACAGTGCAAAATATAGGTAGGTTCGCACAGGAGAAGGTAGCCTTTCAGGTTGTGTAGACCTAGACTTTGTAGGGTTTTAAAGGTTATTCCATGCTTTGAACCAGGTCCAAAAACACAACTGGGAACAGGTGCAATTGTTTCCAAATATGCAGCCTATTTTGGGTGGCCTGCTGCACCTACATCCAACCTATCCATGTGGTTGAAGTTATATCATTAAAATGAGCATTTGGCAATCAGAACTGCAGCTCCTTATCCTGTTGTGTCAGCAGGGGACACTGGGTTCCACAGGGAGATAATTTGTACCAACTAATACCCCATCTCCACAGTAGTCAAATGGGCTAGTGGCAAGTGGTACCCTTCATCCAAAGAGCTGGCTGTGGTGCCACACAAAAGGCTGCTACAATGAAATGTGACCCCTTTCTTGTGGTTGTGAAATCCAGCTAAGCCCTTTACCTGTGCCTACATCCCCGGGAACCACAACCACCACTGCATTGTAGCCCACTGCAATTTTTCCCTCTTGTATGACCGTTGCAAAAATTTCAGGCTGTTCTTGTGTTCTTGGACACTTTCCCCATCCACATCTTGAACTTTGACAGAAAGATCCCCACAGTGGCCTACTGGAACATGTTGGCCTTTTCTCACCTCATTGCTTACAGGACTTACTAAACCTGTCTAGATGTTAACATATATTCTACATTGGTTGTGGCCTTTATGATGCATGCATGAAGCCTTTTCAAGGAATGAACAGATGGACATAGAGGTCCAAATCCAGCCCATATAAACTATGTCATGCAAGTAAGCCTTCTATGTTTCCACAAAACTCATGACATTCGGGGTCTCAATGACCTGGCAATTACATTTCCCTTGATACCTCGTGATTCAAAATCCACTGGACATTCATTCTAGAACAATAAAGTTATTCCAGTCCTATTTTACTATTTTAATGGAGCAAACCTGATGGATTTTGCCCCAATCCCAGCTGTATTCATCTAAAAAAAACCAGGTTCGTAGTGAAGCCTTAAGGGCATGTGAAGTTCTTTTGATTTTGACAATATCTAATATTAGGTACTGTTGCATATCACACTTTTCCTGAGATTCTGCTTATGAATTAGTTTTCTAGCGGTATGCAGTTTTTAGTTTTTTGACAGTGTGTCTTCCTCCCACTAATTATTGAAAAAGCTTTCCCACACACTGCAACTCCTTTATAAGGCTGCTGATATATAACATAAATTGAAACCTCCTTTGATTGCTTAAACTGTGGATAATAACAACCTGAGAGGGGAGGGGATATTCAGTGCCTCTTCTCTACAGTATGTCTGCAAGTTGTGTTTCAAAGCCTGAGTTTTCTTTTAATTTCCAAGAAGGATTCCTAACCATTTTGGTGCATGTTATCACTTAGATTCATGTGCTAAAATAACAGTGAAAAAGAATGGTAAGAGAATTTTGCTTTTAAAGCCATTATCTGCAGACATACATGTTTACCCCAAAACTTTATCTCTTACAAGCTAATAGAGTACCACAGTGTGCCTTTTTCTTTGAGTGCATATTTTAAATGCAGGTATTAGGTTCATTCATTTGCCAGAAAATTAAATCCACTTGGCTCCCCACCTCCCCTCAATAGCATATTATCTTTGCATATTTGAAGTTAGCTTGCACAGAGCTTAATTAAGGCTGCAATCTATACTCACTTACCTGGAATAAAGCCCTGTTGAACTCAGTATGGCTTGCTTCTGAATAAATATTTAGAGGATTGCACTGTCCAGTGCTATTTTTATAGAAAAAGAAGTGCTGGAGCTCACCATGAACACTTCCCTTATTCTTTTATAATGGCAATGGTACCCAACTGAGAGGTGCCAGAGGTGAGTTCTGGTGAGTTCTGGCTGAAAAAAAGCCCTGGCACAGTTAATACATGAAGGTCATTCAGTGTACACCAAGGCCAAATCTAGCCCTCAAATCTACAAAGATGTATGCAAAATGTCTGTCAAACTCTGAAATGCAAAGCTGGATTGATGTGGGATGTGGCAGAAAGGACTGACCATTGGTCCATCTAGCTTAGAACCAAAGCATATAAGCATTGGCAGAAGAACCCTTTCCAGCACCCGGGGCAGCGCAGCCTGTATGGACTGCGCATGTGCGATGACCGTACAGGATGCCGCACATGCACAGTCTGTATAGGCTGACACTCACGTGCAGCGGCCATACGGGCTGCCGCTTGCATGGTGACTGTACAGGCTGCCACACAAGCGGTATCCCATACAGACTGTGCATGCACGGCAGCCTGTATGGTCGCCGTGCGAGAGGCAACCCAAATAGATGGTATGAGTGAGTGGCAGCCCATACAGCCATCACGTGAGCGGTGCCCATACGAACTGCGGGCACTCTCAGCCACTCTACAGCTGGAGGGAGGCAGGGGCCATCTTGTCACCCCTCCCAGAGTGGCACCCGGGGCATGCCGCCCCCTCCACCCCCGCTTCCTACACCCCTGCATATAAGAAGAGCCTGATGAATCCATTTTATGGCCTATCTAGTCCAGCATTCTGTTCTCACAGTGGCCAAACAGTTACCTGTGAGAAACCCACAAGCAGGAATTAAGCACTAGAGCACTCTCTACTCCTGTGTTTTCTTGCAACACGTTATAAGTGATGGAGAATGACTTCCCATCGGTCCCAGCCAGCTTGCTCAGAGGTGATAAGGGTATTGGGAGTAGTCTAGCAGCATCTGGATGGCCACAGGTTCCCCATCCCTGCTATACTACATGATATCCTGTTAACTGGAGATGCGGGAAATTTAACATGTGGTTCTCTATAAAGCACCTGCTCCATACCCCCCAACATTTTGGGAGGGCAAATCAGGGCACACACACCCCAATCATCCTGCCAATACCAGCACTCATCCACTCGCCCCCTCTCTGCCGCCACCCCCTTGCCCCCTCCCCTTCCTATCTTTGCCTGCTGGCCTCCTCCTCCTCCACCACTGTCTTGGGAGATGCTGCACCAGCCAGCATAGTTTCCTCCTCCTCTCCTGCCAGTTCCTCAGACATACTTCTGGAAGCCAGCTTCTGGAAGCACCGCAATGGAAGGAAAAAGAAATGTGGCAACACACAGGTCAAAGGCAAGTTTTCCCTTCGTTTTCTGGTCCCACGCTCTGGTGTGAGGCAACTGACTCACACCACAGTGCAGAACAACAACAACAAAATGCATCTTTTGGTCCCACGCTCTGGTACGGCCAGAGCACAGGATCCAAAATGGTATATCCAGGATTGGGATCAGATGCTGGGCGGTTTCTGTCAATCCGGGATGTCTCGCTTAAAATGGGACACTTGGAGGGTATGTTGCTCTACAGTTGAGTTATGGGCCCACAATGACGGAGGCGGTGACTCTCTGCTTTAGTATGTCCCACACTGAGCAATTGAGACTACTTACTATGTATAGGCCTCTATAATCCAATTGGAAATGCTGATTGAAGATGGTAGGTCAGCACTTGGATTGAAGGCACTGGCGGGTATGGGTGAAATGCTCCCATACATCACTAGGATTTAATCTCTTTTTACAATAATCTCTCTCTGTGTGTGTGTGTTTCTGTGTGTGTTTTATATAATAGACTGCAGTATATCGATCACAATCAAATCCCTTCAAATTACACAGGAATTAAATGAAACTATTGGCAGCCAGACATGCATCAATATGGCTCTTCCCAAATTATTTCATTGGCTCATCCATCATTCTGCCAAAAAAATAATATTGATCTCTTGAGGTTATTTACTGTTGTTCTATACCAGGATGGAATTTCCGTTTGTGCTGCTGTGCTTGGAATTTTATGTTGTACACTTTGGGTAGCAGGTGAATGAAGCTGAAATTGGACAGTTCTTCAAAAAACATTGCAGGGTCATGGGGACTCAAAGAAAGACTGTAATCAGCCTGGACTAAATTCTCTTGATATGTATCAGGCTTCTCTTTTGCTTTGCCAATTTCTCTTCTTGAACTGATGTGATTTTCTTTCTTTCTGATACACACTTTGACTTGCGTTCAATGTTGAGGAAGAACTGACGGGAGGATGGTGTAGGAAAGACCTACAATACGTAACTCTACTGTCACTTTAGGGTGAGGTTATTTGTAGGGTGGCACTTGTATCCATTAGAGGTGCAATTTCAGATGTTGGAGACATCAAAGGTCCTCTCTTGGTTACAGTTAACACTAAAGTGTAGTCCCTGGTCTCTGGGGAAGCATGCAAGGGACTATAGGACTTTGTGGATCTTCCTTTCTGCTGGAAGAGAGGGAGGCCCACCCCCAATGCCTGCTTCCAGCCACTTCGTTAAGTACTAGCTACTATGGATGTGGAATCTCTATATACCAACATCCCACACAACGATGGTTTACAAGCTATAAGGAACACCATTTCAGATAAAACCACAGCGGACCTTGCCACCAAACTCTGCCAATTTGTCCTTACCCACAACAACTTCAAATTCGGTGATGACCTGTTCCTTCAGATCAGCGGCACAGCAATGGGCACCCGCATGGCCCCACAGTATGCCAACATCTTCATGGCAGATTTAGAACAACGTTTCCTGAACTCCTACCCACTCAAACCTCTCTTGTACCTGCGATACATTGACGATATTTTTATCATCTGGACACATGGTCAACAGACCCTGGACACCTTTCACCAGAAATTTAATGATTTTCACCCCACAATCAACCTTACAATGAATCAATCTATGCAAGAAATACATTTTTTGGACACTACTATAAAAATACAGGATGGGCGCATAGACACCACCTTATACCGCAAACCAACTGACCGACAAACATATCTACATGCCTCCAGCTACCATCCCAAACATACCAAACAGTCCATTGTATACAGCCAGGCACTACGTTACAGCCGCATCTGTTCCAACTCTACAGACAGAGACTCTCACCTAAGAGATCTACAGCAAACCTTCTCAGAACTAAAATACCCAGCAGATGAAGTTAGACAACAGATCAACAGAGCCAGACTGATACCCAGAGAGAACTTGCTGCAAGACAGACCCAAAAAAGAAAATAACAGAACACCTCTAGTCATCACATACAGCTCCCAAGTTAAAACAGTACAACGCATCATCAGAGATCTACAACCTCTCCTGGACAATGACAGTTCTCTTTCTCAAGCTCTGGGAGGAAGACCTTTCATTGCCTACAGACAGCCACCCAATCTTAAACAACTCCTAACCCACAATAATACCACAACCAGACTTAACACAGACACTGGCACCAGAGCCTGCAATAAACCCAGATGCCAACTTTGCTGCCACATACACCCGGACAACACCATTACTGGCCCCAACAACATCACACATACCATCTCGGGACTATTTAATTGCTCATCGTCTAACATTGTGTATGCCATCAAATGCCAACAGTGTCCTTCAGCTCTCTATATTGGACAAACAGGCCAAACCTTACGCCAAAGAATAAACGGACATAAATCTGACATCAAGAATCACAAAACAGAGAAACCAGTAGGAGAACACTTCAATCTCCCAGGACATTCTATACAAGATCTCAAAGTAGCTGTTTTACTACAAAGGAATTTCAGAAACAGACTGGAAAGAGAAGCTGCTGAATTACAACTCATTACCAAACTCAAAACAATGGAAAAACCTGGGTTGAACAAAGACATTGGATTCTTATCTCACTATACATGACTATACCATTTCTCACCTTCTCACCCCTTGCCTTTTCCTGTAAGACCTATTACAGTCGTTAAGAGTCGTCAACAGGCTCTCCCAGCTATCTGCCTATCTCCCATTCCCACCACCCTTCTGAGTAACACCCCTCCCCACCTTCTCACTATATAGAAGGATCTGGCAACTTCTGTTTCAGTGTATCTGAAGAAGTGTGCATGCACACGAAAGCTCATACCAAGAACTAACTTAGTTGGTCTTTAAGGTGCTATTGGAAGGAATTTTTTTATTTTGACTATGGCAGACCAACACGGCTACCATTCTATTTGTACCCACACAGAACTTATAATAAGCCACTGTTGCTACTGTGGAAAGAAAGTATGTGGCTGATAATAAAATATTGGAAGCTGTTTCATCTCCAACAACCTTCTTTAGGTGGATATGAACTCCCCCGCCCCTGGATGAGTAACTGATTTTTTCAAAGTAAGTTCTCTTCCTCTTCAACCCATTATTTGGATTGTAAGGAAAGATTATTCATATCGAGAAAAATGTGGCACAAAGGCACAATTTAGCTCTAATTGCTTCAGATCAGATCAATGTGTTCTTGCCAGAAAAAAATTAAATGCATCACATTTACAAAGCTGTTTATGCTATGTGTGAATTATTTAGGATAGGTTTCATTATAACTATTAATATGCATGGCACTGCCTCACTATGTGAAACCGATCAAGTTTGGAATGGAGAATCTCTGCTCATGCTGCTTTTTTGATGGTGCACAGTCTCCCTCTCTCTCTCCATATAGATACAGATATATTCAATCAAATCTCAGTGGTGTCTTTGTGTGCTTGTGTGTGTATATATGTGCTAAGTTCATATTCCGAAAGGGCAATCATGACTGTGAAATTTAATTTGTATGCACACTGCCCTTGTCACATCCCACTTGATGTGGCACACTTCAGTTTTTGCAGCACAAACACTCAAATCTCTTGCTTTGTTTGGGCTAATTATATGTCTTATGCAAGCAAAAGAAAGAAAAACTGGAGCAGAGAGAATGAAGAAGCCTCAATGTGCCATATAGATATAGTTGTGTTTTGAGATCAGAAGAAGAGACAAAGCCAGAAAGTTAACTGTTACCTTAGGGCTAGATAGCACCTGAGGGTTCCTTAGCCTATGTGGTGCAATGGTGAGAATGAGGGGCATAAGACTGCAATGGATTTTCACCCCCCAAAAATGTGCTGCTTGAAAGTGGGAGGTGGGGTGGAGTTTTTGTGTGAAAATGTTTGTGACTCTCCCCTTGCTTAACCCCCCCCCGCGCACGCACACACACATGCTGTCAACATAGCTACGTCTTTCCCCAATGATGATGAAAACAAAAGGAAAGGGATGGCAGTGCTTCCTATACCCACTCAATGGGCAACAATGCCTCTTTCTTTGCAGTATCCCCCCCCCCAAAAGACCCCACTGAAATGGAGAGAGGGGGGCATTAGTCTCATCTAGAATTGGACTGGGGAGATCTAGGTCAGGCTTCCTCAACCTCAGCCCTCCAGATGTTTTGAGACTACAATTCCCATCATCCCTGACCACTGGTCCTGCTAGCTAGGGATCATGGGAGTTGTAGGCCCAAAACATCTGGAGGGCTGAGGTTGAGGAAGCCTGATCTAGGTCAAAATCTGAGCGACAAGAGATACAAAAGGAGCAGAGACGATTATTTATGTATGCAATGACAGCAGCACAGATACTACTGGTCCAGAGAGGGAAAGAAGATAAAGTCCCAACCGGAGTCGACTGTCTGATGAAGATGATGGATTATTTTGAAATGGCAAAATTGACTAGGAAAATCAAAAACCATTAACAGAGGCACTTTAAGAAGGAATGGGTAAAATTTACATTGTACTTAAGAGAACACTGTAAACAACTAAAAGGATTCGAGTAACATTTGTGATGTACTAAAAACTAAGGTAAAATTGGATTATACAAGAAAAATAGAGAAGATTATATAAGAAAAATAGAGAAAATAAGTGAAGCAGTGGAAAAAAAGATTGAAAATGGTAACCATGGGAGGGTGGAGGAGAATCAAAGGATTCAGGGAATCCTAAATGATGATGATGATGATGTTTATTGTTTGAATTTAAATTTGCAAGGTCAAACTCAATGAAAAAGATTTTTTAAAAAATGAGGAACAATAGAGGGGGGAAACAATAGCAAGCACTTACCTTTTCCTGATGAGTTTTGAGATACACTCTTTGACTTTGGATATAGTCGTTATAATAAAAAAGGACCTAAACTCCTGGGAGGATAAGTAAGTTAACTAATGTGTAATAAAGGGCAATGGGTGTAATCCAATGTGTCACTGAGTGGGGCATGTGTGAGCAGAATGAGGTCCACTTGTTCAACAGGACTCCCCCACTTCTTTTCCTGGGCTCCCCTAAACCAGTTCTGGGGGTTCCCTAGCAAAGTTTTAAGGGGAGGAGAGGAGGGGAAAGTCCTATTCCATGAGTGAATCTCATCCCACTAGCTCAACAAATTACCCTAACTCAATCCTGCCCAATATTTCATTGACAAATATTTGTTTGTTTCTTTGTTTGCATCTGACATTGACATCAAAACCCAACATTGGCTAGAATGCATATTTGATTTACAATGGTCAAATGGTCAAACTTCCATTTTTTTGGCAGAACCTCTTCACTCGAATCACCAGGGTAGATTGTGGAATCTGAAATGGATTTTGCAATCCAATTTAGATAGGAACTACTGAAATGGCATCTGAAAGGAGAGCACACCTGAACATGCATGGAATCCTGCTTACAGGAGAAGAGCCTTCCCTGTGAGCTGTTAGCAAAGTTAATATACACACATCTGGAAGGACTGAACAAGACTCACAATCTTGAGTTTTAGCACCACTTTTTGGACCACTGGGTGTGGTCAACATGTGTATTGTGTACACTTATTATATAGAATATGTAAGTTCAGGAGTAGCATCATTTGTTATGGAAGTCTTGTACAGGGAAGTTTTTAATGTTTGAAGATTTATTGTGTTTTTAATATTCTTTTGGGAGCAGCCCAGAGTGTCTGGAGCAACCCAGTCAGATGGGTGGCATACAATTATTATTATTATTATTATTATTATTATTATTATTATTATTATCTGTGCATATTTGGGGAAATATTTTTAAAAATCAACATTTTTCAATCCAGAAAAGCAAGATTATCATTTGCACATATTTTGCCTTAGCAAACTTGCAAATCAGATGAACGGCTCTTGTGTTTTTGCCTTACTGGAAGCACCTCATGTCAAAACTTGTAAATCAGAATAACCCAGAATGTATTAGGTGCTAATAAACAGCCATGAAGCACCCATCACTGAGTATTTACTGATAGCGAAATAGCTGTAGTCATGGAGCTGCTTGATGTTTGATGACAAGATCACATTAATAAATCCTGGGGCTTATCCTTCCTTGAGTTCATTAAGAACGATTTGACTTGAGCATAACATGATTACTCTGAAACGGGGACTTCAGTTCAGCCTAAACATTGGTTATATGAGGTTAAGGTAAATAGAAGACAACCCTACTCCATCACAAAGAATTTATACTCATATAAAATCCAGTGCCTGTCAAACTGATAAATGGGTTTTCTTGTTATCTTCCCGTCAGTATTGTTTTCTAGTCAGATTCCTATCAAACACCCCGACTTTCTATCAAACACCCAGGGTAACAACATGAAAACTAAAGTTACAATTGTCTTCTTCTTTTCCAGGAAGGCTGGTGTGTGTGTGTGGAAAGGGTATGAGATGCTTGTAAAATGAGATTTAATTTTGTTCTTTATTGAGATGATCTTAAAGCTGTAGCTCAGATTAGTCCAAATATATAAATAACGCTAATGACCTCCCCTAACCCTAGGAGCCATCATCATGGAGCTGTTACAAAAAGAACTGTTTTCTGCCTTGTTGGATCTTCATATGAAATGATTGGGGGGGGGGCTCAGAATTGCTAGGCACTAAAGCCATCAGCTTTGGGACTACTATGGGATTTTTAATAAGATTGGATAAATTGAAGGAGGAAAAAGCTACCACAATATACAGTACATGGGGCTGCCTCTGAAGACGGTTTGGAATCTGCAGCTGCTGCAGAATTCAGAGGCAAAGCTGCTCACCGGAGCAAGACAGTTTGAGCACATCATGCCCAACCTGTCCCAACTGGGCTAGCTGCCAATTAGTTTCTGGGCCCAATTCAAAGTGCTGGTTTTGACCTATAAAGCCTTAAATGGGTTAGGGTGCAATACCTCATGGACCACCTCTCCCCATATGAACTGACCCAGACCCTGTGGTCATCATCTCAGCTCCTTCTTTCTGTGGGTCTTATCTGAGGTGGCTCCCCACTTGTGGAATGCCCTCCCTAGGAAGGCTCATCTGGCACCTTCATTACATATTTTTCGGCACCAGGCAAAAATCTTTCTCTATAACCTTGAGCCAATCAAACATTTTACGGCCTTTTAAATGTGTTTGTGGGAGGGGGGCTATTGTCTTGTTTTTGTTTTTTATCACGATCTTCAGATGAAGGGGTTATACAAATTTAATAAATGATCATAATAAGGTTGAAAGCATTAGAATGGCTGAGCAAAACCAAGACAAAAGCAAAATATCATTAGAAAGCCATGTCCTCTATGAAGCTTTGGTCACACAACATGGGAAAATCGAAGCGGAATAAATTCTACAACCTAGAAGAGAAGATCATTGATTCTGGACTCTCCTGAACTGCATCTCCTCCCCTATTCTATAAAAAATAAAGACAGAGCTGGCTGTATATACGAAAGCTCATTTTGTCTGGTTCTAGCTGAGCTGGTGTCTAAAGAGGAGACTTGAAAAACAGTTTAGGCTTTTGTTCTGGAAAGCCAGTTGCATTGGGAAGGTTGGACAGCTGTTGCTTTGGGACTAGCACTCTTTGTGATGCCTACTTCATCCTAGTAATCCTTCTTGGCATCTGTCTTTGTAGAGACACAGATTTTTTTTACAAAGACACTACTGTTGATGTCTTTATTACTTTTGCCTTCAAACAAAATCGGCCCTGCAAAATTGGCATTTAACTTCTCACCATTTAAGGAATGGGTAGGCTCTGAGAAGTAAAGCTTTATCTTTTGACTTCACATAATTTTGAGGTGGCGTAAAGCACTGCCATCTTTCCCAAAAACAAGAGACCCAGCTAAGCAAGACCTCTGTCGCTATTTAGAGTGTCATAAGGTTAGACACATCCAAATTGTAGGGACACTCAAATGCTCTCATTTGAATGCTCATGAACAGAACTGAGTCTGCTTCTCTTTGCCCCAAGGGCTCAGTTCTTTACCTTGAGAAGGGGGAACTGAACTTGGGAACATACAAAAACTTGACCCCTTTAGACTCAAACTTGGGGTGTCCTTGCATCAAATAAGTTGTCTTCTAAGATGCCACAGAACTTTCGTCTTCTTAGAGAAAGCTGAAACTGCTGCAGTCTTAACTATGTCTACTCACAAGTAAGTCTTATTGAACCTAAGCAGGCTTAGTATCCATGAAGTGGGGTTAGGACTGTAGCCTTAGCCTCAGCAATTGGGCAGGATTTGGTCTTAAAATCCCTCCACCCCTGCTGTTCTCTAAGCTGAGTATCACTGATCCGAAGAAGAAAAGGGAGAAATTGAATTACACATTCTATTGACATTCAGGTTAGCAAAGCATAAAAATACGTGTGAAGCTTGTGCTATTAATATTAATAATAATAATACCAAAAAACCCTTGCAAGGCTTTGCGTTAATCTTACATTATTTGCCTCCCAGCTGCATAATGAAGATCCTGCATATTTAATAGGGGAGCCAAAGGAAGCTAAATTGAATGAACAATAAGGGAGAGAGGAGGGGGGGAGCCTGATGGTTTGAAGAAGTTGGGGTGGCTGGATCTCCTGGTAGTGCAAATGACATTTTTGCATTAAGCTCAAATGCCACAGTGAATTGAAAGGATGAGAATGAAGAAGCCACATTCTATAGAATCGGAAGGATGTAAATCCTTCCTCCCCACCGTGAAATTATATTAAAAAGGTCATCCTTCTACATACAATAATGCTGTCGTGATTGGACTAATATGCTTTCAATTTGGAATAAGCACTTGAATACCATCAGAAGGGAAGAGACCATACTCTATAATTTTAAAACAATAAAAAGGAAGACTGATTTGTTGGGCAAAGCATGGCTTGCCATGTAAATGTAGTTTATTTAAGAATAAGGGAAGATCTATGCAGGACACGAGAGGAAGGATAGCAGTATAAAAATGTCCCTGGCACTGTGTGAAGTTGTTATATGGGATCAATTGGAGGATTCTTTGCAACCTCCATTCATGTTTTCCCATGAAACTCTTTTGGATAAAACCGGTAGTATAAACAGAAGATAAAAGAAATAGGAGATACACAGTTTGGCTAAAGAAAACGAGATTCCTTCCCCTTTTCTGACTTCCATTTTTACCTTGAAATGAAATTAAGCCTAGTATGAGTATGGTGGACATTACAGGCATTGTGGTTGGCCAAATGTTGGATATGAGGGCAGAGACCCCCAGGGAAGAAAAGGAGGAGAGAGGTGGAGGGATGAAATTGTGTGTGTGTGTGTGTGTGTGTGTGTGTGTGTGTGTGTGTGTGTATACAGTGAGCTTTCCTTGTATCCCTGTTATCTTGCTGTCTGTCTTCCTTTGTGACTTGTTAGTTTTCAAGTGTGAGGCTTCTTGCCTTGCCTTCTTAACCTTCTCTGTTATTAGCACATTTTGTTCTCCTTACAGAGCTTATTAAACTACCACCTGGATCCACAATTGCATTTCTGTACAGGTACCATCATCCTCTGCCCTCTGAGTAGAACATTTGGACCAAAGAGAGAGAGAGAAATGATGCATAAAAAAAGGGAGGAATTCCAAAGGCACATAAAATAACAATTTCATGATTTATAGAAAACATTGGAATAAATTTTATTATTCCATCTAAAAAAGATATATTTGGTGTTTTCTTCACACTTGCATCTCCCTCTGCCCCCCTTTTCTTTTTTTACAGTCTCATGCCACAACTGAGACGTATAGTCCTATATAGGACACTCTTCGGCCCTTCTTAGCAGTATTTCTTGACATATAATTTGGTTACCTTAAAAAAGCAATTTTGGTGTTCCAAAATAAGCAAGGTCAAGCTCACTCTCAACCTGCCCCTACTGTCATGCTTAGCATGACTGTTCCCAAGACTGTTCATGGGTTGAGGGTGTATCTGCTGTGAGGAAACCTGCCGACATGCATTGATATCCAGCTAAGTCATACTCAAAGAAGGCCCATTGGAATCAATAGGCTATGCTGAATATGTCTAACATTGGATATTAGCTGCATAGACTGCATGAGCTACAATGTTCAAGATTCCAGTCCAATTCACACCTTAAGGACAGCATCCCCAGAGAAAGCTGGCTGATAGGTTGCCTGCGTGTACATCTTTTTACAGTCGTGCAGGTTTTTGTTTTTTAAAAAAAATGACCAAACCCAATCCATTTGATTTGCAGTTGATATCTGCTCATCTCAAAAAGTTTTATTTATATAAATCCACCCCCCCAAATGCAACAGGAAGTGATTTATTCTTCCCATTGTCTATTATTCCCTTGATGTAGTCTTAGCTATCTGATCTGAGAAAAATAAAACAATAATTCTGAAATCCAGCTACTTTTACATGTTTTCAGCTGTTATCATCTCCCCAATTCTCACAGACGCACTGCATATCATATAAAGATTCTGTACACCACAGAGATATACTTTTATGTGGTTTGCGGTATAGAAATGAATGAATGAATGAATAAACAACCAAACACAGAGTAATGTAGCTAAGCTTATTAGGCACACTGAGTTTTCAGGATGTTTCACAGAAGCAATAAACCACACAAGTCTTCCCACCAGATCCCTATACCCAGCTCACCGCTGCAAATGAACAAAAACAATTTACATTTCACAACAAAATTACATTTGGCCATCTATTTTTGAGTGAGAAGGGGAACATCACAGGAACTACATTGCATTCCCCTAAAGAAAGAATTGAGAGTTTCACTCTAACAGGAAAGTTTCCTATTCCTCACCACCATCCCAAGAAGGATGCAAACTCTCTGAATTTCTATATGCCCATTCTTCTCTATAACTCTGGGCAGCCCAACTTTTTTATACCAGTTGGGCCACAAGAGTGCTTTGATACGGAACCCATGGGCTGCCTTGTCTCATGGAGGTGGGTAGTGAAGCCAAAATGTGCTCCCCCCCAGCCCTCACACTGCCTTCCCAAAGCCAGCTAAGTGAAGTACTGGGCTTTGAGGAGGCGGTAAAGGCTCTGGCAGACCCCAAGAGCCTTCCCACCTTCTTACCAAGCTGGAAAAGTGCTAAGCATGCTTTGGGAACGAGGTGAGAAGACTCTAGGAGCCTTTCAAAGCCCACACACCTCCTTCCCAAAGCCCAGTGCCTCACTTGTTTTTGAGGGCTACCACAAAAGGCCTCAAGGTTGGACCACCCTGCTATAGTTTTCTCTGAACAATACATCTATTAAACAATTGTCATTCATTTCTATGACTGCCACCATATTTCCATTATCCGGTGTACTAATTTTCATGATGTACTTCATTCTTCTGGCTTTTGAATTTTGCATCAAAACTTTCTTTTTAAGGAACAAATGAGATCGAGAGATTGCAATTCGGCAGCAACTTTTTGTGTGAGAGAGGGTTGTATGCCAAAATAAATAAATAAATGAAAACAAATTGAACAACAAATTGAAATTTTTTTCAACCTAGATGCAAATGAAACCACGATTTCAGTGGTTTGGACTGAGACTTGGATACAGATACGTGTCACAGAGATTAGTTTTGGCATTGAACTATCCATCCCACCCCCTCCAGGAAAAGAAATAATTACTGTGTTTCCTTCAAACTTTAAAGATTCAGCTCCTCCACTGGAAATGTTTAATGTCCCACGAAGTAACATATAGCTGATGGGTATGACCAGCCTTAGACTGTTTCATGCCTGATGTTAAAAGTCACCTCCCTTTGAGATATTGATTAGAGCGCAGGGAAATGATACTATTTTAGAATATTTTGCCTAATGCAAGTGCTTCACAGTTGCTATACAAATAAGAATGCCCCTGCTTTTTCTTTTTTTCTAATTTTTTTTAAACAAATACTTTATTCCAAAACCAAAAAAATACAAATTCAAAATCCATGTTCATTTTGTAAAATAAGCCTATTACATGGTTAACTAAATTAAAATATACCTAATTGCTATAGACTTCCCTTTGCTATATATAAATGCAACACAATTAGAAATATGCTTTTTCTTGGGAGTATACAACAAATGTGGGGCTCTTATTATGCCTTTTGGTTGCCAGGATGCATGACAGAGGGGTGTGTGAGAACATGTTTATAAACTTATACTTTTCAAAGGGGAAGTTTACATTTGTAGCTCCACCCACTTTTTCCTCTGGCCCCACCCAGCACTGGCGAGTGGCCCTCAGTAGGGAATGAGGCACTTTGGCAGGAAAAGGTTTCCCACCCCAATAAAGAATTTACGCTATCAATCAACTAGACTATGGAGGTTGCTGTTGTTGTTTCTGGTGTGTGCGTGTGAGTGTGCAAATCAATGTTATTATAAGGTTACCAGGCAGCCCCATTTCTCAGGGACAATCCCCAGATTTACAAATCAGTCCCCTGACAAAATCCTATCATTCCGACTCATTTCAATGAAGTGTCCCCGGATTAATTGGAAAAAAATCTGGTAACCTTATGTTATTAGTGTACCCTAAAGTTCAGGACAAGCAAAATGACTTCAATGATCAGAACAAAGGCTAATGTAGTTCTGCATTCCACTGTTTCAGTGTCCAACCAGATACCTTTGGGAAATCTGCAAGCAATGTAATCATGATGATGATGATGATGATGATTATTATTATTATGCAGTGTCAATTTTCCATGGAGGTTGGTGGATGGGCCATTCAGCTTTGGTAGACAGTATACCCTGTTAGAGAGTTCCATTTGTTGAATGCTTTCTCTCCCCCCTAATGCTTTGCTTCCCAAGCTATAGATCTGTCCATCTTTTTTCTGACATAGAAAATCTGATAGTTCTCCTTTAAACAGGTGCTGCAAGCCCTTGTTCTTTCCTTTTGTTCGTGTTTTAAAGTCAGCACCCGCAGGAGAAACCCTCTAACATCTCTGCTGATCCCTAGAAACTTGCTAGAAGAAGTAAAATGCAAGTTATCTATGAAAGTGTGTTCGATGAAATGTCAAAAAGCTCACTTGCTTCTCAGCAGTTATTGACCTATTGGGTGAAGGGGAAAAACTTTTCACTTTTCTCTTCCTCCTTTCTTCACAGAACCAGGGTGCTTTTAGTTTCCTCTGTGCAGATATAACAACACACTGCCGATTAGCTATCTACATAAATTGATAAATGTGTAGAACAGTCCAGAGAGATTGTACTACTGTAATCAGGATTCTTTGTGTTTCCTTCAAAATTCTTGCAGATGTCTAAGTGAACTTACTGGGGCTTACTTGCAAGTAGACCTACACTGTAACCTGCATTTTCCAAATGCATGTTGAATTTTGCTTTAGGCAATATTTAGTGGCAACTAGGTTGGAATTTGGGATACACAGAAGAGAAGGTGGGGGGACTGACTTACATGAAATTCACCCAGTCTTTCCTTTTGGGGTGTTCCAGATTTGTTGATTCATTCAGCTATCTAATGATTTATTACAGATTTTGCACTGGTTTTATGAATGAAATGTTATTGTTAATTTTATGCTGTGCATTTTTTCTTAATGATGGTGCTGTAGATTTTTTTATGGTAATAGTGAGCATCTACTGCAGCAATATGGGCAACTATTTGGAAGGCCACTGCAAAAAGAAGGCTGCTATGTCACATTAGCAGTGAGTGTCTCCTCAAAACAACCTATTATTATTATTATTATTATTATTATTTGCCTGCCGTGCCCTGCACTGTGAGGTCCCAAGTCCATTAGAATATGAAACTAAAAATAAAAATGGAACCAATATCTAGTTACTGACTTTTTGGTGCTTCCTCAGTCTTCTTGGTTTCTCCAGGTTATTCTCAGCTACCCCAGCTCATCATGGTGCCATATATATTTGTTATGACTCCTGTTCTTCAGGGGATAAGGACAGGAATTCAAAGCAGCAGCAGCAGCTGTTAGGGCCTGCCCTAGAAGCACCTAGTCCTCTAGAAAAGCCCATGTAGCCAGTACCTCTCAACCCCATGGACATCACATTGCCCTCCTCTGACTCAGAAGGTGCAGTGCAACCAGACTCTCTGATATTCTGATGGAGCAAATAACTGTTAGAGAATGCTGTGATCCTTTAAATGGAGATCACAGTGAAGGCAGATTTAGGTGTGGAGACAGAGATGAAGCACCTATGTAAGACTTGTCTGAGTGGAGCTGGTGCTAAATCCGCTTCTGAGTGCTGCCCTCATGCAGTTTTCAGACTGAGCCCTGCATGGAGCTGTCCAGGGTACTCACTGCCTTGCCTCTGCTCAGGTCAGCACTCGCATCAGTATCCATCTTGAAGCTGGTGACTCAGGGTTCAATTTTTATATTGGAGAAGTACCACTGAATTCAGAATTGTCAAAATTACAAATACCTAAATATAGACGGTCATTTACCCTTGCTAGATTCAATGTGCTGCCATCTGCCATATTGCAGGGCAGATTCGAGGGTAAACCATACATGGAACGAGTCTGCCCCTGCGGCTTGATGGAGGTACAAACTGTCTCTCATGCCTTGTTACACTGCTGTTTCTACAGGAATATATGCTTGGTATTTATTACCCCTGCTAGGCAAAAATCTCCAAATGAATCTGAACTTCAATGTCTAAAATCCCTGGTTGAGGACAAGGAGCCTGAGATCACATTAAGGGTAGCCAAATTCTATGTGATTGCCATAAAACTTAGGGAACAAGCTGTGCTATCGTAATGATTAAGGCCTTAGATGATAATTTTAGGTTATATGTTAGTGACTAAGTTTTCATTTATATATATTTTTAACTGTTGCTATATCTGTATTGTCCCTGTTATACCTAATTGCAAATTCAAATGTATCCCTATCATGTTTTATGACTTCCTTGATATTGTATGTGAGAAGGAACAGGTCTGTGACCGAAATAATAAATTCATTCAATTTTTATATTGGAGAAGTACCACTGAATTCAGAATGATTTACTTCTAAGTAAATGTGCAAAATAAATGGGGCTGCTTGTGGACTCAAATAAAATGAAATTAAAAGACAACGCAAGCAACACCTGGGTTCTTTCCTAAAAAGTGAGCATTAAGCCCTCTGCAATTGTTCTCTAGTCACATCTGATGAACATGTATAAAAAGGTGAACCGACACTCAACAGTAGTTGCAGCAAGCCAGAGATTCCTTGTGAAATATCTTTTGCTTACCCAAGTATCTGAGAGTTCAGTAGATCTCATTGAGTAATCCCTTCAAGTCCTCCACCTCCTTATGTTATTGAAATATAGCAAACTATAGTACTTTGGATTTTTTGGCATTTGGTTCTCAGCAGGAGAGGCACAGCAGGCTGCTGGATTTTATTTATTCTTTTATGTTCCCCTCTAAGAAATGGCTTTTCTGGAAGTGATGATTTAGTGCTTGCGATTCCTTCTAAATTTTGTAGGAGCATCAGAGAACAAGAATTCAGCCAAAACAAAGTGAAAAAATGAAAACAAGTATTCAATAAAAATGAGTCATCAGCCCATTCATTCAGACCACCACACACCCGTTCAGACCATAACAGAATAAACTGTGCTCCCTCACTGCAGCCTTGGAATATTCACAACAGAATTCGGAAGTTTTCGTGGATTTTTCTCTGCTTGCTCATTTGCTGCTGTGCTTTTGTAATCATGTTTATGAACCCACAGAAACAAAGGAAAAGTTGATTTCACTTAAGGGGATCACTTTAAAAAGTTTCATGCACAACGACTGTTGCCACCACATAGGTTAAATGGACTGGTGTTTATGCAGAGCTACTGATGTGTAGAGAAAGTTGGCTAGGAATCTGAAAGGTACAGCATTTTACGCAAGCAGACAGATGAGGCAGGTTGCATTGATGACATTGGGGTACCAAAATGACTCTCATGGGTCATTCAGTGAGCAGCTGCTTTCTTCAACTTTCAGACCAGAATTCATTGCACATGTGGGCAAATGGTTTGTCTGAACCATTTGTGATAAAATCAGATTCCTAAAATGGTGCACTGCTCCAAATCATTCTAGGGTGGGTTGAGCAACGGCATGCCAGAAGACAGTCTGTGCTTACCATCCGGCTAATCAAACAATGTGTTTTGTCATGTGCACAGTACAATTCAGTTTGTTTGTTGTTGTTTAATGACCAGCCATAAAGAAGGCTGATCGCCGAAGAATTGATGCTTTTGAATTATGGTGCTGGAGGAGAGTCCCATGGACTGCAAGAAGATCAAACCTATCCATTCTTAAGGAAATCAGCCCTGAGTGTTCACTGGAAGGACAGATCATGAAGCTGAGGCTCCAATACTTTGGCCACCTCATGAGAAGAGAAGACTCCCTGGAAAAGACCCTGATGTTGGGAAAGATGGAGGGCACAAAGAGAAGGGGATGACAGGACAAGATGGTTGGATAGTGTTCTCGAAGCTACCAGCATGAGTTTGACCAAACTGCGGGAGGCAGTGGAAGACAGAAGTGCCTGGCGTGCTCTGGCCCATGGGGTCACGAAGAGTCGGACATGACTAAACAACTAAACAACAACAACAACAAATGACCTGCCCAAGGCAGACTGGTAATATGAACAGGACTCAAATGATAGCAGGAAGACTTATGAGCAGGGGCAGGGAGAAAGTGGGGAAATCTCTGTTTTTCTGTATAATGTGTGTGATATAATCAGTCAGAGAATTATGGGAGAGAGCTATAGCTCATTGGGAGAACATCTGCTTTGTATACAGAAGGTTGCAGACTCATTATCCAGCATCTCCCAGTAGGACTGGAAGATATTTCTTGTCTGAAATCTTGGAAAGTCACTGACAGTCAGTGTAGACAATACTGAGCTACATGGACCCAATGATCTGACTCAATACATGGCAGCTTCCTATGTTCCTAGGTTAGACTAAGCAGAGGGATGAGCAGTTCTGGCAGCCTTGTCATTTTGTGCCTGCTTCTTCTGGTTTCCTGCCTCTTGCAGGCTTTTTTTAAAAAAAGCCCAACAAGCTGCTCTATGAAAATAACTTACGGGAAAAGTGCCTGACCTTCAGAAGGAGGTTGATTTCATCTCACATTTGCGTTTTTGGAACAAGGTTTTTACATGTGGATGTCTTGTTTTAACTGAACCTGCTCACCTGTCACTATTAATCCCTGGCGCTCATGAATCTTAGTAAGACGCCACTTTCTTAGCAGGAAAGGTTTATCTGCATATCTGTACATGACAAGCTGTATTGGGCTGCTCAGCCTTTTCCGTCAAAGCTGTAAATGTAACTGTTCCCATGTAAGGTTAGCACTCCCCGGCAGGCATGGAATACAAAAATCATATGTCCGTTCAGATCTCTTTTGGGGTCTTGTTTAGTGAAGAGAGAAAATGAGAGAGAGAGAGAGAGATAAAGGGAAAGAGGCAGTGGAAGGCAAAAGCTAAATGATCTCCAGCACTTCATAATACATTAAAGGACCATGGAGAAAGAAACACAGGTTTATCCATCTGAAGATGTTCATTAGTTGCTTTGTTTTGTTTTATGCACAGAGCAGGAAAATATGAGCCTGGATTTCAAACACTGAAACCCCAATTTCTAAATCCCAGGTCAATATACAGAATCCCCAACAGCCCTAGTGTGCCTCTCTCAGCTGCTTTTTCTACACTCTCTAGCCATTAAGATCAGGGATCAGAGACACTTCACACTCTTTCTCTCCAAGCCCAATTTGCTCGGCTGGGTATGCCTTGGTTGGTTAAATCTTCCGCCCCTGCGATTCCCATGATGCTTTAGGCTGTTTCATACTGCCATCAAAAACTGCCATCAAAATTGTGGGATGGAGAGGGAAGGCGTCTTTATTTTTTCTTCTCCCTAAAATCCCCCTTGTGCTGCTCTGATGACTGGGCAACAGCTGAGAGTGATGGAAAGGCAGCTGAACTGTCTTTTAAAAAGGATCATTTGGAGGAAGGATGGGGTATAAATTCAATAAATAATTAATAAGTAATATTTATCTGGAGCGCCCTTTCTTCCTGCTGCTTGGCTGAAGAAGATTAAACAGTGAGCCAGAAGCAGCCTGAGCACTTCTTAACAGGTAATATGAAAAGGTATATTTCTTTGCACACTGGCTGAAAAATGTGCACATTGCCCACAGAATGTACAAAATAGAGTTGAAATAAACACATTCCCCAAGATATGTTGGGGATTATGTATATTGACCACAAAATGTGTCCTGTGGATGGATTATGTGCACATTCTCCATGAGGCCTGGTGAATGTATACAACGGCCAGTTATTATGCACATCAACTGCTCAACTTACATTCCCTTTAACATATACACCACTCACCTCAAGCATTCAAGAGACTCATGAGGTGGAAGTGGGATTGTGCCTGCTAGCCATTCTCCCTGCATGCCAACATATCTGCCAATAGCATCTCCCACTGACTGCACATTAAACATCAGAGTGAAGGGGATCTATGTGCCAATAAGGAAAGCTGCTTAAAACGAAACTCAGGAGAACTCGTCTAGGCTGCATAGGAGGAGAGGGTTGTGTGTGCTTAATGCTTTGTTCACCACATTAAGCTAAACCATGTGTTAGCATAATATGTGAACCAGCCCAATGTGCAACACACACTCTTGACAGGAAACAAATGTAAGCTCCAATGCACACATTGCACAGGGATCCAAAACATATACAGTGGTACCTCGGGTTAAGAACATAATTCATTCAAGAGGTCTGCTCTTAACTTGAAACTGTTCTTAACCTGAAGCATCACTTTAGCTAATGGGGCCTCCTGCTGCCACCGCACCGCCGGAGCACGATTTCTGTTCTCATCCTGAAGCAAAGTTCTTAATCTGAAGCACAATCTGGGTTAGGGGAGTCTGTAACCTGAAGCATCTGTAACCCGAAGTACCACTGTGCATAACTAGGTAACGTACATTTCAAGAGGAAGATGTGGGGAAAGTATAGTCTGTGTTTCACCGAAAACAGTTAAAAACTATTTCCTAATGGGAATGTACTAATGGAAGATGATGATCGTGCATATTACCCACTGACTACTTTTCCATATGGAATGGAAGGAATGGTGATTAAATGAGGACCTTTCTATGCAATTATTATACTACTTTAGGAGGTAACCTTTCACATGAGACCTTAAAAATGTGCTGGTTGTTCAGAGTTCACAGATTGAATTCTGATTTTGCAAGAGAGAGAAAATGTCTTGTGCTTCAATACTTTTCAGTGCAGCAGAGAAGCTCTGCACCACATAATAAATCTGTAACATCTTGAAAACATAACCCAGACCTTCGAAAGCTCTCCGATATGTGTCACGTTCTTCCAAGAGATGCATTCATTAGAAATAGAGGCAAAGCAAATGGGTGAGAAGAGAAAAGCAACTCTGCTCTGCATTACATCTCTCTCTCTCTCTATATATATATAGTGTGTGTGTGTGTGTGTGTGTGTGTGTGTGTGTGTGTGTTTTTCATGTTGCATTTGGGATGGCAGCAACTGATTGCTTTGCCTTTCTCGGCAGGTGGTCTCCAGAGAAAGCAAAGAACGAAGAGTAGAGTTTTCGAAAAGAGCAACAAGATTGCAATCATTAGCACACGCTCTTCCCCTTCCAGAGTGTCACTGTAAGCAAGAAAGAACAACAAAAGACAAAGAGAAAGAAATTGAGCTTGGAGCTGGAGTGCTCATCTTATCTTTCAGATACTGCTTGCAGTTATCTTTCCTGACACACCTGCTCTGTATACATGCCTCCTCTCACCCTGGCCTTCGCTTTCTGCCTATCTTCATTACAGTGGTGAAATATCTTTCCTCTTGTGCCTACAACCTAAGTTGCAGTTGTCCGAGATGTTCTGGGGCTAAATTAGCCAAGTTGTTTGTATTACTGCCCTGGGGGTGACCCAGCTACTCAAACTAATAAGGCATATTTCTTTTGCCCTTTCCACTTGAAGCATCCTGGAGAACAATTTATATGTCTAAATTGAAGTGATGTGTTGTAGGGCAGGGGAATACTAACACAGAAGCAAAATTAATTCCTTTTGGAATTTTCCTTTCAGCAGAAATTGGGAAAGGCTGGATAAATAGGCTTCTCATCTCACCACCTCATTTGTGGCAGTTGTTTAAATCTCAGAGAGTTCAATAATGTTTTTATTTCTTTCACTGAAGGAATTGCATAGCTCTGTTCAACTTGGTTTAGGAGCCTTGCATGCTTGGCTCTTAGCCAAAGGTGAAGTGAACTGGTGAAAGGGAAAGAACTAGATTTTCTTGGTCAAAACCAGAGGATTTGCCAGGATGTTGGAGAGGGATGTCTGTGTCAGGAGCTCAGCCTACACTTGAGTAGGACCCTGGAAGAGACACATGCCCAACTGGCATGTTCTCTCCCTCCTGGTCAATCGTTCGAGAGCTTCATAAGCTTTCTTCAGCCCAAACATCACAACGACCGATGCCACACTGGCACACTTAGGGATCTGCAGAGTTTATGCATCATGCATAACAGACCTCAGCAACTTAGCATTTTGGCTAATCTACTTTATTTACATATAAACACACACGGAGCACTGCAACATGGCTCCCTCTCTCTCTAGCATAAGACAACAAAGAGAAAAAAGAACAACGGACAATAGTCCCACTTCACGGAACACAGTAACACAAACATCCTGTCTCCGTCACTTCCCGCTCTGTGGAGTCAAAACATATGACGTCATGTGATAGACAAAAATCCCATGACTGCAGGCATAGAGCAGGAATTCTAACAGTCTGTAATCCAGCATTCGTGAATTACCAAACTGAATATAGTCCATAAAGCAGGTGTGGGAACTGAATCAGTCTGGCAGGATTCAAAGTTTCTGCTCCCATCATGGGCCATTTTTACAGGTGAGTGGGACATTACATGATTGCAATCTTTGGTCTTCCTTTGTAAACAGGGTTGTACAAGCCACAGCTGCAATCTTCAATTCAAGCCACAAATGGAAAAGGAAGCTGGGTTACAAAAGGAAGGGGAATTTGAGTCATGGCTGCAAAGGATGGAAGGAGGACCAGGGGACATACGCTAGTATTTCAGGTTTGTCTTGTTTTTCTTGTAATTTGGAATATTTTCCTTCCAAAACAGACCCTGTTGGATCACTCATATTCGGCAGACATAAATATAATTATATCTTGTACTTCCTGGATCAATACACAACCTAAAACACATCCATTTTTTCTAATCCTTAGTTCAGTTCTCCACATTCCTACATCACATTGAAATATTTCTGAAAATTCACCAGTATTTTTGAGTGAATGTCTCCCACTATACACAATTGTATATGCCGTTTTCCCTGATAAACACTTTTTTTTGGCAATGAACTGTTATTCAATATAATGTATGCTATTTCCACTAATTCAGGCATTGATATGCATACTTCACCACAGTGACGTACACGTTTCTTAGCTCGAGAACTGCACTGGGAAATTCAGGTGAGTGTGAACTTTGAAGGATAGCTCTGTTTCGGTTTGCATGTCATTTCAGAAAATGCACATTCGGTAAGTTCACCTTTAAGTTTTTATTTGTTTCTTTTATTTATTACATACAATTTATATACGGCTTGATTGTAGAAAAAACCTCAAAGTGGTATACAAAAAAATATAAAGCAATGAAGTTATCACTAAGACATGTACACCAATGATCTCCTGTGTACAGTGAAATGCTTTTTCAAGTTGTAAGCAACATTTAATAAGTGCTGGCACTTATTAATGCCATTACAGCCTATTGGTTTTCCTTTCCTATTGCATCCTGTGTATCTGGGATGAACCATGTGATCCCTAGAGTACATGGGCATTGTTTGGCTTGTAACTTCCCTTCCTCCCCTCTTTATCTCCTGGGAGAAGTGAATGATTGCTCTCTTGTGGATAGCAATCACACAAGCCTATTTTGCATTTTGTTTTTCCTCATAATGGATGCTCCCGGGACTTTATTTGTACATCTGCCAAAGTGCAATGTCAAGAATCACCCACACAAACATTACTCTCTGATCCAAGAGGATTAGACAGTAGACCACGACTATGATGTCCAGTTGCTGTCTACATGCATTTCTACACTTGCCCTTTGTCAACCACAGAAATTTTTCAGGGCTGTATTGTTGTCCATCACATTTATATGCCACAGCTTTCCCCAAAGACCTCGATACAGCTACTCATTCTGCCCTCCCAGCTCCATGATGGCTCCAAGGCCACTGAGTGGAGCTATGAACCCAGAAATCTGTATGAGTCCCAAACTCTAGCCATGAAAGAAGGAATGTTGCTCTGTGCCCACACAGAGCAGAGTTATGTATGTTGGATGTTCACAAGACAGAGGCAGATGGGCACCAGAAAGGGGTAAATTTTGTTCTGAACCAGTTCTATGGGCATAGCCTTTGGGGGCAGAACAACTAAAGGCAACATGTTGAGCAGCATGAGCCAAGATTTGCTCAGAAAACCTCTGTGCATAAATATTTTTCCTACTCCAAGTCCAACTAATCTTTTAAATTTCTCATCAGATCAGACTGGCAATTGTTTCTGATAAGGGCAGGATATTGGGATATTGCTGTTTGCGTAGCTTGGCTGACTTAAGAAAGAAGACAGATGCATTTTATTGAAGAACAAGATTTCACCACCATTTGATGTGTCTCATAAGGCTCAAATCAGGTGCCATTTCACAAGGGGACTGAATTAGCAGATAGATGATAGATAGATGATAGATGATAGATAGATATATAGATGATATAGATAGATAGATAGATAGATAGATAGAGAGAGAGAGAGAGAGAGAGAGATAGATAGATAGATAGATATAGATGGTAGATATCTAGGGCAAATTGAGTGGTACATTTCACCCTGCAACAATTAATTGACATGAATAAAGGAGGATACCTGCCTACTATTCAGTTAGCATGGAATCATCTTTATTTTTTATTCTCACTGGCTGTTTTTTAAAGTGCAATCTTCCCTCTGAAGCCAAAGTCACATTGCATGACCACACTATGAAAACATTTTGCTCCCTCTTATCTTCCTGCCGCTCTTTCTGGGAACCTGCACTAGTTAGTCAAATATTTGTTACTTTGATACATTTTGTCAATCACAAACTTCAACCTGGCTTCCATTGCTCACTTTTGAGGGCAGGGCACTGTTACCATCTTGATAAAGTATATGTGTTACCCTTGGCTCTCTGGGTTTTTTGGTTAAAGATTCTGAGCCAGTTTCACCATATAGGCAGCAGCTTCTCCTTTGGAATAGAACCTGGGCCACAGAGAGACATGCTTCCCTTAGACTGGGTGTGTGTGTCACCAGTTCTGTGCCACATGGGTAACAGGGCACCCACAAAGGTATTGGGGGCCCAGCAGAGCCCCAATAGTTTTCACCAGTTTCCTTTCCCCCTAGGAATGAGGATACATCCTTCCTGTGGTGGGTTCATCTAAGATCAGGTTATCATCTTCTGCTAATTCTGTGACATAATGTGGGTGGGTGGATGTTGAAGAATCCACCCTAAAGGCAGATGTGAAACCTTTGCAAATAAGCTTTGTAGTGCAATGGCATATATGTCTACTCAGAAATAAAGCTCACTCCCAGCTGTATGACAGACAGAACTTCAACAGGGTTAGGGGTTTTATGGTGAAAAATGATTGTGTAGAACCATAAACTCACTTCAGATAATAAAAACCATAGACACCCTTCCTAATGCACACTGGTTGGAGCAGGACGGCAGACTGACTACTTCCTTATTTCTCTTTCAGTTAAGATTTTATTGAAGTTTTTTCATGCTATAATAAGATATAGAAAACTAATGTAAAAAAAAAGCTACAAAAAGTAAAGGGAGAATATGGAGAAAATGAAATATGTTGTTCTTAACCCTTATCACTCACAGAAGGTAAGTAGCCCCTCCTAGCTCTGGGATCTTTGCTTTCTCCTTCCAGCAACATAGCTCCTTATTTCTGTAACATACATCACAAAGCTTGGTTGACAGCATGAATGAAGAATATCTGCACTTCCACTGAGACCACCAAAGCTATTTGTCCCCCCCTTTTTTTTGAAGCTCATCTACTCTCCACATGTACTGTGAATTTGCACAGTCCCTCCTTCGTCCATTTGAACTCTATGATTTTACGAATGCTCCAAATCTCATTCTGATAGTTTGGCACAACAACATCACAACTGTAGCCTCTTATCCAATAATCCATGCAAAATCAGTGCCAATTCAGACTGTGCTATAGCCTCTTTAAAGAATTTGTCTCAAGACATGCCCACTCCCTTGGTCAAATTATATTGTCTTCTTAAATTCCTGACCTGTGGAATACATCTGACTTAACATGACATCAAAATTGCTGTACCTGTGTGTGCCTCCCACACCATGGTCATGAAAAGAATGTCATTCTTCTAATCTACACTTAAACAATGGGTTTGTGGTGGAAAAGTAATGAGCCACACAGTTTGAAATGTCAAAAGCATTAATATAGGCTCATCTGAGAATGAATGCTAATTTATACTTATTACTGAGGCACATGGTGTGGTAGGAGCAGGTGACAAGCACTGAGTAGAGAAATAGACAAACATAGTATTTGTCAAGAAACACACATCCATCTCTCTCCCCTCCCTCCCTCTCTCTCTCTCTCTCTCACACACACACACACACACCCCTTGTGTATATCAAGTGGGACTAAGCCAGAATTTCCCAGAAACTACAGTTCTGAAGAATTAGCTGAGAATTTTCTTTTAGAAAAACCGCTGGAGAATTTCAGGCTGCCTTGGAGAATATGGGTTGTATCCTACAATGTTCTGTCCATGCAATGACTTCCACCTATACAATGAAACGTCCCCTCCCCACAATCTGTTTTTGGGTTTCCCCCAACCCTCTGGATCAGATTTGTAGGATGTCTACGAGGCACACAGGGAGAGGAAAGGGTGGTGAAGTTCCATTCAAGTGTAAGTCATAGGGCAAAGGTATATGGTAATGGCAAAGGCTGTACACAACAAAAAGGAATTCCAGCCTCTCTAGCTTGTCATCCCTTTTCTTCATTGCCTCCCTTGCTGCTTTCTTCCTTTGTCAACTTGAAACTGATCCAGTGCAGCCCTCTGTAATATTCACTTGCACAATAGGATCCTTTCTTTCTGGCCCCACCACAATGCTTTGGTTTGTATGCTAACCTTCAAATTACTGCTCGGCTGATCAAACAGCTTCCCCACAGCTCTGCATGCAGCTTTTTCAGAGATGACTGCAGAGTGGTACACAGCACCTCTGTCCTCAGATCAAGTTGTCACCTCTCTCGCACGGGGGAGAAGCTTAGACATTAAAAGGCTAGTGAAAAGGAGACCTTGCCCAAGCAACAATGCACATAATCAATCTATCTTCTTATCCTCACTGCTCCAAATTACTCAATCAAAAAACAACAAATACATTTCAGGCTGTGACAGATATAATTTAGGCAACACTTTATTTTAGCATCATCCTCATAAAGTTTCTTTCAGGATGTTTAAATTGTCATTCGCTGTATATTAAATCCCCCTCCCTCAATAAAGTGAAATACAACTTTGCCCATTCCTTTTACGGCAGATTTGTTTATCTCTATGAGGAATGGGGGACTATTTTGCTAAGACCATTAATTTTATCATGCTTGTGTTTCCAAAGAAATGCAGTACGCTATTTAGGTTGTTGTATTAATGCCTAGCTATGCCCAAGCTATAAACCTTAAACTTTAAGTGTGTTTACTATTCTCCTCCAAATATAATTCATGGCTCAGAACAGTTATTTATGCCAGGTGTTCATATATTCTCCTGTGGTTGCATTGGATAGATAATTCCACCACCCTCCAAGTGAATTCACATATGCCTCAAGATACCTGAAACTTTGCTTATTGTCTTATAAAAAGTCATACTGAATTCTATAATAATAAAAAGTCGGGTGTGGGACTTTGAATGCATCATGCGACAATGTTTTCCAGGAACAGACCACTGTCTTTTGGGGGGAAACTCTTGCAGGCCCTTGATTCAAATGAAAAGCACAGTGTAAGTCAATGTGGTGACCTTCAGATGTTGGTGAACTACATCCTCCTTCATCTCTTGCCATTGGCCATTTGGGCTGTTGCGAATGGAAATTGGAGCCCACCAATATCTTGGGCTACCATAAGTTATACGGGTCTATAACAGCTTGGAAATTTGAATTCTGGTGGCTAATTCAGATAACTTAAATAACCTGTATAGTGTAGAGGCTAGACTAATAACAGGAGATTTAATGATTAGTAATGTAATCTGAAAAGGACTCAGGTGCCATAGATATGCTGTACTAGAGCATATTCTCTGCCCAAAAAGCGGGGCTAGCCACTTTTCTAATGCCTAATTTGTGGCCTCAAAGCAACTTGGTACAACAAACTAGTTTTATTTATCTCAAATTATACTATAACATCCTGGCACAAATACAATACCGCCCCCTGAGACATTAATTTGTGAATGCATACTTGTCAACACAAGTTGTTTTTTCTCCTTCCCTCTCAACTAACTGTGCATGTTAATATCTTTCAGAATTGGTTTTCCATATATATATTGTCAGAAAGATCTAAGAAAGAAAGAAAGAAAGAAAGAAAGAAAGAAAGAAAGAAAGAATCAGCCATGAGGCATTGGCAGCAGTTTGCGGAGAGCCAGGAGCAATATAAAAGCTAGTAAGGTAAAGGTAAAGGGACCCCTGACCATTAGGTCCAGTCGTGGCCGACTCTGGGGTTGCAGAGCTCATCTCGCTTTATTGGCCGAGGGAGCTGGCGTACAGCTTCCAGGTCATGTGGCCAGAATGACTAAGCCGCTTCTGGCAAACCAGAGCAGCGCACGGAAACGCTGTTTACCTTCCCGCCAGAGCGGTACCTATTTATCTACTTGCACTTTGGCGTGCTTTCGAACTGCTAGGTTGGCAGGAGCAGGGACCGAGCAATGGGAGCTCACCCCGTTGCGGGGGTTCGAACCACGACCTTCTGATCAGCAAGTCCTAGGCTCTGTGGTTTAACCCACAGCGCCACCCGCATCCCTATAAAAGCTAGTAATCAAGACTAAAGAGCAACTCAGGATTGAAGGACATGCCGAGGGATACAGGAACATGCCAGAGCTTGGGGAGACCAATTCAAGGTTTACTAGGACAAGGAAATCTCTTATAGTCCTTTGTGTTCAGGAGGACCCAATAGCCAGTCTGGGGTCAGTCCAGTGCTGCAGGAGGCTATGAAACAACCTAGGGCTACAGCATGCACTTTGCTTTTTCACCACAAGGGGCAGTCACACACAAATCTAAAGTCTCAAGAGTTTGAGAAAGAAAATTAACATATTCTAGTTCTCTATTTTTACCATGAATTAAGTGGGGGGAAATAACAAGTTTTATGGGGAAATGGTGATTGCCAAGTGATGGTGATTAATAAAGGAAGAAACCTTGAGTGGAAACAATTACGTACTTAATGTCCTTGTGTTTTATCTGTTTGGAAAAGAGGCAAAATATAAATACAAAGAGCTCATATCAGGATGCATATCTGGAAGCCGTAGATTACATCATACCAGTCATACATCTGAAAGCATTTGTGACTGTGAGACAAACATTCAAGCTTCAAGAAGTTCAAACCTACAGTCAAAACACTGTAGGCAGTGGCGTAGCGTGGGGGGTGCAGGGGGGGCCGGCCGCACCGGGCGCAACATCTGGGGGTTAGGGTTAGGGGGCGCAAATCCATGGGTTAGGGGGTGCAAATCCACGGGTTAGGGGGCGCAAATCCACGGGTTAGGGGGCTCAAATTACTTGCCTTGCCCCGGGTGCTGACAACCCACGCTATGCCACAGTCTGTAGGATTGGAACAAGCCAAAGTTGAGTCATAACAACGTTTTCATAGGCACAAGTGCCTACCTTGGATGCTTTCTATGTTCCAGATGAAATAAATCATACTAAACTATCCATCTTTCCACATCTCTGGTCCTTGTTCTTACATAGTTCCCTTGAAAGGTTAATTGTCAAGATTCTCTTGGGTCTGCAATATTGCTCTTCCCAAGCTCCCAAACTCAACTACTGGCATAAAAAAGATGGGTGATAAAAAGGACTGTTTTTCATTATTTGGGGAAAGGTTAAGTCCATATAATTATTCATGACTGAGTAAACAGTATTTTATTACACATGACCAGAAGGACTATAAATATGAGTCTGCTGGTTTTTAAAGCCCTGATTCTAAATTCAGTGGCCGTGATCTTAGAAAAAGGCTAGCCTAGGACTGAGTTCCAGTGAAAGGGGACTTAAGGAATGAGAGAGTACTTGATTTCATTGGGTCTTAACCATAGCTAACGTTTGTGGGTTGGGCCACAGAAAACAGATAAAATACAGATCATATTGACTTCTATAAGCCACAATTCTGTACGAAGTTAGACATCTGTAACGATTAAGGGCTCTAGCATGGCTCCATGCATTGGTCAAAGAAGAGAAAGGTTCAGGGAGCTTCCTGACACCCCCCTGCCAAAAAAAAAAAAAACCCTGGCAAAACAGTTCAGTCCTACTCATTACTCCCAGGAAAATGGATATGGGATTGCCACCTAAATATTTATCTGCCTTGGAGGTATGGATCAGGTCAGTTTGTATCTGAATTCAAATTGGCTGTATTCCGCAGACATCCCTCCTCTAAATAAAAAGGAAGGTGATTGTAGAAGTTGAATCATCCGTAGTGCTTTATCCTGCTTTCCCTCAAAACAGAGGGTTCTGGAGAGATATGTTGACTGGATATTTCTGTAAAGAAATTTCTGCTATCTGAGTGTACAGATGAGGTTCTATTTTCAGGGAACAAGGCAGGCTAAAACATCCTTTTTTAAAATAGTGCTCTGAAGATCATTCTGGAGAGACTTATAACCTTCATAAAGCTGAAGAAGGACAAACACTGTTGCTTTAAAACCCCTTTAGGAATTGATCATTTTTTTTATTCTCTATACCCACCCTGGACGGTTATAATAAATCCCTTTTTCCGTAGCAAGATTCCCCGATAAACCTTTCCTCAGCACCTAAGAGTGAGTGGTATATGAATAACAGATAGGGAAATAGATAAATAGTTATAGATAATCACGCCTCATATTTAAAGGCATGTTGCCATTTTACTGTGTGCTACTATGGCTCTAAGGGATGATTCTCACAAAACGTTATCACTACATGCAGTGTGGCAAAACATGAACATAATATTAATTTAGACAGAACTTCTCCACAGGTTGCATGGGTGATGTCTCATATTAGCAATACTGTATAGAGGCTAATCTCTTTTTTTTAGTTTTGTGTTTATTAGGGATGTGCATTGGCTCTGTTGTGATTTGGGGAAGGTTTTGGCATTTCCAAATCACATCACACTGTCAGCAAAGTATGTCTCAAGTTCAGGGGTTTGCTAAACTTCCAAGTGACATTACGCCTTTGACTCTCCCCAGAAAGGATGACAATTTATTTGTTTATTTTCCTAAGAAACAACACCAAGCTGACTGAGGGAATGCCCAGAGTTTGTGAGGGGAGGGGGAACTGAGGGGATTTATGACTGATAGGTCTAGCCAATAACAACAGCAAATCATTTTCCAACCACAATCTGATCAGAGGGATTGGGGGCAGGATTAACAATTGTTTTCATTTTTTCACAATTTTATTCCTGCTTCTATGAAAGTGAATAGAGAAGTCTCCATTACATTCCCACCTATTAAAAAAAATGTGGAAGTGGGGAAGGAAACCCACTTCCCACTAATCACCTTTGGGGGTAATTGGGTCATTGCTGGGGGGGGGGGACATAGAATGGCCCCCAGTGCTGACTCCTGTTGCCTTCACTTCCAAGTTACCCCTATGCTCCAGGAAATGGTTGAGAGACCACTTTCCCAACTTGAGATAGTGGTGCTGCTGCCCTTTTAGTTCAAACATTGTTGTCTGAAAGCCATCACCCTGGAGGGGGATCATAGTTGCAGAAGTTCCACCAGAAAGCATGTTGTGTAGGGCTGTCTTAAAACTAGGATCAGACCTATGGCTGAGAAAGAATGACTGGCATGGACAGATACACACACAACTGGCTAAGAGCAGACATCAAATAATAAGATGTGCAAGATGCCCAAAATGTGGAAAATACCTTACCAAAGCAGCTGTAGTGCTATTCTGATGCAGTAACAAGAAAGGGAATTGGAATTAACCCACAAAGTTTTCCTAAAGTGAAATGACATATACTGTCTCCTAACAGGCTGGTAACAGGCTTCAAACTTCTCTTTTGCTTTCTTGACAAATAGGTAGGGGTAGCTCATCAGTATTAAGGCTTTGTGGTGCTTCTGCAATTCCAGAAGAACCTGGCCTAATGTG
The DNA here is from genome assembly GCF_965112155.1 of Podarcis liolepis. Taxonomy (NCBI): domain Eukaryota; kingdom Metazoa; phylum Chordata; class Lepidosauria; order Squamata; family Lacertidae; genus Podarcis; species Podarcis liolepis. The sequence goes on from NC_139554.1 coordinate 88,808,598, forward strand.
CTGTGTACTTCCAATGGGACCCATCAATCGTGCAGTTCTCCCAACATTAAAGCCACAGCTTTTGTAAAGTAAAATAACACCTGACAAACAGCTATGCTTGTTATTGCAAAAATGAAAGCGAACCAGCAGCTGCTGGGGAAAATTGCGGATTTTCTCATCCTTAACCAAAAGCAAACAGTAAGCAATCTCACCAAAGATCTGTTGCTGGGCCCAAGGTTACTCTTAACTGCCCAGCCTGCAGACATGAAATACACCACGGAGAATGGCTCCTGTTTAGAATGTCCTGGAGGCATCCTTTTGCCCTGCTGCTCTGTTGAATAGCCCCATGAGAGAGGACTTGGCCTTGTGTGTTGTGATGGTGCACTTGAATAATAATAAAAAAGAGGCCTTTCAGGTGCAGCAGATTATGTGTCGGCTTCATTAGAGATGAATCTCTTCTTTCAACATGCTTGCTAACACAGATGCTGAGCAGAGCAGAGCAGGCAAAAATGCTGCCTCCTCTGAAACAGCTGGAAAACTCTTCCATCAGCTTCAAAAGGCATCAGGCAATTATAGCCTTGCAGGAGTTGCTTAGTTCATGAGCCACAAACTATCTCCCCCAAAGGCTCTTTGTGCTCAAACAGGCCTACAAAAGGAGGGTGGCAATGTCATAAGAACATAAAATGAGCCTGCTGGGTCAGGCCAACGAGTGTCTAGTCCAGCATCCTGTTCTCACAGTGGCCAATCAGGTGCCTGCGAGCAAGATCTGAGTGCAGCAACAGTCTGCTCTCCTGTGGTTCCCAGAAACTGATGTTCAGAGGAATAATGCCACAGACTGATGGGAACTCACCACCTCCGTGTACATAGGCTCAGATCCTCAGAGCAAGAGGTGTGATGTGGTGGCTGAGTACAAATTGTGGACTGTGTGCAGACAATCCCTCTAGAAGTTCTATTCTGCAATGCCCATAGCAAAGTGATCTATGTTCAAAAATGAGTTCTGGGCACTATGGGCAAGGTAGGTATCTAGTTGCTCCCTGACACTAGAATGGCTCCATTTCCCCCCTCTAATATCTATGAGGCTAGGGGAAAGTGCATTCAACCTTATGTTCAGGTTCTTCCTTATTTGGGGCAATAAGGACACCATTTCTAGAGACGTTGTATAATTCAGAGTAAAGTGTGGAAATTGCCATTGCTCAAACGTTCACTCATTGTCAGGACCTGATCAACTTCATGCAAATGTCAGTGGCAGTTGTTGACATCAAATTTCAAAGCTGCAAATACCTTTCACTATTTAACGTAATTTGCATCCAAGTTATGTTAGTTGGAGGCCAGCTCCATTAAGTCCTGTGAACCTTACATCCAATTCTATTCCCCACCCACCCCCTGTGAATCTGTATCCACATGAGAATTTACGAGAAGCCTTTCCAATCATATTGCTACTTGCTTGTTTTTTCGTTCAGAGAACATCCGAAGTGACATTTGTCTCCCCCCTTCCCATTTGTATTATGCTTTCAAGAAATGCACTTTACCATGAACTCTTTTGCTATGCAAGCATCAGGGTGAGCAATGGGAAAATAATGATACATTAGTCATTGGGGAAGCAAGGAGCCCATGGTTTTCACATTGAAGCTCTGACTATTTTTCTGCATGCTTTTAAGACTGGAATGTGTTCTCATCCTGTACATAATACAATGAATGCTTGAATGGTTCTTTTTTATTATTATTATTAAGAGATATCTTTCAGAAGCATTCAAAAGCTTTTCGTTCAAAGCCATTGTTCGCAATGCAGGTTGGTTTCCCATTGCTCAGCTAAAAAAAAAAAAAAGCATGGTCCTGTGTAATTCATGCTCGCTTTTGTGCTTTCTCATCTGGCATTCAGAGGTTAATTAGCAGCAGCTAATTAAAAAAGGTAACATTCCTGGACTGTTGTGAAAGTGATAATGGTCCAGGGATAAGGACAAATAAAAGGTAAGTTCATTAAGGTTGAAGAGAGTTAATGAGAGTGAGAATTAAACTAGTCACAAGAATTGGGAAGGAGTTTCCTTCCCTTTTCACTATGGAGTAAAGATAATCAACCAAGGGCAAATTATTCCCATCCCTTAAACACAAAAGAGCCAGATTCATTTAGGTTTGTCTCAGATGGCAGATACCTCAGTCCCAGAACTTTTTAGATGCCCTTTTCTGTAACTTTCCCAATCCTGAGCAGCCTCTTTGCCTCTGGAATGATGGCTACAACATTTGTATGCTCCTATTTGAATACCCCTTAAAAAAAACAAAAAACCTCCTTCTGCAAACCTCAGGGATTTCCTGATACTTCTCTTTTGTCATGAACTGGCAGGACAACAGGGAGGAGGAAGGGGATCCTGATGTAGGAAGTACTCACAGGGTGACAGAAGATGATGAGCGGCTGGGGGTCAGTGCACAGGAACCAGAGCAGCAGGACCCATCACCAGAGCCAGAGAGCCCCCTGTCTCCACAAACATGGCAGGCTCTGAGGCATAGAAGCAGCAGGCGTGGTGCTGCAGGAGGCTGAGGCAGGCAAAGGCCCACAGCTCACCTCACTAGCTGGCCAGGTGGGGCTCGCTAGCTCTGGGAGGAGGTGTGTGATTTCTCAGCAGGAGTAGATTCAGGGCAGGTGAGGGTCACATGCTTCATCAAGCCTCATCAAGCCCAGGTGCTGTAATCAACAGACAAAGTATTACAGGGCAGCAGGGCTGAGGTGCTGTGTCTCCTCAACTGCCCATGTAAATGGACTTTAACACTCGTGGACCTCCATGGGATTGTGCTTCTGGGATGTATCCTCACTGCTGGACTTTGGACTTGGCCTGGCCCTGAACCTCGTTTCCTGACCCTTGGACTTTGGACTCGACATACTGACTTGCTACCAGGTAGGCCAGGGGTTCAGGACACTTTTTGTGCATGGAAAGCTATAGAAATATTAACACTCACGAGCTGGAGATGGGAACTAGTCTTAAGTTGGAGATTCTGACTAAATATCAGGAAGAACATTCTAACTGTAGAAGCTGTTCAACAGTGGGACAGACTCCCCCAGAAGGTCGTGGACTCTCCTTTATTGGAGGTTTTTAAGCAGAGGTTGGATGGCCATCAGTCATGGATGCTTTGGTTGAGATGGGTGGGATTATATATATATATATATATATATATATATATATATATATATATATATATATCTCTTCCTGCATTGTATGGGGTTGGGCTAGATGACCCTCAGGGGGGTCCCTTCAAATGCTATGATGGTGGTGGTGGTGATGATGATCTGTTGTTGAGGAATAGACTGAGTTTAAGTCAAAATAGTTTTCTGAACTGTTTCTTTAATTGCATCTACAGTGGTACCTCGGGTTAAGAACTTAATTTGTTGCGGAGGTCTGTTCTTAACCTGAGGTACCACTTTAGCTAATGGGGCCTCCCGCTGCTGCCGCACAACTGGAATGCGATTTCTGTTCTCATTCTGAGGTAAAGTTCTTAACCTGAGGTACTATTTCTGGGTTAAAGTCTGTAACCTGAAGCGTCTGTAGGGAGATTGAATTATCCATGTAAAAATAATGGGTGGACTTTGTTGTGTGCATCCTTTGTCTTAATGGCTGATTTCCTGTTCACCTGGAAAGTGTCACAGTGAGAAATCAAGTTCCCAGCCTTTCTCCAGAACATTTGCCATGCACCATATTGTGTGATGTGCAGTACTTACTGAGGGTCTTGTCTTGTACACACTTCTTTATGCATTGCTTTGAGCCAGGGCTTAAAGTCTGGAAGAGGTTGAACTATAGCTACTTAGAACTAAACATGGGCTTGATATGATAAAAAAGTTCCTTCCAGTAGCACCTTAAAGACCAACTAAGTTAGTTCTTGGTATGAGCTTTCGTGTGCATGCACACTTCTGAAGAAGTGTGCATGCACACAAAAGCTCATACCAAGAACTAACTTAGTTGGTCTTTAAGGTGCTACTGGAAGGAACTTTTTTATTTTGACTATGGCAGACCAACACGGCTACCTATCTGTAAATGGGCTTGATATGACAATCAAAAGATAAAGTCAAATGGAATGTGTGCATAAGCTGTGGTACACTTCCTTTGGCAAAGAATGTGTGAAAGAACTACTACAGGAGATTATGTGAAGGTAAAGCATCTTAGACCTACTTTGTACACTTGCCCTTTCTACCACTCTGTAGTAACTGCAATAAATAATATATTTGTGTACAGTACATTCTCCTGGGGAGGTTAATCAAAAGATGTTCAAAGAACTCTCAGTAACACTGTAGGATTTGGTGCTGTGTCTTCCCAACTCCAGGATGTCCAGATTTAGCACTGGAGAGCAGTGACAGTGAATGAGTCTGCATTTATGGCTCCAGGGTGCATCTCACTGACCGCTGCTGAAAAGGAAATAGTGGAGTGAGCACATTTAAGGCTTAGAGCATTAAAAAGTCATTTACATTATCACTTAATACACTGGGAGAGAGAAAGCCCTCCATTTTAGAGGCTTTAAAAGACAGCTGTGCTAAATTGGATTTGCCTCTGGGAAGCAGCAGGAGATGTACCAGAACCACAACACTGTTCTTGAATTTGATTGCTCCTTTTGCAACACCATATTTTTGTGGACGGGAATGCATTAATGTTTACTATTGCAATAACCTACTAGCTAAGGTATTCAAATGCCGTTTGACCTGTTATCTATTGCTGAGGTTTACCACGTTCTCTTTCTGCACCAGACGAGTGTTTTGTGCTCTTTAATATGGCGGGGTGCAATGATTGGTGATTTTAAAATTCATTTGTTGCCTACTTGATTTGGCAGCGGGTCTTACTGCAGGGAAGGACGAGCTGGAACCATCCAGATGGTGCTGGACTCTAACTCCCATCAGCCCCACCCAGCATGGCCAATGATCAATGTTGGAAACTGTAGTCATTATCATCTGGAAGGTAACAGGCTCCCCACCAGTGTCTTACTGAATTCATGTAAACCTGCTTCAGAGTGTACATGCAAGTGATCAGGGTTCCTGTTGCATTCCATTGCTTGCAATGGACTGAAGCTTACTGCTTCTACTTCTCTCTTGTCCAATCTCTTCTTTACAGGTTCCCCTGTCTCTGATTATGATTAGTCTAATCATCTGCTTGCCATCTTGTCCTGATCTCCACCACCATCCTGCCCAGATACAACCTTCCCCTGCCTTTCCCTACATCTCATCTCTGGTTGCCGAGCCATTCTCACCCTCCTCCTCCTCCTCCTTGATAAGACTTTCTCTCAGTATCACTGGAAGCTGTTGGGTACTGAGACAATAAGCACACTGAAGAGTTGGAGGCGCTATGGACCATGGAACTGACTGTGAGCCACTTCCACAAGGTTTCTCGACAATCAGGCAGCAATGACCTGATCAGAGGTGGAGCTAGCTGCTCTGGCACCTGGAGTGGCGCGCATGCTGTGCACTCGGGGGCGGGGCTAGCCACCTGTAGCGAGCAGCGAGTGTCCCATGGTGATCGGCAAGCATCCCGTGGAGTGTGCCACCCATGGCGAGTGTCCCAGGGGGTGGCGCAGTGATGTCACCCCCTCAGGGATGATACCCGGGGCAGACCGTACCCCCCCCGCACCCCCCTTCCTCCACCACTGGACCTGATCAATGTTTTCTTTGTTATAATGTTTTCAGCTGTTTCCCACTCAAATCTCCATGTGCTTCCTTCACATTCTTGCTTTCTCCTGTCTACCTGCTGCAGGCGCAAAACTTTTAGGCAAACTATCATGGTTCCCTGTTACCAGCCAAAAATGGCATTTCTTGCTGAGCAGGAAGAAGTCATTATTCGCATGTATCTGAGTGTTTACTGTCCTCCTGGGTGAAATTAGGAAAGAGGAAAAACTTTTAAAGAGAGAATTCTGAGAGTGGTACAAGAGAATGAATCACTTTGCTGTCTCTGGAGCCAGGTGGAAATGTTAAGTAAAAATAATTAAGTCAAACAAAACAAGCTAATTATGTAAATACACATTAATAATTTTATTGTAGTGAGATTCTAAGCAAAGACCGCTGAAAGGAAGGTGTTACTTAACAATAAAAAAAGCACAAAGAGTTTGTTCTCCCATTAAAGGAGCATATGAAGTGTGGTGTCCCAACTGCTTTTTCACTTATAATGATCATTAAGGTGGTCATTTTTGCTGATGACACCAAATTACTTAGGGCCACAAAACAAGAAACACAGTTCCAAAAGGATATCTCAAAAATGCACTTCAGTGTAAGCAAGTGAAAATTAAGCATACTGAGGCAAAATATACTCACCTTGCTTATATGTTAACTGATGGTGAAGGAACCAGGAAAGAGGTCTTAGGATCATGGAGGGCTATAGTTGGAATGGGTGGGCCATAGCTCAGTGGTAGAGCACATGGCTTGCATCCAAAATGTCCCAATTCAATCTCCAGGTAGGAGTGGGAATATCTACTATCTAAAACTCTGAAGAGTGACTGCCAATCAGTGTTGGCAGTGCTGCACTAGATGGACCAATGATCTCAGTATTGTGGTCAACAAAAGCATCAATCACTTAAAGCAAAGCAGAAAAACTTCTTAGCATCTCCAGCTCTTTCTGGAGAGAGTATTTAGAGTATCTGAAATTTTCTAGATACCTATTGCGCAGACGGACTGACCAACTGATTATATTGACACACACACCCCTAGATGTAAAAGAGAGATCATTATCCAACTGACATCAACATCAAATATCTTTCATTAAGTTTCTACATCTAAGAAATACTTTCTCTAGTACACACTCACACCCATCACAGCTATGTCATTTTTTGCCAATAGCTTCTCTCTAAAAGGTTACCTAGTTCTTCCTATGAGTCCACTATTGTTGTTGGCATCTGTCTGTCTTGGGACACAATGGAGGAGTGTGCCTTTGGGGATGAAATTGAACTGTTGGAAGGTTGCAGCACCTCCTGTGGTTGTAGCGATAGATACAGGAGAGACATGTTTTGTTGCAGCTGGGACAGATGAAGGCAGTTGTGCTACTGCAGATGCACCATGGTGTTTCTTCTCCCTGTGCTCCTTCCAGTCACCATTCCTCCTCTGATCACTGCTATGGATACACAACCTGACTCCAGGCACTGTGATTGTCTGCAAGGGATTCCCACATGGTGGGGTTGCTGTTGGCAGCCTTCATGTCTGGTTTGCAGACATCTTTGTAACACAGAGATGGTCTGCCAACAGGCTTGGTACCTGAAGCCAGCTCCCCATAGAACATGTACTTGGGGATCCTGCCATCTTTCATTATGTTGACATGAGCAAGCCAGCATAGTCGCTGCTGAGATGGAAGTGTGAACATGTTAGGAGTGTGGGCTTGGGAGAGGACATCTTTGTTTGAGACTCTGTCCTGCCATGTGAGGCCCCCAAATCTTCCTGACGCAGTATATGCAGAAGGTGTTAAGGGGTCATAGGATAAATTGCCCATAACTCACTTTCATAAAGCAGCATGTTCAGCATGCAAGCCTGGTAGACCTTCGTTTTGGTATTGAATGTTACCATCACATTCTCCCATACCCATTTGGAGAGGCAAGCCATTGCCGTAGTTGCCTTGCCAAAATGCTTGTCCAGCTCAGCATTGATGGAGAGCTTGTTGGTTATGGTGGAACCCAGGTAAACAAAATCGCCTACCACCTCGATGGTAGATGCTGATGTGTGGAGTGCTGGAAACATCCTGAATTAACACTTCATCAGTCTTTGGTCTTCATCAGTTTTTGGTTGAACTGAAGGCATATGAGAGCACCAGATAGAAAGAAGAATATGCTAAAGAGAGTCAGATGAGAACACAGCCCTGTTTCACATGGCTCTTTATAGGAAAAGCATCTGAAGATGTGCCATCATACTGGACAGTGCTGCACATGTTCTCATGGAAGACCCACTAAATATTGTAGTTTTCTCAGGTTCTCTGTGGCCAAATGATAGCTAGAGCAAGTTCCAGAGACAGAAGAGCTGTTTCAGAAGTCTTTAGCTCTCCCCATTGACTATCAACAAATCAGCAACTTGGATCAAAACTATCACATATTTGAACCCCAAATAAGGAAACTTGTGGGAAACAAGGCAGTTTGTTATTCTGAGGATCTCTGATAAGTGAATTGGATAGGAGCAGCAACAAGGTTTAGATCTTGCTCCCCTGGGTGAACAATGTTAATGGCAAGAGAGACTTGTTCTGGAGTAAACTCCCTAATTGGCATGGCAACCTGCATCACTTTTATTATATGGTTGATAAAAATATAAACAGCTAATTAACTCTTTTGGGATTTGGTGGGATATGGATGGAGGAACAGGTAGGCTTCTCTATGTAGTAGAAAATGACACACGTGAGGGAGAAAGAATCTTTATTTGATCTGAAATGTTTGAGACACAAAACATAGCTTGGTTTTTAGCAGAACTGAAATAAACAAATCTGGATGTCTCAAACATACTGTGGTAAGCAGCAAAAGTGAGAGCAAGTGACATTGGGATTTACAACAGGGATGGGGAACCTGTAGACCTCCCCATGTTGTTGGACTCCAAGCCCAATAGCCACAACCAGCATTGGCCAATGGTCAGGGATGATAGGAATTGTAGTCCAGCCACACCAGGTAGGCCACAAGTTCCACATTCCTGATTTAGAGAGATGAAGAACCATGAGTAGTCCATTTGCATAGATAAATGAACATCACTGCTTTTTTTAACTTTGCTCCTCACAAGTTTTTGTTGCAGGCAAGTTTTGGGAGTAAGGCTCAGTCTTAGAGGGTCTTTGTGACTGGAGCAGGGGAAATAGAATCATAGAATTCTAGATTTGGAAGAGATCCCAAGGGTTGCCTGCTGTAATACAGGAATCTCAACTAAATAGCCAGGTATGGCTCTACCATTTCACAAGATGAGGCAGCATGCAAGGATTAACCTCTCTCTTCTTTGAGGCCTTAGTTCAGGCCTTGAAGCTGAGGGTGCCTATTAAAACTGAGGCAATGTGTTTGTTCTCTCAGGTGTGCCTCATAGCATTTCATGAGTTGGTGTTTATTATCCTTTGAAGAAAGAAGGGCTGCTTTTGTTGAAGTTGTTGGGGTGCTCCACTGAACCAGTGGGGCTTGCTTCTGTCTGCATAGGTTCAACTTGAAAAGCACAAAAGATCTTCATACAGTTGAAATGCAACCTCCAGCTTTTAATTAGAAACGCATGCTAAGAAATAGTACCAACTTTGGTTGCTAGATGACATAGGAATTCCATCAATGGAAAGGAAAGAAGTATTGAGACTCCACTTGATAATTCTCTACATTCTCACATCTCCTATGTGAATCTGTTACAAACAAACATGAAAGACTCGCTATCGCCTCATTCACTTACAGAGCCAGGTGAATCTGTCAATTAAACGGGGGGGGGGGGGTTGGAACTGAGTTTTCCCTTTGCTGCACCTTCTCATTTCCCCTCTTGCCTTTTCACTTTCATCAAGAGAGACATGGACTTTAGAGCTGAGATTTCTACAGTAGTAGCTGGGGCACATTGGGACTGGTAGAGTGGAAGGCAGGGAGGCCAGCAGTAGTTGGAGCCAGAACCAAGAATTGGCAACATGAATGCTTTTCAGTTTTGTCCCCGTCCTCCTCCTTACTGAGTTCTACAAGAGCACAGCTGAGACCTAGGAGGAGGAAGGTGAGAGCTAGTGCCACACCCTAGACTAGCTGTCAATAAGAAGTCAGGCAGGCAGGTGAGAATTGGCTAAAGGCAAACTGAAGTTGGTGGAGCAATGCCCCATTTGTCCTAATGGAGAAGACTTCACTGGATTTCTGAATGGCACCTTTCACCAAAATGCTTTCTGTTGCAGGCTCAATCCACTACCCTGACTATCATACGAACATAGTCAAAATAAAAAAATTCCTTCCAGTAGCACCTTAAAGACCAACTGAGTTAGTTCTTGGTATGAGCTTTCATGTGCATGCACACGAAAGCTCATACCAAGAACTAACTCAGTTGGTCTTTAAGGTGCTACTGGAAGGAATTTTTTTATTTTGACTATGGCAGACCAACACGGCTACCTATCTGTAATACAAACATAGGCTACCAATTGGTTGGTTGGTGTTATTTTCAAACAAGTACTCTGAAGAGCCAGGCGCAAATATATTTTAATAGATTGCACATGGCTGCTTCCCCTTGGCAAAACCTATTGGTGTTTCGCAACTTCCTGACTAGTTGCAGGACCTTACCCAGACCTAGCAGAGTAAACGCAGAATCCACAGAAGCAATTGGTGACTTGGCTGCAGACAGGATAGACGAAGCAGGAACCAGGAACTTGTAGTTAGGTGCTTATTATATACAGTGGACTATTTACAGGAACAGAACACAGATCTTTAGCTAGCTCTCTCCGACACGACTCACAACTCCTACACTCACTGACACACTGAACCACTGAACACCTGAACTCCAAACACTGAATTAACACATTCCAGTTAGTAGGCCATTAATTATCACTCCCTTGAGAGAGCTTGACCAATCAGGGAGCTGTCTCCATGCCTCTGTTATCACCAGGCAGACTTACTCCTTCACATGATCTTCTGGCTGGCTGCCAAACCTTAATTGACTCTGTGAGTAGCTGCACGTACAGTTTCCCAACAAAATCCACTACCCTGACTATCATACAAACGTAGGCTACCAGTTGGTTGGTTGGTGTTATTTTCAAACAAGTACTCTGAAGAGCCAGGCACAAATATATTTTAATAGATTGCACATGGCTGCTTCCCCTTGTTTTTCTAAGAAGTCACTAAACATATTCTGTTCAAGGGATCTCTATTAAAATGCTACAGACCTGCTCTGCTTGCCTGCTGAGTCCATCCTGTTTCTTCCTTCCAAGCTTCTTATCGGAAAACAATAGCCCCAAAACAGACTACCGGGAGATGTTTTATTTTTGTGTCCTAAGAGAGCTGTAACTTTAAAAGACTAAAGCACAATAAATAGGGTGCTTTCTGCAACCTATCTACTTCTACTGCAGTATCTGTTGAAAGCTTGTGGGTGAAACTTTTCAGTTCTTCTCCCTGATCCCTTTCTGCAAGGTACAGGAAAATGTGGTTCTTAACAACTTTCTATCTCCCCAGGAATTCATTTTAGAATCATACAACTGAAGGGCTAGAAGAGAACTTAATAGATTGTGACATGATATATCTCCTTGTTGGCAACTGATTTAAACAGCAGCTACACAGATTTAGGGTTTAATATCATACCAGGTAGGGAAATTCTGTAAGAACAGTTTGGTAGTAGAGTAGAAAAATATATTGACATTCCTTTTGTAGGTTAGAGCCAAAGCTCATTCAGAAATGCATATGCATGATTCAGTGCCTGGTCACTAAATGACATTGCAGCCATACTTGCTACTGAGCATGTGAATTACCAGTGCTGAAATGCATTAAATTTGAGATGATGTTAGAGGATAGGAAGTTTCTTTCTAAGGGGTAGCCCACATTCATATATGCATTATCTGACTTGATTTCTTGCTTCACTAGCAGCTGAGTATGTAAACGGTTTCTACTAAAAGTGTTGGCTCTATTTAATACCCAACACAATTAGAATCACATGAGGGAGGCTTCTAACTTCAGAGGTTATTCCTTCAACTCATGAATGGCGAAAGGTGGTGGAGATTTCTACCACTCTTCTATCACTTGATGGCATGGGGCTCAGGGGCTATGTCAACTCCAGGTTGGTGTAGTCCAGAGCAAGCTTTTGCCAGCTCCCATGACTTCCACCCAGAGTGGTGTGAGCAATGAAGAAGAAGAAGAGTTTGGATTTGATATCCCACTTTATCACTACCCTAAGGAGTCTCAAAGCGGCTCACAATCTCCTTTCCCTTCCTCCCCCACAACAAACACTCTGTGAGGTGAGTGAGGCTGAGAGACTTCAGAGAAGTGTGACTGGTCCAAGGTCACCCTTGGTCAGCAGCTGCATGTGGAGGAGCAGGGAAGCAACCCGGTTCACCAGATTACGAGTCTACCGCTCTTAACACCACACTGGCTCTCAGGGACTTGGATGTGGTGGTGACTCTGGTCCTTTTTCATGTCCTGCCATTGCTCTTCTGGGATTTGGATGCTTTTCCATACTCATCCAAGAACAATGTCTCAGAACCACATCTAAGGAATAAGCATCCAGAGAGGGGAGTTGTAGAATTCTGAAAAGTGGAGGGTAAGGCAGGATTCAGCATTCCTCAATTCTGCCTATGTCTGTCCTGTATCTCACAGTTTTGTATATTGAAAGCATAGTCTGGACTGGGAATACTGTGAACATATAGTTCTATTTTATATTGTAGTGCTGCAGTGGAGGGATTTGGGCCCTGATTGCTCTAAACGGTAATTCCAGCCTCCTGACTGCTATAGGCTGGTTTATTGTGATTGCTTATTGAGGGGAATTAGCTATAAGGTTTGTTTGCACTCAAATCTGTCCAATGAATTTAGGTACAATAAGTGTTGTTATTATTAGAATTACTCTGACATGATAAAGACAGCACAATGAATGGTAGATAATTGGGAAATGCCATAAAGGAGGTAGAGATGACAGGTTTTCTTCTCCAGATAAATTTACTGATGCTAACCAGTGCCTTTATATATACAGATACTATCACATCTCCATAATAATAAACAATGGGTAGCAAATTCAAGTCAGGAGTCATAGTCTTGTTAGAAGAGAAGGACATGGTTTTGATCAATGGAGAAATAAGGTTGTTCTTAAAAGTCAAGGCTTGTGGGTTCAACAAAATGAATCTTGCATCTGATTGACTGAAGCTTTATTACTGCTCAGTGTTATTAGTGAAGGTTTAATATTGCCTGGCAGTTGAAAGATGACACTTGCAGTCTCCCTGAGCCCGGATAATAAACATCCTGCATTTAATTCCTCTATCCTGGAAGCTAGTGTGAAGGTGAATCAAAGTGTTGTGATACTGTAATCGAGCAAGATTGAAGTGCTTGTAAACTGTGGCAGGTTGTATAGAAATTCATTCAAGTTTCCATGCTAAAGAAGAATTTGGTGTGATTCATACACACTGCAGAGTGTGTTGCATTGGTCCTCATGGCAGAATTTCTTTATTTTGTCCATAAAACAAAGCCTAGTTTGTCCAGTGTCCTGTTTGGTGTCGTCCTGGGAATGCTTCTGAACCTCAGACACTAATATCAAAATTGAATAGCCATTCCTAGAAAGGCCTTACCTACTCTAGTGCCATCCAGTGACTATGAAGTGCACAGGTAATGCTTCATCCCAGGGGAAATGTTTGACAAGGATATTGGTTGGATTGAGCACTACTTAATTCTCCCCCTCTCCCTACTTTTCTTTTGAACCCCTCTCCTGACCACTGTCCCCACATCTGGGATACAGAGTCAGAGACATTTGGCATCACACTGCCTATGCATTTCTCATTGAGGCCCCTCTCCATAATACTTAATACATCCAACTTTTCCAGGTTAAATAAAAACCCCAGAAAACCAGTAATGTGGGAAGAGGAGAGGAGCATGTCTGAGAAGAAGCAGGACAGAAACAACACCCTAGAATGGATAATCAAGAAAGGATACCTGGGATTAGTCAGAAAAGCTACAGGAACAGTGAGGGAGATGAAAGGCAGGTACATATATAATGGTCTGCTGAAGAAGTCACAATTAGAGGGGAGAAGATGCTAAAGTGTCAAACACAGACCATGAAGGTAACAGCAGTGACCAATCAAAGTTAAGTGAGTCAGGTGTAATCAGGAGTGAGTAGCTGGAGCTTCAAATGAGAAGAGAGGTCTGAGCAGCTTCACAGTTCTTGTTGCCTTAAAATTTCCCCTGGTCCTTTTCTAATATTGCACTATATTTTAGGTTCTGATGTGAGCCCCTATTTGTGTTTTGGCCAACAGTGGAAGGCTGAGGGTGGGGAAATGACCCTTTATAATTATCAAGAAGTAGGGCTGATTCTTCCATTTGAAACTGAGACACCAAATCCTGTGCTGCAGTGCAACTTGCTTCTGGAGAACATACTGAATGTCAAGTGGCTTTGCTTACACTGCTGTGCAGATTTCTTCCTGTGCATGGTAGCTGGCAGTTGGGTAAAAGAATTAATGCCACGTCTTGCTTAACCCTTGGGAATTGTCCTTAGTAGGGTTGTGGCCCTAAGCCACTACCCATTCCCTGATGATAGTTTATTAATTTGTAGTACAGTGGTACCTTGGCTCTCAAATTTAATCCATTCCGGGAGTCCATTCAAAAACCAAAGTGAGGCCTCCAATTGGCTGCAGGAGATTCCTGCACTCATTTGGAAGCTGCGGAAGCTGAGTGGGATGTTTGGCTTCTGAAAAGCGTTCGCAAACCAGAACACTTATTTCTGGGTTTGTGGCGTTCAGGAGTCAATTTGTTTGGGAGCCAAGCCGTTCGACTACCAAGGTACCACTGTATAATGAAAATATGCGCCTATGAGATAGAAATCATAGGATAGTGAAGGTTGTTGCTCAACAATACAGAAAGTCCCAGGTTCAATATCTGGTATCTCCTGGTAGGGCTAGGAAAGAACCCTATTTGAAATCTGGGAGAACCACTGCCAGTCAGCCTAGCCTGTACATAGCTTGATGGATCAATGGTCTGACTTGGTTATAAGGCAGCTTTCTATGTGTGATACTGAACATTCTTCACACAAGAGTGTGGCAAGTGAAAGCAAGTGGAAGTGTCACACAGAGAGACACCAAGTCTGGAGAGCAGCTCTTGCTTTGTGCTCCAGGAGGTGCCTTGCAATCAGACCCCAAACAGATCTCCCGACTTGACTTTTATCAAGTCGACACATTTGCCCTCATGCACTTCAGAGGCAGGTGCTGCAAACCATGATTAGTTACTGGAGTCAGGAATGCTGTGCAGTGATCAAATGTCCTGTGACAGCACTTTTAGCAGTGTTTGAAATCAATAAATCTGAGTTGTGGGAGCATCACATTTTATTACTGTCCACAACATTGCTCCTACTGCAATAATTAATTGCCTGCAAGAACAGAATGAAACCACTTTTCAGGATTAGCCCTCCCTCCCCCCTGCTTTATATATGAAAAAGAATCATGGCATGAGGCGCTGGTCTTCCACACAAAATCATACAAAAGGCTCTCTTTATTAAATATACATTATTTACAGTTTAAGTCTTTCTTCTATACAACAAGAACCATAGAAAACAAAAAAGCTAAGGCTATTTTTTAAATCCCCATACAGTGTATTAAGACATGGTACATGGTCTACAAAACTGACTTGGACTGAGGCAACATCCTAGGGGATTTCTACCTTGAAAAGCAGACAGTGGGAAAAGAGTTAGTTGCATTTTGGTTTCATATATTTTAGTGTAACTGAAAGACTATTTTGCATGTGCGGTGTGTTTTTAATGTGCTTTTTAGTGTGGTTTTGGACATTCGGCAATTCAGAGGAAATGGGAAGCACAGCATCCTCAAGCTTCCTGTTCTCTGGGCACTTCTGTACCATGCAAGATTCAACCTTCATATCTCATTCTGCCACAAGATAGGCAAACTGTCATTTTCTTGGGAATTTGCACATCTTGCAATCTGGAATATGAAGTTAGGTGTTGGAAAATATATGAAGGGAAGCACAGGACAGAAAGCATTAGGTGTTTGTGCTCCCTGCTTTGTTGGCTTCACCTAATGCCCAAAGTGACTCTTCTTTTGCTGTTGTCTCAGATGATGTTTGTTGTTCCTTCGTTGAAATCAGATACTTGGAAAACTAAAAACAAAATTTCAGAATTTGGGAATAGGTTCAGAATTCAACATTAGTTTTACCAAAAAAAAAAAAAAAGTAATCTAGACAAAGAAGACACTCCTGATGGCCCCAGAGCAGCAGATAATAGCAAAATGTAATGATATGGAAGATTTGCAACCACCAATCTGTGTTAGATAGATGTGTCAACAATTCAATAGGTTTAAGGTCTAGGATAAGCACTTGACTAAGCTTGTAATTTTTTTAGCTATGCTAGAAAAAATTGAGCCAGAAAAGAAAACTGGATATCCTTCCTTACTAGGAGTAGCTCAGGCATGTGAGAGCCAGATACAGATTTTTAAAAACAACACCTAAACTGAGACAAGCAGTTGATTGTCAGCATCCAATTGTTTTGTTTCTGTGGTAGCAGATTCTGCAATATATGGATTCATTTCTGTTCTTATTAATGCAAACCTATAACAGGAATGGGGGAACCTGTGGTCCTTCCATATGTCTTTAGACTCTAACTCCCATCTGCCACAGCCAGTATGGCCAGTAGTAAGAAATGATGGGAGCTGTAGTCCAGCAACAGTAGACTACGGTTCAGGTTGGGTTCTCAGTTGGGACTGAGAAAATACACACACAAATTCATTCATAGATGTGACTACAAGATTACAAAATCTTCACTAGCTCTCCAGTCACACGACTGGTTTAAGAACTCCATTTACCTCAACAGCACTGTTGATGGCATAAAGTTTCATGAACTGATGAGTCTGACAAGTCTGCTCACCCTCTTGGTGTGGAGGCATTGCAAGACAGCGGAGGCACCTCCAAAGTCCCCAACGAAGGTGGCTCAGGATCGATGCCCAGACTGGATGGGCGGGGGGGGGGCATAAGCCCACATCAACTATCAGGAGCTGGACCAACCCTGCACCCAGGATTGACAAATGGGAGTGCAGGTTTGGATGTGGGCTGGGCAAGGGGGCAGAGCTGGCAGAGCAGGAGGGCTTCCCTTAGCTCCGTGCCTGGGCCATTTAAGCAGCCAGTCTCTGGGGTCCTTACCTGGGAAAGTCTGAACATACACCACTGTACTTCCCACATAATGTGACACCTGAAATATTTTGCTTTCAGTAATTTTTGCATTCTGATTCAAATGGAGCAATGGAATAGCATGACTGTAGTTTCCCCTCTAGCTGGATCCCATGTGTCTCTGGTAATGGCTGGATTCCTTGATTTGTTAGTTTGCTGTAGATTCCTTTCGGTGTATCATGGGATATAAATAAAAAGAAATGACCTGGGCTGCAAGTCTTGCACATGTTTACTGGGAACTAAGTACCATTGAACTGAGCAGAACTTTTGGGGATTTTGTTACATATCCTGTGGAATTGCTAAAACTCATGGATGCAATCTATGTTTTCACTAGGAAACTATCCATGTCAGCATATCTCTGGCTACCAGATATTGAGATCAAACATCATTCTCTGCTTGTAAGTTTCTAAGAGGCATCAGAGTGGCCACTCTTAGATACAAAATGCTAGACTAGGTGGACTTTTATGTTCTTATTATCTTATTATAAAAATGGCCCTAGGACTCTCAAGTGCTTATAAGGATAACCTATATCAATGTCCTTTTAGGAATGAGTCATGGAAATCTGTATTGGTTTCAAATCCTCAAGCTGCTTTCTCTGGTTTGATGCCTGTGAGATTTTAGGAAAAATACCTTTAAACTGTAGCATGAAGAGATGTATCCAAACATTACTGTCAATAAAAATCACACAGATGTGTTTGGATTCATGGATCTCTAGCTCTGTCTCATACACACCCCAGCTATAGAGAGTTACAACATCAGCCCCACGACAGTAACAAACACTTTGCCACAACAGTACCACCATTCTTACTTCGCACTGAGTACCCAAGAAGATCAGAGGCAACGTGTGAGAATTCTGAATTTACATGCAACCTCTTAACTTATTCAAGGTTAAGGGATCAGCACACCCACATGACCAGCACCGTGACTATGTCAAATATTTTGAAATGGAACTCACAGCCTCTGTATAATACAGCGGCACCTCGGTTTACGAACTTAATCCATTCTGGAAGTCCATTCTTAAACTGAAACCGTTCTTAAACCGAGGCGCGCTTTCCCTAATGAAGCCTCCTGCCTCCGTTGCCCTTCCACCCTTCGGATTCCATTCTTAGACTGAGGTAAAGTTCTCAAACCAGGACACTACTTCCAGTTTTGAGGAGTTCATAAACCAAATCGTTCGTAAACAGGGCTGTTCTTAAACCGAGGTACCACTGTATGTGGCACAAAGAGCTAGGTTATTTCCATGTTGGATTTATAAAGCTCTCCCCCCCCCTCACTGATTCCTCAGTGAAGCCCAACAGTTATTGATAGGAGCTTTATATCTAGAATGCTGGACCAGCTTGTAGTTCTATTTCCTGACCTGCAAAGAGTTGCAAGGATGATAACTGGGAATCTGTGTCTCTGTGGGCAGCTGACTTGTGTGGAGAGTCACCAGGGAAATGGGTTTACACAGCTCCCTTTGCAGGAAAGGGTCCAGCTGAGAGTGGCTTCACCCATCGAGACTGGTTATTGGTTCTCCTTAGCAGGAAGGGATATAAAGGCTTCCTTTCCTGACTCTGCCAACCCCCATGACATCCCCTCTAAACGCTGACCTCTGGCATGGTTCCTGGATCCCACTTGACAGTTGCAAGTGGCTCAGCCCACTTTCCCTTGCTGAAGACACTTCTGTGCCTTTGGGCGAGGGCCTTGCTAGTAAAATTAATAGTGTATCTGCATCATTAACCGTAGTTCACTGGGAAAATACTCTGCTATGCAATATTGGGTTGTTTTTCTTTTATGACAAAAGTTAACTTAGACTGTTTGGTTTTTGATTTTGACAGTGTGTTTGCTATGATAAATAATTGTTTGGGGTCTGGGGAAGCTCTCCATTTTAGAAGAGGACCTGAATGAAGATTAGTCTGCAGGGAACTTCAAGAGAGAAGCCCTGTAAAATGATCACACTGCAGAGTCAATGTAATTTACAAATTACAGCTGTTTTTCAGGCAGTGTGCTCCTTTTTGTTTAATTCTCACTGCTTTGGGGCAGAATTCACAAAGAATCTGTTTAGCCAAATGCTAAAATAATCTTGTCTCACAATCCCTTCTTCACAGTGATCAAGAGGAAAGGAAATAATTTAACCCTTCTGTCCCTGTTGTTTGAGGTGAATAGCAAACTGTGCCATTTTACTGAGATGGCAAGCTTTGAAAATAAATCTTATAGCTGCAAAACTAATGGGAAGTTTAAAAGAAAGCAAGAACAATAGAAGTGACCCAGCTGACAATAATTTCCATAAATTTTTGTATAAGTACATTAATGGGAACTGGATCAAGCAACCTAAAGTCTCAAAGGAAAAAGATACTTTACAGGGAACATAAGAAAAGTCCTGCTGTGTTAGACCCAAGACCACATCTGAACTAGCATTGCATCCAGCATCCTGTTTTTCACAGTGGTCAACTACATGCTCACAAACAATAGCATTTCCCCACTGTTGTTCCCTAGTGATTGGTAGCTAGATCCTGTCAACTTACAGGCACCATGATGACAAACGCTGCATAGCTTTATCCTCTCTGAATTTGTCTAACTGCTCTTTAAAGCATCTATGTTGGTAGGCAATGGTTGCAACCCACGGCAGCAAATTCCATAGTTTAACTATCTACTGTGTAAATAAGTATCTCTCTTTCATTTTTTTTGAATCCTCCAACATTCAGCTTCATGGGTAACACTAAGTTGTATTATTATGATGAGATGGGAAGAAAAACTCTCTAGCCTCTTTCTCCACCCTATGCATAATTTTATGCATCTCTATCATATTCCCCCAAATTGGCTCTTTTTCCAGACTCACACCTTTTCTCCAGGGGTTTTTGCTCTGCTGCTGCACCTGTTCCCGGTCCATTTTGAGGTATGACGGCCAGAATTATGCATAGCTTTCTAAGTGTCGCAATACATTTTTATAATGGCATCATGGTTTTGGAAGTCCTATTTTTGATCCCTTTTCCTAATGCTTCCTGCATGACCTGCAGCATGAAGAAGATGTACACATCCAAGTACTTTCATAGATTTCTTATTACTTGTTAACTGGCAGCAAGGTCTGCAAATTGGTTCTGTTGAAAAGGACTGCATTGGAGGTGACATCAAGTGATTTAACTTCTGCCATTGGTTGTAAATCACAACCCCCATCTGCAACCCGTCACTTGATGTCTTCAGCATCAATATTCATTTATGAACCTGGCTCTTGTTAAACTGAATAGATGTAGTTCAGTGAACATATATATAAGGGCCAATTTTACCAGAGCTATACTCAAATTTCATTTTTTTAACCATTTGCTGTGTGGGTGAGAAATATCCCTGCCAAAAAAAATTTGTGTGTTGAGAAAAATTTATCCGAATATTTTGGAAGAAGATTGTGCCTTACCTTAACTTTATGAAGTGAGCATAAAGTTTGCTTTTTAAACTTAAACTTCCTGCTGTATGAACATATTGGAATGCTTTGAGAGTGACACCGCATCAGGGTGTGCCATATTGCTTCCAAGGCATGCTGGGAAGTGTGGCTGGTGGGGAGTGGTGTTAAGCTCTCTCTCTGAGGCTTCTCACTGGCCTCAATTCTTGGAAAGACTCAGTGAGATAAGTGGCAATCCCCTTTCAAAAACTTCAGAGAACTCCCCCCCCCATTCAATGAAAACAGTGGAAAACAGACCTGATTTTTGAGGAAGTGGGAAGGAAATTCAGTCTTACTGTACGGTTTACATTATTGCAGAATACATGGATGGCCACTTAATTTTTTAGTCTAAATTGCAGCGGGGTCATCAATTTGTATTGTGACTTATACCCATGTGAATGTGCCTGAACTCTGAGAGATCAGTTGCAGAGGCCCTTTTCTCTGGTTGGCAGTTAGGAGCTATGATGTTGGAAGGGGCATTTTCAATTGTAGCCTCACATCTTTAAGATTCCTCTCCTGAGAACTGTCTATGGCTCTTCCATTAGCAATTGTTATGCAGACCTTAAAACTTACGCTTAGCTCGGCTTTTCATTGAACTATGGTGTTTTCATGCTGGCTTGACTTTTTAACTGCTTTTTAACTTTTTAAAAATTGTTATAGATTCTCTAGGGAGGCTGTTTTAATTACTTTTTAAAATCTGACATATTGTATCACATGAGATGTTGTTAGCTGCCTTATGAAGGTTTACCCTGGAAAGCTGAGTATAAAAGCAAAAAGCAATAAATTAGAACAAGTATCTAGAGCTTGACTACGCACCCACATTGTGACAAGGAATGTCACTGAACGGTTTCCAAAATATGAGTTAAATTCACAAAACTAAAGGGTGAGTTTATGATGGTGACGTTGAAAACTCTTTTCGCCTCGAGCAAGCTCAAAACAAAGTTATATACTAACTGGCTATCTGGATCAGCCTACATTCCTTTGAACAACTTCAGAGGTTCTTCAAATCATTTACGTTAAGGAAAGCACCCCAAAATGGCATGAAGACTGGTATGCACCAAGGAGATTCATGAGAACTGAATGGAGTTTCTACAAGGCATCCAACTAGTAATGGATGAGGGGTTGGGGTGGGGTGGCAGCGCTCACCTGACCTTCCTACTGGTTGCTCATGCATACCACAATGGGGAGGGAGTGGGCCAGGTTGGAGCAAAGTTCACTGCTCCTTATATCCTCCTCCTTGGTATTTTGCAGTGATGCAGGCAGCTGGAGGTCAGGTGAGCATCACTGTTCCACCCTGCTGTCCACTACAGGGCAGAACCTTTGGTGCACAAGGACTTAATGCAGTTCACAACTCCTGTGTTGTGGTGTGATAGATGCTTGATGTGCTCAGTTCCTACACACACCCATTTTTGCAGGCAACTAAGCAAGAGGACCGCCAATGTGTGACTATTCATCTACACCACAGGCCTGAAGGAACAGCACTTAACATTTTAAGGCATCAGTTTGCAAGCTTCAAGAGCTCTCTTGTGAACCAAAGGATTCTCCTGGAGAGGTTTGCTTGTTCTGGGTGGACAGCTTGATTCAAAAAGCATCTGAACTTAAATACGTAAAGGGGTCGTGGCCCAGGTATCTTTTAACAGCAGAGATGAGACTAGTGAGGCAAGATGAGAACATAATCTGGAGAGTCACAGGTTCTTCATTCCTGCCATACAGTTAAACGTGCTAAAATTGTTCAACTAAACTAAAATTGTTTAATATCCCCATTCCTGATGTAAATGTTGATTTGCTTCACATATGAATGAGGGCCCAAGTCTCTTTCGTGTCAAACATATGAACTAGCAAGCCTGCAGGCATAAGGTGGAAGCAGATTTCAAGCTGTCTCTAGTAACATTAGGATCATTTGTCTGTCTAGTGATACCAATGAACAAACAGGAGGTATACCACCCTTCAGTGAAATGGGCAATTGATCTATAGCACAGCTAAGTGAAACCAGGGTTACTAAGATTTACACTGATTTAATTCTATTGATTTCAATAGGGCTAATTAAACTTGAATCCAAGTGCTTCTGCTTAACTGAGTTGTGTATTGGGCTGTAAGTTGCTTTCCTATACAAGAAAACCTACAATTAACAACACAAAAAACACAATTTTATAGTGAAAAAATTAAGATAAGCAGGTATGAGGGGGAAATCCCATCAAATTTAAATATATGTGCATATAATCTTGTTCCCTTAGAAGCCAGGATTCAGTTCTGTTTGTAAAGGAAATGTAGTCAAATAGGCAGTTAAGGACCCTAAAAGCTGATTTAACAGACTGCTTGAATGCTTATTTGGAAGGAAGACACTCTGTTCAATAGGGCTTACTTCCTAGTAATTTGAGCCCAAGTTGTTCATTTGTTCTGGAACTCTTGGTAATTTCAAGGGTTCTTTAATCTTCAGGCAGAACAATCCAACCCTGTTTTGCACCTGACTGGGGGTGGGTGGCTTAACTGGGTAGAAGTGTCCCTCCATCAGCCCTGTTGACCTATCAGCTGCTGCCTGAGGAGTGACACTAGTGTCTCTTTGATGGTACTGAGCATCCCCTTCTTTTCACTGAATGTCCAGGGGGATGGAAGCACCACTGGTGGAATACCTGCTGGTAGAAGCCAGTGGAAAGCCTTGAAATGGTGCTTCCAGGGGCCAGAAAAGGGGCAGGGCTGTGCAGGCCCAGGATCCATTGGATCTCAAGGTGGTCCAGCTGCTGTCCTCTGGCTGCCCCCACCCCACTTGCACCCCGACAGCTGTGTGTGGCAAAACTGTGGATGTAGTAGCAGCCCTGGAGCTTCAAGAGTCCAGTCAGACTTGGAGGGAAGATGGAATTGCTCCCCAAGTCAAGTATACATAGAATGGGATGGCAATATGTTTCCACCCATTCACAAAGCAAGCAAACAAAAAACTTCCAAATTTGTCAATTAGAAACTGCAAACTCTGTGACTGAAATGGACAGAAAAAGTAGTATTCATGTACTCATGTCTTAATCCAGCAATGGAGATCAGCATACTTGAAGCAGCCTTCCATTCACATATCTGGTGTGGATGTCAACAGTCCTATTGACACTGGGGGATGCATCCTTTGCTATTGTGTGGGAATGTGTGCTCTAACCAATTTTTGCCAATACTAGCTGTTCATAACTAGGGCACCAGTGGGTGCTGTTTTCCTAAGGCTAACAGGAGAGTGGGGACAGTTTTCACTGCTATCATGGTTGGGGATGGAAGGGGTTAAGCTCCCCTCCTCATGTGCTGCAGTTCCAGCAAAAATTGTCCCCTTGTATTTTTTTATATAAAAATAGCTTTACATGCTTTCTAATGACACTTCACCCCCCTTTCTTTCTTTTCCTCAAGTTTTTGTTTTTAACTGATAAAGCTTAATATTTTTGGCAAAAATGAGACCCCTGATTTCCTATATAGCGAAAAGCAGCCCATACCCTGCATAATGATTCAGCTCTGCTTTATTCCCCAAACCCTCTCTTTTCATCCCATTAGTGTATCTGCTTGGGGCTAAATTTGCTACACTTTAGGCTGACTTTTATATCGAGATGAAGAAAAGAATATGTAGTAGAGCAAAGTGGTGATTTATAACAGCTGTGTTGAGTAACGGGAAAATATGGCACAATAATTTATAGGGAGCAAAGTTATTGAAATAAAAATGTGAATTCCACTGCCTTGCCTTTCCCCTTTTCAGAATGCAATTAAACAGGTTACGAATGAATGGCTCCCTGTTAGCAAAATCATATAAAATAAGATGACTCGGCCAAAGAACAGCCAAAATAATGAGGAAAAATGTGGAGTCCTTAGACAGAGAAAAGGACTCATTAATTCCTGTATTTGTTTGGGTTGCTCTCCCTCTCCTTGCCTTCAAAAAATTACTCAGAATGCAATACAGAGAAGTTTTATTTGGGAGGGGGAGGAAACTGTTGGTGGAAAATCTCACTGGCAAGAGGGACACTTTAAAAAGGCATAAGTGCCTCTGTTGAGTGTCATCAGAACCACTCCTGTCATGCTAAAGAAACTTCTAATAATCAAAGATCAGAGAAACAAAAAGGATAAAGGTTGCTGCTTGTAAGGAGCTAATCATTAGGTTCAATTGAATGTGCTTTGTAAAGTTGAGTGGTTGGTGCACAGATCATTCAGCAGGATTAAGGCCGGAAAACTTCCTTTCTAATTATGGTTAAGGACAAAAGGGTGATTTTTCAGAACTCTGAGCATCATGCCCAAACTGCCTTTCAGTTCTCCTCCTAGCATGAATCTATGAGTTCAGTGCATCTATTGTGAATTCCACCTCTCAGTATAAGTGAGGCATACTTAGAAGCCCTATTTGATCACTGCCATCTGCAACAAATTATTGGAAATTTAATATGACCATTGACCTAGGGTGTGATAAGAGTCCTAAGTCAGTGGGTTCTATGTTTCACTTTTGGGAAGAACAATCTTTGCTGCTTAAACCATAGGAGGAATAATGAGGAACTGAAGCACGTAATGTGAGGGAATCTGCCTGATTTGAAAGATCTGATTACCTAAAGAATGACAGCAGAACAGAAAGGGAAATGCATGCAGTAACACCATAATCATTGCTATAAGGAGACATTAATAGAATAAAGAGCTCAAATTCAGTTCTGTTGTTCAGGGAGGGGTACAGTGACAGCAGGGAGGGAGAGAAATTATCAATCAAATTAAAACATCAAATTAGAGTCTTTCTTGCCCATCCTGTGTAGACTAATTTGGTCAAACTTGGACTGTGTAGCTTGGTTCTCATTAGAGCAGACCCAATGAGCAAACCCACCTTCAGAGATTTACTATATCACAGGATACTGCAGATCCTCCTGGGCTATAATATATATCACTTACCCCAGATAAAACCCAAACTTTCCCAAAACCTTCAGGTGGAATACAAAATGCCTGCCTGCTCTCTATTGGAAATCTCATTTATGATTGTTTCTATCCTATCACTGTTTCTTGGTTGTCATTCTTGAGATGTCAGTGGATGTAAGAGTGAATTGGGAGCAAAAGGACACAGCCCTACAGTTTTTCCTGTGGTAGAAAGGAACAGTCTTAATATGCCAACCTGAAATTCTAGATTAATTGGAAGGAAAAAATGCAGCACCAGTTTCCTGCATCATCTACTTTTTTGTTTCAAGCCCAGTCATTTGCCTAATTTCATACAGAATTGGCTTTAATTGAATAGATACAAAGTAATGGTTGATCCCACTACTTTTAATGCTTTGCCACTAGATTATGACTAAGTATCAATTCTAAACAGCATCACTAAGATTTTTGTTCCAGTCAGGGTTTATGGGGCGCCCTAACATGTAGCAGGCACCTAAACCACTGAAACCTAAAAACTGCTTGTTTTCATGCTTCACCTAGTATTATATTCGCATAGAAGGTACTGATTTTAGCCAACCCTATGTGATGGAAGTTGCAGTTGAAGCATAAGCTTTGGAGTAAGTTGTGCCAAAAAAAATAATATGTAATTGTAATGTTTTTCAGGGGGTGAAGTGGGCTGCTATGATAGAAACAAGGATTTAGAGGGTTTCCGTCTTTTATGAAAGTTTTGCTACCACTTCAAGTGGTAAGGTATCTGCAATAAGTAGCAGCCTGGCACCATTCCTCATTGCAAACAAAAAAGTACATTAGGTATAACTATGTCATAAAGTGCATATGAAGAGCTCTGTTGGACCAGATCAAAGGACTATATAATTCACCATCTTGTCTTCCATAGTGGCCAACCAGAAGCCCATGAGCAAGTTATGAACGCAATAGTCTTCTCTAGCTTGCCATCCCCAACAACTGGTATTCAGAGCATGATCCACCATTGTTAGCATGATCCTCTATGAATATGTCTAACCCATTTTTGAAGCCAGTCAAGTGGGCAGCCATCACTACAACTTACGTTTGTCACTTCCATAGTTTAACTATGTACAGATAAAATAGTACTACTTATTGTATGTCCTGAATCTCCCACCATTCAGCTTCATTGGTTGATCCCAGGTCCTAGTACTATGAGGGAGGGGAAAAAATATTTTAGGGGGAGGGAGAGAAAATGGCCAACTCCCTTGAGGCAGTTTTATAGATTATTTCTGTAAAAAAGAAAGTCTGGAACCCTCTGGCATCTAGTCACTATCATGGTAAGATACTCCACAACTACAAATATTAGGTTTTTTTTTCTACTGCCCAAAGATTGCAAAAATCTGCAGAGGCCATTTTCACTCTTCCCCCTGACAGTGACAAAATTCACTGGGCATAATACTTGGCCCAGGAATTATTTTTGTAATTGTTCATTGCTGTTGTTTAATCAAGGTTGGTACCTTAAAAATGAGAATATTGAAGTCAAAAAGTTACAATAAAATAATAACTGGGATGCAAAGGTAGGGTTAAAAGATATGGAGGAGGGGCAAAATCGTTCCAGATCCTCAGCTTGCAAAATCAACACAGCACCACCAACATGAAACAGAATTATTATGCCAATTTGCAAAAGACAGGAGGATTTGTCCCCTTTAAAACACACAATTAAAGATATGAGATAATTTGGTCTTAGTCTTTCCCACTACCTTGTTGCAATAGCCGTGATGCTACATAGTTAGCTTCTACACTTTACCTCTAGTATATATCGCTCAGGTCCGACATGAAATGGCAAGTTAAATGGGTCCAGAAAACAACATTTCAGAAATCCAGGAAACAAACAGTCAACCATGCATGTTATGTGGAACTTAGGTAGAATGTATAGTTGCTTGAACTGTTAGGCGTTAACTGTGGTGGGTTTCACAAAGAGAGTGAGGCACTGCCATTGCTGCCAATCTCCTCTGTGCAAAGTGGGTTCTTTCCAAAAGGGTGGGGAAATTCAAAAGAAATGGATGGGTAAGAAAATAATAATAATAACCATCATAATCAAAGAAATGCCAAAGTGTAACATGGAGCTGGAGAGTCTGTCAGATGAAATATTCTCGTTTGCACTCGCTCACTGTGTTCTGCAAGTCAACATCAGTCTTAAAAGAACTGTCAAGGTGCTCTGGATATTCCTTTTCCTTTGTCTGGCTGCTCCGATGTGTCTGTTTGTGCTGGTAAAGGAATCTGCTCATAATAGCCACAATGCAAAAGATGATGAAGATCACAACTGCTATAACACCTGAGGAAGAGAGGAAAGAAGCACAATCATAAAGGGAGAAGCAGCAGCGGCTAGTGCTTCTTGGGGCTGGCACTGCAGAAAACAAGCAGGCCAACAGTAAGTGGAACGAGAGCTAATGACAGGCAGAGCCAACTAATTCCAGGTTCATCCTCTTCCCTATTGAGCTGAACAAGGACAAGAGCAAAATTGAGATGGAGTAGAAGGAAGCTGACTGTCAGGGCCACCCTTTGACTGGTAAGAAGGCAGGCAGGTGAGGGATGGGTGGTGACAGACTGAAATCAAAGGAACCAGCCTCCACTGAGGAAAAGCAGAGTGCTGTAGTTGTTCAACAACACAGAGATCAGTCAGGAGCAAGTCACAGCACACAGCACAGTTCATGGAGGTTTTCAAACTCCAGATTTTGCTTATAACTGCACAGTTCTGCAGCACTTGAAATTCATGGTGCCTGATCTCATTGCACTGCACCTGGTATTATGGCTATATCAGCAAATAGTGCTGATGCACAACACACATCATTGGGGAAGATTTCACTGCTCTTTCACCAGATAAATTATTGAATCTCTATAGCCCTTTTCCTTCTGTTGAGGGTAAACTGTCCTGTGTCCATTATGACACTTGAACACAAATCATCAATGCTTTTGTTTTAAGGACGCAGGTGGTGCTGTGGTCTAAACCACTGAGCCTCTTGGGCTTGCTGGTCGGAAGGTCTGCAGTTTGAATCCATGCGGCAGGGTGAGCTCCCATTGCTCTGTCCCAGCTTCTGCCAACCTAGCAGTTCAAAAGCACACCTGTGCAAGTAGATAGATAGGTACTGCTGTGGCAGGAAGGTAAATGGCATTTCCTTGCGCTCTGGCTTCTGTCACAGTGTTCCATTGCACCAGAAGAGGTTTAGTCATGCTGGCCACATGACCCGGAAAGCTATCTGTGGACAAACGCGGGCTCCCTCAGCCTGAAGTGAGATGAGCGCCACACCCCATAGTCAGCTTTGACTGGACTTAACCTTACAGGGGTCCTTTACCTGTTTACCTTTTAATGCTTTTGTGTTCCTAGAGTAGCAAGTGGTAGCTGCCACATGGTTTGGGCTGTCAAGCACTGCAATGGTTTTGGTTGGTTTAGCTAATCCATAGATCTCAGGGTGGTTCACAACATAGCAACATTACGAGAAGCCACCACAGTCCAGATGAGAAATCTCCCCTCTATTTTACCAAAATAGGCACTTGTTAGCAGCTTTTGAGCCAAAATATAGGGGAAACCCCAAGAAAAGGCTCAACTGAGACAAATTCAGCAAAATCTCTATGAAAGGAAGGAATTAAGACTTTCATGCTTCCATGTTTTTCTAGCTGCAAGTGGGTGCTTAATCCACTGGATTGGGACTGTCACATTTAATGGATACGGTTCTAATTTAATTATTCTTTCATGGGTATTGTAATTCTTGTTTCTTAATTACGAAGACCATCGGGTCATAAAGTTTGATGACTTTTAACATGGTGTTGAGATAGGGCTGGGCTGAGACAAAGCTGATGATTTCTCAAGAAACCCATGAAACTATTGAAATGGTCAGACCTCTATAGCTACCTCCTTGGTTTTACCCTATAGAAGACAATAAAGAAATGGAGCAGTATTCTAAGACTGGGCAGATGGTAGCTTGATAATGTTCCACTGTAAATGCCTTTCTCCTGTTAGGACCAATCCCTTTCCTGATAATTTCGTCTTTTTCACTGACACAGGGCACTGAAGATGTCACTGAGCTTTCTCAAGCTCTCTTTCCTGGACAGCTCAGGCCCATCCCACCCATATATCAGAATCATTTTGGAGTCTTTCCTATTTCCAATACTAGGCTTCTTCATATAATCTGGGGGCTTCTGTTGCTTCTTCTCTTGCCATGTCAGAAGAGAGTGGGATTGATTCCCCTGAGCAAGATCTCCATTTGACTTCTAGTCAGCCAGCACCAATCTCAGGGCTTTCTAGCAGCTTTATATATAGGTGCAGGCAAATCTAGGACTCCATGCGGCTACTCTGGAAAAATAATCTACATAAATTCAATTTTGTTTTTCCACTGGATTCGTCTGTAAGTATTAGCTACTGGGCTAAGTTCAAGGTTTTTGTTTTGGTGTATAAAGCCCCATTCAGCTTGAGATAAGGAGACCTGAAAAATTCTCTCATGTCATATACAACCAACTTCTTTGTGTGTTTTGTAATCCTCCTTTAAGTGACTATAGAAGTCAAAGCCCATCAAATTGTTCTGTTTTTGATAACTCCCCGATGAAGACTTTGTCAAAGCTTATTTGGCCGATATTGTTACATGACTTATTAGGACTGGATTATTGAGGATTTATTAGTAGAGAGTTTATTACAATGGGTAGCATTAAACAAAAAAATTGTCCCCAAATCTGTTCTAGAGGTTGGGAGAGTCCCCAGAACGGATTTAGGAGGTCAATGGGGGAGGACATTTCATTGTGCAAGGATTTCTCCTTGCACAATGAAACATTCAGCTTAGTGCTATGTTGTATACAACCCAGTGATAATTTTAATAAAGAACTTTGTATTTTATTCACATATATTTCCCTTAACATTTTTTTCTTAAGAGTTTCTTGCTCAGTTTGTTTTTTTAAAGAAAAAAATAGGTTACCTCCAATGACAGCTGAATCACTCCTGACTGCATTGGTGAGTGGCTCTCTCTCATCTGCCTTCCCAAATGGATCTGAAATTCATTAAGGATACAAGAATAATTTTTTATATGCAACGGGCTGGATTCAGCTAATAGGTCCCAATAGCAGAAGCCCAAGCAAGGACTTCTCCTGGTCCAATGGGCTAAAAATATCCAGAATTTCTGGTGACACAGCAAATGACTAGACCAGCAACACCATAATTTCCTGCTCCTGAGTTTTAATATGTGAAGGTAACAAAGACAAATGTCCAACTTGCTGGAAGGAGAGAAAGGAAATACTGAAAGAGGTGTCATTAAAAAAAATACCCTAGTGTCAGCAAAATACATGCAATTAGACTGCAAATTGATTAGAACACATTACAGTTCTTGGGACAAAACCCCATTTAGCACAGTGAGATTGACTTCTGAGTCACACAAAGGATTACACTTTTAGACAATATGGTGTTTATAAAAATGTTCCTGCCAGTTTTTAGTGACATGTATTTGGATACATACCAGTTTCATAAAACTGAAGGCTGAATAACAGATAGTTGTAACTGTGTGTTGCCTTGTAATATAATGAATTCTGTTGGCTTAGCTAGGATTATGACAGTTTGATTCTTTACTTGTGGGGGTGGAATTATTTGGTTATAAAATGTTGGATGTGTATCCTCTTCAGTATTATTGTATTAGAAGTTATGGAGTGGTGACACAAAATGGGAGTGGAGGCAGAGAATGATAAATTTCTAGTGGAAATAGTCTTAATTTGACGACTTAGTGACCAGAAGTTAAAATCTGTCTATAGGCGGAAAGTATAGTGAGGGTCAAAGAAATAAAAATTCTGGGGTCTGTCCCATCAACATAACTTTTTTGCATGCACCCCCACCCACCCCAAATCTGCTCCAGAGGATATGAGGAAACAGTATAACAGATTTGGTTGTGCAAAGTGGGAGGAAGTTCCATTGGGCAAGTGTAAATGCTTGCACAGATGGAACAAGTTACTTAGTGCTACACTAGATGCAACCCCTGGTCATTTCTTTTCCTCTTCATAACAATATGTTGTCTTCTTACTGCAAACAACATTAGCTTTCTATTTTCTACCTGGGAACTTTTTGCTACACCAACAATGAGCAAATGAGAAGTCTTGCAAATTGAGACAAGCTGTGTTGAGACACTTCTTCAAGCTGGGTTACTGTCTTTCGCCGTACCATTCACTGATCATCTGGGCATGAGATGAGCCCAGTTGCAAAGGGGCTTGAGGATGGGAAAGGATCAACTAGTTTCAAACCCAGCTCCATCTGTTCTTTATTGGTATCACGACATATGTTCTTTGTCTTTTGAGAGGTTTCAGCACACAACACCAACTATTAAGTCTTAATGAATAGCTAACTTCAAATACAGATAGGTAGCCATGTTGGTCTGCCATAGTCAAAATAAAAAAAAATTCCTTCCAGTAGCACCTTAAAGACCAACTAAGTTAGTTCTTGGTATGAGCTTTCGTGTGCATGCACACTTCTTCAGATACACTGAAACAGAAGTTGCCAGATCCTTCTATATATTGAGAAGGTGGGGAGGGGTATTACTCAGAAGGGTGGTGGGAATGGGTGATTGGCAGATAGCTGAGATGAGCCTGTTGACGACTCTTAACGACTGCGATAGGTCTTACAGGAAAAGGCAAGGGGTGAGAAGGTGAAAAATGGCTAGTCATGTATAATGAGATAAGAATCCAATGTCTCTGTTGAGACCAGGTCTCTCCATGGTTTTACATTGGAACCTCTGTTTTCATACGTAATCCATTCCGGAAGTCCATTAAACTTCCAAAACGTTCAAGAACTGTGGATCAAAGGGCTGTCAGCTAGTTCCATGGAAAAAAAATGAGAAATGTGGCTCGGAAGCCGTTCAACTTCCAAGGCGCATTTGAAAACAGAAGCATTCACTTCCAGGTTTTCGGCGTTCAGCAGCCGAGACGTGCGAAAACCAAGGTCTGGCTGTATTTTGAGGTGCTTTAAACATTTATTCCTTTGAATTTTTTAATGCAGTTATCTATATGTATTGAAATATATGTAACTTTGAATCATTTTTATGTAGCTTGTTTAAAAAAGCGGTTGACATGCCTGTGTTTAGAATTTCGGCTGACAAGCTTTAACATTTCTTGGGGTTATGATTCACTCAGTTAAAAATGAGATTAGGGAAGCACAAAGAGGTGTTTGCTGCTGAGAAGCAGATGGTAAGTAACAAAAGGCACTTCCCCAGTAGAGCCCAGGGAAATTCGGAAGTCAAGGAAATGAACAGTTTCACATAAGACTTTAGTAGAATGCTCTTCTTAAAATAGATATTACTTCCCAAGATGATTTTACTAAAGGTCAACATAAGGGACTGTATTCTATATTTCAAAGACTGCTCTAACACAAGTAGTAGGTACTTGACTTTAATGATGGACAGGCTGGCTGAATGGGGTATGCTATTGACAAAGGGTTGTCACCAGCTGACTCAGAGTAAGCCATAGAAACCAGAATTAACTTGCCCACTGCTTTCATTGGGTCCCCCTCTGAGTATATGTTAGTCAGCTTCATTCAACCTGTGTGTGTCAATGCCATCCTGCCGTTCCTCTCAAAGAAGCCCAGGGTGCGAAAATTGTCATTAATAAAACAATACAATGCAGTGAATCTATGCTGATTGCTGAGTATCCACCACTATCACCCCTTCTCCTCTGCAAGGCAATAGAGATCTCTCCTCCCCCTCTCTCCCAGTGAGAAGGATGTGTATCCCCAATAGGCTGTGGGGGTGGACAGAAGGTCACATCCACTAATGACCCTTGTGGTAACAGACTCCTTGCTGGAAAGGTGGCATTCACCGCCCTCTAATGTTTCCTGGACATTTGTGCCCCTTTCCCACATTCCATTCCTCTATACAAGTCAATTGAAAGATCTCTTTCTCTTCCAGGGAGAAGAGGCTGCACCCCCCAAAAAATCTGTGATGGTGAGGAGAAGCCCACCCACAGCAGTGACCCTTGGGGTAACAGGGTGCACACTGGGAAGTGTGAAATTTTCCCCAACCTAGTCTTTCCTAGGGATCCCCCTGATTACTATTGTAGTCATCACAAAAGAGCAAAGTGTGTCCTTGGAGAACTACTGTAGCCATGGTTCTGACATTTGGTAGGCTTCATCCCCAAAGAAGGGGCCCATGCCTACAAACTGCATCCAAATTGGCAAAAAAGAAAGAAAGAAACCTTTTATTTTTATAATTGATATATATCAAGCCTTTACACAGAAACCCCTATTATAGTGATTTGGAAGCCAGCATTTTGTTTTGAAAAGATCTACTTCAGTCCCAAATAATGAATCAAATTGGAAGACATAAGAGTGGTTCTGAAATAGACTGGGCTGCTGCCCAGTGCTGTGTTTACAAGTCAAATGTTGCGGCCAATGTGCTTTCTCTCTCAGCTGTCATGTCAGCTGATATCTTATGACCATATAATCTTAGCATTTTCTTTATCATCTATGATGTAAGCAAGCAAGAGCAGACTTGGGTGCTGTGTGAGAGACATAGAAGAAGAGAGAGAATGAATGTTTTATTTACACAAGCCCAGAAAAGCACTCAGTGATGCTGCCAGTGCGTCCACGCAAGATATGCTTCCCCAGTAAGTCACAGCTGAAACAAGGCAATATGGACATTAAAAGCAGCACATAAAGAGGAACATATTCACCAAAGGGGAAGTGATTCATAATTTGTTTTCACTTTGCAGAGTGTGAATAACATTGCTTGTTTCCTGCTGAATGTCTCAGGTACAAGACATGATAAAATGGGGATCTGGTGCAAATGCAAATAGTGTTGAAATAAAATAATCTAGGAAATATTATTAAATTGCTATTTCCAAAGTGTGGACAATTTGCATGCAAATCTATTATGCAGAGAGCCAAATAACAACCAATTGCTAGCTGAATTGTGGTGTTTAGCTGTATTCTGTTCAGCTGGTTTTCTCATATATAATTTCAAATCTGGGTTGTTGTTTTTAGATCATTTGAAAAATTGCCAACCATGACATTAATATTTGCAATATTTTCTGTATGACAGTGATCTAGGAGTAGCCATTTTCATTCCTCCATCTATGGTGATACAAATACTAGCTTCACAATGTGTTTTCCTTCCCAACATACAAAACACTTAAGATTCCCAGGGGGCTATTTAATGACTGCAGGCAAGAAATGAACTGCTGGGATCCTCATCAACAAGTAATATGACTCTCTTTAAAACCAGAGAGGATAAGAGACAAGCAGAGACAAAATGCACACCCACACATAACACAATGTCTTGAATCAATGTGGCCACCAGTCTACGATCTTTCCACTCCTTCTCACCATTATTTTGCTAGGACCTGACGATACCTGAAATGCATGTGGCTTTTTCAGTGGGTGTACAAAGGCTTTGAAAGCCCCTCCCTAAGGCTTTTGACCATTGATCCAATATTGTACTGTTACTTTGTTAAGGCACCTTGAATGCCTAATTTGAGAAGGTGAGTGTGTGTGGTTAATCTCATAGAAATAAATAGTTAAAAAAACCTGCTGCATATTCAATTCTATTTCAGCTCTCATGGCAATCTCTGCACTGTAATCCAGGCCCTTTCCAGTATGAATACGCCCCATCAATTTCCTTCTCCTCCATTTCTCAGGGTATATATTAGCAGTCATTTCTTATTGTTAAATTTTATTTTTATGCTTATAATTAAACTCCTGTTCTGAACGTTGGCAGCATGAGAGATGATATTCATGTGTTCTGCAAGTGTCCAAAGAACACAGCACACATGTATTTATTTCTCTGCCACAAGGACCAGGAGCACAAGGGAATGGCTTACTGATTGGTCCTCAGGGCTACAGCCATACAAATAGTGAGAAGAGGTCTTTGCTATCAGAGCTGCTAATATCACATAAGTACTGGATCTGCATATGGAGGCAGCAGTGATATCACTTCCTCCCTATTTCATTGGGAGAAGGGAAGTTGGGTGCAATTTCTCATAGGTAGAGCAAGCCCAAGGCTATTAATTTCCTCTTCTTCTGACCTTCCAGACAGTAACCCTCCTATCTCAGCTCTAGTAAAATGGTTCATGGACAAACCAACTGGAAATTCAATGAAATGTTTCTGATTACTCTTGCACATGTTCATGAAACATGCAGAAATTTCATTTCCATTTCCTGATCTCAGCCAGTCACTTACAATAGTTACCCTGCATGAATCCATTGGTAAGATATGAAGGACTTCAACTAGTATAAATCTAGTTGCATGCTTCAGATTTACTGAGCTGGATGATACTGGGGTCCCCTAGTCTCAACCAAGGGAAACTAATACCCCTTTCTTTTAGTTACACAGCTCAACATTTTCTAATTAAAAGTAGAACCATCAAACAGACATGCTATTGAACAAACATCCTGAACAGTTTGTTGAACATACCTGATGAAGAGTATATCGTAGTTGCTGTATTTACATCGACTTCAGCCAAAGATCTACAGTTTGATTCAGACAAGGAACCAACGACTGTCACAGGTGCTATGCTGGGATGCCGTAAAGCAGCTTTCAGGGGAGCTATGTTGTTGTACTGGACAGATGACATGCATCCTATGAACCCATAGGAGTTTGCTTTGGAGACTTCTGGATCTAGTCCCTGACTATCTGTAAAATGCAAAGAAAACTGAGGTTATTTTGCTTGCTTTTTGTATATAAAAGAAAAGAAAAAGCATTTGAGATAAGTGAGTTTAACCACATCTAGTGCTATTTTTCTGGAAAAAGAGGTTCGTGAGTTCAGCATCAGCATCTCCCTTGTTCTCTGATAATGCCAATGGTACCCACCTGAGAGGTGCCAGAAGTGAGCTGGCGAGTTCCAGCTGAAAAAAAGCACTGACCACATCTGCTATCATAAGGAGTTCTACTGTTTGATAGTCACCACTTCTGCTTAGAGAAATAGCACAGCTAGCCTTTCTCATTGGTGGGGGTGGGATGTGCAAAACAATCAACATAAATGCATAATGTAAAACCTGGAATAATGCTTCTAGTTCCCCAAATTAGGACGATATGAACATAATAAGTTGGGGAATCCTGAAGTTAAGTTTCATATGACCAAACATCAGCAGTCTGGGATAGTCAATGAAGGGCCCTCCAGAAGTTGTGGGCCTATCAGCCCCCACGGTCAGTGGTCAGGAATGATGCCTGCTCTAGATGTGTTTTCCGTGGCAGCTGCTGAGTCTGGAGTAAAGTTTTTACATAACCCATCCTTGAGGTGTCTAATAACGGCTATACTTTTCCGCTGCTGATTCACAGCTATGCTCCTGCTTGTGCTATTATGGCTGTCCCCATTATTTAAGACAGGATGTAAGTGAAAAAGGAAACCTTCACTCTTGAAAGATCTGGAAAAGGGAAATACACTTTAAAAACCAAGCTGTCAAGCTCAAAATGGGCCATGCTATTTTTCAAAATAAAACTAGTCTTCTGCAGCACCTCTAGACTATTTTTCTCTCTCATTTCTCTTGGGGATCCTATCTCTTGTTCACCACTCTTACAGCACTATCCTATGCACGTTTACTCGGAAACACAAAATCAAAGAACTCTCTTGGAGGTGGTGACTGTGTAAGATGACTTATAGATGCAAGAGAGCATTGACACTTGCAAAGTGCAGTGCTCCAATAATGAAGATGCCACCTTGGATGAAGATGATGCTATTATCACTGGGACTCCAAAGCCACTGACCTTTCCTTTTGCAATAACCCATTCCAGGGTATTTAATAACCATAAGTTTTCAGGGGGCTAAAGTTTTACATATTAATTCAAATTCAGCACCTCTGGCTGCATGGTGCCCTATAAGAGAATACCAATGGCAAAGAGGTGAAAATGCCACTGCCTAAGATGTCATGTTCATTTGCTACTACAGCCTGGGGGTGTGCGAAGCATTAATCATTCACACCCCATTCTTATTAATCACTCACAAACTCACTGACCTCACTGCCCTTATGCAATCACAGAACATTGCAGCAGTAGGCTGGACCACTGGAGGGAGAAAGCCCAGGCAGAATCCGCTTTCTGAAGACACACACAAAAAGTATCTTAAAGACCAACAGATTTATTGTGGCACCAGCTTTTTATTGTGCTTATTTTTATAATGTTATGTTACTATAAATCTGTTTGTTTTTAATGTGGCACATGACTCTTCGAGAGTTTGTTGCAACAAGATAGCATTGCTGAAGTTTTTGAAGGATTTCATCTCTTTTGGTGGCCCTTCCTTATCAGAATGTTGCTACATATGTCTCTAAACAGATTTAAACAGGATGTTTCTTTAGATAAGCCATTTTTAAAAGTATACTAAGGGCTACTTACCACATCATAGGCAAACATTAAAGTTCAGGATCATGAATACAAGAAATGTGTGTGTTGTTTAGACTGATAAAGGGCATGGCAACACATAGCTAAAGGTAAAGGTAAAGGATGGTTAAGTCCAGTCAAAGGTGACTAAGGGGTTACGACGCTCATCTCGCTTTCAGGCCGAGAGAGCCGGCGTTTGTCCACAAACAGCTTTCTGGGTCATGTGGCCAGCATGACTAAGCTGCTTCTGGCACAACAGAACACTGTGAAGGAAACCAGACTGCACAGAAACACAATTTACCTTCCCACTACAGTGGTACCTATTTATCTACTTGCACTGGCATGCTTTCGAACTGCTAGGTAGGCAGGAGCTGGGACAGAGCAATGGGAGCTCACCCCGTTGTGCAGATTCAAATCACCGACCTTCTGATCGGCAAGCCCAAGAGGCTCAGTGGTTTAGACCACAGCGCCACCTGCATACCCTTGCCTGAACATGACCCACACTCAGGAGCACTGCCAGGAGCCTTAACCATCTAGTCACTTCACATTCTTCCCAAGCCTTTTGTAGAAAGTTTGAGCATTGACTGAAATCAGACTAGAAGCACTTTCCATAGTGCCTTATTGGGAAAGCTGTATGCCTAGCAGAATGAAGTTCCAGTGCAAACAGTAGGCTTGGTATGCCCACCCAATACAAATTAATAATATAATAGCTAGACTTCATACTGCCCTTTCCAACTGGTGACTGCAGATCCCTGCCTGGCTCACTCACAAATTAGAAGAGAGAGGCATAGTAATTAGCAATGAATTTCTGCACTGGAGCACACAAGCCAGGCAGACAATCAGCCTCAGGCATACTTGTTTCTGAGCACAGCCACTAAACATAAAATTGAGTCCTTGGGGCTCTGTGGGAAGTGAGTCTGCAATTAGAAGGCACACTGGCCATATCCTCAGCACCGCTGTGGGGAGCAAAAATACAAATGGTTCTGAGTTTGTTCCTCATTCTTTAAAGGTGGGTGCAAACTAGGGCTGGGCAAATTGGTCACTTTTGGTTTCTCTCAATTTCTCATTGTTTCAGTCTTAACTTCAGACTTCCACATTGCCGCATTAGCATGCAATTTAAAAACAAAAAGTCCTCGTGAAAATTTATCCCAATACACATTTTTTTTGCAAGCAATTTTCCCCAGTTCATTTTTTCTCTTTCTTATTTTCACCAATATCTTTATGTACATTTTGCCATAGTAAATGCAGTTTTGTACACACTACATGGCTGGAGGACAGCACTGCAAAATCTGGAGAAGTGCAAATTTTGAAGGATGGCTATGTTTCAGAATATGTGAATTAAAGTTCGCCCTTAAATGTGAACCAAATTTCTCCCACATCACTAAGTCAGTGCAGCATCTTTCTATGAAAACTGATTCCAGTCATATGTGAATGAGGCACAATTATGTACACATGTGTGCATTAAACCCACACCGAGATAAGATGCTTCTCAGAAGAGGGAAAAAGACTCAGAGTCATCAGCTTTCCTGGAAAGTGCTGCAATGGAGCCACAGCTACAAAATAAGAATCACAAAAATGACAGCTCATGTGGAGATTTGCTTTGCCTATCTAGTTTTTAGCACTTCCCCTTTTTAGTGTGAAATCGTATACTTCTGAATGCACTTAGGTTTCAAGATGCCGGGTTTCCTTGTTAAACTGTACACAAAAGCAACACATTCCCTGTGGCCTTTTAAACTGTGGGTGGGGGTACTGTTTTTATTTGTTACTATGTTATGTATTTTTGAGCTTTTATACTGTAAACCACCCTGTGACCCTCAGATTAAAGGGGGGGTAGAATAGGCATACAATAAGTTGGTGCTAGCATCATATCTGCCTGGTGCCTCCGAAGCGTAAGCAGTAGTTAGTTGTCTTTCCTGCCCTCACTAAGAAACCATATTTCTCTGGTCAAAATCAAAATGGTCTTTTGCTCTCAGGCATAATCACTTGTCTGCCCCAAAAGAAGGTGTGAGTCACATTCCAGATATAGCTGACAGTTATCTTAATAAGTCATTGATGAAGATCAGGCTACACCAAACTTACTGAAATTAACTGAAATTAGCAGCCCTTTGAACAGTAAAGTAACATGCTCCAAGTATAGTATTTGGGCTTTTATCACACATCGCCATCACTTCACAAAAACTCTTGACAAGTTTCTGCTGAGTATAATGCGCACATGCGAACACTCATTTTTGCCCACACATTTCTTGAACATCCTGGGAGAATGGGTGTTTTAACGTCTAAAGAAGACAGTGCTATGAAGAGGGAACTTGAACATTTTTGTTCAAACTCAAAAGTCATCCATGCGACCCTTGCAAAGCAAAGTGTCACAACATGACCGCTCCCATTTTATTTTCATTTTGTTTTTTTAATCACCATGTGGAATACTGTAATAAGAAAAGACTTGATGGATGCAACATAATGGGGAACTGTAGATGCCAAACAAAGGAATACAAGATTCTTTTGATAGCAGACAGCTGCAGTCAATTGAGAGAGCAACTTTTCAGGCTAAAAATAAAGCTGCAAGAGAGAATCTCAAGGGGGAAGAGGGCGGAGACTTTGCAACCTTCCATTTCGACAATGTTCCCTAAAGAGATCCTATAGATGCTCTCTGGAGAGTAACACAAGACACAGCAATTAAGTAATATTACTGTGCAAACTCTATTTCTGAAAATAGTAGCAATCTCCAGAGGTGGATGTAGAATGTTTTTCTCTCAACGTTAAGTGACTTTCCCCCCACTCAGCTCATGCCGAGATCCATGTAGGTTTGTGCTATGGAGAATGAACTTTGCCAGGAAGCTGGCTATGGTCTAGCTTGTCACGTTCTCTGAGCAAACCAGGACTGGTAAGCCAGGAACAAACCTTGCCTTCTGCTTGTGGTTTGTTTGGAGAGAAGCAAACCAAAAGCCAGAGACTGGATGACAAGCAAGCCCTAGCACCACATCAGCAGGAGGAAGGATGCCACAGGAACTTTTGAACAACATGTACCAATATAAACTATGGTTTAATGTGATGCGCAAACCACAAGATGGAACTCAAAAAACAAAGGGCACCATGAGTAATTCTTTGTTTCTGGGTGGACAAGGAAAGTGTGTCAAGGGTAGGGAAGCAATTAAAAACAATCTGCATCTTTACGTGTTTGTGATAAAAAGCAGCCTATCTTCCTTGACATGATACTGATTTTGAAGAGTGAAGAAAGTAATAGTTCCTCAAGGTGAGAGACAAAGAGTTGAAAGGAAAGAAAGTTATGTTTTCCTTTGCTTTACAGAAAAATAAATAGATAATCTATGTATAAGCAAGCAAACTGAGCCCCGGGCCAGTTCAACATGATGAAATATCAGGGCAAATGTCACACAAATGTGCTACAACTATCTGCCTTCCTCTGCTGCCTTTCTGCAGAATATGGGAGGACAGTTGGGAAAAGAAGAAAAGAAGAAAAAGTGGTTGGTGAACCTACCAAGTACTTCTTTGAAGTGGAATTCTTAAAAAGACAGAAGACTGTGCTGCTGCCATGTAAGCACATGGATTAGTCTTTCATAGGGCCATGAATGATGAAAAACTGCCAAGAATGTTCAAACACAACAAAACAATTCCTTGAATCCACAGCTTAGAGAGCCCTGCAAACATGGGCATGAGATAGTTTGAAAACAAGAAGCCAGAATGCTTTAAGCACTAACAAGCATTTAACAGCTCAGCTTTTTAAAGACAGAGCATACTTGAGGTCATACATAGATAGAAAAGGGAAAGAGATCTTTAGAGAAAACAGAACTACTTTTGAATTTATAAGGTCAAGATTAGGTAAGATTAGAAAACTGATACCTGTACAATGACATGCTTCCAAGCAAAAAAGGATATTAGGAAGAATATGTTGGAACTGCATGGGTTATGTTTGTATATATGTGTGTAAACATTTGATATGTTACACTCCATCTGAGGTCTGAAGTGGTATAATACAGTAGCACATCGTGCAAATTTGCTGATCATGTGCTTCAGTGCTTGGGATGAGGTTAAGATTATTGGGGGGGGGGGATAGAATGCAAAATGTTCCATGAAATTAGAAAACTTTACAGCTCCTTTCAATTTCTTCACTAAAGTCAGCCACCCAAACTCTGAAAAGCCAAAACCACAAACTGTACCATTAAGAATATGCAATGGGAAACAGAAAAAAATGTTAATAAGGAATATTATAGGAAATAAACATGATGTGTTCTTTAGCTCTTCTTGGGATCACAGGTGTACTTCAAACCTTCATCCATTTAATGAGAGCGTAGGGATGTGGGATCACAACCAAGGGCAGTCACTGAATTGCAATGACAGCAATTCAGAAATCAACACATGGTCTTTTGAATAAGGAAAGTGCTTCTGTAGGAACTCAGCTCTGTAATTTCAAAATCTGTTATTTCATCAATACTGTTATTTTGGAGATTTTAGGTCATGCTTAAACAGCTACCGGAGAAATATCTGTGATTAGGGTTGTTTTATTTTATTCTAGCTAGGGTGGACAGATTTTTCCCTAGCTTATTTTCTCAAGTCTTTCACAGTTTGGCAGTGGCTTGTGTTCCATTCCATCCATTCTCTGATTTTCTTCACGAGAATTTCTGTAATTGATTTCAAAATAAGCTTCTATTCATTCAGTGAACCTTTCCCTCGCAGGTAAGCTATGCACATGACTGACTGTGCACATTAAAAACCACCCCTTTATTATTGAATGGAAAGCACAGTAGTTTAAAACTAAGCTCTTTTACCGTCCTTAAAAATTCCCAGATGAGAAATGCAAACGAAGGGAAAACAGATTGCCCGGAAGGAATGTAATTAATTTGAGGAAAAAGCCAGGGCGGTTTCATAAGTTTCACCCCAATCCAGATAAGTAGAGCCACATCTTGAATGTGCATCCAAGAGTGGCTATAGATTTTAAAGCACTGAACAATGCCTGCCTGTTAACTTCAGCTTAATGGAGCCTCCAGCTAATCTATCAAGTGCTTTAACTAAAAGAAATGGTGCTGCATCGTGCACATAATTGCATGATTAAACAGAAGTGTGGGAAACTGTGTGGAAATTTTATCATTCTTTTACATGTTTAAAGATATGGAAATCACATGGGATGGCCTTGTGTTCCTTACTGGAACAGAATAGCGAGCTGTCTGCAGTCAGGGTCAGGAGCGTCTTAAGCCGGGGTGCAAAGATCCGCCCAATGCCCCCCCCCGCAGGTTGCCCAGAGTTGTCAACCTTTTTTTAGGAGGGGAGACCCCAAAGTTTTTGACCTTTTTTAAGGGCAGGCCTAGCTGGCCACCTCAGCCACAGCAGAAGAGTATGAGGTGGCGGCAGCAGAATCAGAGCAAGGCCAGGGCCAGGCACCTGGGGAGGGGGCAAGCAAAGCCCAGAGCAACAACAGTTGAGCCTGAGACGGTGCTGGCGGTGACTGAGTGAAGCCGGGTGCCTCGTGTGAGCAGCATGCACTCGCTGGGCCTCTCGACGGCCTGCCAATCACAGGCGCGCAAGAGGGCGGAGCCAGCCAGCTGCCTCAGCACCTCGCTCGCCCTTAGCAGAATAGCTGTGGTGCTCCAACGGGCTCTGCTCTGCTCGGCAGCGGCTGTCGGCTCTTCCCAATCCCCAAACTCCAAATCTCGGCCCCGGACTCTTGGCCTGGCACCCCTGAGAGCCCTAGCACCTATCGGTAAGATGGCCCTGGTCTGGGTCAAAATATGAAATCAGCCATCCTTTTCTAGCATTAACTTCTTCACTGTCCATGTGATCTATTTTACCTTACATGAATTAACCTTTAATGCACGAAGTGTGAGAGAGTGCATTTTAATGTGCACAATGGCTTATGTGCTTGGCTTACCTGCAAAATCAGGAGGAAATGGACAGAAATTAATGACAGAAGAGATCAAGCTGTATTCTTGGAAATCCAGACCGAAGGAATTGTGAAAATGGAACCCATCACTGTGGATCTGTGACCAGGCCCAGATAATTTAGAGACCCCAGATCCAAGGTGGAATTTAGAGGGAAAGGAATTTCAGAAGCATCTTAATTTGAGCCAGCATGCTGCAGAGGACTGTCAGACTACAATGGTTCCAAACCACAAGGCTAACTGGATGGCCTTGGACCAGTCCCATCTCTCAGCCTTACCTACCTCAAATGGTTGTTATGTGTAGGGTGGAGGTGGAGTACAACATATGCCACCTTGAATTCCATGAGAAGAAAGGCGTTTTATGAATGCAATCATTAATAAAATGAATGAATGGCTAACAGAAATGCAAGAGGAGATGTGCAAAGGTGGCTCCAAGGGTAGAGATGAATGGTTATACAGAGACAGATAGATTATTTGCACAAAACATTATTGCGTCCTAAAGAATAAAAATGGATAGAATCAAATACAAAAATAGAACTGGAGCCCTTCTGATGCAGCAATGTAACCTGCAATTCTGTCGGCATTTTAAAAGAGTGTTTTTGCAATCATTATTTGTCTGTTCTAAAATTAGCAATAATCACAACTTCCCAAGAGGATCTGTAAGCCCAAGAAGATTGGCAAACTATGGATTTAATTCTTGCACTTCTTTAAAGGTCACAGGACACATAGCAATGGATTAAGGGCATTACTGAACACGATACACATCCTGTGCAGCTTCACTGAAGCAAGGATGTGCCACAGCTGTTGGACCAGTTCACTTTCAAGGCAGTTCCACAAACTAATTCGACAATTTATAGCACAGAATGTTGAAAACACAGGGAAGGGGTGGGAGTGACTTTATCACTGTAGTTCTATATAGTATTTCACAGTTTTCCTCAGTCTAGCCTCAAGGAAACCTAACACCTTTCTCTGAAAGATAAACTAGATGTATGCATAAGAAGTGCACGTCATAATTCCAGCAAAATATCCTAAATCTCTTAGCAGTGTGTATATGAACAACCATGACTGCTGGCTGCACACATGTGACTCCAGGTTCACATTTGTAACATGCCAAAGTATGGGCTAGCCCACATAATCTCATGCCTAAATATATCTGTTAGGCTGCAGTTCTCTAAAGGATTGCTCTAGTCTTGTTGTTTTTGCATATATATATATATATATGCAGGTTTTGGTGTCCTCGGGTGTCTTCCCGTGTAAAAGTTGGGGTGTCTAGGCGACGTTTCGACGAGGTCTCACTCGTCATCTTCAGGCTGGTGCTGAAGCACCAGCCTGAAGATGACGAGTGAGACCTCGTCGAAACGTCGCCTAGACACCCCAACTTTTACACGGGAAGACACCCGAGGACACCAAAACCTGCATTCCTGTACCCGTGAAAATCTACGAAAACATATATATATATATATATATATATATATATATATATATCCATAAATTGTCAGGAACATCCTACACGTGAGTAGGAACCTGGCAGAGACACATGCCCGGCTGGCATGTTCTTTCCTTTCTGGACCATTGTTCAGGAGCTTCAAAAGCTTTCTTCAGCCCGAACATCACAGCGGCTGATACCAAGAGGCATCAGCACACTTAAGGATTCTGCAGAGTATTGACAGTTCATGTGACAGACTCAGTAGCACAACTTTTTGGCTAAACTACGTTTTGTTGTTGC
The DNA here is from genome assembly GCF_965112155.1 of Podarcis liolepis. Taxonomy (NCBI): domain Eukaryota; kingdom Metazoa; phylum Chordata; class Lepidosauria; order Squamata; family Lacertidae; genus Podarcis; species Podarcis liolepis. The sequence goes on from NC_139554.1 coordinate 88,853,510, forward strand.
TTAGTCATTTAGTCGTGTCCGACTCTTCGTGACCCCATGGACCAGAGCACGCCAGGCACTCCTGTCTTCCACTGCCTCCCGCAGTTTGGTCAGACTCATGTTTGTAGCTTCAAGAACACTGTCCAACCATCTCGTCCTCTGTCGTCCCCTTCTCCTTGTGCCCTCCATCTTTCCCAGCATCAGGGTCTTTTCCATGGAGTCTTCTCTTCTCATGAGGTGGCCAAAGTATTGAAGCCTCAGCTTCCAGATCTGTCCTTCCAGTGAGCACTCAGGGTTGATTTCCTTCAAAATGGATAGGTTTGATCTCCTTCAGTCCACGGGACTCTCAAGAGTCTCCTCCAGCACCATAATTCAAAAGCATCAATTCTTCGGCGATCAGCCTTCTTGATGGTCCAGCTCTCACTTCCATACATCACTAAAACTACGTTTATTTACATATAATACACTCAGAACATCTTGACTCAGCTCCTTCCTCTTCAGCATCAAACAGCAAAGAGAAAGAACAAAGGGACAAACGCCCTACATCACGGAAGCACAGTCATACAAACATCCTGTCTCTGTCACTTCCCACTATGTGGAATAAAAACATACACCGTCATGTGATAAAAAACAATCCCATGACTGCAAGCACGGGGGAAGACTCCTAACACACACACACAAACACACACCCACACACACGGTTTGTCTTGCAACCTGGGTGGAATCTACATCCATATAAAAAACATTCTGTAAATGCTTTTTTTAAAAGCGTTTTTTTTAAAAATATATATATACATTGAATTTTCTATTCACCATCTAGTGTCACATTGTATATATTGCACTTTAAACATTTTGTTTGCAGCTGTATAGCTGAGTCCCTGGTTCCCAGTTTGTATGCCAGTGAGTGACTTCCCCCAATATAGACACAGGTCTGCTGCCCAAAAGACCCCTCATGTTTTCCTAGCCCTTGCCCAAGCAGCTTCCTTGTATGCTATCATCCCTAATCGCCACCCAACACCTTTTTATGAGGTTGCTTTTTCTTCTTTCACAGCAACATCTCTGAGCCTGTGTTATTTTTGCTAATACTTGGCTCAGACAAAACAGTGTCTCATCGCTCAGCAAGGGGTCCTGTATTTAGCTCTCATTGCTAGACATCTCTGAGATGTAAGCAGCATCTCTACTAAGCACAGCTCAGCTACAAGAGACAGGCTGAAAATAGGGCAAGGCCACGTGTTAACCCAAACAATACAATTTGCATGCACAGTGTTGCCACAGACAAATCAGAAAGCCTTCTGCGGTGCCTACCTGTGACTTTCCCCAAGGTCAGAGATTTGATGGCTCTGAAATCAGCCTCCGAGGAAAAGTTGTGCTTGACTTTGAGAACCTGGTCAATCTGAAAGGGAGGGGATCAATAAAAGTGATTCCATTATTACAGCACACAGAGAGACCTCTGATGAATCTATAGCACTAGCTCTGCCGCCGGAACACAAGTAATATCTGTCTCTGCTGGGCATCAGTTTCCATGGACAGCAAAATAAATGCACCTTAATTCTACAGGAAAAGCTAAAAGGCATGACAAGGTGTCTTTACAGCAGGGGTTTCAAGAGAACTTCCCTGCGGGAATCTGTGTATAATATCTGACAAGTGGTTTGACCCCCGCAGAGAACTCAGAATGATTAATCTCTGATTGCAACGAGAACAACAAAAAGGATTTTGGGTAGATGTTTCTCATCCAGCTTTAGCCCCATTGGGTGAAAGGTATAAAGGTGGATATAAGATTGAAATGTGACATGAAGCTTTGTCTGTAAGTTCAGGAAAAAAGCTGGCCCATCTAGTGTATAACATTAACTTTGTTTACACTGGTATGAGCCCAGTGGTGAGATGGATGAGAATGTGGAGCTTGACTCAAAAATCTTCAAAAGGTTTTCTTTCTAGTGCCGATGATATGATTTTATAAACAGCAAAACTGGATCAACCCAACACGGGTTTCTCTGAAGCAAACTTTCCAAAATTTTGACAACAACAAGACTTTAAGGGCAGCTCACTGGCTCATAGGACTTCCCTCTACCTGGCATTTTTATAATTCATTTGCCAGGTGGCTTTGAGAAGCTGCAGATCAGCAGTCTTGTGGCTGGATTTAATCTGGAGTCCTAAGCTACTTGATGTTTTTTAAAATGGTTATTTTATAGTAGGGTATTTCTACATCATACACCACAATGAATGTTTCATGGAACAGCAGCCCATATATACAAGAAAATAAAGAAATACACAATACATATTGTGTCAGAATTCAGATCTTCATTACAGTTCATCAGTCTTCCCTTTTGTTTATATCCAAACAAGGAATCATTATAACAACAGCTCACAATTAGTTTTGCTAATTACAAATTCTCTAATTTGCAATTAAGGGGGCTAAAGCACAAGCATTGTATTTTGAGGAAGTGTATTCAAACGTTCTTAGCACAAATCTGAACAGAACCCAAATCTATTGAATTGTGCTTATACTCTGAGCCCAGGATTCTTCAAATGCAATGTGAACCTTCTTACAGAGGTAGGAATAGCTCATCAGAGGGGTAAAGTCGTTTCTGATTTCCCTACTCTGCCCACAACTTCTGTAGGATTTAAATGAGCCATGAAGCTAATTTTTCCTACCTTTCCTATATTTGGGCACATTTATCTACACTGATCCATGATATGGGGTGTATGCTTCTTCATGAATGTTTTGCTTGACCTTCTTTTGGGTCTCTCCTGTATCTGTAATCAAAGTCATGCACAATGTAGTCCTGCTCAAACTTGGGCAAGAGCTCAGTAGTCCTTGCCTTAGTTATACTTCAAATCATGACCATTCCTTCTTATGAAGAAGCTGGAAAACACGTGTTTCATCAAGTTTGACAGGTGAGAGAGGAAAAGAGAAAGAAAGAAAGTTGCAATCCTTCCCCCAACTCAACTTTCCTTTCTCTCCATCTTCAACCTCCATTCCATCACTGATGCTATTGCCTCATACACAGCACGAGAGAGGCTTGGCCTTCTTCAAAGAGGTCCTTGCCATCTGCTCTCAACCTTTTTATTTTAGAAGGAGAGGGAATGTACTGGAGCTCTCATTAGGAGAGCGAGGAGGTGCAGTTAGCCTCTCTTCCACAGGATACATGTTGGTGGTGACCAGATCACCCGTTATCTTAGGGAGGGACAGGATTTGCCCTTACAAATGAACATCTCCCTCTGTTGGAATGATTGACAGTAGCCCTCTTCAGGTTCCCCACCCCACCCCATCCTGCATGGGTGGTCCCAACCCCTCTCTCATGTCACTGCCACCTGTCCTGTAGTCCAGTTGACCACCCTACAGATGCTGAAGCAACTTTGCTGAATCTTTTAAGTCAGTGTCTGTGTGGGAAACCTCCTAGAATCCTATCTACACTGTCTTGGTTCCCACAGAAGAAAGTTGGGGTATGAATGAATGAAACAAACAGAGAAACAACAACAAAAAATCTCCCCTGTTCATGCTATAGTGTGACAGAATGATGAGACTTAATGTTGAGAATTTGCTTTTTAGAAACACGGACAGATTGCCATCAACTATGCTCCTCCTTTCCCCACTGAAGACAGTGAAATTGCAGGGAGATGGTGGTTGTAAATTATGGTGGGCAAATTTCGATACCTGAATAGTCAGCTCTCTTCCATCTCTATTTAGCTTCACATGGTGTAGCTCTCGGTTAGCAAAGTTTCCAGAATCAATAGTGAATATAAGGGATCTGTCCTTACTCAGTCTGTATCGGACTTGCAAGCTTCCTTAAAGAAGAAGAAGAAGAAAGGCAGGGAGAGAAAGATTTTGATCTTAAAAAGCACCCATAACTAAAACCATTTAACAAATTGCTACGAGGAAGCACAGAATAAATACAGACCACAGAAAGCTCCTGTGGAGAAAAAAGGACATTGGGCAAGAAGAAATAAGGTCCTTTGTGCACCAGTCATAGAGCTGCAGGTTTTGAAGGTTTCTGATGGAACTTCTACCAAACCCTCCCTTCAACAGAACCAAAGAGTTGGAAGTCTGAAATAAAACCTTTAAATCAAGAATCCTCGCAGATTCTAAGCATCTGCATAATGGTGGGTTGCAGGTTTGCAATTGATCAGTGGACAAGATCAAACACTACACCAGCAGGCACAGATTACCCTATCTAACATTTCCTTTGCAGCACCTCTGATCTGCTTTGAAAGGTCCCTCAATCTTCCAGATCTTACCCATCTCCTGGATCCAGTTCCACCCCTCAGAAAACAGTGGGCTAGACTTGTGAGTGGGCTAGAGTTGTGGTGTTAAACTATGAATAAACCAAATAAATCCTGCAGCTCCTGGAATCCTGCGACTTTCAACGTTGCAATAAACCAAGTCAGCTTGCCTTGGCCAAATTTATACCTTTGGTTCATTATGTTGTACAAAGTTACAATCCCATTTAAACCATCATGATAAATATGATCCTTTTAGCTATCTTAGAACAATTCAGTATGCACTTAGAGGGGGGAAACTTGCAGAATTTAATTGTTTCATTTAAATACGAGACAGAAAGAGAAATGCATACATAAGGACTCTTTTGTGTATTCTTGGATTTAGATTTTCTAGTTGATTTGAGTTCTATGCCACATTATGCCTCCAATAAGTGTATGTGCGCAATCTATTTTATTTTAATTTCTGTATAATTTCTGTCTCATAATTGTAATTAAAGCAATCACCAAATTATGGTTCTGGGAGCTTTATTACAGTCATGGGTTGCTTTGTCATCCTGTCTTTGGCTTTGTATATCAGCACACATGCAAGACACGGGATATTGCTTAAGCTATGTCTTGCTGCCAAGTTATCACCAAGCCAATTTCAGAAAATTGCTACCAGCTTATTTTGTAGCTCTACTAATTAAATATGAAATCAAGAAGTGTATTTCAAGATCATCAAAGCAGGGCTGGGCAAGTAGCTGCCTAGTGGCTGATTCTGACCTGCACGGCATTTTAATCCGACTATGGGGATGTTCTACTCTCTTGCTTCAGCTATATGAAGGTGCTGGCCTGGGGTCTGAAGGCAGGGAAGAGCTGGATGGAGGCTAGTAAGCTGAGGCTGAATCCTGATAAGATGAAAGTGCTGTGGGTGGGCAGTTCCCATGTCTGGGAAGTAAATGTGCAACCTTTACTGGGAGGGGGTGAACAGGTGTATAGTCTGGAAGTACTCATGGATTCCAACTTATGGCCAGTTTAGGCTGATTAGACAGCTAGAACTATTCCTAAGATTGGCATGACCTGGGCTGGGTTGTCCATGCTGTGGTGACCTCCCATCTGGATGACTGCAATATGCTGCGTGTGGGGCTGCCCTTGAAGATGGTTTGGAGGCTGCTGCAGTGATGAATGCAGCTGCTCGTCTGGTAAGTGGGGTAGCCTGATAGGACCATGTGCCACCTGTCCAGAAAGCACTGCACTGGTTGCCAGTGAGCTACTGGGCCAAATTCAAGGTGCTAGTGTATAGAACCCTAAACAGCTTGTAACCCAACTGCCTAAAAGTGGCTTTCCCAGTATCGACCACCTTGAACCTACAATCAGCAGGTGAGGCCTTGTTAGTGTTGGATTATACCAAATACATGAAAGGCACAATAAAATGCCACTATCAGCAAATAAAAAAAAATATGGGGAGCTTAGAAGTGAGCAGTAGACCTGATGCATACAGAAAGCAAGATCAGTTTGGATCAAGTCCCTCCAGTGAACTCAGCTGAAGAAACACATGCAGGAAATTTGTTTGTCTCTCTGTTTTGGTCATGTAGAAACTGGGCCTGATAAAGCATAAGAGAGTGAAAGGTGTCACATACCTAAGTTTTAGAGGGCCAAATTACCTGCTGGTCGGGGGGGTGGGGGTGGAAATACTTTATATGCCATCTCAGCACTCCAGTGCACAACCATCAGATACTTTAGCAGCTTATTAAAAGAGTGACCACACTTTCTCATCACATCATCACACATGTGTGAGTGATCATTAAAGAGGAGAAAATAATTAGTGGAGGTGTTGATTGAAGGAGGAAAGATAACATTAGTAAGGTAATTATTAACACTGCATACTCCATATGTGCTACTAAAAATATGCATGGCAAGTATTTTGTGATGATTTATTGTGGACAGGAATACAGAGAGAGAGAATATTTGCTGTGTTAACTCTAGATCATGTCCTGGTGGACACAACCAGTTATTACCAGTGCCATTCAGCATGCATTATGTTCCTGGGTGACCACTGAGGTCTCGTACTACAGCATCGTTCCTTTATAGCTTGGATATTTTAAAAAGGTCTGCCTCTTTCTGTGAGAACAGCTGGTTGAAAAATCTGCTCCTTAATTAGCCGCCCATTCCCTGGGGTCTCATGATCTGTAAATTTACTCTTCAGAGAGTGTAGCAGCTACTACTGTGGAATAATGGGACCAATCTTCTGTTTTATTTTTGCAGAACTATACTCAAAGCAAATTAGGATGATAGTTTGTTGTAGTGAGAGTTTTGTTTTGTTTTGTTTGAAGCGCAGAGCAGATTCAGAAAACCCAATGCAATTTGAGATTATGGATACTTCTGAATGCTTACCTGGGCACAGGTATTTCACACACGTTCATAACCAGCCAAGCCCAAGCCCTCCCTGAAGTTTAGGTTTGGTTTGTCATAGGCTTTGTGCCAGCTCTTGCATTAGCTCTCCCTGCTGCAGTCCTTCCCTTACTCACTCAAACTTAGCACTGGTTATTAAGGACTCTGTAATCTTGGGAAACTTCATTTCCCAAGGATGTTAGTGTCCAAGATGCTGTTCTGAGCATGCTTACAGCACTCTGGGTATGAGGATACCTGCCAATGCAGTTTCCTGGGGCCTCCAGATCCTTCTTAGGAACTTGGGTATTTGGGGAAAGTATTTTTCCTAGAGGTACTGGTATATGGAATGCTGTGGCAGCACTGCTCTTGGAAATAATGGAGGCCTCAACACTAACGTTCCTCATTGCAGCCGTGACTCCCAGGGAAGTTCGGGAAAAGGAGAAGAAGCAATGTTGGGCTCAGGGACTTTAGAAAAGTTGATGAGGACACATGAGGAACATTGGGAGAGGGTACTCGGATGCTGCTGTGTCTTGTTCTTGATGAGGCCCACTATTTGGAATGTGATTGGATATACAGTACAGTGGTACTTCAGATTGCATACGCTTCAGGTTAAATACGTTTCAGGTTACAGACTCCGCTAACCCAGAAATATTACCTCGGGTTAAGAACTTTGCTTCAGGATAAGAACAGAAATCGTGCTCCGGCAGTGAGGCAGCAGCGGGAGGCCCCATTAGCTAATGTGGTCTTCAGGTTAAGAACAGTTTCAGGTTAAGAACAGACCTCCAGAATGAATTAAGTACTTAACCCGAGGTACCACTGTAATACATTTTATTTATTGGGGGTGTGTAGTGAGAAAGGGAATAGTTTGTTTTAGATGTCACCTGTCACTAGCTAGCAGTAAGTCTATTGTCTTACTGGAGCAAAAGTCTTTGAAAGCTTGAGAAGAGGGACAATGATAAGTAGTTATGATCTCAGATCAATTACCGTATTTTTCACCCTATAGGATGCACTGGCCCATAGGACGCACCTAGATTTTTTTGGGGGGGGGAATAAAGGGAAAAAAAATTCCCCCCCCCAGGCACGGAGCTGGGGCAGGGGTAGTCCGAGCTTCCCCCACCCCAGCCCCCGGAACAGGCAGCTCTCCGCAAGACGTTGGAGGCCAGCGCGAAGTCGCGCCAGGCTCCCACAGCTTGAGGAGAGCTGCGCTAAGCCCGCTCTGGGAGCATGCGGGGCTGGGGGAGGGGGAAGCCTGAGCTTCCCCCGTCCCCAGCCCCCAGAACAGGTCCCAGAGCGATCCTGAAGCTGTGTGCAGCTTCGCCATTGCTCTGGGAGCTTGTGGGGCTGGGGGCGGGGTAAGCCCGCCCCCAGCCTCCAAACCACGTCGGGAGACAGTGGGATGGCGCGCTGCGCCTCCCTGCTGTCCCCTGAGCTTGCGGGGCTGGCGGTGGGGCTCTCCTGAAGCCTGGAGAGCGAGAGGGGTCGGTGCGCACCGACCCCTCTCGCTCTCTAGGCTTCAGCGAAAGCCTGCATTCGCCCCATAGGACGCACACACATTTCCCCTTCATTTTTGGAGGGGGAAAAGTGCGTCCTATAGGGCGAAAAATACGGTAATATGGATGAGTTACCCCCCATATGCCTTAATTACTTTAGTTAAGCACACAATCAGGACCACTACAAAAACTATCAGAGTGGACTCATCTCTTTACCCACACTTTAAAAGTAACACATTATGTGTCACAAAAATCAGTGTCCTGGCTGGGCTATTCAGTATACAGATTAGTCACAAAACACTAGAATTGCTTTCTCCTTTCTCTCTCTAATCCAGACAGAGTCTTGTGGCTGCTGAGTTTGGTTCTCTTGAGCATCTATTGGCCTTTCACCAGCCTGCAGTGCCCTAAATGGTTATATATCTATATATGGGGGGGGGGGGCTCTAGGAATTCAGCTAATGAAAAAGGCACCTGTTATGTACTGAAGTTCTCACCCTGGGCCAGCAGGGGGATACTGTAGATAGTTATGCAAATAAGGGATCGAAAGTGACATTCAGTGATTGGATAGTTTTAGAAAATTGTTACAGTTACATTGTACTGGAGCTCTATATAAGCAGGCTGACTGAACCCTTCAGTTCAGTTCTGTCCTGGCCTGTGAATAAACAAGAGCTGTTTGAAGAATTGCTGTGTCGTCTGATATATTCACCCACAACTTAACAGCACCTTTCATCTCTTTCCCATCATTTGTACAGCAGCAGATACAGATATCTGCCAAGCAGATCCTTGACTGAGGCTTGGCCTGCTTCACCTCCACCTTGCATACTCAGGGATTCAGGCTGCTAGCTACTAAAATTAGAGATGCTCCAAAAGATTTAGGCACACTCTTCTTAGCTTTGGATTTTACACATTTTTCACAGGTTCCCACTTTAATCCTTAGAGGTTTTTAATATTAGCAGCAGCAGTTGAACATTACAATAAATATCAGGTTCCTAATGAGTGTCAGAAAATAAACAGTAATTTCATCATACACTCTGGGCCAGTGCAAGGCCGGCATAATGTCCCTGATTATAACCAGGAGCATACTGCAGAAACCGTAAGCCTGGGGTGAACCTGTGAAAAAACAGAAACACTTCTCTTGCACCTTTTAATCGTTGTAGATTGACATGCAATTTAGTGTAAATGGTCATGCAACTACCAGTTAGCTCAATTGGTTACAGCATGGTGCTGAGAATGCCAAGGTCACATAGTCCTTCATTGTACGGGGTTGGTCTCAGGGTCCCTTCCAGCTCTGTGATTCTGTTATACATCCAGCAGCCCTGTTCTCTTTTCATCTGGCCCCTCTGCTCCTGCTCTTTCCCTTTTATAGTACCCTAACAATGTTTATGATCATAGTCCTGTAATCACAACAAATCTCAATAATTTTTTGAGTAGACAGGTACAGTATATGTTTGCACTGCATGTGTTTTATATTATCTACGATATAGGAATGAGAAATCCTCAATCAGCTTTTGAATTCAGAAGTTGTAGCTAACTGAAAACTCCGATTAAGCGGGGACTCTGGTTAGCTGTAAATAATTTTTAATCACTGTTTTGGAGGGTGAAGAAACACATTCTCATTGCTCCAGTCACAGCAGTGCTCAGAAGGATCCATCCAGATCTCTGGTTGTTGCTGTTTAGTCGTTTAGTCATGTCCGACTCTTCATGACCTCATGGGGCACGCCAGGCACTCCTGTCTTCCACTGCCTCCCGCAGTTTCGTCAAACTCCTGTTGGTAGCTTCAACAACACTGTCCAACCATCTCGTCCTGTCGTCCCCTTCTCCTTGTGCCCTCCATCTTTTCCAAAATCAGGGTCTTTTCCAGGGAGTCTTCTCTTCTCATGAGGAGGCCAAAGTATTGGAGCCTCAGCTTCATGATCTGTCCTTCCAGTGAGCACTCAGGACTGATTTCCTTAAGAATGGATATGTTTGATCTTCTTGTAGTCCATGGGACTCTCAAGAGTCTCCTCCAGCACCGTAATTCAAAAGCATCAATTCTTCGGCGATCAGCCTTCGTTATGGTCCAGCTCTCACTTCCATACATCACTACTGGGAAAACCATGGCTTTAAGTATACGGACCTTTGTTGGTAAGGTGATGTCTGGTTGCTATGCACAGCTAATAGCACATGAACAGAACCAGATCGTGGCTAATATTCAGCAATATTTCCCATGGCCAGTGCAGACCTTATTCTAAAGTCTTGGCTATAAGCAGTGGTCTCAATGAATTGGCCCTCATCCAAAGACTTATTAGCAGCAAGTGTATGTGTGTACTACAGTGTGCTCAGAGAACAAATAAGGATATACATTCCTATCCAAAGATGGATGGGGCTGGGAATGTGATCCTTTAACTTCTCTATTCAATATTTTTAATTGCATTTAAATATAGGTAGTTACACAACTGGAGCTTTCAGAAAGAGATGAAATATATTTGAACAAGTAAATAAAATTGTGGAGATCTAATTAAAATGGCAAGCAGGGAGGTGATGCAGCACACAGATTTTAATGTATGCATGTTTGTGTGTGTGTTTACGTGAGTGTGCAAATATTTATTTTAAGATGACTCTCTCCCCCCCCCCCCGCAACATCCCTTTCAAATTAATAGAGATTATTTTCTCATTTGGGGCTTTGGCTACGTTCATTGGAAGAACATTTATTTAAATGCCTCCAGTACTTGTTTAAGTTCAGGTTTTCATAGAATGGTAGAATTGTAGAGTTGGAAGGGACCCTGAGGATCCCTTGCAATGCCAGAATATGCAGCTGTCCCATACAGGGATCAAACCTGCAATCTTAATGCTATCTATGCAGTATTTTTACTGGATGGGTCACATTTTGGTTGTGCTTGCTTCAACTGCACATGAAAATGGGAGTTTCATGTTTGGACTGCAAACACTGCTGACAACCTAATGAGATGACGCAGGATGCTTAGTCTGACAGAGGGACTATAGTTTGCAGGGCTACACTGGGAAATCTCAGCTTTAACCTCCTTCTCCCATTTCCTTTTCTCTCTAAAGACTCTGTGCTCACTCTCTCCACTGCTTATTCTCTCATTTCTCTCTCTCTCCCCATCTCTTTCACACACACTCACCATGCCATACTATACTATACAATGCACCAAGACCATTCCATATTATCCCTCCAACAATTCTATAACCTGAGAATGGGCTACTGCTGGATGTATATAAGGTAAACGTGCAGCTGTAATATACAGCTTTCGCAGGGAAAAGACTTTGTAAGGTTCTTAATTGCCAACCAACAAAAGCTACCTACTTTTAACTATGCACCTCCATTTACCACTCTGGCAAAGAAACAAGGCAATTTCCAATGAGGGCAAAACATGTTGTTTCCATGGAACATTGCAATCTTCTGAAAACATCCCAAAGGAACTAGTAATACCTTTCATTATCACCTTTACCACTAGTGTATATGCATTACTATTCATAGTCTGCTTTGTGTTATAACAGCAAGCATAAACTGGCAGCATAAGGGAAAGCAGCACATCAGAAGGCTGCTTTAAATGTAAATAAATTCCCTTTCAATGAGACTAAGAGGGGGAAAATGGAGCAAAGTTAGAACTGACAAAGCCATGAGGAAATTACAGACAGTTGGGAAAGAAATGTTGGCAATGTAACCAGTGGTGTAGCTAGCTGCTTGAGCACCCGGGGTGGTGCAAAAGCCCTGCACTCAGGGGCAGGGCAAGCCACCCATGGGGCGGGGCAAGCCAGGGCAGAGCATGTTGCGCAGAATCTCCACAGAGTCCGTGAGCCCCACGTTGCTGTTTTGGGCAGTGCGGAGCCTGCAGGAGCCCGAGCCACCGTGTCACTCCCCAGGAGAGATGTGTGGCTGAGGCACGCTGCAGGCCAGGCTCCTCCTCAGTGATGACAGCCAGGGCAGTCCACACACACCACACACCCCTTCGTATGCCAACAAATGCAACCTACTCCATGATACATCCTCTAAAAGTGACTCTGAAATAGTTGTGAGTGTGAGAGTGTGTGTTTTAAGACAAGTGGAAGTGCTTATTTGCTGGATAGGCTGAATATGTTGAATTTTACTGATTCAAAGGACCCAATTACTGATACAAAGTCTTGCCTGACGTTTTGCAGGCTTCACAAATGAAATTCTAGCGAACGTTTACATGGCAAAATTACCCGAAGAGCCCCAAAGGAAGTAATAGGCTGCCATCTCTTGAAACAAAACATTTCCTAGTCTAATTAGTTCATGTCACATGTGAGCATTCAGATTTCCTCCCCCTTCTGCTCTACATTGCTCACATGGGGAGGGGGCACCACTGCTACTTTGTTATGACAACAATTTTTTCCATTCCATGCTACTTCACAGCCATCCTTTAAAATAATAATAATTGAAATGCCCTTTTCAAGGCTGCATATTCTCCCATCTAAAAATGAAATATTCAAACATGGCAGTGGTGGTTTCTAAGCACTGGGGGGGGGGGGAGACCCAAGATCTATGCTAATACTCATGCAAATAGGGCATTTAATTTTAGCCCTTGTTACACATGGGGCTTATCCACATTTAACTTTCCTCCCTGCTTTCCACGCATGACCTTAAAGCTCCATGTCTGAGCATCTTGTGTGGTGCTGAAGAGGTGAAAAGTAAAACTGATCAGTCAAAGAATGAACATTTTTGACAGCAGATGGCAGTAGCCCTACAAACTAAGCACATGCGTGTGAGTGCGTGCGCGCACACACACCATTTCACTACTGTAGCCTTAGAAACTTCTTATGCAGCTGAACTGTCAAGGGACCTTCAGCTTTGCACTCTCACTTACCATTCTTGGAGAGAATAACAGCCAAATAGTCATGAGAGGAAGCATTGATGTAGAACAGGAGGCTTGGAGCATGTGTTGTCAGGAACGTAAAGGCGATGTTTTCTTTCGATGTCGAAGTATCTGCATATATGGCTGAGGATGTTGTACTTGCATTTTTGGTCACAGGATAAGGCTCCTGGAAAATGTAGGTAATGGAAGTGCCAGCTTCAAAAAGTGCAGAGACCTCTAAAAATACAAAGAAAAAGCAAGAGAACATAAGACAAGCCCTGCTGGATCAGACACAAGTTGCTTCACCTTCTGATTCCAACAGTAATCAACCAGATAGCTAAGGGGACCCCATAAGCAGGATATGCAACAGATATTTAAAAGGAAAGCATCAGGAAAGAGTCTGACTCAGCATACTAGATTGGAAATCGCTGGAAATGTGGAACATTCAGCCATAAATATCTGCTTGCTGTCTCAAGCCTGTTTGCATGCGTGTGCACACTGTACATTTTTGCTTATCTACAGTAAGACGAGAACACAATATAGGCAGAACTGTAAGAGCCAACTAAGGGTCATTTCTGGAGTCAGCCTATAGATGAGTCTTTATGGAAGCTTTCTTCATTTTATAGTTGGTATTTCTTTTTAATGATTTAATGTATTTCTATTAAAGATTTTCTTGATTTACAAAGGTACGTGCAATGTCTCCCTCGGATTTTTTTCCCCATGTAACATTTTTTTTAACAAATTGGTTTCATTTGTCGAGGCATTCGGAAGAAAAGGGGAAAAGAGGTGGAGGGGGGAAGATGAGTGGGGGTGGGGTCGGGTGGCAATGTTTCTATTTTACTTAATATATGTGGGGTTTTGTGTCAGCATTGCTTGTGCAGGTTCTCTGCTGTTCACTTGTGTTCCTTTGGTGGTGAGAGAGGTTGGGGTTGGCCTAGGGTTTGGCTGTTCATTTGTGGTTGGCTGTGGTGGTCTTTGTTTTCATATGTGAGTGGGGCGGGTGGGTGTTTTGGATCAGGTTAGTCATATTGATTTGTATGCTGTTGGTGGATTTTTGTCCTTTGGTATTTAAATGTCAAACAAGATGCTTAAAATATGTCTCTCCCTAAGGAAGATACAGTATGACACCAGGCAACTGGGCCAAAATGAAGCATTATAGTGAACATGCAGGGCATCTTCACTGATCTGCTGTTGCATCATGGGCTGCATAGATGGTCAGGGACCAGTCTGGAGTAAAGAATGGGGAGGATGGTGGAGGGCATGCATGGAGGAGATAGAAGAAGAAGAAGAAGAAGAAGAAGAAGAAGAAGAAGAAGAAGAAGAAGAAGAAGAAAGTCAGGGAGGATGGTGGAGGAGAGAAGAAAGAATGGGGAGGATGGTGGAGGGCATGCATGGATGAGATAGTAGAAGAAGAAGAAGAAGAAGAAGAAGAAGAAGAAGAAGAAGAAGAAGAAGAAGAAGAAGAAGAAGAAAGTCAGGGAGGATGGTGGAGGAGAGAAGAAAGAATGGGGAGGATGGTGGAGGGCATGCATGGATGAGATAGAAGAAGAAGAAGAAGAAGAAGAAGAAGAAGAAGAAGAAGAAGAAGAAGAAGAAGAAGAAGAAAGAGTCAAGTGGACCAGTAGGTTCTTGAACTAGGACAAAATCCCAGATGGCAGTGCTTTGCAGTAAAAGCTTATGGAAAGATTACCTCCAGTGCATCATTTTTCATATGGCTAAGAATGAGCAGCAAAATTTCAAATAGTTAAAGGGCAGTATGATATATTCACTACCAACAGTGAAAGCAGCAACGTAAGTTATCTTTGTGTGCCTTTTACCATCCGAGTCCCTACCTATCCTGAGTCATGCATTTCAAATTTCAGCAATATCTGGAAAGTTAAGAAAATATGTATTAATGTGAGTAATTCCAATAAATGGTTCTTTGTTGACTTCTGATTACAGGCTTCTTTAAATTTCAGTGTACAAACCTATGAAACAAATTTCTGCTAACACAAACATGTTGTTTTCATTGTCCCTTCTTCAGGCACATCCTGAGTATTTTATTTGATGTACTTCCAGCAATTTTAATCAGCCCAAGCTCCACTGACTTCATTGGGACGCTGCCAGTTTTACAGCAGGTAGGTTCTGTTCCCCTGCCTATTGGCCAGGCATTTGTAATGCAAGAGTAGCAACTAATACGGAAATGTTCAAACGGATCCCGGCTGTGATTTTAAGATAGAATAAGATTACGGGGGATTATCAGGACATTCCCCAAAGAGCTTTTCATCTAAAATATGTGTTCTTTTCTCTCCTTTTGTATAGGAAACATCTGTTGAGAAATGGCTAAGAGGCCATTGTCTTCAGTCCCAGGAAAACCATTCCATGTCTTTTCCTATCTCATTTTACTCACAATTGCCTGACTGCTGAATATTGATTTCCTAGGCTGCTCCCAAGGTGAATGATAAGATGAATCTCTGACTCACAGAGTTGTCCTATTTCAGCTTGGCAAATAATTAGAGCTTGATGGAATGTTCTGCCGAAGCTGCGACTTCAATGAAATATGGGATTTTGCACGTCCCAAATAATTCATGTGTGACCCAGGTCTGAAATTCTAGGCTGAATGCAACAGCCTGTGCAGCTTCCTCTAATCCACTTTGGGACTCTGGAATTTAATTATATACTGTTGTCCTGCTACCTACTATGCATCTGAGGAAGGAGGCAAGGGGCAAAACTTCCCCTTTAAATGTCATAGGGCAAGTGTATGCATTTATTTAGATCTAGAACCTCCATACATTCAGCACCACAGTGGCATTCCAAGGATTGCTTACAATCTCATGGTAAAGTGCAATTCAATGAACTCAGACCAAAACCTCCACCCCAAAAAAGCAACAATAGTCATAATACAACATTATAGTATAAGGTAGAATGTCAGATGGCTATCTCAGTATATGAGTACATAGAGATAGGAGCAAGTGATCAACAAATAGCCATGGAGCAACCATCTTTTTTTTCCCAACACAGTGCTACTGGGAAGCATGCTATGCCATCATAAAGTTCTCAGTACTATTTGTAAGAAACATTAGACTGCTCATTTCAGCAACATTCTTTTTATGCTAAAATAAAGGCAGTGGGGGAGAGATGGAACAACCACAAGGCCAATCAAACTGTAAGCATTCTTCTGCCTCATATTTGTCACGCACCAGCTAAATGACTATCTTCCTATCCAATATTTTTTTTGGGGGGGGTCCCCACCCCACTCTCTATGACCCCACAACACCTAGAAATTCAGATTATCATGTCAGCCCTGGTCTTGACCATTCTCAGATTACCTGTTGACATAGTATTGGAATAAAAATAACAGTTACATTCTGGAGCAGGAGACAATTAACACTCCTCCTTTCCCCCCAATATTGGTTCTAAATTCCAAAGACACCTTCTTAAAATGGATGCCTCTGCATTTTGAGCTTCTTGATTCCAAGTGAGTTCTATTTAACTATTCCAAAACTAAAAATTAAATGGGGAAAAACTTAATTATACAAAATTTGCCAAGAGGTTTTAATCAGTGGAAAGTGACATTAAAAATCAGCATTTCCCCACAGTGCAATAATAGTTCCCATCCAATTTCTTTGTATAATGAATTCTGATCAACTTTCACTTCATGGGGGGAAATATAAGAACCTGCTACACAGCCATACCTTCTCTGCAGAATGGTCCTTCGTATGGAGAGCTGGTGCAGTCACACAGGTAGCCATTTAACTTCTCCACACATTTGCCTCCATTTTGGCAAAGGTTACCATAACTGCTGCAATGCCCAGGGCATCCAGGTTTCACACCAGGGGTGACTTTGGCCCTCTCTTCAAGATCAAGTTTCTGCCCATTTAGGTGAAGAGAACGAATACACCCCACAAAGCCCTTCTGTCTGGAAGCAGTTGCTCCTAGTACAAAGGAGACATAAAACACACCATGCTGTTATTTCAAACACCAACCCTTTACTAAAGCAAAGCCCTTATTAAATGTTTTCTAAAAAGGTGCTGTGATAAGCCAGTTCAAAGACTGTAAAATATGGTGTCCAGTGATGCCATATTGATGTGCATGAACACTCAGCCTTATGGAGGGTGAAGGACACATGCAATCTTGGCCTCATATATCTAATGGGCTTCCCTTTCAGCAGTCTGGTGAGAGTCCAAGCAGCAGGGACAGCAAAAGTGGAGAATTGTTAAACCTAACGTGGACAATAGCTTTGGGGGCTGAATATATTTGTTCATGAAATCTTAGAACTGTTTCATACATTCCAAATTAAAAGCAAGTATTCTTGCAAGTCTCTACAGTGTCTGAAAAATGTGACCTGGGAAGCCTAAAATACCTGTAATAAGGATTTTATAGTACTCATGCTATACCCAGAGCTAATTACAGTCTCCTTTGCATGCTAAATTTTGAGATATTGAAGTGACTTTCTTATGATCTCTGTTTCATTAAGTCGTAACACTGGGTGGTGACTGGCGGGGTGGGGGGTAGTCCAGCTCACGTTGCCATCATAAATCAATGTATGCTTTGCTATTTTAAAGCCCTTAGCTTAATCTTTACCATAGGTGATCTAAGGTAGCAGATGAGCAAAGACTTCACTTGCAGAGCTCTGTATAGCCCTAATAGTCAAGGCAATGTTCATTTTGTAAGCATAGATACATTTCTGCCCAGCACTAGAAATGCTTCTATTCCAATAATTGTGAAAGGGTGTGAAAGGCTACTCACTGGTCAAGTGATATCTGTAACTTATCCCATTTCCTGTTCTGATAAGAAGCTTAGACAATTGCAAAGAATGTTTGTCAGAAGCAAATCATGGTAGCAGAAGCAAATCATCCATCTAATCTATTTAGAACTATTTGAAAATTATGGACACACATCGTATCCAACCACTCTGCTCCTGAAAAATCCAAACAGGGAAATGTGCGTTGGAAAGACCATCCTGTCTTCAGAGATGTATTTATGGAAGGGTAAACCAGGTGCTTGCGCAAGGCAGAAAATGTGAGGAAACTGTAGTGAGTGTTACTGGGCATTTTGGGGATTAGGAACTTCCTTTTGGATGGTGTGATATGAGTTAGTTAGTTAGTTTTTTTGCGGGTGTAGAAAAGGGAAGAAAGCATCTATAAACATCGCTTAACTGTCCCTACCTACAAATAGCTGACTATTGAGCTGCAATCGGAAATGTCCTTCAGCTGGGGCCTCCAGAATCTTCTTTGGAAAGTCGTCCACCCGAAGAGACGTTTCCTTGAGATTCCGTTCAGCATGTACATAATGCCACTGGTTGTCATTCAGGGCTGCAGGAGACTGGACGGTGACATCTACTGGACCATTTCCAACATCTACTGTGAAGGTAATCTCCTTAGGAGCTGGAAATAATAAGGTGAACTATGTGACTTTCTGCTGTGTGAAATAATATGAATCACAGGACCATTAATTGATTTTGGTTGGCTGGTTGGTGGTGGTTGTTTGCAAATAAACAACCACATGATATGGTTCGCTTCCACTCTCCATTATAGAAGCCTTGCTTATAAATCAGATCACTGGTAAACTATTTGCATTTCATGAATTTTAATGTACTGTGTTGCTGCTCATCTCTCTGTGTTATTAATTGGTGCACATGGTGCACAGTCACTACTTTAGGAACAAATATTGGATGGAAGAGTAACCATAAGGGCTATGAGAGGGAGGGAGGGAGGGAGGGAGGGAGGGAGGGAGGGAGAAGCCTCACAAAGATTTGGAGGCCCACAATTAAATCTAGCATAGATGCTACTGCTTCCAGATTGTTCTAGGTTTGAAAAAAAAGCAAGATGAAAATCAGGTGATATCATGAATAAGCATAGCTATAGAGTGGGAGCAGAAAGAATGTGAAGGAGGCTAGTCTTAATGGCCACTCAATCATCATTTAATGTATATTAATGCAATATCAATAAAAAGCAGTTGGTTTTCAGGGGTCCAAATTATTTCCTGAAACTCATTGCACAGAGTCTACTCTTGCATTTTCCCCAGTGTCTAAAGTACTTACTTCCCTTCTCTAGAGCTAATTTGGGGCATTTTGTTGCCACCCACTTTTCTTTCCAGCATGGTCCTTCTTTCCTGAGTAATAAATGGAATGGGTTGATAGCTTAGTAGCAGAGCACATGGTCTGAATGTAGAAAGCCCCAAGTTCAATCACTGACCTCTCTGGCTAAATGAGCTCTGGAAACAGGAGTAGGAAATGCCATTCTCTGCGGTCCTAGAGATTCACCTCCAATCATGGTAGACAATAATTGGCTAGATGGCATTATGACTCTGACTCAATATATTCAGTATTTGATGATGTCACTGTGGTATGCAGCTGTTCAAACTCAGTTATGAGATATGATGCAAGCAATTCAGAACAAGGGCAGGAGACATTGGCCTCACTCTGAATTGACTTTTGCAAGAACAGCAACATAGCTATTTTGCCTTCTCTATGCAATGACATCATATAGTCAGTTCAGAGTGATGTGGTGCTTCCTATCTTCCCACACAAAAAAATACTGAAAGGGAGGAAGTTTTTGCAGCAATAAAAGCAAGCATTTTAGATGCCCTAGATTTTTTGCAATTGATTGTCATTTCATATTAATGTCAAACTAAAATTTATATTTTTAGAATTATTAATAGTGTGCTAATATATATTAACTAGGGATGTGGAAAAATAAATTATTGAATATTTGCAATCTTTCAAACAGTGTGAAGGTCTAAGATGCATTCAAATCTGCTAACACTAACCACTTAAAATGTCACACTTAAATTTTCCTCTTTAAAATATACCTCTTTAAAAATATACATCCTTTTTAAAATAAACTCAGTGGGTTCTCACCCTTAAAAAGAAGTGAAATAAATTTAGGGATTTTTTTAAAAAAAGAGGTATAATCAATACATGAATTATTCTGCTTATTAAATCACTGGTGGATGCTTGAACCTGCACAACCCAACTTTGTAAAAACTGAACAGAATGAAAGGAGGTTATAGAAACTTTGTATTCCAAGCCAAAGCAGAGAATCTTACAAGTTAGTTAAGAGAAGATGTGCTCCTCAAAAGATTTTTTCCACAAAATAAAGCTGGAACATATGGCTCATAGAAAAAAACTTAGCTACAGAAATAAAAGAAACTAAAAGAACTGAGAACGACAACAATGCTCTTCTCACACATCTCTTGATAAAACATAAACTTGCTTGAAGTGCCTCAGGATTTCTTTTGTATTCTTATTAAACTAGGTCTGCTCCCATTTGGGAACACTTGTTAGCACCACTCACATCTTTTCTGGGTTGTCTGCAGTGAGTCATCTGGTGTGTGAACCATGTCTGCAGGATCAGGGCCTGGGATGTAGGTCTCATCAGCATCAGATTTAGGGCTACAATCAAATCCAGTGCTGAGTGAATAGGGGTTGAACAGGCAGCGTGGCAGCAGAAGTCAGCTGTAACCCTGCCCAAAAATGAATAGGCACAGCAGGCTCAGAAAGCAAAGCTGAGCCAAGCCTGCTACCCCCTCCCAGAAACAATAACCTCCCTCTGACATACTTCCTTTATGGGAGAGCCTGGAGTGAGTTCGGTCAGGGAACCCAAATTAGTCTCAGCATGGCCTCATTATCAGTTATTGGGATAAGACTGAGCCATGAGTCCTGGCATGGCTACCTCTGTTAAAGCACCGTCTCTGCAGTAATTGGCTCCTCTGTTCATATAAATGGGAGAGGCCTTCCATCAACTTGCCCTCCTGATGCAGCTCCACACACCATATCCCACCTAATTCCCAAGAGTCTCCCTAGCAGCAGATGGGGAGATGGACAGAAAAGAGATTGAAGAAGGAAGAGGGAGGCAGGAAAACTCCAGACCATTAATGTGAACAGCTAGGATTTAAGCCATGGATTTTAATAAGCAGAGGCAGTGGCGTAGCGTGGGGGGTGCAGGGGGGGGCCCGGCCGCACCGGGCACAACATCTGGGGGTTAGGGTTAGGGTGCGCAAATCCATGGGTTAGGGGGCGCAAATCCACGGGTTAGGGGCGCAAATTACTTGCCTTGCCCCGGGTGCTGACAACCCACGCTACGCCACTGAGCAGAGGCATGTCTAACTCTGAATTGGTTCAGGGTGTATACTTGAACCCTCAGCAGTTGATCTAGGGACTACACACCAAATATGGCTATTCAGCTGCAATATTTATTAGCTCAAAGACGCTGACAGTCTATCTTCTAATGAAATCACTGGTTCCATATTTGCCCACATTTTACACCAGCTGATTCGTTATTCTTTCATCGAAGTGCATGCTAAACTATAATATTGATGGATTGCATTATTTTGACATCGTTTTATGTCAAAGCCTTGCATTTTTTGTAAAAAAAAAAATGGCCCTTGAGAATGAAATATAGCACAATGAAGTATCAACCAAATAGGACTTTGATGTGCAATTAACACTAAAGCATACCTCATTACCTAGTGATAATGCACCTCGGCATTTACCATGGGTTTAATGAATCAAAAGGCCTTGGGGGCCTTATTTTATTAAATTTTATGTTGAAGTTATTATAACCATATTATGGAATGATGGCACTTCATTCCACGTTTGTTCAGCCTGATGGAATTTGGAACAGAATGGCCTTATTGCACTCCAAAGTCACAACACTGTTCTCCCCACATCCATTTCCATTAATAGGCTAAACCAGCAGAATATAAGATAAGGTAAAACTACCAATAAGGTATTTTTCTCTTTTTAACGCGCTGGGCAGTAATTGCAAGTCAGTCCCTGAGTGAGGCTTTTTGATTGACAAGTGACAAAAAGAACCATTATGACCGTCTGTGTGTTTTGGATCCCTCTCACTTCATGTTCATTTGCATGCCAACTACTTTCCAAAGGCATCTTGCATAAGTACTGTTTGTCATTGGCCAAAACCATCTAATACCAAGAGAGACAAGCAACTGATAACTGAGCTGAGGAATTTTTTCTTCCCTTGACTATGGAGAATTGAAGCATTGCACACACACACATATAGAGAGAGTGAAAGAGCACCTACACACTTTTAAAATGACTACATAAGGAAGTTTCTGAGAAGCCCCCTCCTGCTACTGCTGTAACTGATGCCTTGATCTCGTATGTGCTCACCAACCAAAGAGCTACTTTGCCAGTGCATCATATATGACATACTTTCCTCCCGGTATTTTACTAATAATGCCACGACAACATAAAATTCATTTGCTGGATCAGTGGCCCATCTGGTCCAAATGCCCCAGTTATTGTGTGCAGAGAGGCAGTTAAGGGTAACTGTGTCCGAAAGGAGGCCTTGTTCAAGCTATTGTCCCATAGTCCACCATGAAACGTGTTCATATGTGACCAGTTTTAACCTATTCTCTAGTGATGCTTTAGTACACATGAATAAGATTATGCATACTCATACTAGTGTGTGTTCATTCTGCTTCTTTGTCTAATGGTGAAATTATAAGCAAATGTAACAAACAAACAAAATCCATTTTGTAACACAGAGAACTTTACATGCAGCTGCTTGCCCCCTGCTCCCATTAATGAGATTTTTAACTGCCTGCAATTATTATACTTTTTACTTCATTTTGCATTGCTATTTTGTTGTATTTTACTATCATTTTATTGCTTTTTCTTTACCGCTGTTAGTTACCTTGAGCACCATTTGCTGGAAAGAAGGGGTACATATGCAACAATGAAATAACAAATAAATAATATTTGACAGCCAGCCAGAAGAATGATCAGTTCTCAAGGTGCTGCCAGCAGTAAAACTGAAATCATTCTC
Source organism: Podarcis liolepis (assembly GCF_965112155.1). NCBI lineage: Eukaryota > Metazoa > Chordata > Lepidosauria > Squamata > Lacertidae > Podarcis > Podarcis liolepis. The sequence continues at coordinate 88,876,153 of NC_139554.1, forward strand.
AATTCTTGCTTATCCCACCCAGTCCTTAGAACATTTCTCCTAGAGTCTGGACCTCTGCAGTTTTGAAAACCTAATTCCAATCTCTAAAATACCACCACCACCATATTTGTTGTTGTTGTTAAACACACCTTACTGTATTTCCTACATTTTTTAAAAAAAAGAATGCAATGTATTCAATTGCAAATTAAAATATAATTCAATATATAAAAGGATGTAAACCCGCAATATCAGACAGCAGTTCCCAAGCCAACAAAATAACTTACTAGAAATATTAAACAAATGGGCAATTGCACACACCCATTCTCTGATGGTTAGTATGAATATTGTATCATGATATCAGAGTACACACTCACAGCTTATTTCAACTCGGATAAAGTCTTTCATCCCAAGATTTTCCAAGAAGACCCCGGACACAGCTGTCGTCTTGAAGAAGAAGGAAATGTCTGCACTGAATTCTGCGTGGAAGGTGGGGAACAGAAGGTAGGATGCCTCAGTGTTGAAAGAGGCTGCATTCCAGAACTGTCCTGCAAATAGCAACAACCTTCTCTATAGTTAACCGTAAGCAGATAGTGGACAAAAATGCAACAACAACAACAACAACAACAACCCAAAGGCGCATCCTTTTAGCTCATCATAAAAAGGCATAGCTTACAGAAATGAAGCCAGCTGTACTAAAGGAAAAAAAAAACAACACAAAATACACAGAAAAATGAAAAGCTATGGATGATACCCAGTTTGGGGGGCCTACTTATATAACAGCCATTGTGCTAGCAGGAGCCTGTTCTTAGTGGAGCACAACAGCTGAAGGCATTGGGTCTCTTTCATTTTGCTGAAGATGCTACATGACTACTGTTATCATTATACACAGTGACAGGTATAACTTGGCACGCAATCACCTGCCACAATGTCAGCTCTCCAAGTTCTTGTCTTAATGTTATGTTTGATATCATCCAATGGATGCACAAGTAATATACTGTATATGCCACACACAAAGTTCTACAGAAACCCCAACTTTTTTTAAAAAAGTACTAACAACAAGTTTCTTTTAAAATGGTCCAACACGTGCCTTTAAACAAGCCGGACAGTGGTATTATTTTTAAGAGTCTGGTTTTTTAAAGTGGAATTTATATTCAAAGGAATCACACATAGGTCTTGTGCAGCCAGGAAATGGATACTGAAAAGGGCTCGTACTCACTATCTCCATAGCAACGCAAAGGGCCAATTCTCCACACAGCTTCAGAATTAGGTCTATTTGTGTCGGTGACAACAATCTGGTTCACAGGCAAGTGTTCTTTGAAGGAAAGGAAGCCAGTATCATTGGTCCTGGATATATATATGTATATATAAAAAGGCATATGAATAAAAACTGAAATAGTTGTTTAATTATTACTTTGATTTCTAAAAGCATGTCCAGTGGATTTGAAGTGTATGTAGATAAAATGCTTGTAATAGCTAATTAACACATGGATAAGCAGTTAAAATGTCTGACATCTGACATCTACTCACTTCTCCCTCCACCTCCATTTTTATTTTTATTTTTGCAAACAGTCTGATGAACCAGAGTAGAAATTGGATATGGGAATTCTGTATAAATGCCCCATTTTTGGTTCCCTGTAGTTGTTTCAGGATCCCAAGCAAAACCACTGTAGATGACTCTAGCCTGTGTAAATGTAAGGGTAGAAGTACTCTTTAGTGGCTTGCTCCTATTAGCCATGGTGTCTCTGCAACAGCATAGAGGAATAGAAATCATAAAGCAAATGCAGTGCCAGCTCTCATGGTATTCCACCATGAAATAATAAGCAACACACAACCTGAAACAACCATTGGCAGGGTTAGAATTCCAAACAGGTAGCTGAATCTGCAGTAACCAATTTGCAGCATGCAATATAATAAGGGGTCAATACATAAGGCTTTTCCTTATCACAAAAGAGAACCAAGTAGCTCTTCCCCATTTGCCTGGAACAGGGTGCTATTTCAGCAATGATGGCACAAGTAATTGATGCTGCAAGCAGCAATCATTTAATGCATGTCTGATGGATGCACAGTCACACACAAGTTCATTGCTGTCAGCCTGAAAGTGGCCCGAAAATGGGGTGGAATGGGGCAAGGCTTATGCACACTCCACCAATACGCTCAGGGATCAGGAATGGAACTTTCATGCAGAATGGTCGCCGCTTGTACTTCAGTGGTGTTAGACAATTGCTCTGTAACTCCACACCTTGAACTGTTGAAACCAATTTAATGTAATGTTCAAATACCTGCACGAGCTGAAACTCACAAATGGTTTTCAAACATTGCCAAAGAGGATCCATTTCAATCATAATTATGTGTGATGCCTTTCAGTGATGATTCTGTGTGATAACATATCCACATATAGTAAATGGCAACCCTTGTTGTAGGGTAGATGGCCAACTCGTCCCACAATTCTGGCCTTTGAATTGTGCTTCCCCGTGCTGTATGGTAGAACTGGTGCTCAGAATTACTTGGTTCCCGCATCCAGCTAAATATTTGTATGCTGGAAAGCATCAGTGAACCTGTGTTGTGCACTCCAGATCAGGGGAAGGAAAATGCACATCCTTCTGTTGTTGTTTTTTTAATGACACAACATAAAATAAAGCTTCAACAAATGAATTACTAAATATTTGACCACAACTCAGAAGGAGGGAGAGTGGAGCTTCTGTTTGAGTTTGCTACATTTGGGGGGAACAAGCTGGGGTTATCTGCATTTTAAAAAATGGTGGAGAAGAAAACTTTCAAGAATTTTATTTTTTAAAACAACAAAACATCCAAAATGCCATCACCATCATGGCCTATGATATGAGTGGCAGGATACACTCTCTCTCTCTCTCTCTCTCTCTCTCTCTCTCTCCATAGCAATGAACACTCAATCTGGTATATGTATCACACTTTACCAAGTATGAGGAACACATATACCTGAAACAGAGGTGCAACCTTGAGTTAACATGTGAAGATCATGGTGAGAAAATGAGAAACAAACTGGAATTTATTATGCAATAAAATATTTATGTGAAAAGGCCCTTAGAGGACATTATACTCCTTAATGCTATCCCATATAATTTGATGTTAGCATGTCTCTCATCTGGCATTTAGATAAGATCTACAAAGTTTTAAACTGCACATGGAACTCTAATGAGAGTTCAACACCCATTCAACTATTTTAAGCACCTGGGAAGTAAGAAGAAAACAAAGTAGGTTGTTACAGTGCACATGAAATTTGTGTATGAATTAATCAGTCCCCCCTGCTAGGTTTGGGACAGACTAAGGAGCGGTGGAGGGAAAAGAGCCAAAATGACAGCAATGCACGCAGATAGTTTTAGAAAGCAGAAACCTATCTGCTATATTCTATGATATTTGCGTGTGTATCAAAGTCTTTATAACTCAAGGTAGCATACCTGCTGTTCCAGTCTCCTGTCGCTTACTGCCATAGACCTGCTTTGTTTCAGCAAGGTTAATGTATCATGTGCTTTCAGACAGCACCTTCTCCATGCACACCCAGAACTATGTGCGACATCCAAATGGTAAGGAAATTAACTAGTCTACTGGGTTGAACTCATTACATGTTTCAAATGCGACCTACTATTTCAGATTTGCATTAAGCAGCTGAATAAGCAACAACAGTTATTAAATGATAAGTAAGAAGTTGGACAGCATCATTACAGAACTATTTTTTCCCTTCTATGTTGATATTCAGAAAAGCTCATTCTCTGTATTCCAAGTTCCTGCAGTATTATAAACTGGTCATGTCTCTAGATGTGATATTCACAGTCTCTCCCCTCCTGCCCAACAGATGGTAGGGTAGTGGTGTCATTAAATATAATTTCATCCCTTATGGTACCCCTATTGGTATATCTTCTCCTTTTCCATTAATGAAACCTCTAGTGGGTAGCTAGGCTCAGTGGCATAGATATTTAATGAAATTTGTGATAGATACAGTACACTTGGAAAATGTGTACTATCAGCAGATGTCTGCAGCTATGTAAATGGGAAAGAAGCCAATAAAACAAATCCTGAAAGTTTGAGACTAGCACACTATAGATGATTAAAAATGCAATGGAAGATAGCTTAATGAGAGTCTTACATGCACCCTGTAGCCATGCAAGCTTCTGAAAGTTCAACAGGCATTATAGTAAACAGGATGCTATAGTTAATAATGGAATAACTGTGGTGTTAGAAGGTTAATAACATTAAGGTCAGGCTTATCTAGAAAGCTCAATAATCCCAAATGGTGGCTAGCATGTTATCCTCCATATGTTGGTTGACTTTAACTCCCATCAGCCCTGGCCAGCACAGATTATCAGAGTTGAAGTTCAGTCACATTGTTGATTCAAAGGTTTCCCATTCCAATCTAGCCCAAGACCCTCTTGTATCTGACAGAAGGGAACACAAAAACACTAAAAGATCTATTAGTGCAGGTTGGTATAACAATACAATTGCTGCTTATTTACTTTGTTACCCACCTTAGTGTCCTGATCAGAAACATCCCTACCAGTAGTGGAATGCATTCTAATAAAATAATAGTAATTCTGAACATCAATTCTATCATACTAGGGAAGCACAATTCAAAGGACACATGATTGTGACAAAAGCAGGACATGAGCCTGGGCTCTCACTTGATTTCCAGAGTGACAAGGGGTCCTTTGCAAACATATGGCCAAACAAGATATGTTAGCAACTGAGTGATTGTTTTATGCAATTCAATTTCAGATGCTGGAGCTCCTGAAGTAGCTGAGTGGGAAAGCATCTGCCTTGCATGCAGAAGGTCCCATGTTCCATCCATGGCATCCCTCCAGATAGGACTAGAAGTGAGCCTGTCTGAAACTCTAGAGAGAAATTGTCATTGTAGACAATACTGAGTTAGATGAACCAACGAATGGTCGGATTCAGGGCTTGTCCATACTTCCATTTGTCCCACCACTCTTCCCCAGGAAAACTCAATCTTTACTGCTGAATCAGAGCAAACCTCAATCAGCTTTTCTCTGGATTGGTGTCTGCTCTGATTTAGTGCTACATGGTGGGTTTTCTGGGGGGATGTGGCAGGGGAAATGAAAATCCATTCAGACCCATGCCTAGAAAGGATGGGGCAAGTGGAAAATCACTCAGACCCGTGCTTTCTAGGCACAGAGCAAGCACCCATCTGGACGATCCCTCTGTATAACACCACTTCCTGCATACATCTCTTCCTAGATCAGAACCATGTTGTGGGGGAGGGAGCTTTAACATTTTGCCTCCACTGCATTTCTGATCTGGATCTCTCTCCCCTGTGCACCTACTGCTGCTTATCTGCACAGGAGAGAAGCTTGTATTGGTGCCAACAGTGGGTATGCTTTGAGAGTCTGCTGTCTTGCAAGGCTGGCTTCACATGTATATGCATGCCTCAAAACCTCTGAGACACCACAGGGATTCCTGTGATGCACTTTCCATCTAGGAGAACTCTTGTTGATTTCTGTCTCAAGCAATGTTAAAGAAAGGGAAAAGGTGAACCAGTCTTGTTCACTGCTCATCTTTGGATATCCATTTATGCCTACGCTCTGTTTCCTGTTTCTAAACCAGTCACTGAGCCATAAGAGGACCTCTCTTCTTAATCCATGTATGCTAAGTTTACTCAGGAGCCTTTGGTGAGGTACATTGTCAAAAGCTTTTTGAAAGTTTAAGTACACAATGTCAGTTGGATCACCTCTATCAGTATGCTGGTTGACACTCTCAAAAGACTCTAATAGGGTAGTGAGAGAAGATATGCCTTTGTACAAGTCATTCTGCTTCAGGAAGACTTGTTAATTAAACTTTTAACCATGCTTTCCACCACTGCAACACTGAGCTCATTCCCTTATAAAGGAAGGAATCCTGCCAGGGTGGCTTGAGGAATTCAATTTCTGTGCATTCTGATGCATATTGACCTGATAAACACCTCCCAGACTAATGTGCAGATCAAATTGCAATTATCTCTTGGATTTTGTAAGCAAATGTGTACATTAGAATAAATATATATTTAAAAACGCATACATGGGGATATATTCTTGTGCAGATTTTTTAATAAAATATTTCAGACTAATGTGGAAGCCAGATAGAACAGACACATTCAAAACTGACACTGATTGATATAGATGGCAAATTATACTAGTGCAGCATAAATCTGTGGTGAACTAAAAAGGGGGGATATTGCAGAAATAGACAATGAACAAAGCACCACAGTCAAAATTATCTGTGATACAGAATGGCTTCTATGGTAGAAGAAAGAGATAGATGGTAGCTATTCTATATATCACAAATAATTTTAACTGTGGGGTTTTTTATTCATTTTCCAGTTCTACAAAATCTATTTCCCCCCAACTTTACCATTTTCTTACTGTATTATAATTTTTCTGTAATATAGGACAGGTGTCAAAACTGAAGAATTTTTATTCTTCAAAGTGTAACAATTTGAAGATGGGAGAGTTTCTACTTGTTATGTGCTGTTTTTCAGCTTTCTTCCCTTCCAAAAATTCCAAACCAAATACTGTATAAATTATTTAACTGAAGGTAATGCAGAAACTTATACTTTGTGGAACTGCTTTGCTCAAGAGAATTATATATTTTGAGGAGATTTCACCCCTCCCATATCCAAGAATCTGCTGATGAGTCTGGTGATTTTCCAGAGAGGAGGGGCGGTGTTCTGCTCTCTACTTATTCCGCTCCAGCCTAACATCAGTCAGTCAGTCAGTGTCAGAGAGAGAGAGACTGAGTGTTAGAGATTGTGTGTATAGATAAGGTTGCTGCTAAGAGCAGCTGCAGACACTCAGTGCAGTTCAGTTTTTTAGTTTAGACCTCATTTAACTCTGTATATAGTTGTGTATTATAGTTGTAGTTATAGAATAAAGAAGATATTCTACAGAGCTGCTCTCCAAGTCGTTTATATGCTCTGCTAGACTCTGCTATACTCTGCTGTGTGACGACTGTCTTCTTAAAAAAATTCCTTCCAGTAGCACCTTAAAGACCAACTAAGTTAGTTGGTCTTTAAGGTGCTACTGGAAGGAATTTTTTTTATTTTGACTATGGCAAACCAACACGGCTACCTATCTGTGACTGTCTTCTTGTGGAAGTGAATCCGGTGCTCACAACTCTAAGCTGTGAGTCGACAGCACTTTGACCTGTTCCTGTGCAGAAGGTGGTCTCTGGAAGTGCTACCCAGCTCGCCTAGCCCAGTCGGGGCTGAAGTGGATGAGTCCAGTTGGTGACACTGGCTCAAGGGCGATGCTGACATATTTACTGCAGACAGGAGAATGAAACCAGAAATGAAAATGCATTCATACAGTATATATACAAGGTCATTCCCACGCATGGAGCTCTTCATTCATTTCAGTGAAGGAGACCAATCTGCATTTCAGGCAGAAGAGCTGGCAAACCCAAAGGTATATACTTTCCCCAGAAGGTGTTGGTGTTCAGGTCTTGGCTTGCCTCTGGGGGTAGAAATTCTACATAGTTTGGGAATGCCCATCAAGAATGCCGTATATGCCTTTGTAGTCCTAGTTTGATGCAAGAGTGGTAGAAAAAAGTGCTCTTGGTCAGCCTTCTGGAAATTAACTGATATAGAGCTGGATGCAGACTAAAAACATACTGTACTGAAACCTTAGGCCATAAAATTGTATACAACTCTCTCTGAAGGTCTTCTGGGTTAGTACCAGCACTGCAATTTCAAAGCAATCACAACAGAGATCCAAAAATGGGAAGCTCAGAATCCACCCTCTTTTATTCCTACTAAACTTGCACAACCCTTTTCATAAGTTTATGCATTAATTTATTCACTTCTGTTTGATTGGTGTAGGGCAAATCTCCATAGTTACCATTCGTCCTTATCTGCATCACAGTTACAGAAGTATCTCAGATCCAGGCAGCTTTCCTCCAGTCCACATGCACAGCGCTGGGCTCCAGGAGGAGACCCTCCCCAGTAAGGATGCTTCTCATTGGCTCGACCAACCCACCAAACAAATGGCATTCCATCTGGGGAAACAAAAAGAGCAGAACTGCCATAAGAAATCTGAAGTCAGTAGGCAAATCGGGAAAAGATGTAAGAAGTCCTTGTTCTTGCTACAGCTGGGATGGAATATAATTTTGAATCTGATTTAAAATAAACATTGGAAATCTGAAGGTCAGCATATTGAATCCAATGTTTCAAATTTACATATTCAGCCATACCTAATATGTCTTTGTACATCCTGATCTTAACTAAGAGAGTGGTGATTTCAAAGCATCCCATGTTTTAAAATATATTTAAATGAATGATATCACCAAACTACAGTGGAACCTCGGGTTACGTACCGTCCTCCTTACGAATGCTTCGGGTAATGAGCTCCGCTAACTCGGAAGCAGATGCCCCTAGTTGTAGGTACCCCAGGATGCAAGCGAAAGTCACATGCCAGTGGAGCGGCAGCAGCGGGATGCCCCATTAGCAAAAGCGCGCCTCATGTTAAGAACAGTTTCAGCTTAAGAACGGACCTCCGGAATGAATTAAATTCGTAACTGGAGGTACCACTGTATTCTCTAAAAAGGGAAAGTTACTTGTTGTATCGCAGAGGTGTATAAAACCATTTAGTTCCCAGAACAATTTGAGGAAGTGCCAAAAACAGGCGTGGCCAATGTGGTGCTCTACAGGTGTGGTCGGACTCCAACTCCCATCAGCCCCAGCCAACATGTCCAATGGCCAGGTTGGAGGTACCATGTTGGCTAAACTCTGGTCTACAGGAGATGCGAATAGTTGTAAGGGTAGAGTTTCTAATCAAGCACTGCATTTTTAGAAACCTATATGAAAAAAGAATAACTGCACATTCATTATGTACATTTACAGCCAGCCAAAGTGGCAGCCCAGTCAGATGGGTGGCATCTAAAAAAATAAAGTTGTTGTTATTAGCAGTGTAAAATTCCACCAGGCTTCCTTAACTATGCTGACAACTGATGGAAGTGGGTAGAAGGAAAGTTTGAAAGTAACTGCAGGACTTCATTTGAGCCAAGTATTTTGGTAAGGCTAAGTTTCAATGTTGACTATGGCCAATTCTAAATTGTGTAGGGAGCCTATGTTAGTACAACTGGCTCCCTGCATCAGATGTTTGGTCTCCAATGTGTGGGGCTGCCATGGACAGTGATATGATGGAGCTAGAGGCTCCATCCCTCATTGAGTGAGCAGCGTAATATTACCAGATCTACTTGTGTATCTACGCACACATCTATACAATGTGTTGTGTTAAACACATGTTCACAGAGCTCCTAATTTGAGGATCTTTATTTGAAATGTTTTCCACACCAGACCCTATTGCAATGGTCATGAATACTATTAGAATAATAGAATTGTAAAGTTAGAAAGGACCCCAAGGGTTATTTAGTCCAACCCCATGCAATACAAGGATCTCCTTTCTTGAAACACCTGTATTACATTTTGGAGACATTTAGCAATGGCCAATAAATACCAATATAAACTTGCTTGAATTTAACTTGACTAACATAGAATAAAAAATGGCTTCTACAGCTTACGCTGCCAACACATTAATATAAAATAATACAATCAGTGCTTTTTCCCCTAAAAAAAATGTTTAGGGGTACTCTCATTTTCCTACTCATATTGAAATACAGTCCCTCGATGAGGTCAAACTTAGATTTATAAAATGCTTAGGGGTATGCGTACCCCTGTGTCCCCCCATAAAAAAAAATCACTGAATATAATTATTAGTTGTACATGACTCAGCCCCGTGTTGCCCGGAGTATGCACAGTTCCTAGAAGAGATATAGACATAGGCAGAGATATACCTTATACAGAGTTTTGAGACAAACTTTGCAGAATGAAAATAAGACTAAATAAATCAGGAAATTTCATATGTAAATAGCTGGAGTTTGGGCCTTGGGGGACTGTAGGTGAGTAAGATCCATGAAATAAAAAAGGCAGAAAGAAACCCAAAGCCATTGAATGAAAATTTTCCAAAGATTAACATTTTGAAATAGAACTTTCTGATCTCTACTCCTTAACTCATTTATCAGCTATAAATGTAGCTAGGTATTGATACATGAAAAATAAAAGAACTGACATGCAAAAATGGTTTGAATTTTATGCAGGCTAGCTTCTTGTCTATTGAAAATGTTAGCAAGAGCTAATTGCATTATATGTATTCATAACAACATTTTTTTAATAATAATAAAAAACATGAAACATGAAACGAGGTTAATTACTAATTGCAGTGGACTAATTAAGAGAAGCTTCAGCAAACCACTCAGTCAGGTTTGCAATGCCCACTGCTTTCCCACAGATCCTATTGCTTTCAAATTTCAGTATTGCAAACAATGAAACAAAGAGAGAAGAATTATTATCAGGTCATCACAAATTAGGAAACAAGGGCTTTGCCTAATGCCCAATGGTACTCATTATAAAAACAGAAAAGACGACAATATGAATTCCCCTAGCATATATCTTTCAATTTTGCATTTTTCGAACTTGTGAATACAAGTTGGAATATTAATGTGTATTACTGTCAACACATTCTTTTTAAATTATTGTTGCATACAATTACAGCACACAGAGAGAGAGATGATGGCAAACTATGATACCTTCCTATCCCTTTCTATGCTGGAAACCAATCATCCAGCTAGCAGGGGTGTGCATCAGAGTAAGAAGAATCCTGGAGCAAAATGGGAAACCTCAGAGGTATTTTGGGCTTGCCAGAGGCAAAGTGGAATCTCTATGAGATGGTAAAATTCAAAGGGAGGAACCCTGAAGTGTTCCATGGCACCTCATCAATCCAGACATGCACAGGCACATACAAAATGCTGCAGAAAAGCAGTTGCTGAAAGTGAATGTATTGTGTTTAAGCTTACTATAACACCAGAATAATGAGGGAAGGAAGAGCAGACATCAGTGTGGGGAAAAGGTATAGAGGGAGAGGTCCTTTGTGACAGATCAGTACATTATGAAATCAAAGGCAATTTTATGACTAGTGCTCTCCAATCCCAGTGCTTTCAGGAAGGGAATAGCTTTGCAAGAGCAAATCTTATGTCTCTAAGTTTATGGATGATGTCAGGATGAGAATGAAGAAGGTTGAGAGGAAGAACTCCTCTGTGACTAATCAGAAGGAATTGTTTTACTCAAAAAACAAACCCATTACTTCTTCTCGTCACAAAATCATCTTTAAAGGAATAATAATAATAATAATAATAATAATAATAATAATAATAATAATAATTTATTTTTCCCCAGCCACTCTGGGCGGCTCCCAACAGAATATTTAAAACATGATAAAACATCAAACATTAAAAACTTCCCTAAACAGGGCTGCCTTCAGATGTCTTCTAAAAGTCAGATAGTTGTTTATTTCCTTGACATCTGATGGGAGGGCGTTCCACAGGACAGGGCCACTACCAAGAAGGCCCTCTGCCTAGTTCCCTGTAACTTTACTTCTCACAGTGAGGGAACCACCAGAAGGTCCTCAGAGCTGGACCTCAGTGTCCGGGCTGATCAATAGGAGTGGAGACGCCCACACAAATGGCCCAGGACCAATTCATCTGCAGTCTGGCAGGTTTCTTACTCAATGACACTTTTCTCAGGCATATTGCTTACAGAACACTTGGGGATATTAAGGAATTTCCATCCTAAAACTGTGATGGCTGCCCTTGTGGGACAAGTACTGCAAATATTCTTCTGGAAATTGGAGGAGCCATGCCTCAGAAGGGACAAATTTTAACCAATCCTGCCCCATATGAAAAAGTTATAGATTCTGTTCTTTTTAAAAGCAAACCAACTTTAACGACAGCCAGCACAAAAGCCTCTGGACCTATTTGGCAAGTTTTATTCACTTTGAAAAGGCGTCTATACCTGTAAATTCCATTCACTTCTGTCACAAAAGCCCCAAATGGCTATAGCCATGTTTAAATTTCCCAGTAGGAAAAGGGTGGAGGGAAGAAAGAGGACTCAGACCCTTGAGACAAACCCTGAATTAGGGTTTGAGCCAAACATTGTGGTTGGGGCACACTCCTAATTTATACCTACTAGTGCTACCTAGTCTTGGAACCAATTGATATTCTACAAGATGAGTCTTTCTTTTCCTTGAAGGGCTAACGGGGGGGGGGGGAGTGCACCAGATCCTGCCCAATCAACTGTTTGCTATGCGTTTTATAGAAATTGCAGGAACATCCAAGTGTATTTAGGATTAGCAATCTAATTTAACTGACAATTTAAATAGACACGACAGAAGTTATCTGCCTAATTAAAAATGTGCTAATTCGGGGGAAGACAATATTTAGCTTTAAAATACAACTTTGTGTGGCTATTAGGAAATAATGGTGAACATTAATCAAAGTCAAGCTGCATATTATTGCCTCTTGGATAGGATCATTAAACTAGAGCATAATCATATGATAAACAGCCATCGCTGGGGTATTAGGAATGAACAGTTTTATAACGTCTTCTCTGTGTTTGACTATGTCTATTTTATTGTACCAAACCAACCAAAAGATATATGAAAGTCTTTGATAGTAGTAGACTTGCCAAAGCTTGAGTCATTTAAAACCAGGCTAAATAGAGAACTTGCTAATACACTGGAGGGAACTATCTGACAAAGGATAGGGAATAGACTTCTATGGTCTAATGTATCTTTTTAAGTATCTCTTGTAGCATCTGATTCTGCCACTAAGAAATGAAATAGTAACTCACTTGAACCGCAATAAAGAGAGGAATGAGGGTCATAGAGACCCTCATATAGGTTCAACAAAGAACTTTAACACATGCTTTAGAAGGATTTAATTATGCTATTCCTTGAGTGTATTTGCTTAACATGCTGTTCAGAAGCAATATAATTATACTGTTGTATTTTTGTTGCTCCACAGTGTGCCCTCATATATGCTTACCACAGACACCTTAAGTGGACCAAAATAAAAACAAAACTTCCAGCAAAAAGGGTCTGTTCTAAGGCACTGGCTCTCAATGGCAAAAGATACAACACATGTGCCACCTACCTTTTGCGTAGACCTTAGTAAAGCATGATTCAATTTATTTAGCACAAGATGGCTACCCAACATATATGTATTTACTTTTACATGCTTGGAATTTGCCAATGCTGTGTGTAGACATAACAAGTTTCAAATTCAAATTCTTAGAACAGTTATAACACAATTAACATCTTGGAGATTTCTCCTCAAAGATGGCGTTTTCAGGGATCCACAATCCCTTCATTGTGGTGTTGTTGTTTTTTTAAAAAAGGTGGCATCTGAACTCACAGCAAAAAGGGATAAACCTTTGAGACATTAGGGAAATTTCCTTTAGTCAAGAGAAGAATAAATAATTTTCCTAGCTGACTTATTTTAAAAGTGTATTACTTATGCTTTATACATTGTTGCAGGGGTAGCCCGATATGCTCCAGATCAGGCATAGGCAAACTTGGCCTCCAGATGTTTTGGGACTACAACTCCCATCATCCCTAGCTAACAGGACCAGTGGTCAGGGATGATGGGAGTTGTAGTCCCAAAACATCTGGAGGGCCAAGTTTGCCTATGCCTGCTCCAAATGTTGTTGCATTCCAATTCCCATCAGCCTCAGCCAGCATATTTAATGGTCAGGGATGATGGACTCTGGCGCATGCGTGTGTGCGTGCGTGCGCACGCGCGCACACACACACAACAACAACCTCTGCACCACTCCCTCAGGCCCGTACAGCAGGGTTGTGTGCTGGATTCAGCCAAAGCCTCAGTTTTGAACCAAAGTCGGCTGATTTGGGGGAATCTGGGCATCAGGTGACTTGGGTTAAGATAGCCCCAGTTCACCACAGGATGGCACAAAGTGATGCAGGGCTGTCAGGGCATAGGAAGGAGAGGTCAGAATGGGCAAAAATAAGGAGAAACCATGAAAAAAAGGGACCTCCAAGGCTACCATGTCTTCATGGGACAAGGCAAGGGTGAGGATGAGTGGATACCTTTCCTGCTCAACCTCTACTTCTTCCTGCCAAGCCTCTCCTTGTCTCGTCCACCTGAACCACCACCCCACAGGGAGGCCACTTGTGAAGAAGCAGCACCACCCAGGATATAACCCCATTTGGTACATGAAAGGATTCAGTCCTGCACAGCATCAGTTGCTATTCAGAAGGAAGAAGCACTCTGCAGGATCAGACCTGCCTGCTCTTGGTCAGGAGTGGGGGAGAAGGAGATGCAACACAACCATAAGTAATACTCGTATTTGTCTTACTCCCTTATTCTCAATTTTAAAGCACAGGGTTGAATTTGAAAGAAACAAATCTCCTTCTCTTCACTGAAAGTTCTAAGATATTTCTTTCTTCATGAAGAGTATATTAAGTTCTGCAAGCCACCCATGGTCTTGCACAGCAGGAATTTAACTTTACGTGTCTATGAATAAAAAACCACTTGTGGCAAAGCACTGCAGCTTGATTCAATGTTCATGTTATTTTCTATAACATATTTATTTTGTCCAAAATAGCAGATGGAAACTGATTGCACCGATAAGCACATTAAGAGTTGCTATATCTCTCCCCACCCCAATTCCCATTCTATAAGACAGAGAATTCACTCATAATAGACACATTAAGGTTTTTATATCAGGCGCAGCAAAGAGAGAACTGGGCTCAGAAAAGAGAAAGCAAAGGGGATGGGAAGAAAAGAAAGCTGATACAAAAAGCAGAACAGCTATGGAGAGTTTGTTTCAACAAATGCTGTTCCACACAAGCTCTGTAGTCATCAACCCCCCCTCATCCAATACAGTTTGATAGAAGATACATAACTGTCAGCCCCTGACCTCTTTATTTAATTCCTGCACATGAGGAAAGATGTATGGCTGCTGCAGCAAAAATAAAGCTGCCCTAGATCTATCTTTCTTCTCTGTAACATTTAGTAACTGAAAAGCTGTATGTGATATTGTCAGACTTCTGAGTTTTCCTATTTCTATAAATACTAGTCACCCAAGTGGTATAAGAGGCTGGAAATTTGGATTGCAATGACACTGTCATGTTTTTACTTGCTAGATGGTGTGCGGGAGAATGGGGGGGGGGGAGAGATGCTATTTTTGTCACTATTCCTGACACATTTTTGATAAGCATTTATTTTTCATTTATGTATACCCTACCTGACAAAATAGAAGAGTATAGAAAAATAACAAAATTGCAAGCCAGCTTGCAAAGTCACATTTTGCAATCATCTATTAGACTAACAGAATCCCTAACATGGCAATCTTGTACATATCCTCTCAGAGGTAAAATCCATTGAGTTCAATGGAGATTATTCTCAAGTAAATGGTATAGTGGGACTGCAGCCTCAAAGACCAAAGATTTACATTTCCAGAAAAGCAACAGCTGTTGAACGAATGACATGCAATCCTCCTATCATTGACTAAGGTAGTCCAGTTCATCTTGCCTGTTGTCAGTGATGGATAGTTAGCCAAGTATCATCTTTCTAGCCAATCTTTGAAATCTGGTGTGCTAGCGCTGAAGTCTTTGGGATTGTTGGTATACCAACAGCTATAGAAAACATATTTTGAGAAAATATTGTTGAGCTGTATAGCTTGGCTGCATAATGACAATATTTAAGAATGGTGTGTTACCTTAACTAGTACTGTGATAATGCCATCTTATATTTAGTATATATATTTAGGCTATATGCATTTTTGATTAACCTCTTGATGTCGCGATTTATTATTACTGGGCATAGAACCCAAAATTTGCCTTGTGTTTGTACCTGTGCTTTTTTTTGCAGGGGGGAATGATATGGGTAGAATTCAATGCAGTGCTAATGGGGTATGCATGTGAGGACTGAGGTCCTCTCCTACAATAGGACTTTCCCTTTCTCCTCCCCTTGTGCACCCCAAAACCTGCTCAGGAGGCTCATCCAGCTCTCCAGAGCAAATTTATAGGGTATAGCAAGGTATTGGGGGACAAGAGGTGAGAAAGACCCATTGCATGAGCAGACCTTGTTCTGTGCATGCAACAACTTAGCTGAATCGTACCCCACACATTCTTGAGTTGCTTTGTGCTCTTTCTGCTTTGAACTGCAACTAGTATTCCAACCAACAGAGTAGAAAACCAGCTCTTCTGTCCCCATTCTCTATAATGGGAAATCTAATCAACAAAGTAGATGAAATTTTCAGAGCACAAGAGTCTGCCTGATTGTGTTAAATCTACCAAATTGCAAGAAAATGGGGCCAGTAGCTTTTTGTCGGGGAAGTAAAATCTATTGAGGGAGCAGATGTGTCCCCTGCTTTCATAAACTCATAGAACTGTAGAGCTGGAAGAGACCCTGAGGGTCATCTAGTCCAACCCCCTGCAATGCAAGAATCCCAACTAAAGCATCCATGACAGATGGCCACCCAACCTCGGCTTAAAAACCTCCAAGGAAGGAGAGCCCTCTACCTTCCAAGGGAGTCCGTTCTACTATCAACCAGCAATTACCACCATAAAGTTCTGCTTGATGTTTAGTCCGAATCTCCTTTCTTGTAACTTGAATATATTGGTTTGGGTCTTATCCTTCAGAGCAGGAGAAAGCAAACGTGCTCCATCTTCTGTGTGACAGCCCTTTAGATAGTTGAAAATGTCTATTGGTTACTCTTTTCCAGGCTAAACATACCCAACTCCCTCAGATGTTTCTCATAAGGCTGTTCTGGGCCCTCATACCCTCCAAGTGTCCCACTTTAAGAGGGGCACCCTGGAATGACATGAGCCACCCCAGCTTTTGATCCCAACACCAGATGTCCCATTTTGGCTTATTTGGTATGGTCACGGCTTCCGGTCGGTGCCAGCGCTTAATGGCGGTCCTAGCTCCGAGCTCCGGAGAAGGACTGCTTCGCAAGTTCGGGTCTTACCCGCTACGGCAAGCGGGGGACCCTTAAAATCCCAGGCGCTGAAGCCTGAGAACAAGGAGACTCGGTGGGCACCTTTGCGCCCCCCGGTACCGTGAAAGAGCCTTTTTAAAGGCTACGGATCGACATCGGGAGTGAGCGCGGTGCTGAGAGTCGCTACCCAGCCTGCGAAGTGAAGCCGCGTCGCCATAAGCGGAGAGCGCCGATTCCTTCCTGAAAAGAAAATTTGGACTGAATCCCCGTGAGTAAGAGCTGAAATATAACCGGGACCTTTTAAATTTCAAAAATTGGGCTAAAAACGGGGGAGATCTAAACAAAGGAAGTCTGCCTCCCCCCGACTGCATGAAAGTGAAAGCAACGGAGCTTTAAACCTGCATCCGTTTAAACCTGCTACTTGATTAGCTTAACCGGACATTTAGACCCTTTGATCTCCCCTCTAGCTAGCAGGGCAGAGGGGAGGTGAATTTGAACAACAACTGCATGATTTGTTAGAAGCAAAAAAACCTCTGCTGTCTCATCCATCTGAAAATGAAACGGTCTGCCTTTGTACCATACTGAACTGACTTTTTCCTGTGAAGTGATACCTTGATACAAAGTTTCCACAGTGCCTGGCTACTGTACAATACAAGAAGAAGTAGCATAAATTGGGCAACTGTGGCAATCTAAAGCAACAAGTTTTTAGTAATACTGACTTTGACTGTGTTAACTTCCCTTTTTACATTCTGGACAGACTCCTTTGTTTCTATACTTGGAAACTTTGTTCTATGGCCATTTTGATTTGCTCCCTCTAGGGGACAAAGTGAGGTCCGGCACGGCCTAAGACAGTGGAATTTTCCAAGGGAGAATAAATCCCGTGGGAACTGACCTTGACATGAGTGGCGCACAAGAGGAGATAGTCACAAGAGCCAAAACCAAGCAACAACAACAACAGCTGCAGCAGCTACAGGCAAAGAAAAGAGGCTCAATCTCAGGCGCAACAGTTGGATCAACAGGAACAACAGGACAAGACAAAGGAGCAGCCGTTTCCATGGAAGCTGTGACAGATGCTTTGCTCAAGATAAATCAAACTCTGGAGTCTCTGACAAAACAGACTTCAGAGAATACACTAAAACTAACAGAAATTTCAGCAAGACTAAACCAGAATACAGAATCCATAAATAAATTGGTGGAGGAAAACGCCACTACGCGTCAAATTGCCGAAGACGCTAAAGCTACTGCGGGAGAGACACAGGAGAAGTTAGAGCCGATCGCCAAGAAGGTCTATGAGCATGATGCAACTTTGGCCTTGTGGGAGTTACAGAGGAAAGAGAGGAATTTAAAAATAAGACTGATTCCGGAGAATGAAGGAGACAACCTTGTGGAATACTTGACAAGGGAGTTTGTGGACTGTTGGGACCTCCAGGAAGACGAATTCAAAATCACGACTGCCTTTAGATTGGGCAAAAAGCAAAACAGAAAGATCCCGAGAGACTGTTTGATCACACTCAGATCCAAGGAGGAAAGAGACAAAATATTGGGACTACACTTTGAAAAGGCCTTGCAAATTGGAAACTCAGCTGTACAGATCTTCAAAGACATCCCAAAATACATTCTGGACTTAAGAAACTTTTATAAGGATTTAGCCCTTCTACTAAAGAAAAACTCTATCCGCTTCAGGTGGGAATTCCCACAAGGGCTGTCATTTGACTACAAGGCAAACAAGGTGAAAATAAAGACAATTCAAGATAAAGACAAATTTTTGGCAAGATACCAGGAGGATCTACAGAAGGGGACTGTGGACGTACTTGCAGAACAGAGGAGAGCGTTGGACATCCTGAATCTCTCGTTTGGACAAAAACCACCACCATCAGAAGAAGAGCAACAACTGGGAGCTGTTGGAGGAGCCTCAGAAAAATAGCAAGATGGCTCTGCAATTCCTCAGTTGGAATTGTAATGGGCTCAATGGGCCTTTGAAGAGAAGACAAGTATTTCATGTATTAAATAGAGAACAACTGGACTTGATATGTTTACAAGAAACTCATATAACTAGAGCCCATAGGAGATTACTTACAAATAAAAGGCTAGGACAAGAATTTATCTCATCAGACAAAGTTAAGAAGAGAGGAGTGGTAATATATGTGAAAGAGAAATGGGCTCCAAAAATGATATTCAAAGATGAACAAGGGAGATATCTGGCTGTGGAGATACAAGTACAAGGAGAAAAATTTCTAGTTGTTGGAATTTATGCACCAAATGAAGGCAAATCCGACTTCTTTAAGAGACTTCATGAAACGTTGATGGATTATTTGGATTACAATATGATAATCATGGGAGACATGAATGGCGTGGTCTCCACCAATATGGACAAGGCACAAAGACTAACAGTCACCAAAGAAGGGAGACTCCCTAAGACTTTTTTTGAAATGACTGAAAACATGGACTTGATAGACATTTGGAGAACAAGGAACCCTCTGGAAAGAGAGGGAACCTTTTTCTCCCAAGCAATGATGACCTGGACCAGAATCGATCAAATCTGGGTTACTAGTGGAATGGCTCCAAAGATTAAGAAAGTGGAAATCTGCCCAAAAACTTGCTCCGACCATAACGCCGTGAAGATGGAGATGAAGCTCACAATAACTGGTCAATTTAGATGGAGAATGAATGACACCCTCTTTCATGATAAGGAGATCCTCACGAAGGCCCAAAAGACTCTAAAAGACTATTTTGAAATAAATTTGAGGACCGACGTGGAGAAAAGAGTGATCTGGGATGCAAGTAAAGCGGTTATGAGAGGATTTTTGATTCAACAAAATTCAATAAAGAGGAAAAAACAAAATGAGAAAAAAGAGAAGATTTTGGAAATGATAAAGGAAGGAGAGAGGAAATTAAGAACAAAACCAAAGTCTCAAGACATTTTAAGAGAGATCAAGTTATATCAAACACAATACATGGAATTGATGAACCAAGAGATTGAATGGAAGATAAAGCAAATGAAGCAAAAGACCTTTGAATCAGCAAATAAATGTGGTAAACTTTTGGCATGGCAACTGAAGAAAAGGCAGAAACTAAATACAGTTACAAGCCTTGAGGTGGATGGAAAGAATATATCTAAGCCCAATGAAATCAGAAATTGCTTTTTAAGTTACTTCAAAAAACTCTACACTCAAGGCCCGCAAAATGAAGAAGATATAGACAAATTCCTTGGAAAATATGGATTACAAAACATCTCTCATCAAAGTAAGATGGATTTGAACCAGAGAATCTCAGAACAAGAGATAGAGGCTGCCATTCAGAATATGCAACTGGGCAAATCTCCGGGACCAGATGGACTGACTTCCAGATACTACAAATCGCTGAAGGAATGGTTGACTCAACCACTAAGAGAAGTTTGTAATGAGATCCTTGAGGGAAAAAGGGCGCCTGAATTGTGGAAAGAGGCATATATTTCACTCATACCAAAGTCAGAGACTGAAAAGACTCAACTCAAGAACTACCGCCCAATATCACTCCTTAATGTGGATTACAAAATTTTTGCAGACATTTTGGCAAAAAGATTTAAAAGAGTTTTGATGCAGAAGATTCATAAGGACCAAGCAGGCTTTCTCCCTAAAAGACACCTGGCAGACAATGTAAGGAATGTAATAGACATTTTGGAAAAGCTAGAGGTGAATATAAACACTAAGGCAGTATTGATCTTTGTGGATGCGGAGAAAGCCTTTGACAATATTTCTTGGAGTTTTATGAAGAAGAATCTTCATGGGATGGGGGTAGGCCGGGGTTTTGAGAATGGTATGGCTGCAATATATTCTGAACAAAAAGCTAAACTGATTGTAAACAATGTTGTGACTGAGGAACTTAAGATAGAGAAAGGAACACGACAGGGGTGCCCGATTTCCCCATTACTTTTTATTTCAGTTCTGGAGGTGTTGCTGAACATGATAAGAAATGACCAGCAGGTTAAAGGTGTGCAGGTCGGAGCTAAACAGTATAAGTTAAGAGCGTTCGCAGATGACCTAGTATTGACTTTGCAAGAGCCAAACACTAGTACGAAAAAGGTATTAGAAATAATACAACAGTTTGGCCAGGTAGCTGGATTTAAGTTGAACAAGCAAAAAACCAAAGTTTTAGGGAAAAACCTAACAGATATGGAAAAGGAGAAATTTCAAGAGGAAACAGGTTTGACTGTGGTCAAGAAGGTTAAATACCTAGGGGTCTACTTAACATCTAAGAATCAGAATTTGTACAAGGACAATTATGAAAAATGTTGGTTAGAAATCAAAAAAGATTTAGAAATATGGTCAAATTTGAAATTGTCAATGTTAGGCCGAATTGCAGTAATCAAAATGAATGTATTGCCTAGAATGTTATTTTTGTTTCAGACCTTGCAGATTATTGATAAGATGGAATGCTTTAAGAGGTGGCACAAAGATATTTCGAAATTTGTCTGGCAGGGCAAAAAGCCCCGAATTAAATTTAAAATATTGACAGATGTTAAAGAAAGAGGGGGGTTTGCCCTGCCGGACCTGAAACTGTACTATGAGGCAGCAGCTTTTTGCTGGCTCAGAGAATGGATGCTCCTCGAGAACACGGACATCTTAGATCTGGAAGGTTTCAATAACGCTTTTGGTTGGCATGCATATCTTTGGTATGATAAAGCTAACAGTGCCTTTAAAAATCACATTGTCAGAAAAGCATTGTTCAATGTTTGGATAAGATATAAAGATCTATTGGAAAACAAAACCCCTAGATGGGTGTCACCAGTGGAGGCTAAAGCAGTGAAGAAACTCAATATGGAGGTCGGATGGCCGAAGTATTGGGAAATTTTAGAACAGGATGGAGATAAGTTCAAACTACAAAGTCAGGAGAAATTGAAGTATAAAGTAGAAAATTGGTTCCAATATCGCCAAATAATGGAATTCTTTAAACAGGACAGGAAAGTCGGTTTCCAGGTGGAAAAATCAAAATTAGAAACCGAACTGTTAGAACCCAATACTAAGAATTTATCTAGAATGTACAACTTGTTGTTGAAATGGAACACACAGGATGAAACAGTTAAATCGGCTATGATTAAGTGGGCTCAGGATGTTGGACATAACATTATGTCAGCTGACTGGGAATGGTTATGGAACACCGGTATAAAATTTACGGCATGTAATGCCTTAAAGGAAAACATTATGAAAATGGTATACAGGTGGTACATGACCCCAGTCAAGCTAGCAAAAATCTATCACTTGCCCGATAACAAATGTTGGAAGTGTAAAGAGACTGAAGGTACCTTTTATCACCTTTGGTGGACATGCCCGAAGATTAAGGCCTTCTGGGAAACGATCTATAATGAAATGAAAAAGGTACTTAAATGTACCTTCTCTAAAAAACCAGAGGCCTTTCTCTTGGGCATTGTCGGCCAACTGGTGACAAAGAAAGATAGAGCTTTTTTCATGTATGCCACAACAGCAGCAAGAATACTCATCGCAAAGTATTGGAAGACACAAGATTTACCCACTGTGGAAGAATGGCAGATGAAAGTGATGGACTATATGACACTGGCCGAGATGACAGGCAGAATCCGTGACCAACGAAAAGAGACGGTGGAAGAAGAGTGGAAAAAATTTAAAAGTTATCTTAAGGACTACTATAAACTTAATGAATGCTAAAATGTTGTGGTTTTCAGAAGCAAAAGGGTACAGGGATACAAGGTTAGACTATAAAAGAGGACTAAGATGTTAAAGATTGGAAAGTAACAATTGGAAGTTGCTAGTTGAATTTTGGACATTGGGATGCAGAGAGGGGGGGTATGGGGAAGTCCAAGAAAAGAGGTTTATGAAAATATGTTTGAAACTATACGTGTATGTTTGTCATTTTTAGTGTTTGTCTGTTTTTCTTAAAAATTTTGTAAAACCAATAAAAATTTTATAAAAAAAAAAAAAAAAATATTTGGTATGGTCACGCCAAAGCGCAGGACCAAAAGATGCACTTTTTTGGTTCTGCGCTGTAGGTGTGAGTCAGTTGGCTCACACCAGAGCACAGGACCAAAAAATGAAAGAAAAAATTACATTGACCTGCACGTCGCTACTCTTCCCTCATTCTGTCATGGCACTTTCAGAAGTATTTCTGCCAGGGGCGTCTTGCCCATAGAAGCAGGTGGCGTGGGACACCAAGTTCTGGAGG
This sequence comes from Podarcis liolepis, assembly GCF_965112155.1. NCBI lineage: Eukaryota > Metazoa > Chordata > Lepidosauria > Squamata > Lacertidae > Podarcis > Podarcis liolepis. The sequence continues at coordinate 88,899,122 of NC_139554.1, forward strand.
GAACCAGGGAAGAGGCGGAGGCTGGGCGTGGCGTGGCGCTTCCTGGCATCAGTTCGCCGCCTTCGCCCACCTTGCCAAAACAGCACCATGCCCAGAGCCTCTGCCTCTTCCCCACCGGAGGAGCTGCCCTCCAGTCGCTGCCTGCCTCCTCCAGCCTCACAAAGCTGCCAGCAGTGCCATAAAAAGGTCAGCAACTCTGGGAAACGGCGGGAGGGTGCCGGAGGGATCTTTGTACAACCGTGCCAGATATACTTAAGACGGCTCTGATTTCTGCTGTGCTGGTGAACAAGGAGGAGGCTGCATTTGTTAGTGCAGAATCTCCTGATGCCACGTAGGCAGTCTCCCCCTAGACACAGTACTCCTGGTGGGGTCTGACCAAGGCAGACTAGAGCAGTACTACAGTGGTGCCTCGCAAGACGAAAATAATTCGTTCCGCGAGTCTTTTCGTCTTGTGATGTTTTTCGTCTTGCGAAGCACGGTCTGTCGCAACTGCACCTCTTCAAGCGGCTTTAAGAAAAAAGCGCAAGACGTTTTCGTCTTGTGAAGCAAGCCCATAGGGAAATTCGTCTAGCGTAGCAACGCAAAACCGAAAAACCCTTTCATCTAGCGAGTTTTTCGTCTTGCGAGGCACCACTGTATTACTTCCCTTGATTGGGACACTATAGTTCTGCTGATGCAGCTTAGAATAGCCCTAGCTTTTTTTTTTACTGCTGTATCACTGTTGACTCATCTTAAACTAAGACCCCTGGATCCTTTTCCCATGTACTACTTGCCAGCCAAGTGTCCCCCATTTCATATTTGTGCAGCTGGTTCCGTTTGCCTGAATGTAGAACTTGAAATTCATTTTCTTAGTTTTGGCCCAGTTCTCCAATCTGTCTTCAGATTCTGTCTTCAGAGACGTTAGCTACCCCTTCCAATTTAGCGTAATCTGCAAATTTGAGGAGCATTCTCTCAATTCTTTCATCCAAGTTGCTTACAAAGATGTTCAATGGAAGGGGCTCAGGAAAGAACCCTGCAGCATTCCACTTGCAACTTTTTTTCCAGGATGATGAGGAACCATTAGTGAGCACCTTCTTTGGTTTCAGTTAGTCAACCAGGTACAAATCCACCTAACAGTAACCAGCATCTCTGCAAAAATAACTTACCTTAAAGAAGAGGTAAAGAATGAAGAGGTGGCCAGTTGGTGTATATTTTTGTCTGTCTGTTTTGTTTTTTTAAAATAAAAAACTTTGCAGCTTCCCAACATCCTTTATTCTACTGAGGTTGTTTTCATCCTCTGATAGGCCTTATAAGAATCCAACAGGTTCCCAATAGGTCTAACATCATGAAGCTGTCTAGAATGCTGCCTGCTGAGTTCTGAAGATCTCTGGTGTTTTGTTTTGTTAACGCAGAGAAATGCAGGATTTTTTTAAAAAAAAATACCACACAAACAAACCTTAAACAAAGCTTTTAAGTTTAAAAACTATCCTCCACTAATGTGTTTAACAAAAACAAAAATCCAGAGCTTTTCACTGCTTTGCCAGCAACATTCGAAGCAGCCTAATGTAGCCAATGGAATTGGATCACAAGAAAACAGAGAGCTATTCCATTCAGAAATATATATAGACAACAGAGTTACACATGACTTCATGGGTGGGGTATTGACATCACACTGTGACATAGGAGGGTACCATGATCAATTCACCTTGCTATTCAACCTACACACTGAGCCGATGCTCACTACCATTTATAGTATGAATATAAATCTGACATGGCTCACATGGAATTACTTTGAATTTAGGTAGCAAGAACATACCAGTAATTTTGTAGTTAGTTTTCAATGTTACACAGTTAGAAATAAACAGGAACTTTATATTTTTAGTAGTGCTATATTCAGAATATTTGTCAAGATTGCTTTGAAAGATTCTCCAGAGAGTCTTCTGATGCTGTTTCAGACAGCCCAGTGAAGGAAATTTGAGAGAAACTGAATCTAGCATTAAGCTCCCTGGCTCTTTGATAATTGGGCACCATAACACAGGCAGAAACATAAGAACTCTCAGTCAATTGGTACAAGTAAATTAAAGGTGCTTTTCACTGATGCAGAAAATTAACACATTGTGAATCCCCTGCTACAGTATATAAGGGACAAGTAAAAATGAGCTTCTTTTGACATGAATAGTCTTAATGGCAAGGCTAGGAAGGTTGCTGAGGCTGCTGTTCATTGACCAAATGAACAAATGATCTGATTCAGTATAAGGCAATATTAGCAGATCACTAGGCACCCCCCTGCATGTTTTAACACAGCTGCATCTCACAGTAAGCAGTAACAGGTCATACAGGAAAGGATGGAGGCTAGGAGAGATGGTGCCCCAGAAAACTCAAGCAGTGGTGTAGTGGAACCGGAATTGGAATGCAACACAATCCTCCCCCCATAGGTTTGCTGTGCTATACAAAGTTTTCAGGAGTTGGAAAAACAACCCCTCATCAACATCAGTAAGCTGTTGGCACTGTTTTAAGAAACTGTCAGACACCTTAGCACTGAAAAATAACAGAACACTTTGAACTGCATGAAGAATAGAAGGGTCAGTGATTCTTTTCTGCAGGCTCCATTAAGATAAAAACCACAGTGAAATTCAACATGCAGGGGTTTGCTGTGACTGAAGAATGAGAGTGCATTTATTCCCTACTCAAAACAAACATAACTGTTCCAACATGGACTGGAATATCTAAAGCATTTGCTATGCTTAGAACTGTCAAGCCCTCAAAAGCTGTGTTAAGGTAAGTGGCTACTAAATGTCTACTTTCTGGATTCTTTTAAAGAGCTCTTTGCAACTATACAAAAGTGTATATTCACTCCTCAATGAGTATCTTCCATTTTGTTCCATTTTGTACATTTTGATGACCAAGATGGACATAAGCCTGGTGCCATAGATGGAGACTGACTTACCCTTAAAAACAAAAACAAAAAACTCCTTCTCTTTCGTATTATTTGTGTCCTGCAACATATTGACTTAGACATGACTTTTGGAGGGATAGCCAATGCCTCCAGGGGTTGTTGGGTTCCAGCTCCCACTTGCCCCAACCTGCATGGCCAGTGATCAGAAACGATGGGAGAGAGCTGTCTTCCAATAACATCCATACTAGCTACACTGAGGTTCTCATTAGGATATTTTCCACATTGTTGATATTTACAGTAAGTCCAAACTACACATCCCTCTGCCCCAAACCATCTATCTTTTCACATATCATGCCTCCTATGGGAATGCCACTGTCTAACATTAAAAGTTTAAAGTTAGGCAGACTTCTCCCGTGCCCACACTATTGCTGCCCACTCTTCAATTTACCCAGATGATGACTGGAGCCCACTGTAACTTAATTTCTTCACCTGCAACCTAGTGACTTCATTTCATAATACCAATATCTCTTGAATGGTCCAACCTCTTTGGAATCTTAAGGTGAAACTCTACCACAGACCACAGTGGTCTACTGTGTATAAGGACGTATCTCAAGTAACCTTGTCCTGAGCTGTATATTTACTCTGTGCTAGGAGTAATGACTGGTTTATACTACAAATGGGATAGATAATCACATTTAAACAAAGGATATATAATATTGGCAGTGGATGAGCAATCACAATTTGCTTGCTACCCCCTGAAGTGCAGAAACAGGCTTATTATGCTTCTACTAGGTCTATCTGAAGACTCTGCTTCATATGCCTCAATTACCCAAAAGTATAAATGTGGATTAAGTCAACACACATGCAGATATTTAGCCTTTTGCTGAAATGTTTTCTTGCTAGGCTAGCAATGTTTGTACTATGGAGCCAGCAGTGCTCTAGTGCACAAAGAAAAGAGAGATACATTATTTCATCGCCATTCCTGGAAAAAGAGCTAGGAGTCAAATCCATTTTTTATTGTGCAATCCATTTGGAAAATTGGTTTAAATGTACATTATAGTTGTGCATTTCCTTGTAGTATGCTGGTTGAATTTAATAAATACCCTTTGTCCATGGGATTGAGACCAAGCAGTGATTCAAAACAATGATTCCAACCCCCTAAACAACCATTGCTGGAGGGAGCTCCACTGACTATAAAAATATATCCCTGCAATCCATGTTGTGAGGGCTGGAGTTAAAATGTCTGTTCTCCCACATAGTAGCAAATAGGTGCATTAGAGAAAGAACCACTCTTCTATACTCATGTTCTTCAGGTCCTTCCCCTTTTCACTCACCTTGTGTTTATATGAGCTGACCATTATTTCTATCTTGGCCGTTATATATCATAAGGGCAGGAGAAGAAAGCAAGGCTACTTTGTTTCCTGTTTGATATGTACTTAAGGAACACGAACTCTTCCCACCCACTTACTTGACCTTCAAAGTTATATATAACTTTGCTCCACCTATGCATTCTGATAGCATGGAACATTCTGGGGAACCTTTTTCCTCCGTACTTTATAAATAAATCCACCAGTATTCCCTAAATTTTGTACCAACCGATCTTGCTCAGAACAATAAACCACCCCAAATGAAATGCCAGCATCAACAACGGAGAAGGGACTTATTTACCCTTGTTTTTGTCCCAACAAAGGAATTGTGTCCCACACTTGGTGAGTCACCAAAAGTGTTAATACCTCTCATTAAACTTCTTTATAGTCTAATGTGTTAAAATACATTAAAGAGCAACTGTAAATAAATAATTGCTGATTCAACACAGCTGTCAGCCTCTGAGTAATTCCAGCGCTGGAAAAGTTACAATTATGTCAGTAGTTAATGTTCTAAGTGGTGGAAAGGGGAATCATGCTGCAATAAACAAATGCAGTCAATTACAACTTAAGGGCATATACAAACCACTGCACCATCACGACTCAGCTGTCCTACTCACAACCTGCAATTATGTCTCTGTTGGTCAAAGCAGCGGGGATGTCATTTGTCATCCCAGGGTGTGCTCAAGGGCTGCAAGATTGTGTAGTTTGGAAAAATGCAGCTGTAGCAGAACATATGTATAGGCAGCACCATGAAATGAACTGGCTATAAGCCAGCATGCTAGGATAAAAAAAAAATGCCAAGAGAATAGAAATGAGAAAATTCATAGAATACTGTACCCAGCAGACTCTTGGCAATACATCCTGACCAATTTTAAAGGTCAGCATGACAATAACCCATCTTCTTTATGGAGCATCTTAATCAGTTTTGAAATGTTTTTCTTACCTAGTGAATAATGAATTTTCTAGCACTCATCTCTTCTACTTAATATATGTTACTGGTCTTCGCATCCCAGCTTTAAAAGAGGCCATAACCATGTGCCGTATGGATCCATCCCACATACATGGAAAGGAATTGGAGTTCATATGTGCCTGCTCAGTACTAGAGAGAATCCAGTTTCACTTCTTCTTTTCTTCTTTTTTGACACATTCTATGTAAAAGGGTTATCACATTTTCAATGTTTGCACAATTATTAATTCCAGCTTATGGCTCTGCATAAATCATCCAACATGTGGGGTTTTTTTTAAATCATTTTCTTCCAAAACCTCATTCCCCCACAGCAAATTCAGCTCCACTTCATGTGGCATTCACCATTATCCACCAAAAAAGAAGCATTTTCGGATTAAAATTAGGAGGAGGAGCTACTGATTTGGTTGGATATTCAATTAACAAAGCAATCCCCCATGTATATTTACTCAGAAGTGACGATGGAGGATCTTCCTTTTTAAAGTAAACAAACCAAATTTGCATGCCTCAAGCTAATACATGGATAAGAACATAATCATTCCTTGGGTTTTGCACTTCTCCGAATTTTGCAATATGGTTTTCAGCAAAAACCAAAAACTGTCAAAAGTATCAACGTGCATATTGTTAAGTACAGGTAGGGTGCAAGGATGTGGTAAAAACAAGGAGTCAGCACTATACAGGCAGTTTCTGCATCTTCAAGGCTTCTCTGATAAGAGGGCAAAGTGGCCTTAAGTACAGAGCTTTGCATTTAGGCAGAATACATCAATGACTCTCAAACAGCTGGTCCACTTAACAGTCCCATGTAAAACATCTGCTTATATTCATGCATACAAATGAGACTGTCAGCTGGAAAGCCTCTGTAGACTGCTTCGGACAGTACATTTTTGTACTCAAAACTTGTTTACACAAACAGAATTACGTTTCAGTGGGTACAAAGCTGTGACTTCTGCCGCTCATCTTGTACTGGGAAATTGTGTTGACTTCATCCAATTCTCTCCTACAACCTGGGTCCCCATGGTTACCTTCAAGTTTCTACTATGTGCTCTGATAGTGACACCAGTAGAAGAAAGACTTGGGCTGCCCTGTGCCCTGTTAGATACACAATTCACCCACACCTTCTCAAATTCAGCTGAACTTTCCTTTTACAGCCAATAGAACAGGTAAGCTCAAACTCCACAAAATGTCAACTCCTTAAATACAGACACTTAAATAAAGGCATCTGATGGATTAGCCACTGTCTCGTAAGACATCTAAAAAAATGCTGCCCAGAGAGATTTCCTTTGGCCGTCACACCTTATTACAAAGTCAAAGGAAGAAAGCTAAGGTTACTGTTGTCTCTCTGAAGATGCAATATGCTGAAAAAGCTTGTTATTCTCTAGACTTGCAGCTTTACTCTAGTTTTAATACACAGTTAAGGTCATCACATGTCAAGCCAGCTTGGCCTTTTGTAGCAATTTTTTACCTTTCATTTGAAACAGCCTTAGGCTCCTTTTTCTAACCAATATAGCCCAAAGATTTGTTTATTTCTTTTTTAAAAGGTAGCATGTCAGTCAAGGCAAAAAGCTGTCTGCCAAAACAAAACAAACATGTGCTATGTTCTAGGCTGTTCTTTAAAAACACACATAGATCTTATTTGAACTTTATATAGCCTCACTTTTTGGTGTGTGTGTGGGGGGGTATACATGCAGCTTGCAAGCTTGCAAAGGCTCCACTGACAGTGATATCAACATACCATCTGTTTGCTACCTCTTCCTTTCTTTCATAGAGGTTTTATAGGTCAGTCATAAGGAAGGATTTATGGCAATGGTTTGTGATCATTCTTCAGACAGTCAAGCAACATTTCCCTAGGGATCAAACACCTAAATATTTCCAAATATTCACAAGTACCAATTTAATGACTAATGGGTGATAGATAATACCTTAGATAAGTTTAAACATATCTAATTGCTCACCAGCCTAACATTGTCCACACTTTTAAGCAGACTGTCTTTGCTTTCTTGCTTTCTTTGCTTCCAGAGAAAATATCACTTTCTTTTGCTTTACTTAATCTGAATGCTAGTAAGGCAATGTAAAAACAAAGCAAAAGCTAAATCTAAGAATGCGTTTTATCTTTGCAAATGCCAGTGTGAACTGACCTGATGCACAGCTCCAAAATTAATATGCAGTTCAAAACTTTGTAATCTGCTGGCTTTCAGAGTTCCCAATTGTTCTAATGCAGTTTTCAGTTCAAAATCCATATCAAAGTGTTTTTTTTTAAATGTGTCTCATTGGGTCCCTCAGTAAAAGGGAGAACAACTGTGTTGTTGTCCCCCAAAACTGACTGAGCCAGGGAGCCTCAGCCCAGTATACCTGAAGGAGCCCAGGTATTTCAGCCCAGACACTGAGGTCCACCTCCGAGGGCCTTCTGGTGGTTCCCTCACTGAGAGAAGTGAGGTTACAGGGAACCAGGCAGAGGGCCTTCTTGGTAGTGGAACCCGCCCTCCCATCAGATGTCAAGGAAATAAACAACTATCTGACGTTTAGAAGACATCTGAAGGCAGCCCTGTTTAGGGAAGTTTTTAATAACTGATGTTTTAATGTATTTTTAATCTTTTGTTGGAAGCCGCCCAAACTGGCTGGGGAAACCCAGCCAGATGGGCGGGGTATAAATAATAAATTATTATTATTTTATATGAATCAACTGGCCTAATAATAATAATAATAATAAAATTTATTTATATCCCGCCCTCCCCAGCCGAAGCCGGGCTCAGGGTGGCTAACAACAATAAAACAGTATATCCCGGGCCACTTAAGATTGTCCGGTAAGATGGCAGGATATACCTACTCTCCTAGGAGTAAGTCCTATTAATCTAAATGTGTTTTACTTACAAATAAACATGTGCATGAGAATTGGAAAATTGGCTATTGAACAATAAACCACCTGGTCATTTTCAGCCCACTCTCAGTTTAACATATTTAATGATGATGATTGATGATGAAGATGATGATGATGATTTGTATCCCAGCCACTCTGGGTGGCTTCCAGCAGAATAACACACACACACCAAAACATCAAACATTATTCAGAATGTTGTTATATGTTTCTGAATGAATTCCAGTTTCTCAATTTTTTGAAAGTCAAATCCAAGTGACTTATGTTTGTCCAGCTGGGAGGCAGGTAATGTCTAAATGCGTTATGAGTATGATGATGATTTTTAAAAAAGTAAAGCAATTATTTCTGATGTCTTGGGAAGAATGCATTCAATGGCATTGCTCAAATGGGAATTTATCTTTTGTTTCCTTTGAAAGAAGAGCATAAAACTATGGTTTCATGGTTGCTTTAATGGAGAACAAGACAATGGCTGGAAGGAGAATAAAACCAGCATGTTGTCCTTTTGTATTAAACTGGTAGAAAAGAGTGTAAAACATTTTAATATGGCTTTGAATGTACAAATGTCATTTTTGTCACCTAACTAGTGTTGCAGTTAAGGGGCCATAATTGTCCTTTGGCTATTATCTTAAATACATGAGGAATGAATTTGAATGTTTTCACCACATTATATCCGGGACATTTTTTATAGCTAATTTCTGGGTCTGTGAATTATTCATAATACATTTCAAACTGGCTCTCTTGGATAACGTAATTGACCTTGTCTGTATGAAGCACCAAGTGCCTTGCTCTGGGATAATTAAATCTGTGATGTGGTCCATTATTTAATGAAAATGTCTTTTCATTAGCTTAGGTGATATATTATTGCTTAAGCTGGTCACCCAACTCTGCAATTAGGACCTGCACATTCTCACAATTTTGCAAAGAGCTATGTACATTCCGTTCAGCAACAACTTTGTGCTAAGCAGCTTGTGAAAGACCTTCTGTACAGTATGAACACCAAAAGTCTGCTGCCAAATTAAACTGCAATGCAATAATAGCTTAGAACTATATAGCTATCTTCTGCATTGCAGGGGGTTGGACACAGATGACTCTTGGGGTACCTGGAATCCTGTTTATTTTAAAACATTTATTTCCCAGTTCAGTAAAGTTTTATGGCACTAGCCAAAGGCTACATACAGTGGTACCTCAGGTTAAGTACTTAATTCATTCTGGAGGTCCGTACTTAACCTGAAACTGTTCTTAACCTGAAGCACCACTTTAGCTAATGGGGCCTCCTGCTGCCGCCGCGCCGCTGCAGCACAATTTCTGTTCTCATCCTGAAGCAAAGTTCTTAACCTGAAGCACTATTTCTGGGTTAGCGGAGTCTGTAACCTGAAGCGTATGTAACCTGAGGTACCACTGTATTTCAAAAATCTCTAAGTCAAAAAAATAAACAAAATATATTGATAAAACATGAAAACAAAACGAGCTGAACTGAAATTTAGAAACACACATAAGCATATAAAACAGAAATTCAGAGGATGCAGACATCTTTTTAAGTCTTATCCAATCAGTGTATATGCTAAAATGTCCAACAAAGGAGTAAGGATGCCAGCTTTCCCAGTGGACAAACCACCCAAGGGAAATAATTTGTGCTTAGTCCTATAGCTGACTCTTATTTATTTGCATTTGCCCATTGCATTATAATGTTCTCAGCACATCACTCATGTCTTTTCTTCCCAGATTTGTAACAGGTGCCAGACTTATGCAACCTGCTATACCTGGACTCTAGCATAATTCCCCACTCAGGCTAAAAGAATCCTCACCCCCTAGATAAGACCACTACTTGGGACAAAAACATTCTTCCACTTGATCTACCTTTATTACACTTAATAGTGTTTGTTTCTTTTAGACTTTGGACTTAAAACTGCTATACTTAGCAATCATATACTTGACAATTATATATTTATGTTTTTTATATATTACTTAAAGGTAAAGGTAAAGGTACCCCTGCCCGAACGGGCCAGTCTTGACAGACTCTGGGGTTTGTGCGCCCATCTCACATCTATAGGCCGGGGGCCAGCGCTGTCCGGAGACACTTCCGGGTCACGTGGCCAGCGTGACAAAGCTGCATCTGGCGAGCCAGCGCAGCACACGGAAACGCCGTTTACCTTCCCGCTGGTAAGCGGTACCTATTTATCTACTTGCACCCGGGGGTGCTTTCGAACTGCTAGGTTGGCAGGTGCTGGGACCGAGCAGCGGGAGCGCACCCCGCCGCGGGGATTCGAACCGCCGACCTTTCGATCGGCAAGCCCTAGGCGCTGAGGCTTTTACCCACAGCGCCACCCGCGTCCCTATATATTACTTATGAACATGCTAATAGTAGGGGGAAGTGGGACAGATTGATGCAGAAAAATTCAATCTCATATTTTATGTAACAAAAAGAGTAAAAAAAAAATTGCTTTACGCATGGCATAACTAATCAATATTATAATAGCAATCAAAAGAACCATTGTGGTTAGAAGATAATGAGACTATAATGACTTGAGTAAAAAATGGGTTTTGTATCACTCTGCCCCACCTACAAGACACTTTGATACATTGGATGGGGCACTTTGATACAAAGCGTAAATTGTATGAGAATGGCAACTATTTACAAAAAAATAATGAAACAAAAAACAGTTTTTAATGTGAGAGATCATAAACAGCCTTACAATTTGTTACTTAAAACATAAATAACGTATCAAAACTAACAGTATTCCACACATATCATAGACTTTATGGCAGGTTTTCTTAACAAAACATGAAAACATATTAATCTTTCCTCAAACGCATATCCATTTAAGAAAAAACTTAGGAAAAACTTTTAAAAGTATAAGAACCCCCATTAGGCAGTTAAAAATAGTAATTTAAACAAAATGCTTAGAACAAATAAGATAATTATTTAACTTTTAGCTTCTATTGCACATTATATCCACTGGAGTCAATAGAAAAAGTATAAAGAGATGATATTCAAGATGTGCCCTTTGAGAAATTTGGTTTTGGCAACTCCAAAACAACATCCTTGAAATCAACACTTGTCTTATGTTCCCAATCCTGGGGAACACAATCCTGGAAAGACAAACACACAAGATCCTGTTTCCCCCCCCAAGATATGGCACTTGATAATCAGTCATATTATATTTAGAAATGACTTAGGCCACGTAGTAAACAACAGTTTTTTCTTTTCAGATTTAATGAGTAGGAAATCTCCAACATTTATATTCTCAGGATTGGGAACATCAAAATTTATATCCTTATCTTCTGGATCAGATTCAACTACAAAATCTTTGTCATATCAATGTGTCTTGGTGTATCAAAGTGCCCCAACAGACATTTTTTTAAAAACTAACACTTATTAATAAAACCACTGAACTTATTTAAAAATCACGTGTAATCCTGATTACTGAGTGGAATAACTTACCATCGATATTTTTAAATCTTAACTAAATGATGTAAAACAGCGTTGGAACACTTATACATTTTACGTAATTTTTTTAGTTGGCCTCACTAAAAACACACCTACTCTCGTCAAATGCCAATGGCTAACTGGCGGGTGGTGCATTCGCAACTGTTGTACTCACACATGTATAGACATGTTTTAGTGATGTCACGACACAAATAACTTTTCTCAAAATTGAAATATTGTTGGTGTATCAATGTGCCCCTTGCATCAATGTGCACCGCCTCCCCCTATTTATTATATCCTTTTTGTTTCCTTGACACTTTAGTGGAGATCATAGAAAAAGGTAACTTTTACTGGGGCTATATAGTGTGTATTGATTTCAAGTCCCTGTACAGAAATTAATTTAACTTATGAACTCCAGTTTTAGAACATTTACTAGCTTTGCTTGAGGAAACATAGATAGGGACAAAATAGTCATACTTCACGCCATCGCAGGGCTGTTACAATGCATTTAAAATGGCCTGTTCCCTGGTGTTCTTTTAGCCATTAATCTTTGCAAAGGTGTATGTTACATAGACCATAAATTTCATCCATAGGAATCATGGCAGTCTTCTGAACAATATGGCTGGGGACCTCCCTGTCTTGCAGAAAGATGAGATAAATTGCCAGGGGTCAATTTTGGGGGGCGGAAGACAGTCTCTTCCTTTTGAAACATCAGTTGCAGATAAGGTGATTTTTTTTCTGACACTGTGAGGTGTGATTACTTTGTCTATTAAATTCTGACCTACTTAGAGACTGCTTATGTTCTGAAGACTGATTGGAATCCTGCCTAATCAGTCTACATCGAAGAAGCAATTTTCTGATTTCTGAAATCAAATGTATATAACCAAGCAGGAATCAAGTAAGCCGGACATTTTATGCTCTGCTTTAGAGCTGATGGCTTACCAGAAATAATATTGACACACTCTGGGGAAGCAGCAGCAGGAGCAGCAGCCTTCACCATTTATAGTAAAGCAAGCAAGGATGGTAAGCAGCTAATATTCAACTATGCTGCTTTTGCTACCCCGCTGAGGAAAGCTTTCCTCATTCAAAAATAATTGTAGCCATGGACTTTAACTCCTCTATAAATGGCGAAGCTCACCAACAGAAGGGGCTACAATCCACTGCAGACTTCTGATTCTCCTAACAGCCTCCCAAGACACTGTTGTCACATACAGTTATCGATTCACGTTTGCATGCAAAAAAGGGTTAACTTTGGGACTAGTAACTAGTGGAAAGCAACAAACAAACCAGAATGTTGAACCTTGGTGTTACTGGCTAGAACATATTGCTGCAGCCCAACAAAGCGGGATAAAATATCTTCCCTCTACTTGTGACTAATTAAACTCAGGCTTTGTCACAAGTTCACTTTTATAGCCAAAAATTAAGATGCCAAGATGAATATCACCAAGGGGAAAAAGAGTTCTGACAGTACAAGACAGCTTCATATGTAAGAAAATACATTGGATATTTCCTTTCGCATCCATTATGCTGATTTTTCTGAAGGTTACTTTCTCAGTCTGGGTGTCCCTCTGAAGACCTGATTTCATCGGTAAGCAAAACTTGTCAGAGCTGCTTTCAGCTGAAGGAACAGATGATAGTAGAAGTGAGGAGAAATAGTGTACAACCCAGGAACCATTATCGTCTTTGCTATTCCATCAGCAAACTGCCACAGCTAACATTATGGCCTCAATTAACTGACATAGGCTGAATAGAAAGAAAAATTGGGGTGTGTTGGGAACACTTGCCTACTGCAGACAAAACCACCAAGAACCCTTTTCATGAAGTATTAATGTGAATGTGGAGGAAGTGCTGGAGCTTGTTAATTGAATGCATAATTTCTAACCTTCAGGTAAACTGTCACTTTCGGAGAAGTGAAGATGAGAAAGTAAATGCCTCAGCTGTGATAAGGAGACAGGTAATGCATGATGTGATCTGGTGGCCTTTCAATACATGGTTCAGTTTCAGGAAGGATAGCTCAGTCTTTGGGCCTGACAGGTATTTGGAAATTGTGTGTAATATTCAAAACTGGCAATTAATGAAATGTTCAAATATACCAACCTGTCCCAACCTAGTACCCTCCAAATGCGATGCACCGCACGACTGGGGATAAGCATATGTCATTTGATTCTGCTGCTAAAAGAAAGTATCACTCCCTATTTGAGACATAGGCTTCTCCAAAATCTATCTAGCTGTTTCCTTAAACCAGTCTTTAGTTTTAAGTATCACATGCTCTAGAGACTGAAGTAAATGGAGAGAAAAAACTCTCTCCATTGCTTTCTGTGGTTTGTGCGGGGTCAGGCTCTATCGGAAGACATAGCACTTCCTGAAGAAATGCTATTTCTTGGCCACTTTTCACAAATAATTCATGGCAGGGTATTGTCAAGCCTCAACAAAGTAAAAATCATCTGGTATATACATTTCTTCAAGACCATATCACGTTTATAGAATATATTTTGGTAGAGGATAATGTTAAAATACTTTAGTGGTAACAGACTATAAGGATGTAACAGAAGATACATTATACCTCTGCTCCGGTCTAATGGAACTAGGCAGAAGTAGTGTTCAAATCAGCCCCCTTAAGTATAAGTCCACTCGACTCAGGAGTCCACCTAGTTCAGTATCCTGTTCTCATAGTAGCCAACTAGATGCCTATGAGAATAATTATCATTATTCATAATAATTTATTATTTATACCCCACCCATCTGGCTGGGTTTCCGCCGCCCCTCTTGGCAGCTTCCAACAAAACACTAAAATACAATAACCTATTAAACATTAAAAGTTTCCCTAAACAGGGCTGCTTTCAGATGTCTTCTAAAAGTTTGGTAGTTATTTTTCTCTTTGACATCTGGTCAAAGTCATCAAAGCAAGCTCTGAGTACAACAGAACTCTCCCCACTTATTTCCAAAGTCTTGGGACCAACCTGAATCACCCCAGACCACTGCAGACTGGGTCATTTTGGAAGCTAACCCATGGGCCCATGATTTGCACAATTAAGCAAAACAGAGGAGCAAATGCCCCATATAATAGTTCCTGCAGAAATATTTTTCACTTGGCAGAATAAAATGAGAGTGATTGCCCTTGGTGCTACTGCTATGTAGGTCTACTTATCTTAGGATGGAAGACCCCCATGGCTAAATGATTCTACATTAAGATTTCAATCCCTCTTGAATCAAAGAGTTTTGAAACAAACCCAAACTCCAAAGTTGTTCCTTGTTTTCATCCTTCAATCTGCCCAATCTGCATACATTAAACAAAAATCTCTAAGGGACTTGTGAGATATATATATATATATATATGAATGATCCATTTTGTTTCAGATCACCAAAGACTTTCTTTGGCAGGACTCAATCAGATCATTCAAAAATCAATTTGAAAAAAGTGAATTTCTTTTATTGATTTTTAAAAATACTTCATGAAAGTCAAATAAAGTTTCCACAAATTGCTGCAAGGCACTTTCTGTGCAGTTGTACTGTCTTCTCCTTAGTTTCACAAATATTTAAAACAAGACCAAAAAAAAGATGAAAAGCGCCTTTTAAATAAAGTTTGCATATCATTACATATAAAAGATCTCCAAGACACACAGACTCAAACAGGGGGCCAAGTCATAACAGTACTGATAAATTTAGTGCCGTATCTGCCAAAGCAGTTTGTCCATTTTGCTTTTTCTCTCTTGAAAAAAGAAAATTCTCAGACTATTGCAGTTAGAAGCACATTGCAGTTATAAACTTGACAAAATCACAGTTGAGTTCTTGAGAGGAAACCTTGGATTCTGTAGGGAGTGACTGATCACATTGGTAACCATTGTCTCTTTTCTTATTCAAAGGGCAAGGATGAACTACTCATCATGTCCAATTGCATACCTTATAGTCACTTTTTCTGTAGATATCTGTGATATCGTAAAACCGCATGAGAGTATGCAACTGGACATCTGGTGCAATGGGAAATTAATATTACTTAGCAGGGAAGGATGTTAAATGTGCACTTCAAAACACTTACTGAAATGGTTAGATAAAAACCACAGGTGTGTGTGTGTGTGTGCGTGCGTGCGTGTGCGCGCACACACACACACACACAAACTTTGATTTACATACATAGCATGTTAAGAGATTTTGTGAGCCAGACATGTTTCAAATATGATACACTGATGTTTCTGATTTTTAAACTAATCTTAAATTGGTCAGAGTTATAACTCCTTGCCTTCAGATTTGCATCATTCTGCCTTGTCTGGTGAGCCAGCTGGGGCTACAAGTTGGTAGATGTTGGGCTATAGTGCACCATCATAGACTGATTTTGTCCACTCAGGGACTTGCTCTCTTAACTATGGCCCAGCATCATGGCAAATGTGGAGACTGTTGGCAAAAAAATGAATCAACTCCCTCCAGTCCTCCCTCCTGGGGCTACTATTTGTGGAAGTTCAAAGATGACAGAGAAATGCAATCTCACATCTCCATCTTCATGTCTAGTTGAATGCTCCTGCAACCTCTCCCAGTAATAACAATAAATAATAATAATAATAATAATAATAATAATAATAATAATAATAATTTGTTTGTACTCCTGGCTGGGTTTCCCTAGCCATTCTGGGTGGTTTCCAACAAAGATTAAAAATACATTAAAATGGGGGACTTCCGGTCGGTGCCAGCGCTTAATGGCGGCCCTAGCTCCGAGCTCCGGAGAAGGACTGCTTCGCAAGTTCGGGTCTTACCCGCTACGGCGAGCGGGGGACCCCTAAAATCCCAGGCGCTGAAGCCTGAGAACAAGGAGACTCGGTGGGCACCTTTGCGCCCCCCGGTACCGTGAAAGAGCCTTTTTAAAGGCTACGGATCGACATCGGGAGTGAGCGCGGTGCTGAGAGTCGCTACCCAGCCTGCGAAGTGAAGCCGCGTCGCCATAAGCGGAGAGCGCCGATTCCTTCCTGAAAGAAAATTTGGACTGAATTCCCGTGAGTAAGAATTGGAAAATAATCGGGACCCCTTTTAATCTTGAAAATTGGGCTGAAAACGGGGAGTTTTAAACTAAGGAAGTCTGCCTCCCCCCGACTGCATGAAAGTGAAAGCAACGGAACTCTGAACTCGCATCCGTTGAAACCCGCTCTTTGATCAGCTAAACCGGACATTTAGACCTTTGATCTCCCCTCTAGCTAGCAGAGCAGAGGGGAGGCGTATGAGATCAATATCTGCATGATCTATATGAAGTAAAAAACCTCTGCTGTCTCACCTATTGAAAGCATGAAACGGCCTGCCTTCCTAGGACACTGAACTTACTTTTCCCTGTGAAGTGATACTTTGATACAAAGTTTCCACAGTGCCTGGCTACTGTATAATACAAGAAGAAACAGCATAAATTGGGCAACTGTGGCAATTTGAAGTTATAAGTTTCTAGTAATACTGACTTTGACTGTGTTAATCTTCTTTTTTACATCTTTGGATAATCTCCTTTGTTTTTGTATCTGGATATTTTGCTCTATGGCCATCTTGATTTGCTCCCTCTAGAGGATAAAGTAAGCTTGGCACGGCCTAAGACAGTGGAATTTTCCAACGGAGAACAGATCCCGTGGGAATTGACCTTGACATGAGTGGCTCACAAGAAGAGATAGTTACAAGAGCTAAGACCAAGCAACAACAACAACAACAGCTGCAGCAGCAACAGACAAAGAAAAGAGGCTCAATTTCAGGCACAACAGCCGGATCAGTAGGAACAACAGGACAAGATAAAGGTACAGCCGCCTCTATGGAAGCTGTGACAGATGCTCTGCTCAAGATAAACCAAACTCTGGAGTCTTTGACAAAACAGACTTCAGAGAACACACAAAAATTAACAGAAATATCAGTAAGATTAAACCAAAATACAGAATCTATAAATAAATTGGTGGAGGAAAACGCCACCACGCGCCAAATTGCTGAAGAAGCTAGAGCTACTGCTGGAGAGACACAGGAGAAATTAGAGCCGATTGCCAAGAAGGTTTATGAGCATGATGCAACTTTGGCCTTGTGGGAGTTACAGAGAAAAGAGAGGAATTTAAAATTAAGACTGATCCCGGAGAATGAAAGAGACAACCTTGTGGAATATCTGACACGGGAGTTTGTGGACTGTTGGGACCTTGAGGAAGACGAAGTTAAAATTACGACAGCCTTTAGACTGGGTAAAAAGCAAGACAGAAAGACTCCGAGAGACTGCTTGATCACACTCAGATCCAAGGAGGAAAGAGACAAAATACTAGGACTACACTTTGAAAAGGCCCTGCAAATCGGAAACTCAGCTGTACAGATCTTTAAAGACATCCCAAAATATATTTTGGATTTAAGAAACTTCTACAAGGATTTGGTTCTTTTGCTGAAGAAAAATTCTATCCGCTTCAGGTGGGAGTTCCCACAAGGACTGTCATTCGACTACAAGGCAAAGAAGGTGAAAATAAAGACAATTCAAGACAAGGACAAATTTTTGGCAAGAAATCAGGAGGACCTCCAGAAGGGGACTGTGGACCCACTTGCAGAACAGAGGAGAGCACTAGAGATTCTGAATCTCTCGACTGGACAAAAACTACCACCAACAGAGGAAGAGCAACAACTCGGAGCTGTGGGAGGAGTTTAGAAAAATAACAAGATGGCTTTGCAATTCCTTAGTTGGAATTGTAATGGGCTCAATGGGCCTTTGAAGAGAAGACAGGTATTTCATATATTGAACAGACAACAATTGGATCTGATATGTCTGCAAGAAACTCACATAACCAGAGCCCACAGGAGACTACTCATAAATAAAAGGCTAGGACAAGAATTTATTTCATCAGCTAAAGTCAAGAAAAGAGGAGTTGTAATTTACGTGAAAGAGAAATGGGCCCCAAAAATGATATTTAAAGACGAACAAGGGAGATACTTGGCAGTGGAGATACAAATACAAGGAGAAAAATTCTTAGTGGTCGGAATTTATGCACCAAATGAAGGCAAATCTGACTTCTTTAAGAGACTCCATGAAACCCTCACCGACTATCTGGATTACAATATGATAATCATGGGAGACATGAATGGCGTGGTCTCCACTAATATGGACAAGGCACAAAGACTAACAGTTAGCAAGGAAGGGAGACTCCCTAAGACTTTTTTCGAAATGACAGAAAATATGGACTTGATAGACATATGGAGAACAAGGAACCCTCTGGAGAGAGAGGGAACTTTCTTCTCCCAAGCAATGATGACCTGGACCAGAATTGATCAAATTTGGATTACTAGTGGAATGGCCCCAAAGATTAAGAAAGTGGAAATCTGCCCAAAAACTTGCTCCGACCATAACGCCGTGAAGATGGAGATGAAACTCGCAATAACTGGTCAATTTAGATGGAGAATGAATGACACCCTCTTCCGAGATAAGGAGATTCTCACGAAGGCCCAAAAGACCCTAAAAGACTATTTTGAAATAAATTTGAGGACCGACGTGGAGAAAAGAGTGATCTGGGATGCAAGTAAAGCGGTGATGAGAGGATTTTTGATTCAACAAAATTCAATAAAGAGGAAAAAACAAAATGAGAAAAAAGAAAAGATTCTGGAAAAGATAAAGGAAGGAGAGAGAAAATTAAGAACAAAACCAAAGTCTCAGGACATTTTAAGAGAGATTAAGTTATACCAAACACAATATATGGAATTGATGAACCAAGAGATTGAATGGAAGATAAAGCAAATGAAGCAAAAGACTTTTGAATCAGCAAATAAATGTGGCAAACTTTTGGCTTGGCAACTGAAGAAAAGGCAGAAATTAAATACGGTCACAAGTCTAGAGGTCGACGGAAAGAATATATCTAAACCCAATGAAATTAGAAACTGCTTTTTAAGTTATTTCAAAAAACTCTACACTCAAGGCCCGCAAAATGAAGAGGATATAGACAAATTCCTTGGAAAATATGGACTACAAAACATCTCTCATCAAAGTAAGATGGATTTGAACCAGAGAATCTCAGAACAAGAGATAGAGGCTGCCATTCAGAATATGCAACTGGGCAAATCTCCGGGACCAGATGGACTGACTTCCAGATACTACAAATCGCTGAAGGAATGGTTGACTCAACCATTAAGAGAAGTTTGTAATGAGATCCTTGAGGGAAAAAGGGCACCTGAATCGTGGAAAGAGGCATATATTTCACTCATACCAAAGTCAGAGACTGAAAAGACCCAACTTAAGAACTACCGCCCAATATCATTGCTCAATGTGGATTACAAAATTTTTGCAGACATTTTGGCAAAAAGATTTAAAAGAGTGTTGATGGAGAAGATTCATAGGGACCAAGCAGGCTTCCTCCCTAAAAGACACCTGGCAGATAATGTAAGGAATGTAATAGACATTCTAGAAAAGCTAGAGGTGAACATAAACACTAAAGCAGTATTGATCTTTGTGGACGCGGAGAAAGCCTTTGACAATATTTCTTGGAGTTTTATGAGGAAGAATCTTCATGGGATGGGGGTAGGCCAGGGTTTTGAGAATGGTATGGCTGCAATATATTCTGAACAAAAAGCTAAACTGATTGTAAACAATGTTGTGACTGAGGAACTTAAGATAGAAAAAGGAACACGACAGGGGTGCCCGATCTCCCCATTACTTTTTATCTCAGTTCTGGAGGTGTTGCTGAACATGATAAGAAATGACCAGCAGGTCAAAGGTGTGCAGGTCGGAGCTAAACACTATAAGTTAAGAGCGTTTGCAGATGACTTAGTATTGACTTTGCAAGAGCCAAACACTAGTACGAAAAAGGTTTTAGAAATAATACAACAGTTTGGCCAGGTAGCTGGACTTAAGTTGAATAAGCAAAAAACTAAAGTTTTAGGGAAGAACTTAACAGATATGGAAAAGGAGAAATTTCAAGAGGAGACAGGTTTGACTGTGGTCAAGAAGGTGAAATACCTAGGGGTTTACTTAACATCTAAGAATGTGAATTTGTACAAGGATAACTACGAAAAATGTTGGTCAGAAATTAAAAAAGATCTAGAAATATGGTCAAAGTTGAAATTGTCAATGTTAGGCCGAATTGCAGTGATTAAAATGAATGTATTGCCTAGAATGTTATTTCTGTTTCAGACCTTGCAGATTCTTGACAAGATGGAATGTTTTAAGAGGTGGCACAAAGATATCTCGAAATTTGTCTGGCAGGGCAAAAAGCCCAGAATTAAATTTAAGATACTGACAGATGCTAAACAAAGAGGGGGTTTTGCCCTGCCGGACTTAAAATTGTACTATGAGGCAGCAGCTTTTTGCTGGCTGAAAGAATGGATGCTCCTCGAGAACACGGACATCTTGGATCTGGAAGGTTTCAATAATGCTTTTGGTTGGCATGCATATCTTTGGTATGATAAAGTCAACAGTGCCTTTAAAAATCACATTGTCAGAAAAGCATTGATTAATGTTTGGATAAGATACAAAGATCTATTGGAAAATAAAACCCCTAGATGGGTGTCACCAGTGGAGGCCAAAGCAGTGAAGAAACTCAATATGGAGGTCGGATGGCCGAAGTATTGGGAAATTTTAGAACAGGATGGAGATAAGTTCAAACTACAAAGTCAGGAGAAATTGAAACACAAAGTAGAAAATTGGTTCCAATATCGCCAAATAATGGAATTTTTTAAACAGGACAGGAAAATCGGTTTCCAAGTGGAAAAATCAAAATTAGAAACCGAACTGCTAGAACCCAATACTAAGAATTTATCTAGAATGTATAACTTGTTGTTGAAGTGGAATACACAGGATGAAACAGTCAAATCGGTTATGATTAAGTGGGCACAGGATGTTGGACATAACATTATGTCAGCTGACTGGGAATGGTTATGGAACACCGGTATTAAATTTACGGCATGTAATGCCTTAAAGGAAAACACTATGAAAATGGTTTATAGGTGGTACATGACCCCAGTCAAGCTGGCAAAAATCTATCATTTGCCCGACAACAAATGTTGGAAGTGTAAGGAGACTGAAGGTACCTTCTACCACCTTTGGTGGACATGCCCGAAGATTAAGGCCTTCTGGGAAATGATCTATAATGAAATGAAAAAGGTACTTAAATGTACCTTCTCTAAAAAGCCAGAGGCCTTTCTTTTGGGCATTGTCGGCCAATTGGTGACAAAGAAGGATAGAACTTTTTTCATGTACGCTACAACAGCAGCAAGAATACTTATCGCAAAGTATTGGAAGACACAAGACCTACCCACTCTGGAAGAATGGCAGATGAAAGTGATGGACTATATGACATTGGCCGAGATGACAGGCAGAATCCGTGACCAACGAAAAGAGACGGTGGAAGAAGAATGGAGAAAATTCAAAAGTTACCTTAAGGACTACTACAAACTTAATGAATGCTAAAATGTTGTGGTTTCCAGAAACAAAGGGGTACAGGGATATAAGGTTAGAATATAAAAGAGGACTAAGATGACAGAGATTTGAAAGCAACAATTGGGAGTTGCTAGTTGAAGTATGGACATTGGGATGCAGAGAGGGGGGGTATGGGGAAGTCCAAGAAAAGAGGTTTATATGAAAATATGTTTGAAACTATACGTGTATGTTTGTCACTTTTAGTGTTTGTTTGTCTTTTTAAAATTTTGTAAAACCAATAAAAATTTTATAAAAAATAAAAATAAAAATACATTAAAATGTCACACATTAAAAACGTCCCTGAACAAGGCTGCCTAGGAGCGCGTTCCACAGGGCGGGCGCCACTACCGAGAAGGCCCTCTGCCTGGTTCCCCATAGCTTTGCTTCTCACAGTGAGGGAACCGCCAGAAGGCCCTCAGTGCTGGATCTCAGCGTCCGGGCAGAACGATGGTGGTGGAGACGCTCCTTCAGTTACAGACCAAGGCAGCTCCTCCTTCCTTGCCTCAATTTGTATCAAATGTTCTGAGTCTCCTGTTTCCCTAAGCACAACATAACTGTTCCCTCTTAAATTCTGCAACCCTTCCCTACAGGGAGCTGAAATCAACACCTTCACTGCTTACTTTTCTAACAATACTGTGAGGTCTCTTACTCCATAAGACAATATGGCTTCTAACATGCATCTTGTTGGCTGCTATGAGGAGGAAGAGATGCAGGACTATGGGCATTTGGACTGATTCAAGAGGTCTTCTCCTACATTCCACCATTATTGCTTAGGAAGGTTTTAGGAAAAAGTGGCAGCTTCTCTCCCTGGAACCCCCTAGGCCCTTGCCACCAGGGGGTTATTTCCACGGGACACATTGGCCATAGACATGACCTTGACTTTTGTCTGACACTTGGGTGCAGTTGATTTAAAGGTTATGCTATCTAATTCACACATTCCAAAACTATACACAAAAACCAAAATGGACATCATCCTTCAAAATTCACACTTCTGCAAAATTTGTAAGGCAGTTCTCAGGCCAAGGAATGTGTACAAAAATGCATACAGTAGGATAAAGTGTGTTACAAGTGTATATATTTCTAAAGTTGTAATATACATTACATAAGGGAAAACCACTTTGCAAAAGTGTAATATTAGGTAAAATTGCATACAAAGATGTGTGTATTAGGATAAATTGACACAAAAATGCTGCTGAATTTTCAGGATGACTTGATTTTTTAATTAAAAAAAATGCAAACTGATGTGAAAATCAAGAACAGGAAAAATCAGAAATTGAGAGAAACAAAAAATGACAAATTCATCTATCCCTAGTTGTATCTCGGCGACATTGGGTTGGCCATCAGCTTCCAACCCCTGCACTTAGTAAAAGTCAAGGGATTTCAAGTCATGATACTTTCTAGGTTTAACTGACTCCCCCCACCATTTCCATTTCTTTCTTTTTTTTCTGTAAGGTATCAGGATTGTGTGCAGGTTGCACATTGCGAAAGATTCTTTCCATGTATAGTCAAACTCTCCAGATTTATTTGCCTTAAGGGATCCTCCACATTTATTTTCTGAGTATATTCTGTCACCAGCAACGCCATATATCAAAGACTGCAATTTCTGGAGGCTTCTCAAACCAGATGAAAATATCACCTGGGAGCAAACAAATGAGATACTTGAAGCAGAGCATTTAACCACTGGAAGGCATTTTCCTAGGGAGCCTTCCCTTGAGAAATGATAAAAACATGTACCTATCAATGGATCACTTTGTTGGTGAGAGCTCTTTTTAAAAACCTCACCCATTTCACACACACTTAAAGCTAATTGATATCTTGCCCGTTGTTGCTTCACCGAAGAACAAGCCACACTTGTTCATTCAGGACATTCTTGTAAATGGATAACACCCAGAGAAAAAGTTTGATTAACTAATCAGATCTTTGTGAATTCTAACCTGCTTCATGCCAATGTGTAGACAGGAACTTAGACATCTCCTCTTTTTGTCGCTAAACCTTCTGTGTGTTATCTGTCCAATCAAAACCCAACTGTGTTCAATGGTGCATGTTCCCAAGTGAGTGTATTTTGAATTGCTGTTTTAGAAATGTGAATTTTGATATTTACATTATATATGTATGTATTATTTAAATGAATATTTTCCTGTGGATTAGAAAGAAATCTACAGATTAATGCAGAAATCAGACAGGACAGTCTTATGAATATGGAAGGATGCTTTGAGTTTCTCGGTTTCTCATTTTCTCAGTCTTAAAATTCGCATTTCTGCATCAGTTTGCAATTAAAAAATATATTTTAGTGCACAGACATACACATATATTTTTGCAAGCAATTTCTCCAGATAACACATTTTCTGCATCATTTTCACCAATATAGGCACTTTTATGCACACTTCCCCTAATATAATCATTCATATACACATTTTGTTTTGTTTTGTTTGAGAACTGTTTTACCAAAGTGTGAAGGTGCATTTCAGAGTTTGCATATTGTTTCAGGAAATGCAAATTAGGTGGGTTCTCTTTAAAATGTGAAGAGAACTATATTTATTCTCCATCGCCACTTATGAATGAGCATATGTGAAAGAGGCATGGATTGGAAAGAGACTAATTTGTTCATCCCTTTTTATATTAAGTGCTAAATTTGCTCATTTCCCACTCACCCCATAAGAAACAGCTCTTTGGCAAAACACTTGTGGGGAAATGTGTGAATCTCCACTGTTGGACAGAAAGGTTCACTCCACACTGAGAAACACAAACACTGCTGGACTGCCTGCCTTGAACACATTTTTATTTTATTTTAGGTACTATAAGCACCCTGCCTCACTCGTCTCGCTCCTTCAGATGGCCAAACTTGTGATGTGCACCACAGCTTCTGCCAAATGACTCACTTCACAAAATAATTGCCACATGGTAGATCAAATACCAGGGACACTAAGAACTGAAGTGAAGCCATACGTATTCTTCTCTCAAAGCATGCATGCTGAAAAAAGATCTGCTTCACATGTCCCAGGAACCAATTTTATCACAACTGTTTATTTTAGGACGGCATGCATGTGCAGGACATAATATGTCTTTATTTTGCTCATGCTATGTGTGAGTGTGTGTGTGGTTACACATAAGCTCTATTCAGAGAAGACCCACAAAAAGTAAACTGATGTAACTAACTTCAGTGCATTGATTTCAGGACTGTCAGTCTAGCATTCTTTTTCTAATAGTAGTTAGCTGTCAGCCAATAGGACCATTTAAAAAAGAGAGGAAGAATTGCCTCCTCATTTCTGGTTGTTGGATATTTAGCATGAAGGATCAGCACTAATATACATTACTAGGACTATGTTTGCCAGCTGCTATTTTTTTAAAAAATATATATGTTTTTTTCACTTTTTATGAAAAAAACAATCTTACAGTATATATCAAGTATGTACATTGGCTTTGTGTGGACCCCAAATAATGAGGCAAATTGGGGTGATCTGAGATAGTCTTTTGCAGAGCTATTTTTATAGAAACAGAGGTCATAGCTGTCAACTTACAGATTTGAAAATAAGGGACCAGCAGCCAAAATAAGGGATTTTGCTTAGCTTATACAGAAATCCAGCACTCATGGAGCCATGCTGCTTTAGCTGCGACTGACTGTGTTTTGCAGGGGGTTGGACTAGATGATCCTAAGGGGCAAAGCTTACAGGCAGAATTAGAAACCAGGAAGAGGACCTCTTTAATAAAGAAGGGAGAAAGTTTATAATTTATTTGAAAAGCTATTGTAAAGAGTTACATACATTGGTAGGATTGACAGAAAACTTGTAGTAAAAATTTGAACTATGGATGGACAAATGATTTATAAAATAGAGTTATGAAAGGGATGCAGAGGGGGAAATCACTACATTAAGATGCTGCACTGGTTGGAGGGTATGCTAAGCAACACATCGAGGCTGCCATTGTCCTGGCGTGAGGAGTTCCATTGGTCCTTCCCCACCCGAGAGAGTGGAAGGGAGGGAGACTCTCGCCCATGCCACCCGTGAACCCAGCATGAGGCGGTTGCCACTCCGCCGCGGCCGCTGAAGCGCTGCCCTTCTGCGTCCCTCCCCATCCCCTCCTCTTCCTCCTCCCTCAGGCCGCCTCCTCAGCCGCCACCGCCTCCGGCTTCCCCTGGCAGCGCAGCGGAAGTCTCGCAAGAGAGGGACTGCCTGCCCGCCCGCCGCCACCCATCTCCTCACAACACGCCCTTGAGGGGAAAAAGGGAGAGACGGAGACGTGGCAGCTCGTGCGAGCACTCTCTCGAGGTGGAGGACCCTGAGCCGCTGCTTCCCTCTCAAGCCAGGCGGGCATGAAACCCCGGAAGTTTACGGGAATCATCAATCCGGGACAGCAGCAGATAACGACGCTGGGATAAGGGAGTTTCCTGCCAAATAAGGGACGGTTGACAGCTATGACAGAGATGCCGGAACTCACTATGAACGCCTCCTTTCTTCTCTTAGAATGGCAATGAGGCCCACCTGAGAGGTTCCAACCTGCTAAGTTGCTCTGCTTCCTCAGTGTTTCCCAAATTTGGACCACATGATTTTTATTCTGTAATATCTTTCCATGTGGGAATCGCTTCACTTATCTGCCTAAAATCTGACAGTTTTCATGCCCTCAAAAGGGGTAGAGCATGCCTGCAATTTTCATTCAAATTTGGTGTGTGGGGGGGAATAGTCTTTTTCCACTGCATGTTTAGTTCAATCTACTGTGCATAACTAAAGAGGGGTATACTGAAAATCCAGTATTTTAACAGGAGTGTATTATAAAAAATGGGACACTAGAATAATAGCAAAACTGTTTGGATACAAGACGGAAGGTAGGCCTTGGACAAATTTGTAGGAAAAATGAGCTCTATTTATTTTTTGAACAATAACAGAGATATATGGTTAGAGACATGTATTGGTCCACATATATTGTTTCAATTTGATTAGATTGTGAGTACTTTATGTGAATGGGGGGGGGGGAGAAAATCAATAAAGTAAATCTTGAAGTACGTCTTGGGAAGTTCCTACTTTATTTGACAAATTGATAGAATTGCAATATCAATTTGAAGTTATCAATTAATTTTACATCCAGCAACAGAGGAATGGCAAGCAGCTTTATGCCAACAGTCTCATCAGACATTTCTGTGTCACACCTGCAGTAGCAGGGCAAAGTCATATCAAGAATGAATAAATACAGAAAGCAAACCAAAGTGAAGATTTAAGCCATGCATGTATATAGGATGGTAGGTAAAAGCAGAGGAAAGCAGCAGTCTTGGCGAGCAAAGAGAAAAGATGTATCAGGAAGCTGTAGATCTAAGGAGGGAAAAGATGGTGGAAAGGACTTCTAGAAGGAAGGCTACAGTAAATGCTAGACTTCCTAGAACAAGCATAGTCACATGGTGCCTGTCAGATGTTGTTGGTCAACTATGACCACTAGTCATGCTAGTCCAACAATATCTAGGGCACCACATTGGCTATCCCTATCCTCATTACCACTGCCACCTCACTCTTTGTTCATGCCATACCTCATTCTGGAAGACACTATCTAATACAGGGGTCAGCAAACTTTTTCAGCAAGGGGCTGGTCCACTGTCCCTCAGACCTTGTGAGGGGCCAGACTAGATTTTTTTTTTGGGGGGGGGATGAACGAATTCCTATGCCCCACAAATAACCCAGTGATGCATTTAAAATAAAAGCACACATTCTACTCATGTAAAAACACACTGATTCCCGGACCGTCCACTGGCCAGATTTAGAAAGCAGCTGGGCTGGACCCGGCCCCCGGGCCTTAGCTTGCCTACCCATGATCTAATACATCTGATACACAGTGCAAGATATGGAGTGTTATGCAAGAATAGACAGCATTGACTAGATGGATTTTAAATCTCTATAACCTCAGAATTTTTGGAACAGTCAATTGCATTTTCTGAAGAGCCACTTATATAGGTACAAACGTTCCTTCTTGTACCCCACTGCTGGAAGCTTTTCATCATGGAATTACACCTGTGCTTCAATTATCCTTGTCCTGAATGTTCTAAATATAGAATGGTGCTGTGGTTTTTAACCCGAGGAAGCATCAACATTGCCATTCTGACTAGTGGAAGAAATGAGGCAGCATCATAGGATAACAGGTTCCTAGTCAATCATTCTCAAAATGAAGATTCTAATTAGCCGGGTAACAATAACAGTGCAGAAGAGGTACCTGACATTCACAAACCATTCTCAGAAGACAGGAGACCAAGGTCCTTATTGCTTTATATGGCAGTGGCATGACTTTTGATAGCAGAGTGGCAACTGAGGCATCTAGATTGATAACGTGGAGATTACATTTTGAAGCAGACCCTAAAGCAATTGATAAAATTACTATTTACTTTTGTTGTTGTTGTTGTTTTTGTATGTGTGTGCTTTCATGCCACATCCATGATAAAAGACGGATGGAAGAATGGTTTCATTCTGCCCTGTGAAACGCATTATTCTAAAAATTCACAGGCCAGCAAAAAGAGAAGAGTTACAAAGTTGTTGGCATTTGAGCAGATACAGTGGTACCTTGGGTTAAGAACTTACTTTGTTCCGGAGGTCTGTTCTTAACCTGAAACTGTTCTTAACCTGAAGCACCACTTTAGCTAATGGGGCCTCCTGCTGCTGCCGCACCGCTGGAGCACGATTTCTGTTCTTATCCTGAAGCAAAGTTGTTAATCTGAAGCACTATTTCTGGGTTAGCGGAGTCTGTATCCTCAAGCGTCTGTAACCTGAGGTACCACTGTATAGCAGTCCAAGCACGTGTGCAATGTCCCATCTTCATCTGTGGTCACCTTCTATACTGCAGAGAATACTATATTTCCTGTCATTCCTTGCGCCAGTCCCATTCCTCCTGCTCTTCCCTTTCTTATGTGGATATTTGTGAATTTATGTTAGTATGTATTGTTGAAGTTGTTTAAAATGTTTTTTTAAAATAAAGAGAGAGGGAAAAAAGAAGGCGAAAAGCTACTACACCACATGAAGGGAGGAAACAGTGCCTGATTCCAGCAGGCAAACTTTGAAGCAGTGTAATTTAAAATGGATATATACACCCGTTCACAGATATTTCCAGCTTTGTCTTGAAGACATAATCCTCATCTTTTTATTCTCCCCCAACTGCTAATTACCTGCTAATTAGTAGAAACTGTGATGACAGTAGTCTGGGAATTTCTCTACTAAACTGGAGTTCTGTTGCCACCCACAATTACTAGGTGTTCTGCACTGTTGATGAGTAAGAATGAGCTTTCACTTTTTCCTCCACTACCAACATTAGTAACATGAAGACTACACAGTTCTTAGAGCAGGGCCTGATTGAATGGGTTCTGTTGTCGCATGAATATTGTGAAGTACTTCTACAGTACCTGGGGCCTTTATCATCAAGGGTATCTGAGCTTTCAGTTTTTAAAGTAAACGTTTCAAGAGCAGGTTTGAAAGCATCATGCCACTATGTGGTAAAGGCGGAGAGAAAAGCAAGGGTCTGGTTGTTTGTTAGACAATGGGCTGTTTTCATTATGCTTTCAAATATTTGTGTACTTTCAATTTTTGGGAGAAGTTATGAGAATTTACTTCAATATATTTCATATTATACATTGATAAAGGATAAAGAAAAATTCAGAACAAAAATATTATAAATTAAGTGCACTATGTAAGCTATTTTTTAAAAAACTGACCTAATCTAGAAAAAAGAAAAGGCATCTTATATCCATTATATACCGGTATTTAATTGCTTGTGAACCCTTGATTCATTATGTATTTTCAATGTGACCACTAGCGCTAAATAAATCTATTGGAATCTTGGCTTACAGAAGGCATTAGTTTAATCAAAAACATGTGCTGTTCAACATGGGTTCACATGGGTTCACATGGCCAGTTTGTAAGATAATTGCAGAAAAAGCAATTTTCAGCTTCCAGGTGCTTAATTACACACTGGCTTGTGTGGGGAAAATGAGTCCACTTGACAGCACTCTAAAAGTCTTGTAGGACCAGGTTACAACAATGATATCTGAGCATGATGCTTAAAAGCAATTTACATATTAATATAATGAATGATGAGCTGAAACTCCCTGATTCAAATTCCAGCTGAGCCACAAACTCAGTGGTGGCTACTCTCAGCCACTGTCTCCTCTTTGCTATTGGTTTAACTGAAACCTTCATCCCCTTCATTAGTTACCCATGTGAACAGATCTCCATGGGCAGAAGAGTTGATCATATACTGTAATCACACACAGAAGCTTAAGTGCATAGAGTCCCACCTTTTAACAACATTGAAAACAAAAGAGAGGTGTGAAAAAATGGTCTACTTGGATTAAAGAGTAACATTCCATAAGTTCCTTATTGTGTGACCTGTGGACATACAGTATGACTATGATCCTCTGTGTATTTGGCAGCCATGTAAACAGACCCTCTGCATACTGACAAACATGCATAAGCTCCCTCCACACCAGTGGTTGTCAGAGATAGGCAGAGTGACTTGCAACTCACTAACATGGTTTCTGTGCTGGAGGTGGATAATGCAAGATCTTCCATACATCACTTGATCAGGAGTGAGGAACCATAGAACTCAGGGCCAAATATGACTGTTTAGGTCTCTGTTCTATCTGGCCTTGGGATTATCCTCTTCCATCTCCAGGCCACACCTCTCACTGGCCTGGCTTTACATTTTGAACCCCGTGGAAAATATTGGAAAAGAGGAAGCATGGTGATAGCAGGTTCTGACAATGAGCAAGAAAATGCTTTCCTGATTCTGAAAAGGGCCAAACAGAGGCTTGTCACACCAATAACTCACAAGAGTCCCCCCTGAGATCCATCAGAACCAATCTCTTTCCAAAAGGTGAAGGACAAAGTGAGAACAAAATGGTGGCCTCACTCTTTGCAGGAAACAGAAGACCAACTCATCCCATCCCTTTTAGTGGGAGTAGTGACTCAACTGAATAGCAGCGATTTATATAAGTATTCTCCAGGAGATATTTCTCGTTGCCCTTGGAAAATCCTGAGCCCTCATGTTCCTAAATAGTCCATCCAATATCGAATTAGTTACTCCACTGAACATGAGTACAAATGGTTCCAAGCTAGAAGGCATTAAAATGATTCAAGTAATGTTGTCTAGAATATGAATGACTAATGGCCAATTTGGTTTCACCTTTCTGGAGAAGTAGGTAGGAAAAGGGTAATGGTACAAGTTTCTGTGTGGTCCAAAAAGCCTGGTCTGTACAGACAGAAAAGCTCACTGAAGACAAGTAGCCTCCTTCAATGGGCCTCCCATGAAGAAAAACAATGCTTAGCCTCTGCCCCTCAGGTCCTGCAATGCTATTGGCCTCACCCTTAAATTCATGTGTTACAAAGATACCCTGCCTGACTCTCCATCACCGTCTGGTCCTATAGCCCTGGGAGTGACAGAAACCCAGGGAACTGGTATGGATGACTCAGATCTCAAGGCAGGGATGTCCAGATCTAGCAGTTCCTAGGGGTGTGGAGACCTGGGTTCTCCTACTACTTTGAGCAGACCCCAAGTTAGAGATCTGGGCAGCACTGGTTGTGTGTGTGTGTGTGTGTGTGTGTGTGTGTGTTAGTTAAAAAAGCAAGAGAAAGAAAAGGAACCTTAGCCATCCCAAAAGGTTTAGCAGCAACTTTTTCATAAAACATTTGGAGAAATTTATTGCCCCAACCAAGCTAATGAACGGTCAAAAAAGAATTCTTTGAAATTTCTGGCACATCTCTACTTCTTGCATTCTTCTGGCCTCTGAAAGTTTTTGACTCATCTAATGGAATACTTGAAGGAACCAATTCATTTCTGAGGAAAGCACCAAACTGCATGCTGATCTCTAAAGTCAACAACAGAGGGCAACTGGAAACAATCCTAAGAGGTCTGAAACAGTTTATGGCATGGATTCCATAAGCACAGGTTTCCTTTGAAACTTTATAGAATGATAGAATTGTGACCTCAAAGGTCACTTTGTCCAACCCCCTGCAATGCAGGTGATGAGCGATCTTAGAGAAGCTAATCTATATATGGAAGCAGAAATAAAAATTAAGTTCAAATATTTTTCAGAAAATACATCGCAACCTAACAGAAGTTGGCCAGGAACAAGACCATACACAACTAAGACTATTTTACAATGCTGTAATATTAGGGATTTGAAGACAGACTTTTCCCTCTTTACTTAACCGCTGAATGCAACAATGCATTCTAATCATGGACATGCACAATGCTCCAGGGTTTCTCTTTAATTTAAAGGCCTCTTGCACACAACTGAGTACAAGCTGTCTCAGATACCTTGCAATTTCCCACAGTTCACATGGCTTATTTATGTGCATATTCCATATCTTTCTAACTTCCACTGACCTGGGCTACACATAATTAAACACACAAGGAGGGGGCATAAACAAAATGGATTTGATGGGGGGAATTGGCTGCATCCCTAATGTGTTGGTTGTGTTCTCACAAAATACACTTGCTTCTCTGATTCATCATATAAACAAGAGTTACTGGAGGAGACTAACCGTTTTCAGATCATCAGCAAACTAGGAATGAGCAGCCTATTTGAGTTTTGTGACCGTTTCACATACACCCAATCAGAGCACATTTCCCTTTTGTGGGATTTTTTAAAATGCATGAAAATGCATTTAAACTGTATGCATTTTGCACACATTTTGTAAATATTTCCCTAAAAACACATCTCTGTATGTTTTCCAATGCATTACCACCTAAAATATTCATTTTGTTTGCACTTTCCCATAAAATACATATTTTAATGTGTAATTTTTGGAACTGAATCTGCATCATAACTTTGGAGATGTACACTCAACCCCACAGTCAATATATATGTGTGTGTGTATATATATATATATATATATATATATATATATATATATATATACACACACTCACCATTTGGTGTTAACAGCAATAACATCTGTGCTAATTGCAACATGAAGCGGCTAGAGAAGTAAAATACGTTAGCAAATTCAACAGTGCTTAGTTTGTTTTTGGTTGTTAGTTTGTTAATGTTGCTAATATTGTTCTGTGGATTATGAATGCTGTAATGCTTTGTGAATTTTATAATATGACTTTTCTTGTGACTGTGCTGTTTAGCCTATTTCTTAAGTTGTTTTGTTAATAGTGCTTTATAGAAGGTGTCTGTTTTACTGATGATTTGTTAATTATTTTACCATTTATGTTGTAACTGTGATGTTCTACTGTGCTATTATTTATTGTATGTAAGCTGCTTTGTGACTCATGTGGCTGAAAAGTGGCAAAGAAATATGGTATAATAAATGAAAGGAACGAAGAATTCCAAACTGTATTTGTTACCACCAGTGCTGTTTCTGTTCTGCTGCAGTTCAGTTTTTGCCAAATACTATGCTATTCATCTTACTGCCTGGTATTTAATGAAGGTTGATTAACTTCCATAACAATTTATGTAACTTGCATTCATTTCAATGTTTAAAAAAAATGTGGAAATGATTTAAAATAAAGTAACTAGTTATGTATTGTTTCTGGATTTGACAATGATGTGAACAAATTGATTTCTGTTCCTGACCACAGATGAAAACATGAACTGCAGCTTCCTTCTCCAGTTTTGTCAGAATTCTCTGACATCCACAGATGTGGCGAACAAGGATACATCATGCCATGGTCTCTGCAAATATTTTTCTACCACAGATGTACTGCATCTCTTTCTGTAGTATAGCCATACATGGTGGTACTCTGCTTCCTTTCAAATGGAAATACAGAAATACACTAGCCTGTGTGTGCATAAGAAAGCAGAGAGGAACCTGACTTTGTGTTCTACTTCTCTTTTGATTTTCTTCTTTTCTTTTTCTTTTTTACTGGTGTAGCACTGTCAAATCTTAACTGTGCAAGCACCAGTAGCTAAAGAGGAAACATTTCACTTTATGACACTTACTTGGAGTGTTGAGCAGACGTGACTTTTTGCAGTGGTAAGCTGTCTCCTGTTCACAGTATTCGGCACTATTTATCATTGCCTCCAGCTGCTCCATGCTGCTGTTGTAGTTGAAGCTCATGGCATATGGTTTCTCGGGATCTGCCCCGCGGACTCGAGTCAGCTCAGTATTGTTGTGCTGAACTACAGTCCAGATCTTATCTTCTGTTAAGTGAAACAAAATGGAGGAAAGATGAGAAAAACAGGAAAAGTCAACAGCATCTGGTGCATTTCCCTATAGATACTAGAGTGTGTGAGTGTGTCTCTCTGTGTGTGTGTGTGTGTGTGTGTGTGTGTGTGTATTCCAAAAAGGGTACTTTTAAACAATGAGGCATATACCAAACTGGTGCTGAGGACAATGTAGGTTTCAACTGCTACCATAAGCGAGAAAGATGCAATTCTGATGTATTCCAATTATGGCTAAGAAGCAGGTCTGGCAACAATCCTCCCTATAATTCGGTTTGCTGGCGTTACTTGCAAAATTCCCAGTCTTCACACTTTCTGAGTCAACATGGGTCAGCAAAGCACATGAGTTGTTTATCCATCCAGATAAGTGATATCACTGGACTAAAGATAGGACTGTTGTCTGGGCATCAACACTGCACTCCTCCAGACCGACAGAACTCTCAAAACCACTAGATACTAAGGCGGATTCTGTGCTATTAAGTGCTGACCTTGAAGAAACATGCCTGATGGAGAGGCAAAATTGGCCTTCTATTTTAGTGCAGTGTAAAGCCGATAGCCCTTTCTTTTATTTTAAGCATAAAACAGAACTGATTTAGCTACTTTTTAGCTACTAGCTTCTTGAATAGGGTAAAAGGAAACTTTTAAAAAAGGCGCTGCAACAAAGTATTGTGCCTTTCCTTACAACTAAGGAAAGAGAAGGAAAAGAACAACTGTGCAGAGATGGCCAGCAATTAAATTTGCTACAGAGTTGAGCTTTGAACTATTATGGCGATCAAAGGTTAGTCACAAACACCATCCAAACACACCAAACTCCTGTGCTTTAATAGCTAGCACATTATCAAATAATGAAACCAACACATGCTTATCTTGAGAGGAGGACAGAAAACAGGAAGGGATGGAGACATTGCAGAAACCACACCTCTTTCTCTATATAAACCATGCTTTTCAATGCAAATGAGGAAATAAGAACATAAGAAGAACCATGCTAGATCAAATCAAAGGACTATTTACAGCAGCATCCTGTTTCACACAATGGCAAACCATTACGGCTATGGAAGTCTGGAACCGGAGATGAACTCAATAGTCTTTTCCTGTTCATGTTTGCCAGCAATTGCCACCTTGCCTCTATCTGGAGGTTCCATATCACCATCACCACGAGCAGTTATTGATAGCATTATCCTCAATGAATTTGTCTATCTCCACTTAAAAACCACCTAAGGTACACTTTATAAAACTATCTAAGGTGCCCACCCCACTGCTTAGATTTTTGTTTTTAAACAGCAAGAAAATATTGGTGTGAGGCAGCTCTCAGGGCAGCCATGACAGGGAAGAGCTCTCCTTCCTTCTCCCTCCCGTTGGTGCTGCCTCTGGCCAAGCAGCAGCCAGCCACCAATTCAATCATCTCATCATAAAAGTGATAGAAGACTTTACAGCGGTGACACTTTTATCCTATACACCCTTTAAAGACTTACCATACCATTGACTGCATAGATGCATGGATACCACTCTCCTTGATCTGCACCTTGTGAATGTTCACTAGTTATGGTTGCTTCCTACTGTTACTATTACAGCTGCATTAGGCTCACTCCCCGTGAGATCTGAATTCTGATGTAGAAAGCCTTCTTTCTAACCTTCTGCCTCCCCCAACCCAATTAGGTCTTTTTTGGCGGTGGCAAATTTAGTACAAGTTGCACATTACAGGTTTAGAACGAAAAAGCTGGCCTGATGGTTGCCAGTATTTTTCTATAATTGGGTTCTGTAGTGCTTTGAAAGGGGATGAAGGAGGGGAGGCAAAGCAAATGAACGCTAACTTTTAAAAGGAGTTTGCTAATCCACCAAAGTGCCTCTGACAACACACTGCATTTTAGCAGTGGGAGTTGCAGCTTGCTGTGCCACTTGAAAGACTCTTGCTGAGCCTTCCCTCTTTAAGCCGCAGAGATTTGCCACCCTGCGTGTCACTAAAACTGCTCATAAAAAGTTTTGTTTAAGAAAGGGAAAACAAAACAACCCACAGTAAATCACACGGATAACATGCTAACTCTGGATGAAATGGATCTGCTGATGGGTACAAATTATCATTCTCTTTCACTCCCAAAAGAGATGCTCCCCCCCCCCACGGGCTCATGTGCTGTGTGCACTTAACGAAAAATGTGTTTGGAGCTGCAGCCTATGTTTTATACAATTGTCTAAAATATAAAGAGAATCTTGCTGTGAAAAAAAGGAGGAGATAGACAGAAAGGGAGGAAGGGAAAGAGTGCTTTTTAAATGGGCTGGTTTCACAGAAGTCCAAAGAAAAAGACATGGAATAATATACCAAAAGAAACAAGGAGGAAATGGAGTGGGAGTATCAGAGGGTGGTGGTTTTGGTTTGTTGGTGTGGTTTTTCTGAGGAGGGTTCTGTAATCATAATGTGCCTTCCTTCCAACAGACTGTCTCAACTAGAAACTGACTACAACTTTCACAAAACAAAAGTTAACCCTGTGCTGGACTGGCTGGACTAGACAGGGAGCATTCACTAAAAGCACAGTGGATGGGATTGAACCAATGAATCTCATCAGCAGAAGCTCCAAAAGCTTCTGCATGTGGATTGGGGTTTTTTTCCCTCTCCCCCTCCCTCGTGCCTCCT
Organism: Podarcis liolepis; assembly: GCF_965112155.1. Classification (NCBI taxonomy): domain Eukaryota; kingdom Metazoa; phylum Chordata; class Lepidosauria; order Squamata; family Lacertidae; genus Podarcis; species Podarcis liolepis. The sequence goes on from NC_139554.1 coordinate 88,935,770, forward strand.
GAAATTGGCTTGGGGTGGAGTGGGATTGGGAGAACCCCTGGAACAGTGTACAGAGAGAGGAAGGTGGATCATTCCGACATCAAGCAAGAGAGCACAGCACTCCAAATGCAAGGCATTACCATCTCTGGAGGAAAGACAACAGCTAAGGCTCTGGAAGTGAGGAAGTCAGTACACAGCAACAAAATGAAATATGCACTGGGTTGGGGAACCATGTGAGGGCAGAGAAGGGGGGAGGAGTACATTGTGGGGCCTTGCATAATTTAAGGCATTAAGGAATTTTATGATGCAGCATGTGAACACAGAGAGAGAGAGAGCACAACTGCATGATAAAAATATAGATGCTTTTGAACATTTGTTGTCACTGTTAACATGTGAAATTTGGTTGGTGTGTGAAAGTGTAGCATTGTAGCAACTCAAAGGACTGCAACCTCCTCTGTCTGCTTGGAGATGTAATCCCCGATTTCAGCAGTGGTAGAGTACTTCTTTGCAAAGGAATTAATTGGCTATTATGGGACTGCAGGTGCTGCCTCAGTTGAATTGCATGCTTCCTTGCATTGTACCTCTGCTTCAGAAATAATTGTGGAAAGGGCCCAGCCGGACAGGCTGCGATTCGTAGACTATGTAAACAGGCCTTGCTCGCTTTCCTCATTGCAACACAGAATAACATTAACACATCCATGTCCTATTTTCCACCTCTCTCCATTGACTTTAATTAATTAGGTCTCCCTGGAATTGTATGTGTGTGGAGTGAATGAGGAAACAGTTCTCCCACACGTTCTCCCTTCATCTCCCTCCCAACACACACAGCTATATTATTTCGTTACACTCTTGGATAAGTTTCAGACCAAGCTGAGGTAGAGCAGCTGAAGGACAACTAATGTTCATTGCATTACATTAACCTGGAAAAAAGTTAATTTAAGGCAGCAAAAGCCAAATATCCTAAGAGCTTGTTAAATTGTTTTGCAATGCATAAGTGACAATGCTTCACTTCCAAGCTAATTCTGCAGCCTTATAACTTAGCAGCCATTTAATGGCTTCATTTATAAAAGAGTTGTGGTGGGCAGACACCTCTGTGGGATAGTTTTAGAAATTAGGGATGGGGAAGAAATTCAGTTTCATTCATGTTTTGAACTTAAAGGTAAAGTAAAGGACCCCTGACAGTTAAGTCCAGTCGTGAATGACTCTGGGGATGTGGCGCTCATCTCGCTTTACTGGCTGAGGGAGCCGATGTTTGTCCGCAGACCGTTTTTCCGGGTCATGTGGCCAGCATGACTAAGCCGCTTCTGGTGAAACCAGAGCAGTGCACAGAAATGCCTTTTACCTTCCCACCGGAGTGGTACCTATTTATCTACTTGCACTTTGACGTGCTTTCGAACTGCTAGGTGGGCAGGAGCAGGGACCGAGCAACGGGAGCTCACCCCGTCGCGGGGATTCGAACTGCCGACCTTCCGATCGGCAAACCCTAGGCTCAGTGGTTTAGACCACAGTGGCACCCGCATTGTGCTCTTTCTGGATTTGAACTTACATAATGTGCAAATCCAGAAAGAGCACTTGAACCTAAAATAGCTAAACTTTGAAATTCAGTCTTCTTCAAATTTTTCAATTCAGTTCTGCAACCAAAAGATATAGGAGAAAGGGTGCCTGAAAATGCATATAATAGTGAAGATAAACATATAGAAGTGAACATTAGGGGAAACTTGCAAAAAATGTATACATTCGGCAGAACTGCATGTAAAATGCATAGATTAGGGAAAATGTCCACTAAAATGCTGATTATTTTTCATTAGGACTTAAAAAAAAAATACAAACTGATATAGAAACATAAACTGAACATAAGGATGGAAAAAAGGAGAACTTGAAATATACTTTTTTATATATAACTCATATGCAAAAGCCTATTTCTTACATTATGTAAAGGTTAGCCAAAGTGGTGTGTACCCTCCAAATTTCCCACGTTTCCAGGGATAGTCCTGTAATTATAGAAGCCATTCCAGTTTCTGATTTGATTCCAGAATCTTCCAGTTTTCCTGTTTCCTCCCCTCCATGTCTTGGAGGACAATTAAAAGTGGTGGAGAGATCAGACCCTCCACATCCTGTCCTTTTCGGAAAGAGGAGCCTTTGCTGTGTCTGTGTGTGTGTAGGTGCAAAAAACGGAGTCCTGTTTACCCAGAAAACAAAACAACTGCACCAAACGAAAGAAATGGTGAAGCTGACATACAAGGCCCTTTCTATAATTCTGAAGAAAAATGCAACCAATTCGCTTTAAATTCTTTAATTGCAATGCTTCAGCAGCCAACCATTTTTATCTTATTTTTTAGGAAACACATGGATTGTTTATTCCTTTATTGTTAATTGTGCCTTACACTGTCTGCTCAGAAGTAAGCCCCACTGTTTTCAATAGTTTGCTCCCAGGTAATTGGGTATAGACTGTGCAGCCTTACACTGCAATCCTAAACATTTTTACTCAGAAGTAAGTCCCACTGAGTTCAATAGGATTTACTTTTTGATATATTCCTGACCATTCTCACATTATTGTTATTGTTATTATTGTGATAATTTCCTGCCTTCTTTCCTGGCAGGGACTCAAATTTTAATTGGTTCATGGTGACAGATGTATATGTGCAAATGTGTGAGAGGAGAGCAAACACTGGAGAAGCTTCTTGATTTTGAATAGACTATCCCTTTTTTCATCTGAGAAATGTTGAATGCTTTGGTGATGCTCTTCAGATGCAGCTGGACACCAGCTCTCATAAGCAGCAGGCAGAATGGACAATAGTTAGAAATGATAGGAGTTGTAGTCCTAAGAAATCTGGCATCATGTTGCTGCATCATGTGTTGCCAGGGGACGGGACATGACAGTTCCTCTCTTTTTTGTGCCTTTCCTAATTTTTCCTTCGCTCTTCAAGCTGATGAGGCTTCTCTTCCCCCTCCATTCTGTGCTCAGCGTGGGATAGGATAACCAGCATTTGCAAGGAGCTAGCTGCTTTCTGCATTCTAGGCACATATGGTGTGTGCTCAAATGCTGTCTTTTTAAAAACATGAGAACTGCTCTCATGAATAAATTTGCATAGCCCAAGACTGCAGAGAGACACAATCGGGGAGCAAATAATAAATACTATCAAGCTGCCAGTACCAGGGTGTCGCCTAAAAACAAGCAAAAGTTTCCAGAAAACTCAGAGAGGTCTAAGAATCCGGCCTGGATTCTTGAATCTGTATTTAGTTCTGTGAGCAGAAGGTGTTTCTTCAAGCATAAAGCAGGTTAAAAAAAGATAGTCTGAACAGTTTTATTTAGATGGCAAGATATAGCAATAACAACAACAAAAACACACCAAAAAATATTCTTTCTCATGAGCTTAAGACACTGATTATCGCCAAATTGATCTTGGTGAGTAGCTTGCAAAGATTCAGCTAGACTGGTAAAGAAAAAGTGATTTACATAGATGTGATACAACATTGTGCCACCAGACGGCGATGGCGAGTCCTGTTTTTCTCTACCTGTTTTTCCTGTTTAAATTTACAACGCTTTGAACTGAAATGCCCAAGTTTCTACTGGTCTTGGGTTCAGGACAATCTCAAAGATTAGAGATGACATAGGTTGCATAGTTCCAAAATTAAGCCTGCAAATAATCTACATAAGGGATGGGGAACCTATAGACTTCCTGATCAATGGCTATGCTGGCTGGGACTGATGAGAGCTGTAGTTGGTGCTGCATTGTGTGGGTCACATAATTCCCATCCCCTACAATGCTTTCCAAAACTTCTACCGGAATCAACCTTACCAGGGGCTAGAAGAAATTGTGAATGCCTTACAAAACTGCTCCTGCCAGGGGCGAAACTAGGCTTTATTTCACCCAGGTCAAAGACCCAGTTTGGCACCCCTGCCCCCCACATTTGTGTACACACATACACACACAGGGTGCAAACCTCAATGGCACCCCTCTGGAGGCTTCACCCAGGCCAAAAAATCTGTAGCTCCGACTCTGACTGTTGGGCACAATAGCTGTGGAGCCTCTTTGCACAGGGCCAGTGTTTCCTGGCCTGCCGGAACAAGGATGATGGGGCAAATTCCTGAATTGCAGGGGATTGGACTAGTCAACCCTTGGGGTTAGTTCTGACTCTGAAATTCTATGATAAATTAGATTATATAAGAAACTCAAGGCTGACTAGAGAATGAATGTCCCACCTCTTAGAATATAATCACTTTGAAAGTGTAAGTCAAAGTAATTTATCTCTGGGCAGCCAAGTGATTGCTTCTTTTACATGTGACAATATTTCTAGAACATAGACTCTAAAATGTAGGGCAGGCCCCCATTTGGGTGGCATGAAAAAGCTGAAAGGGAGGGGCACATCTCATGGAAGAACAGCCCAGGCAAGATACATGGGCGCATTTAATACCCTCAAGAAAAGGATTATAATTTATTCCCACTGGATTTGTGGAAGTGACTGCTCTCTCATTTTCCCCCATCTTTGGGATGAACTGCTACTTGGTTCTATTATGTTTTCCATGTGTGTTAGTTCAGGATGTCTTGTTCTATTCTAATTTCCCATGCCCAAGTTAAATGAATACTCCAGTTTACAGAATTTTTCAGAGAGCTGTAGGTTGCATACACATGGCTGTATTCAATACTTTTTGCACACATTGCAGACTGGACCCAGTGGCTGGGGGTGCTAGAAGGAAGATTGAGTCTAGAAGGGTGAAAAAGCTCAAATGCTACGCTGACAAAATTGGTAAAGCAGGGAATCCACTTTGCTCTTGGCAGGACAATCTATGCCCAGAAAAACCAAATTCATGAGGATATAACCTCCCAAAACTGTAGGTATGAGAGGAGGAAAAAGAAATAGAAGAACACACCAAATAATATCTATATATATGAATGCTTACATATTCTCTAAAACAGGAAGATACCTTAAATCTTTCCACGGTTCCATGATGTTCTGAATAGCCTGCATTGACTCTGACAGCATATAAATTAAACCAGGCAAAAAATAAGAGAATTTTGTCCCACCCAACCGCAGAAGTTCCCATCTAGTTCTCATTTTTTATTTGTCTAGTTTGAAATATCCCTATGGAGAATGATTTGCTCCTGGAAACAAAATCATTTTCCTGTGATTTAGGATGTTTGTCACTGAACAAGATTATTCAGACTGATTAAATTGCAAACAAGCCAAACATATGGTAAGTACTACAGGAGCAAGAGGAAAAAGTACTCTGTGAGCTGATGCAGCGCATTTGTTCCATGCTGCCTAGCAATGCTGCCCAGGTCTTCTCCTTAAAGAGGTTTGTGACTGGGGATACAGCAAACACTCTGATGTGATAATGAGCTGCCAGCCACAAAATCAAGGTACGGTGGAGAAAGTATGGGAGTGCAGAGAGATGGGGGGAAAGACCAGAATCTCATCATGTCAGCTTCAGTTTTCTGAAATTACTCACTTTCCCCGTGTAGCTTAGGGGTGGTTACGTAAGACAGATGTTATACTAGAAGCAGGAAAACCTGGGTTCAAATCCTCATTCAGTCCTGTAGCTCACTGGGCAACCTTGGTCTACTCATTGTCTCTCAGCATGACTTCTTATCTCACAAGTTTGTTGAGAACTATGTATGCCATTGTTGCAAGCCTTTTCCCACCTGGTCTAGGAGGACGGAGATCTGACTGACTCCAGCTACAAAAGCTGGAACAGACTCTTGGGCTGGGGGTGTATTATTGGGAAAGGTGTTGTTGCTGCCATTGTTTTTGTATATTTATTTTAGATTTTGTTATGATTTATGCGGAAATTGTTCAGTTTGTTTGCATATTTTTATTTATTGTTTATTTGTGCATATGCATTGATATATATATATATATCCATGTTGTGAGCCTCCCTTAGTATGGTTTGAACTGTGGATAGGCAGCATTCAAATATGCATGGCCAATGGCCAATGATGTTCAAGTCTAGCAACCTATTACTACTCCTGATGTGAATGTCTCTGGAGGAAGGGTAATAAAAAATAGTCATTTCTATAATATATTTCTCCCAAACCGTAGTGGGCAGTGCCACTCACATGACCTCTAGTTGGTTGTATCACTGCTGCCTTCTGGGAGGTACAGGGACAGGGGTGATGAGCAAGCGAGGTCAGCATGATGGAAACCAGTGCTTCTGCCAGTGTATTATATCAGCCTCCACACTCCTTCCATCCCTGCATCACTCAGTAAACAGCAGCAGTGAGGCAAGGGTCAGGTGAGCACAGTGCCCCTCCATGCTGTCCACTATGTCTCTCAAACCAGTACCTCAAGTAGGAAACTCTCCAGATAGAGAGTTACATTCTGTTGGTTCGTTTATTTCCAGCACACGGCCTACATGTTCCATTGGTCAGTAAGAACATGAAAGGATGTACTGTCTTATATACAGAGGCTGGCAGAGGAGGATTCCTTAATGCACTGAACTTCTGTACCAGGATCGGGAGCTTTTGAGGGTTGGTGTTGGAGAGAGTGTTTCCACACCCCTATTTGGTCCCAAAACACTGTGGTGCAAAATTGCCCAAATACGTCTACTATTCATTATGTGCTGATGTTAACTTCTTTTGCTGAATAAGTCTGCTGCTCAAATTGCCAGGTAGGACAAAGAAATGTCATAGAAAGAACAAGCTGAATGACAACAGAGTCCCTATTATTTGCCAGAATCCACTCCTTGATGAAACATATTGCTGACTCACATTGCATCTTTCTCAACAGCAGCCAAGTACTGCGTAAACTAAGATCGCATCTCAGCCTCTTCCTTTCGCCCTTTTCGTTCACTGGTGTTCATTCCACTTCATTCATTCTCCTTTAAACAGATAGCCCCTTAAAATGGGCCACTTGGGTAAATGAAATCCAAGTAAATTCTGGGATATGTGGTTTATATAAAAAAAGGTCTGGAGACCTCCCCCTTTGTCTATCAGCCTTCACCAATAGAGTGCCCTCCAGCTGTTTAGGATGGCAAATTCCATCAGCTCCAGATGGCACAGCTGTGACGGCCGAGGCCAATGGGAATTATCACCCAAGACTTCTGAAAGGCAACAGAAGGGTGAAGGCTGCTGGAGATGGAATATGTGCTCTTCTTGTGTCCCTAAATGGTAAATTTAGCCTTACCAGATACAGTAATCTTTACTGGATTCATACCCAGTGGGAATTTAAGCACTGCTCTGATCACACATGATTCCACCTGGGACACACCTGTGTACAGCATTCACAAGGCCCATTCATTTTATAGACCAGCTTTGATGTTTCACACACAACTATTTTATGTGGATTATTTCTGCCTTCCTTGGAAAATAAGGAAAAGAGGACCACCATTGGCACTACAGTCCACTAAATAGAAAGCTCACACCAAGCTGTGAAAGTAAGAGACCTCATAAGTCAGTTCTTATTCTCTTTATGGTGGTACTCTCCAAACAGATTTTTTGATCACTGGCAGTCGCAAAAGAAAAAAGGATCCGCATTGCTCCCGCTCTCAACTTTCTCAAAGACAACAACAACAACAAGGCTTTCAATAATGGATAAATACCTGGCCAAGTTAAAATTAAGCATTGATCTTGTCATACCAACTTCTAAGTGCTATTGATTTTTTGGCCTGGGGTCTGCGAGTATGACAAAACTGCAACACTGGGAGAAACATAGCAGCAGAATGACTTTGGGTATTGTAACCAAATAGTTCAGACACTGAGGTTAAAACATAGTCCCCTTGGGGTGCGTGGAAGGTTCATTTTAAACATTCTTCAGTATATAGTAGCAGTTAACAAGCTAGTGCAAGACATGGAGTGAAGGGCTATAGATATAGTACTAAGCCAAAAATCAGTAGCATCCCTGAAGTTCTAAACAAAGAGGGAACAATCCATATCATATTAGGCTGACCCAAGGGTCGCTTCATGTATTAATGCTTACCAACATTATTGTTTGCCTTGCTGCAACTGGATGTGTTTGCTGTCTATTCAATTGTCTATTACACATTTTTGGGATACAAGTGAATGGCTCATTCCAGCCCACTCCATCTGTGAAGGGGCCTTCAGAGAAGATAACAGAGATCTGTATTCTCCACCTCACCGCAATCCCTTGGTCCTCAAGCACCAGGCCATTACAAGATATGAATGGTCATGTGTGCTTCCCATATCCTGTCCTGCCCTTTCCCTCTGCTCCATCAAGAATGCAGGCTTGCATTCTTTGACTGAGCACAGGGAAGAATGGACAGCAATATGAGATGTGAGCACTCTGCACCTCCACATAATGGGCTGAAATGCACCATGTGCACAATTTGCTGGGAAAGGGAGGGAGAACAGGGCTCTACTTTACCCTAGGAGAATCCCTTCCAGCTGTTGTGCATGTATGCATGGGTTAAGAAATAAGTCTAGTGACCCTAACCTCTGCTTAAAAAAATTGGGTTAAAGTTTTTATTGTGTGTCTCAATTTTCTCTCTCCCTAAACTGCACCTTGAATCTAGGGGTAAAGAAAAAGAAACATAGGAAGCAGGGAGGGGGAAAAAGAGACTAGAAAGAAAACAAGGGAAAGAAGGTATGATAATCTCTTACCACATATTTTCCTTACAAGTGAAACTATAAACAAAGCTTTTACCACACCTTTAAGACAAGTAAGACTGAGTAAGTTGTGCTCACAATTCTGTGTGCAAAGTTTGGCGCAACAAATCCAGACAACATCTGAAGCTCGTTTCAGAAGAGAAAAGACCTAAAACTGCACTTTGCTTATGACAACTCTTACACACACACACACACACACACACACACACACACACACACTTGAAGCTCCTTCAGACTCTGTTGATTCAAAGATTTCCCTCTGTTTCCCTCTTCCAGCTCATTTACACCAACAACAATCAAATATGCAAGAAATTTTAGGCCACATATTTTATAACGAAAAGATTATGACCAGTGCTAAATGCAGATGAGATGATGTGATGTTCTTACCAGTTATATTGCAGTAGACTAAAAGTGGTGGAAGTGGACCACTTGCATCAGAATCGATGTGGAAGAAACCAGATGTTTTCCCTTGCTGCCGATAGGCTTCACATGACTTCTCATAAATAGCTGAAAGGAAGAGAAATAGATATTTGCAGTATACACATCAAAATAATAGCTCAGGTAGTTTGGGACAATTTAGTGCTGTGCAGCAACTGCCTATCTCACTGCATGGCGGCTGCAACTATGCAGGGAGCTGGTTATCTGTAGTGGAAGCCTAAGGAGTAAAGCTGACCTGACGGTACTCAGATTCACTGTGAATTAGCTAGCAAGGGTATGGCAGCTACATGCCCATTCAGTATACAAATCTGTCTTCATACACAGAAGTGGCTGTCGCACAGTGAGATTATAAGCAACCACCAAGCATTTCTGTGCCATTTTAAACTACCCACAGATTGTCCTGTTTAAGTGGAAGCAAACTCAACAGTCTTTAATTGGGCTCTGTTTGCTGGAGATCTTCAGTAGGAATGCAGCCCTCACAGAGAAACTGGCTGTGTTGTTTTCTTTCATTAAGCAAGATGCTATCATTCAAGAGCAGTCAATTTTTCTCACATATAATAATCCTGAAGATGGTGCTAGAATTTGAAAAGGGAGAGGGATGAGGAGAAACTGTTAGGAAACAAGTAGGAGTCAACTAAGGCTTCAATCCTATACCAATTTAATTCAATTTGGGTTGCCATATTTCAAAATGTGAAGTCGTTGAGCTTTTTTTGCAAGATCTCTCTCCAAAATTAAATCACCAAAAACTCAACACTTCCAGGAATTTTCCCCTCAAACATTTTTGCCAATCTTCAGAAATTCCACCCGGACGCTATTTCTGATGAGCAAATCCCAGATATGTCTGGGAAATTCTGGACTTACTCCTGAGTAGACATTAATTAGATTACATTGTAAATAATGGTTTAAGGGATAAAGTCCTTGAGTAAAAGCTAAAAGTGATGGACTGTAAACTGCTATATACTGGAATATTGATGTATTTCCTTTTTCTGATCCATGGATTCTGTGCATTGTCTCCTTTCACCAATCCAAAATTCCAACTCTGCCTACATATATTATATACATATGTCCCTTGATTCCACATAACTAAGATGAAATCAGTTGTTACCATACTATATTAATTTGAGTTCATTAGCCATAATAGCATGCTTACTATATTTCCCCCTAGCTAAGTGCTAAAATGCACACACTGCCACACATAGCGAATTGATCAAGATGTTTTCCTTCCATAGGAGATGAAAATATTTTGGAAACATCTTGTAAGAATGAAAGCAAACACAGATGCTTGCCCTTTTGTAATAAAAAGAATAAAAGCTTATTGGTGCTAATTACAACATATAACATTTGCACTGGGGGTCATTATTGGATGTTTCAATGTCAAATTTCTTCTCTGCAATTTTCCACATTTCACATCCAACAGTCATACTAGAACTTTGTGTAGAAGTTGCATGCTAGCACAGATTATGAGAGGCTAGGGGGACCTCGTAAGATTCCCATTTATTTTGCTCCTGGCTCCAAAAATGCAGTGATTCCCCTAGCTATCAAAATCATGCAGTTAATAGATTAGCTGCTTCATAATATTGTGGTGGCAGCGGCTTTCATTTGTGTAGTAATTTTGACTGGGAAAAAATGATAAGATATGTTTACACACTAATCCCCAGGATTTTACTGGGGTAGCATGTCTGGCGAAACATAAACCCCTTGAGGTATACTATGCAACTTTCCCTAGCAGCTTTCTTTCTGTGTAACTGAAGTAAACAGGTCTTTTCAAATAGATTATCAAATCTAAATAACACTGCTAAATGGTTAAAGAATGTTACCTGATCTTATGGAACTGGTTCAGCAAAGAGAACAATTTTGCTTGACACAGTAGTTGGGACAAAATCATTTACAGTCAGCATATTAACTGTAAGCATCAGGGTTCGATTTTCTTCATGTATGTTTTTGAATCAAAGGATGACCTTTAGTTAGGGTCATCCTGCTGTGTCCCAAGTCAGTTTTTTTCCTGTGGCTACCACTGATTTCTTCAGAATTAAGCATCACTGACTTTAAGGTATGAGCCTGCTTATCTAGGGAGTCCCTCCTAGATGTCCCAAATTCCCCAGAAAAGTGCATATTTGGCAACATGGAGCAGACCTTCCTTGTGGTTTGTGCCTATGTTTTGGACCTCCCTTTGAAGGAAAGACCAGCTTACTGCTTCATTCATGTCCTTTCAGAAGTTGGTTCGAGACTACGTCTTTAGGAAACCATTTTCATTTGTAATTCTGGGTTTTAACATCTTTTTTTTGCAGTCGTATTTTTATTTCCTTCTGCATTGGTGCTACATTTTAAATAATGTGTTTAATTGTTAATACATGGCTTTATTGTTGTGGTTAGCAGCCTTGAGTTCTCAAGAGGAAAGGCAAGAAATGCTAAAAACAAATTTGGAAATTAGCACACAGTGGAGAATTGTTTACACTGCTAGATGTGGCGGTTTGGGGATTGGAGGGAGACATAAAACGAGTCATCAATGAGATAGGAAGAGTTGTATGTTCGGAGGAACTTGAGGCTCAAGGAAAATAGCAACATTTAGTTCTGTCTCACCACTTGCTCTAATGAAGCTTCACATGGCAAAAGAAAGAACTAATCTGGTAGTAGCATTTTCATACCTTCCAACATTTCTCTGATGGAAATTATCAACAACAGCAACAACAACAATTTTTTAATTTATACCCCACCTATCTGTCTGGTTTGCCACAGTCAGTCTAGATGGCTTCCAACATATATAAAAATGTAATAAAACTATACAGGGCTGCCTTCAGATGTCTTCCAAAGCTAGTATAGTTACTTATCTCATTGGCTTGGGGGTTGCATAACTCCATACCCTACAAAATTTCTCGGAGGAAAACAAGGACATCCTAAGGAAATGTGGGACATTCTGGGATTAAATCAGAAACCTGGAAGGCTTCTGTAAATCTGGGACTGTCCCTGGAAAATAGGGACACTTGGAAGGTCTGCATTTTGCATGCATGAATGCTCCTTCCTTCTATTTAAGAATAGCAGAGATGGGGGAGATTCACATTTCATGGCACTTGTGGTTAGGACATATGAAGCTGCCAGATCAATTAGTCCTTCTGTCTTGGTGTAGCAAGTTTAATACCAACTGGCTGCAGCACTCCAGGTCTTTAGACATGTCTCTTTCCTACCTCTACTGAGAGATGCTGAAGATTCATCATAGGACCTTTTCCATGCACAGCATGTACTCTGGCAATGATCTATGGCTCTTTCCCACACACAGAGGGGATGTACATCAGAGAGAGAGTGGTGGGAAGTGTGTAAAATTGGCAATTCTCATACAGTTCACTTATTGAATCTGTGAATGTTTTCACTAAAGGGCACCTTATGTTGCCACTTAGGGGCCTTGCTAAATATACCTCTTGTATCATGCATTGACAGATACAAGGCAGAAAAAAATAATTAAACAGAAATGTATATACTGAGTTGGCTGTGGGTTATGGATGTTTCTAGAACCTGCTCTACATCACTGGCCTATTAATAATTTTTTCTTGCTGGAGCAAAATCATATGATTTCTTTGAAATATGAATGAAAGATGTGAAGTCACTCATTAGGAATGCAGGCAGATGGTATAATGAAGCATTATTGCCAACAGAAGAGTCCTTTGGAGGTTATCACACAAACCAACGGCGGGGAAATCCACATCCTGAAAACCAAAGCAGAGTGTAACGTACACACTGGGCTTAAAATGGCATAACACTCTCACAGAGAAACATAATTGTTTTCAAAGAGATAAAAACAGAGATGAAATGAAGGAACTGATTCCCTTTTCATGTTGGTGTTTTTTTTTAATATTCACACTCTCAAAATATAATATTGTGGGCCCATATTTCACTTCCTTCTCTTTGATTTCTTTGATTAGTTTTCTGGCACCAGAAATACAGTATCATGAAGCTATGATAGCCAGAGGCAATGAGAATGTGTGGTTTAGGATGTTTTTTCAGAGCCATTCAGGAATAACATGTGGTCCCTCCCACACATCAGTATGTGGGTGGCTGCCATGCTAAAAGCAACACCCAATCAAAGCCTGTTATACAAAACAAGAGATTCAGGACTTTACCCCTGCGGTAGTAACACAATGTGTGAACAGTACCCAGTTTTCTTTGTGAATGTCTAAACTTCCTCTTAATCTTCTTCTCTCTCTTTTTTCTTCTTTTTTCTTTTTTTGTCTGAGCTACAACTTATTTTTTCCAGTGGTGTAGATAGCATCTGGTTGTTAAAATTTGAAATTTGGCTCTTCTTCACTATATTGATTATGATTATTGATCTATTAATCACCTTCTAAACCACCATTTTGTGCTGATTTGCACATATTTATTTTTTTAAGCACACACAAAAAATGCATTGAAAACAAAACTCAAACGCTAACAACAGAATCTTGTGGCAAAGACCCCTTTATCCAGCTGGGAAAGCCTGATTGAAGAAAAATGTCTTCAATTGTTTCTGGAAAGTGAAGATAGTGGGCACCTTCATATCTCAATAGAAACACTATTCCACAGAACAGGGGCTTCTGATCTTTTTCAATCTTGCAGGAGAAACCCTTCCACAAAACACAGTGATCTATTGGGTGTTTAAGGGATAAGGCTTAAGTAACTTGGTCCAAAGTTGTATGGGGACATATAAGTTAGTACCAATACCTTGGACTTGGAGTCCAGGAGCAGAATGACAGCCAGTGCAAATACTGGAATCAGGATATTATATGCTGGGAGTAATTCTGCCTCCACAAACAGGCTAGTCACTGAATTTTGCCCCAGATGCGGCCTCCAGAACTAACCTCCATTCCATCACTGATGGTTAAGCAATGCAACAGGGTATATCCAACTATGTCATATTCAGAGTAAATGCAGTGAAAATAATAAACATGAGTAATATAAAGCTATTTATTTAAACTGATATATTCTATTGGGCATAACCCATTAATAAGATACTGGGTTGCAATCATGTAAGCCAATCAGTGCTAGGGAAGGGATGAAGGAAAAAAAATAAGACAGACATCTGTGACAGCATTGCAATAAGGTGTGGAAAAAGAAAGAAATACTCAGCAGAGGTTGACAATTTGTCAACACCATTAGCTCGGTAGTGATGCCTACCCAACAGCGATAGCTCATTTCAAATGTCATTTTCACCATAAACCAGTGACAGTATTCTGAGGGCTGAATGGGACTGGCAAACTCACAGTTTGTGACATTTTCACATTTCCCCCCTGAGCACGCCTCTCCTCATATGCTCTCAATTTCCCTGAATGACATCGTGACCCACCTTCTAGGTTAGGCTCAAAGCACTGGCCAGGTGTTTGGCTCGTCCCTCTCAGCTTCTCCTTATATTTGGTCCCACATGCTACTTCTTCCTACACAACAAGATTACAAAGCTAGAAATCTTCATCTGCACCTTGCTGCTGCTGTTGCTGAGAAAACTCTAACACTTTGGTCATCTCCTGCTTGACTACTGCAACTGTCTCCTCTATGGCCTTCCACTGACAAACATGCCCAGCCTTCTCACTTCCATCATTTACTTCACTCTTCAGCTTATGTAATACCTTTCATTAAGCCCTTACATGACATTCATGCTAGCTTGTGAATCCAGTGCAGAAATTCCCCATTATTTCAAAGCCCTTCATGCCCATGTCCCCTTATTTCTCTGCCCGGGGTTCCTTACATCCAGATAGATTCCTTCCCCTGTGGCTGAATGTCACTGACAATGTTTATCTGCCTACTCTGACAGGCATAATCAGGCATCTTTGTAATAATGGGTGCTGGATGAAATGCCATTTTCAGTAACAACAAATAAAGGAATAAGGAGTGGAAGGAAGGTTTCTCCCTCCCTTCTTGTTGCTCTCATAGCAGAACTGTTAAGAGACAGGCGGTGAACTTAACAGAAGTGACTGTCATGCTCACCCTCCTAATACAATTGTCATGTTAAATGCCAAAAAGAAATGAAATCTGTGCTATTGAAGAACTGAATTTGACAGGCCCCACTGTTGACAGACTAATAAAGTCCCTGCTGTGGTGTTCTGGGATGACAGATGGCTCATTTTCCTCTTGTTAAAAATACATATTTACTGATATGGTACCAAAAGAAAAGAATACTACAGTTTTTCTTGTGTGCAAATATAGCTTTTTAAAAAAATAATAATCCAGAAATTTAGAGCCTAAAGTTGACTGTACATGAAGGGTTGTTTTGATTACATTATTATCTTTCCAGAAGGCCAGTTCTTTTAGTGTGATGAAGAAAACACAGGGAAGAGTCTTATGGCACCTAAAAACATTATTGGTGCAAAAGCTTTAATGGGTGTTTAGAATGCCATCTTGGGCCCTGGTGGATAAGGGAAGGGGATCATATCCTAGAGTTCCATTTCCATTTTTTGTCTCTTCCTTATCACAAGAAAGCTGCAGAGAAAGTCAAGTTTGGGGCAAAGAGTTGAATCCCCTTCCCTCTGGTGTAATAAAACCTAATAAAGAAGGAACAATAAGCACTGAAAGAGAAAGAGCTCATATACAAATCTTATTTTTAGGGGACGCTTTTGTGATTGGTGTGTGTGTGTGTGATGATTTTTTGACATTTGAAAAACAAATCCACAAATTCAAAACCTGAATTTCAGATTTCAGACTTTGATACAACTTCTGGCCCCTTTTTGCAACCATTTTTTTTCTAGTCCAATCAAATTTTGTGATAAAAGTTTTCAGTATCGATGTCATAGTCATTTCAGCTTTTAACAGTGCACAGATCCTGCTAGCACATGGCACATATTTGAAACACCCAGCAGCGGCATAGCTAGCCGCTTGGGTGCCTGGGTGGAGTGTACGTGCCATGTACAGGGGGTGGGGCAAGGGGCTTGTGGAGCGGGATAGGTCAGGGTGTGCCAGAATCCCAGTGCCTGAGCCCCATTCCACTCTGGGGCTCTGCAGGCCTGTGTTGCTTTTTTGAGCAGTGCAGAGCCTGCAAGGAGTCCACACGCTGCCTCCCCCATAGCTGTTGAGCTGTTCAGGGGGAGGTGGCTGGCAGACGCAAGCCCCACGCTGCTCAGTGCCCCCCACCCACACCCAAAGCTAAGGCGCTGACACCCAGGATATGTTTTAATAATTACCTAGGGTGTCATTGAACAGATTCAGATGAGTTAATGGCTGTGCATATGTGTGTGTGCCCACATGAGTGTGTGCACACACACACATACATATGAGAGAAAAGGGGAGAGGGAGAGAGAAGGGAAACCCAGGTAATTCATTTTTCTTGTCTTCTTTTCAAGGCATCGAATGTGTTTACTTCATTTTGACATTTCCCCTTCCAGTGAGATGGCAGCCATTTGGAGTATTATTCACACAGGTAGAAGCAAGGCTTCATGTTTCAAGCTGGGTTTCAAAAAATCCACATATGCTTTATTGATTGGGAATAAAGGGTGATGGGAAACAAAACTAGCCAAGCACAGCTGGCTCAGCAGCACTTGTCAGTGTGAGAAATTCAAAAATTATTCAAGAGCAAAAGTAATAGAACAATACAAAAAGAAGAATCAGGAAAAGAGGGGGAAAGCTTACTTTGGGTGAGGGGGTTCTTAAAGGCTGAAATCCTATACATATGTTCAATGGGATATACTGAATAGAAATGAATAGGGTTACACAGCATATATCATGTGGCCCCTTGCAGAGCCAAAAGTACATCTCTAGTGTATCCCTTGTTTGAAACATGAGAAGCAAAAACACAGAGAAATGCACAGTCACAGTGAGAAACTTGGCAAGTAATTAGTAGTAGTGATAAACATATTGGATTTAGATGGCATCAAAATTACTTAATGGTCAAGTGTCTCAAATGGGAATTATTTCAAAATCCATTATGGAATTAAGAGTCCTAATTTGTTCTGTTCCAAATGATGGTCGCACAGAAATCTTGAGTGGTAGCAAGAGTCCAGATCTAGGATAGCTCCAACTGGAGCTCAGGTTGGAGAGTCACATACAAGCACAGCAGACTCAAATGTTGCTTCAGCCACAGATAACTTACTGAAGCATAAATAAAGCAGCAGCTGAGTATGGGTGGCTAGATCCAATGCCACAGAAGGAAGATCTATTAACTATTGCCTCCAATGACACCAGGGGAACTGTGGCTCTGTTATGACTTCCAGGCTGGAGTCCTTGGTCTCTGAAGATTATGCTAACAGAACACAAACTTATCATGTTGTGGAGATGTTTGGAAGATGGCCTCCCTGTACATTTGGCCATCTGTGGGAGTGAAGTCACCTAGAGTTGATGTTGAGGCTAAAACCCTTCCCTACTCCATCTCCTCAGAGTTGATATTTTCACCCCTCAAATATTGCACAAACGAGAGTTGCCAAGGTTACAGTGGGCCATGATGTGGGCTGCGGGGGGAAATGTGGGTGCTTTGCAATAGGCTTGGAAAACAAAGGTCACCTGGGTGACAGTGGCCAATGCAGAAAGTGAAAGGGGAGGGTTGTTTCTGCAAGTGGTGCTGGGAAGAAGGAGGAAGTGGGCAGAATGCCATGCGGCACTGAAAAAGAAGACACCTTCACCACGAGGCAGAGGCAGCATGGCTGATTCATCTGCTTGTGGGTCTGAGCTGGTTGCTCTTTGGAGGACAGCAAATGACTCTCCTGTATGAATTCCCTGAACCCTCTCCATCTAGATGCAGGTTTAAATATGTGTAAATAATCTATATTTCATAAAGACAATGCGGTCTCTGCTGTGCCTAATTTCTGACAAACCCTACGTGAGTGCCTGGAACCCCCTGGAATCTTTCTACCACTGTGGCGGTGATTGGGTGTGGCATGTAACCATACCATCCCTTCTTAACTTGGTACTTCACAAGTGACTAAAAGGCATATCTAATAGTCTATACATGGCAGCCACTAAAACTGTTTGTTCCATTAGGGAATTATGGTCTGCCTACTGTTGGATGTATCTTCTCACAGCAGTCACATACCCCATTAAGATGAGACATTATCAAGACATGATAGCAAGAGAGGCACTTGCTGACACTATGTCGCTAAACAATGTAATGGCTACTTAGTAAGCACACATTGTTCTTAAATAAAATAGGTATTGGCTACTCCTTGAGAAATGCTTTAATTTTAACCATCAGGACATTAAAAATATAAGGAATGTAAATTATAGCATGTAGTTAACACACATACACCTTTCTTTGGGTCAATGTGGTTCCTGTTTCATGGAAACAATCAAGATATCCCAATCAAATTTATTCCAGTTAGAAATGTCATTTTAGTGAGAGAAAATAAGCCAGGTTTTCATGGTGGCTGGGTGGGGGAAAGTATTCATCTATCAAATGACACTTACCAAAGCAGAACGTTCAGTCTACCTGAATATTGGTACATCTGAGTATTTCATTTCAACGTAGAGCCAAAATGAATGTTGAAATGTTGGCATTTCCTGTGGGATGAAATTTCCATTTATGGAGCTGTGTTAATATTCTGCATATGTTATATTGGAAATTGTCTGACATTTCCTTTTCTTTTTCTTTTGGTAGGGAACATCCCTCTGGCAGCAAAGGAAACTTGTTAAGAGACCTTTTTTGTATGTATAAGATTAGCATGTACTGATTCAAATATCAGGGACTGTAATAATTTTTGTTAAATATCTCATAGCATGATGTTTGGACATGCTGACATCTTTCAGAACATAAGGGAGAAGTTATTTCTGTTACATCACCAAGGGAATATATAATCTATGGATGGCAGGATGAACTCCAGAGTGGAGAGATGAATGTCAGTAGTGACAGTGGAAGAAAGGAAAAACAAGAATTTGTGTTTCAGGAAGCAAGATGGAGATAGGATGGAGAAGGAAAAGCCTAAAAAGAAAAGGGCAAAAAGCTAGGCTATAGACAAGACTTGCCACTCTGACTTAGGACATGCCATGGGAGGAAGGAAAAGGTGATTCCAGAGCTAGCCAACCCAGTGACAAATCATGGAGGGGAAGGGATAATTGAAGATCTGTTCAACAGTAGAATGGACTCTCTCGGGTTGTTGTGGGCTCTCCTTCTTTGGAGATTTTAAAGCAGAGTTTGGATGGTCCTCTGTCATTGATGTTTTTAGCTGAGTTTCCTGCATTGCAGGGGGTTATGCTAGATTACCCTCAGGGTCCCTTCCAACTCTACGATTCTATGATTCTATGAAGGAATAGAGGATTAATGGGGAAGCAAGACTGTTTAAATAAACAGATCTCAGGAGGGCTCTGAGAATAAGAAAAGCTCCGAATTCATCCAAGTGGAGAGCTTACAAGGTGGTTTCTAATAGCAAGAGAACCCTGAGGCTCTGAAGACTCCTGTGATCTATGGGGGGAAAGTGGAAGATTTCACAATGTTGAATATAATGCAGAAGAAAACATTTCTATAATCAGCCAGTGTTAGGGATTGAATTTTCTGAAAATCATAATGTCAGACTTATCTGCACAGTATCCCCCCTCCCTTCTAAATCTCATTTCACTCCTTGATCTTGATGAGACTTGAGCTATTGGCTTTATTGGTTCCATTACAAATAACAACATTTATTGCATATTATATGCATTATTATGCAGTTAATAATGGTGAGGATTCCAGTTTGGTCCACGTTTTGGAGAGCACATATTCATTTCACCAGTCTTGGATCAGTGTACAGATCAGGATGTTGAACTGTAGATCAAGCTGCACACTTGACAAACAGATCTTGAAAAAAACAAATGGCAAGGAAAAAATGCAGAAAAATAGACTTGACGTTAAATTAGGCCATTCCGCATGTGCATTTTACTTTGTCCCTCTCCAGGTGCTTCACCAAACTTTAGCTCCTGAGAAAATGGAACTAGCAACCATTAACAAAATAGAAAAAAAAACCAAAAATGCTTCAGACTCCATGAGGACAATAAGAGCCAACGCGGCAGTTTAGGCTTCTGAGAGACTATTCAGAGCATCAGTTACCATATGTCTTTGTAGTGCTACTGATTCTCCAGTTTCATAAAATGAAAGCATATTTTGGAGTTGGCGAAAATTGAATTGCCGTGATCTTCATTTCAAAAGTGCTACTCTGAAACATGCCTCTGTTTCTAATAAAACAAAATTGCATTGCTATGTGAAAGTTCAAGTCTGAAACACTGCAACCCAGGTCTCGTTCAAGCGCAGCTCACCACAGATTGCTTTCAAAACCCAGAACAAAAATACTTTTCAGAATCATTACATGGTTCATGCAGCATGTAAAGTGGGAAATGAGTATTTTTAAAAATTCAAACATCCATGCCTAGAAATATGTCAATTTAGTACAAATGTTCTGTTGGGTAAGTACATTTTCATCTATTTCTGTGAAACAAATACCTTCAGCTATTGTTCATGCTGAAATCTGCCAAAAAGAACCCTATCATCCAAGCTCTCCGGGTTCACCTGTACTGAATGCAATAAAGGAACACCACCGCAAAAGAGAAGAAAATGAAAAAGTGCCTCCGTCTAGCAGAGTACAATGGGCAAATGAATTGCAGTTAGAGCCTCTGGGGTGGAGGGGCGGGGAGGCAGGCTACTCAGGGATGGGACATGTGGATACACACCATGCTGATTCCTATCCCACCCTTCCTTTGTAGCAACGTGAGATTAGCTAGATACCAGCTATGTGGCCAAACAGGAATGTTCTCCATATATGCCAGTTAGCTGGAATGTATGTTGTTGATAATTATTGCATTTGTTAGCCGCGTTTCACACTACTGTATACTGCAGGCCATGGAAAGAATAGTCAGATGGGCTGCTGTGATTATCAGGTTAATTTGGTCTCTTTCAGCAGGAAATGAAGCAGGTACGAAGGAGATTTGATTCCATCTCAAAGCCATTGCCTGCAGCCCACTAATTTTATGCAACACCTTCTGCTTCTCCCTGTAATCATTTAGACAGTGAGGAAATAAGGCCGTGCCTGTAGCCTTCTTTCCCCAGCTGCTCATGTTATGTGGCTTTTGATCGTGGCCTCCATTTTGTCCTCAGAATTCAGCCAAAGATGGGTTTGGCTGAAGTGGATGTACATAGGAAATGACACTCCTCGCCCTGCTTTGGTTTTATAATATCACCAACCTTGTAATTAATTTCTCTATGCTTGGCCTTCTGACTAGGGAGGTCATGAGGATCCAATAAGTTATTTCCTCCTCAGGAAGCTAGCTTGCAAAAATGGTTATTTTTGTTATGGTTGGAGCACTCCCCAATCAGCACCCCATGGAAACAACCACCCATCCCCAACTTGGACAGCCACTCCAGAGGGACCCCGACTGAAATGGATCTAGAAAATCAGTTTCCTTCCAAAGTGCCTGAGAATCTGGTTTGCGGCCACCTGCTCAAGAACCTTGCCCAAGAAGGGGCAAGTGAGATAATGAGAAAATTGATTTATAAACAAAACAACACTATGCTACAGGTCTCCAGAGATAGGATCCCTCAACCAGTTCAGAACTGCAAGACACAACAACAACAACGAAAAATGACACTTCCAGGATAAGCTAAAAACCTCAAGTGACATAACTTGTTCTCAAAAGGCAAATCCATTCAGGAAGGCCATTCTCCTAGGTCAACCTTCTAGATTGACTGCCATCATCCTTCCAGTTTAACTACCTACAGTATATCTTTGTTTGAATACCTGCTCAAATCTACCAATCACTAGAAGTTTTCCCGACTTTACTCAATCCCTTTTTGTTCTGATGCCTTCTCATTGGTCATTTTTTTCAATTCCCCTTTACACACTTTCGGATTCCCTACCAATCGTTCAAAGATCAGGTTTTAATTTTCTTTTGGTTTCTTCTTTGCTTGCTCTCCTCTCCCTGAGCACCCCTTGCAAGACTCTTTCAATATTATCTCTACTCACCCCATCCAGGCATTATCCAAGTGTATGCCAGGAACATGTTTAACCTGCTTCTGGACTTCAGGCTTGGTGAAGGATCAAGGTCTGTGATCCTCTTTCAACAAAGATTTGAAATTACTGTGGGCATAGATGTCTATGCTCAGTGCCTGGGCCCCAGCTTTTTATACCTACTTACAAGTAGGTCTCATTGAATTTCGTGATTAATTCTTTTCTAATATAGGACTGGGGTGTGAATTAACTTCCCAACTTTCCATTTCTTGAACCTGTGTAACAGAAACACTTTGCATTTTTGCTAAATGATAAATTCCCCTCTGTGCTTTTACGCTACAGTCATTTACAATGTGATCCACTTACAATTATGACAGGTTGTTCCTGTGTAGCCAGTTTCACCACAATCACAATGGAATGTTGTCCAGGATTGGGAGCATTCTCCTCCATGTTCACAGTAGTCTGGTAGACACCTGGGTGAGGAGGGTGAGAAAGGACAGTTCAGCAAGAGCAACAACAAAGGTATTAGTTGCTTTTAACCAGATTACATATGCAATGAAATGTGCAACATATTGCCCTTTGCATAACTTTTCCTAACCCACTATGTTTCCTATGACTACAAACATTGGTGCATAGATGGAAACCATTCCTAGGTTTTCTGCTTAGCTTAAAACAAAGGTGTTCAAAAGAATAGCTTGCACTGAACAGAATGAATTCAAAACCAAGTCAAAATTAACACCAAAAAAGAGGTTAGCTTTGTGTTCTTTCTGTGTCTAGGCAACATAAAATGTATGTTTTATTCTGGCCTCTGATAAGGAGTAGTAATGTAAGATGAACAGAGATGCAAAACTTTCATCATGTTTTTCTGTTTGCACTGACATTTCGGATGCTAAACTGAGTATCTGGCTATACTAGGTTCAAGGATATATGAGTAAAGAGAGCTATTAAAAATAAAAATAAAAAGAGAACGGATTGTGAATAATATACTTTATGCTCTCACTCTCACCAGATTTTCTCCAGAGCTCTGATACCAAGTACTAGTGAAATGAAGAAAGCAACATGAACTGCAGTAAAGCACAGGAAGTCAACAGAAGTGGGAACAGTGGGTGGTGGACCCAACCTGAGAGCTCATTTCAAAGCCTTAGTTATGTGGACATAAATGCAGAATCAGCTTTGCTGGTACTCTTGAGGGCTAGGTTTCCCCTCAGAATAGAACTTAAAGCAGATTTCTCCCAGGTACTACACTTTAAATATTTATGAAATTTTATTGGGACAAAGAAAAAGTCTGTTTGGAGTTTTTCAGACTCTGGCTCACTCACTTGGGAGGAAGATCCAGTCTGAACTCCTGGCATCATTCCCATGTTAAAATGATATCACGTGACTCTGGGGCCCTGGTGATTAAGATCCTCTCCTGGAACATAGCAGGCTGGAGGGAAAAGGCCAATGACCCTGAAGACATTTGTTTTATCAAGTCATTTGACATCACCTTATCACAAGAAACCTGGGCTCACTGTGAAATAAACTTGGAGGAATTCAATTCGTACTCCGTCCTAGCTCATAAATCCAACATCATGGGCCGATATAAAGCGGGACTAACCCTTCTCTGCACTCGGCAGCCTAATCTTTAAATCATTTCCCTCCAGCCATGAAATCATTTCCCTCCAGCCACATGACAACATTGCCCAGGCATTCTTATTGAGAAATTCAAACTTGGTTCTAATTATAATTAACGTTTATATCCCCCCTTGTCCTGACAAGCAAACATTGATGGGCTATTGGAACCAACTCACATCATTTTTGGAAAAACTGGAGACCAACAATTGCAGGTGATTTCAATGCAAGAGTGGGTAAAGACAATTTTGAGCTTGTGAGAGAGATGGGCTTCAACAATGAGGATCCCCTGCCCGAGCTTCTCTCTGTCATGTGACATTCCAGAGACACCCATATAAATGAAGCTGGAGTTTGCCTTGCCAAGTTGTGTGTGCATTTCGACAGAGTGATCCTGAATGGTTTATTACCAGGTGACCTGCTAGGAGAATTCATGTTCGTCTCCAGGAGAGGAAATAGAGTGATCGCCTACATCTTAGGCTCCTCTGCTCTGACAAACCAGGTTTAAACCTTTCAGGTGGGAGACCGCATTGAGACCAATCACCTTCCTGTGATTCTAACTATTAACTCCCCCTTCCGCATGCATCCTCTTCAAGAACCCCCTGCCAACAGAACTGATCCAGCTCAAGCCATGAACTTTATGGTGAGCAACCGCACCCATGGTGATTATTCATCTTTGACTCTGGCCACCAAATTTAACAATCCTGTGCTCACATCTGCATTGCCTCTAACTCCTGGTGCAAGCAAAGATTCCCTGCTTAGAGTCCCTTGGACCACAGGCTCACTTCACAAACTTCTCCAGCTCTTCCAAACAGAGATCATGTTGGAACATAGAGCTTCTATAATTAACTCGGTAATCCCCCAAGAAGCTATTGAATGATTTGTAATCCTAATAACATCTCTGAATGAGTTTTCAAAACAACAATTCAAAGTGTGAAAACAACCGAAGGTTGTGATCTGGTTTGATAAGGAATGCAGAGATCTCAAAGAACACATCCGGAATATCTTCTGACAACACCGTAAGGAAAAAGCCACTGCCCTACCCCCAGAATATTTCAAGTCTAAAAATTTACCGCAGCATCTTATTTTGGAAAAAGAGATCTGAACATACCAACAAACAATGGAAACATCTCCACTATGCCATACAATGAAAGTTGATTCTCGTCCTTAGTTTCTGGGGCATTTAACATCAATCTCCTCTCCACCTATTTCGCCTAATGGTTGGTACCACTACTTTTCAAGTGCCTTGCATGAAGATCTTTCCAGTGGGACAGCTTGTCATCATGCAAATTGCATGCCCCTGAGTGTCTTCCAGTTTCATCAGATGAAATAAAAATGTTAATAGGGAAGTTAAAGCAAGGGGAAGCTGCTGGCCCAGATGGCATAGGTCCCAATGTTCTTAAACTAGACCCTGATGGTGGGCTTCCTTGCTGGCCAACCTATTCATAAGGGTAGATATGACTGGACTTATGCCAGAGGCATGGACCAGCACAATCATTGTTCCAATATACAAAAAGGGAGCACACACATTACCATCCAACTACAGACCAATAAGCCTCCTCCCCACAGTGGAGAAGCTATATGTTAAACATCTTCTGGGAAAGCTTACCCAGTGGATGTCCCAATTTGCATTACCAGGCCCTGACCAGGTGGCTTTTTCCAGGGCAAAACCACCTTGGATCATTGTGTCATTCCAGCTGCTCTGGAACAAACTGTCCAATTGAACATCAATGAAAGGTTACTCTTTCTCATCAGAAAACTACACACCTCCACATGCTGCCAGGTGAGATGCTCCCAATCAGGCAGGCTAACCCCCAAAACATTGCCAACAAAGGGGTAAAGCAGGGTTGCATCTTAGCCCCGTTTTATTCAACCTCTTCTTAAACGACCTTGCACCCTGTTTACATGGGGTGGGTGGCCATTGCCTGAAGCTCAGCTCCATCCACAATCCCATATTACTATATACCGATGGCACAGTCATCTTGTCTCGCACAAGGGTTGGCTTGAAGTGGCTTCTGGGCCACTGCCAGAAATATTGTATAGCCAACAGACTGGAACTGAAATTTGCAAAATCTAAAGTGCTTGATTTCTCAAGATCTTAGAAGCCTCATAGGTGGGAGATCGGTGGAAACCCGTTGGAACAGGTTAATATAAATACCTAGGCATCCACTTCCAGTTTAATGTTTCCTGTAAGCTTGGACTTAACGGAGCAGATACTCTAGCTCTGGCTATCACCCGTTTCTTCTTTAGGGAATCAGTTTGTTCCATCTGCACTGAAGGTCTTTAACACCAAAGTAGCCCCACAACTCCTGTATAGCATTCCATTATGGATTGGCACAGTTAGCCAATCGTTGGAACACACCCAATCCAAATTTCTGGGGAAAAATAGTGGGGCTGCCAAATTGTGTGCCATATACAGCCATGTGTCTGGAAACTGGAAAAAGGCTGCTGGAAACCAAAGCATGACTCACCATTATAACATTCTGGCTCTACCTACATTTCATGTCCAGTCCGTCTTCTTTAACTTTCCACATGCTGACAGAATCCCACCACTCCAAATGCCTAGCTTGCACTGAGAGCAAGATCAGAACCTGTGGCCTATCACTCGAGTCACTGCTTATGCTCCCACAATTGAAAGTATTCCAGACATTCAAGTGCAGAATCCTAGAGATTGAATTCCAAACCCTTTGCACTGCTGCCAACAAAACCTGTTCCCCATTGAGGTTGGGAATTCTACCCTTGTTTGGCCAGGACACTCCATATTTACACCAGCTTTATGATCCCCACCTACACAGAGATCTTTCCCTCGCGAGATTTCACGTCTTACCGTCTGCAGTTTTGCAAGGTAGATTCTCAAAATCTCCATAGATAGATGAAAGATACTGCCCTTGTGGCACAAAACAGGTTGAATCCATCACACACGTTCTATTTTATTGCCCATTTTATGCAAATATATATATATGATAAGTATTTGCCCCTCTTATTGAAGGTGGGGATTAATCACACTGACTCTTCCAGGGTGTCTCATGTGTTGAACAATTGTAGTAATGGCGTTGTGGAGAATGTGGCAAGATTTTTGAGTGACACTATGAAATTACGCCACCATAGGTCCTAAGGGCCATCTTCATACCTCATGATGTCTGGACAGTTTTATCCTAAAGTATCTCGTACTATATTTCATTAATTGTGTTGTGTTGTGATCCATGTATACGATGCACTTTTTTAATGCCAATAAAGGAGATTGATCGATGATTGAATGTTATCAGAGTAGCAAGGATGAAGTGCCACTGCTCACAGTAGATTGTACTGAGCTACATGGAGCTACGTTTGGTTTCCATGAAAAACAACTTTGTAATTTGTCCTGCACAGCATCACATCAAGGTATTTTTCACTGCCCCCTGCAGTCCCTTTTCTCTCCCCACCCCATTCATTTTCAAAATGTAGGTTGAAATCTTTTTTTTTAATGCCCTTAAGAAGGATTTAACTTATTTTGTTTATTCAGAAACAAGCTGACTTTGCTTATGATTTTAGTCAGATAACTAACACTTCTTTTTTTAAAAAAGGAATTATGTGCTATGTGATTCTACTGAGGGACACAGTACTATAGTTAGCATTGTGAGGTTATTGTATCTAATTAGCTAACAATTATTTGTCTAATTACCTCATAATTATTTATCAGAATTAGCCTAGCAGAGATATTATCCACACTAAACATATAATCAAGGGCTTGATATCCTGTCGTGCATTTGCTTTCACCACCTTTACTGTGTGTTACTCATGCAGAAACAGGGCCAACTCCACATATTTTTCTGCCTAAGCCAAAGGACAAGATGGTGTATATCCAGTCCACCCAAAATTCATGTGCAGAAGCCTAAAAGCCTGACAACTGAATTTTTCTTCTCACTAGCTTAGGAGGTGCAGGTCAGGAATACACAGCTCTATCCAATCCCTGCCTCTCATCATCTGCCACCTGAGGCTGCTACCTAATAGTAGTGCTGGTCCTGCCCAGAAATATAGCTTTGTTTAAAGCTATAGGTAAAGTACAATTCCACACCTTGACAGGGAAAACTTTGATTATAAGTGAGATGAATAAGGATCTATTTATTCACATTGTTGAAAGGCATAACCCACAGTTAATATGTATCTCACTCTGTGTAGTATAGATATTGTGTGTGTGTGTGTGTGTGTGTGTATGTGTGTGTGCGTGTGTTTAGTCTTTGGTTCTGTGACCACTTGATCCTTAGAGGAAATGAAGAAATGACCTATACAAAAATAGTAAATCCAGATGAGTTTCTTATCTGGCAGGGCCAATAGTTTTGGAATACAAGTTCTCTCTCTCTCTCTCTCTCTCTCTCTCTCTCTCTCACACACACACACACACACACACACACACATATGAGATAACTTGTATTCCAAAACTTTTGGCCCTGCCTGATAAGAAACTTATCTGGATATACTGTTTCAGTATAGGTCATTTATATCCCCTGTGAATAAAATTAATAAAAATTATCTCACACAACACATATTGTATCACTTTATGTGTGTGATAGTGACAGCACAAACATGCTTGGGTTTTCAACCCCTCCACTGTGGCCTTGTAAAAATACACTGTTGTCCCTCACAGTCATTATCAGCAGTACTGTGTTAGAGAGAAGTGTCTCGATAAAATTGCCTCTGTCTCAATTTACTTATGTCTTAGATTCTGTTTTATAAATTCTGCTTTCAGGCAGGAACTAGCTGCTGCCGGCATCGTCACCTCCTGGACACAGGCATCCAAGCTATGTCCAAGGACAAGTCCAAAGAGACAAAATGTGGATACTGGACTGTAGCTTGAGAGTCCTGGATTCTTCCGGAGAGTTTATCTGGACAAATAAATGAGGAATGTCTCTGGTTGCTTGTGCTTTCTGGATAACAGTCCTATTTCTACAGTAGTAGCCTAGGAAGAGGGTGCTGGGAATTATAAAAGGAATAATCAAAACTATGGGGCCTTGCCCCATGGCATTATCCCTCTTTCTGTCCATGGAAGTTATCAGAGAAAGTGGCTTCCTGTTGCGACTCCTTCCCCAGCTTGTTCTGGCTTGATTGCCTAATTTCACACTGTCCTTGCTCCTGACAAATAATAAACAAACTCTTGCCAGATAATTATCACAGAAGGAGTTCTCGGCTCTCTGAGAGCTGGCAATGCCATTTCTCAGTTTTATTATGCCTCCCTGTCAGGCATACTTGAGGAACAATCAGATAGGGAAACCCAGCCATCTCCAACTGCATGATCAAGCCTGTATATAAACAGGGCACTGCACAACAAAAGAACCTGGGCTACAAAAAAATGAATGCGTAATTTTAGTCTAGCTTATCTGAAAATTCCATTATAGGAACACAGGAAGCTGCCTTGGTCCATTCTCATGATGGTCTACACTGGCAGCTCTCCAGAGATTCAGCCAGGAGTTTTTCCCAGTCCTGCTTGGAGATGCATGAAAGCAGGGTACAGATTTCAACAAATGCATTCTCCAAAATTCTCCAATAATTTGGGGGAGAAGTCAGAATAAGAAACTGGACGAGTTTTCGGAAAATTCTTGTCCAGGGAAACTGGTTCAGGTTTATTGTCTATGGTTCAGTCCCTGACATCTTCAGCTATACATAGCAGTTCAGGCAACAGTATTGGATTAAAAAATGGCTGTGCAATCCTATGTATGCCTATTCACAATTAAATGGGTATTCCTGTATATGACTGTAGCATTGTTCATTGAATTGTGAAGTTGCCAGACATAAGTTGACTCACATAAGGCAGCTCCATATGGTCATATGTCCATCCCATCCATCTCACTTGACAGTTGCAGGCCATGACAGCTTGTTTACTTGCCTGTGCTTCACTCAGGAACAGCCCATGCATAGCTCAAGGGAGCCATTCAGGCCCTTCTAGCATCAGGTTACCGTGTTACATTTAATTCCAAGGCAATCCACTGATCATGAGGGAGTGGTTATGCAAACAGTGTAAACTCTGAAAATTGTGTACTGTCAGGAAGGGAAAGGTGAGTGCACAATGAAAGTTCAGGATCCCCAAAGACAGGGTGTTAAAGGCAGTGAAGGAAGGAGTGCAAAGCAATGTCTTCTCTCGACAACTTTTTCTAGCTCACTGCAGGTTAATTATTCCAGGGCAAAGACAATATTAAATATTTGCTTCTTCAATCCCAGCAAGGGAATTTGATTTCACTATAAAACAAATAAAGTTGAAACACACAGGGCATAATTAGAACGAAGATTCTCCAGTTTCCATGGCCAGTTTTAAAGAAAAAAGAATTAATAAGTTGAGATCAGCTGTATCCCACAAATTAAATGTTAAAGAGCTTGCATGTGCAAAAACAACCCTCTGTTTTCATTTTCTCCTCTCCTTTTCATTTCTGTCTCTCTCTTTTCTTAGCCTGCAATAGGATGTAATTTCCCTCTGGTCTGCTTTCTATAATACAACACGAACAATTTTGAGCAGAAAATGCTAAGTCTGAAATTAAATTTCCAAGCATAAATTCAGGTTGGTTTAAGAACATCAGGGCAGGCAGAAAGGAGAATCATCTATTTAAAAGCAATCTCTGATTAGGAGTAGTGCTCTGCCTAAAATAATTTCCCTTTTTTGGTGTTTTGTTTGTTTGGTTGGTTGGTTTTGCATTATTCATCATTTAATGAGGAACAGCATGCACTTGAAAATTATCAAACCGGGGAGAAAGTTCAGTGACATTAACATGGGTGGGGACAGAGTTTTTGTCATGCTTTCCTTACTTCTGAAGTAGCCAATGGGTATCCTTTCTTTCACTCTGCACATCATCTCACTAGTGATCTGCACTCTACAGCCTTTGTGTCCAAAGTATATAATATATCTCATTTATGTTGGAAAGGTAGGGACTATTAACAATATACAAGTCTAGCTATCACATCCTGTCTTCATGTTTTGTCCCATTTAAGACCTTCTCTCTTGGAGTTCTGTTTGGATTGAACATCAGGGCAACAAATAGCTGGACCTGAATTGTTTTATCTGTATATATTGGAAAGTGTTTTGTCTGTCCATTTATTTGTTCTCTATAGGGTTAGCTGCTTCTCAATATATTGCCACCAAATATGACATAAGGGTTTGTGAGGTGGAGGTGGCAGACTTCATCACTGTTTGGATACTGGGAGCCATTTAGAATCAATGTGGTGATCTGAAATGTCAGTTTGACCTGACTCTGCCTGTTTTTTGACATAGATTTGGCTGCCACTAAAATATTAAACTCAAAATGAAAGTGTGGGGTGGAGGTGGGGCGTCTTCATTGACATTTGAATGCCAGCTGCCATTCTGAATCAAGAATCATAGAATCATAGAGTTGGAAGAGACTACAAGGGCTATCGAGTCCAACCCCCTGCCAAGCAGGGTAGACTAAGACAAGACTTTAGTGTTACTTCACCCAATTTATGGTGGGCCTGAACTAAAAAAAAAAAAAATACACCATACATATACAAATCACAATTCTTTGGGTTTCTAAAAAATTCTGAGCAGCAGAAGGGAGTGAGTTATTTGAGAGTGGGTAAAAATAGGTCGCTGTTCAAGAACAATGGGAAAAACAATAAAAGCTATGAAAAGACATGGATAAGGAACGGGGGAATGAGGCAAATTACAATTACATGAGGACTGAGGGGATAAGCAATAGGTCGCAAACATCCCAATTCGGATTTTTACCTTTACAGTAAAGATGGATTATATTTCATTAACCATGTTACTACCCACCCACCCCCTGCCTGTCTGTGACCTATGGTCTTTGTACTTGAAACCAATGATGACAAACTAATAGGAAAGTAGTGAGACTTCCCAGAGCCATTTCCCCCAAAATTTGTCCTTCTGTATTTTCATCTATTTGCTGTTAATTGGTTTCACCTATATTTCCACACAGGCTGTGATGATAGCGTCCATCACCCAGTAATCCACCAAGTCCCTTTGAAACCTTCTGAAATTGCTTTTGTAAACTTAGTGCCTTTCCACAGAACCTGTGGTGCTTAAAATATCCGTTACGTGTTCATCAAAGTCATCCGTGTGCTCGACAGAAATTTCATTATCCTTATTGTGGTTTCTGGTAGAAAATAGAGAGATAAAATTCCTCTTCACTGAAAAGCTGGAGCATTCTATTCATCTATTTTATCAGCCAACCAGCGACAGAGCTGAGATTTACTGCAGAAGAATTTCACAACTTCAACAAGGTAATTTTACAGAGGTTTTCAGTTGTAAGCACTGGGAATGCTTTTCAAAGAGGTTGAAATAACACATATGGAACACAGCAGTACAGAATGGTGGACTCTGGGGCTCTCATTACATTAATTATTTGGTGACTGGTATTCTAGATATATTCTTGTGGAATCATAGTGTATACTTCTTTAATGCAAAGTGTAAAACTCGAAGTACAAAAAAAGCAGGTACAGTGTTGCACTGTGGTTTTGTTTCTGTTTTCACTGCATAGCTGCCAGTATCTGCGCTGATCCTGAAAGTAAGTGTAGGCCGGATAAGCTTTAGAGAGCCCCCCCCCCCACTGGAGTGGAGTAGGAATCGAGTGGGCAGATATCCAGTCTTTGTGAATTCTGATATTAATTCAGGGGTGTGGAACATGTGGCCCTCCAGATGTTGCTGAGCTACAGCTCCCATAATCTCTGAGCATTGGCCATGCTGACTTGTGCTGATGGAAGCTGAAATATGTCTTCAGGGCCAACGTCTTCCTGACTTGATCTGTGCCTGGATTAAGTACTGATCTTCACAAAGAGGGAGGAGGAGGAGGAGGAGGAGGAGGAGGAGGAGGAGGAGAATATAGCTATCCATGGGACTTTACACTTCTCCCAATATTGCAATACAGCTCTTGGCTCAAAGAAACATGTCAAACTCCATGTAATTTTTAAAGAGATAGAACATATCCCAAAATAGTATTTAAATATGGATTTGCATGCAATTTTTTATGTAGATCTTTTTAAAAAAAATAAATTGCAGGTGAGTGTAGAAATAGAACAGAATGGACCTATGAATGAACACATGCTGCAAACAGGAAACAAACAGGTTCATCCATCCCTAAGGGTCAGATTAGTATGATGGCACATACGCTGGGGTTAGCTGGAACCCCCGAACCCTACCCAGGTTTATACCATTTATTTTACAAAAGTATTAGTTTCTTTATCATTTATTTGATCACCCTTCAAGTATGCATGAAGCCCATGAAGCCATGTCTGTCAGGTTCCCTGGCACCCAGGCATACATATTTAAGAACCCACATTTGTCTTTCATAACATATGATGTGACCCAGAGAACTATGGCTCATGTAATTTGGATGTTACACTTTTTGTTCCTCCAGCTTCAACAGTAATGTCAAAAGTGGGTCAGATTGCATGTATGGTGAAATACATATGCATGCGTTGTCATCTGGGGGTTCACCTGATTATCAGCGTTCCAACTTCTGTGCTATCTGTATCTTAGCTATAAGGTAACATGGGGACAATATAGGTAGAATTTTTCTAGGCTTTGTAACTGAGTACTATTGCAGATATGACTAAGTGAATGAAATGCTTGGGAATCTGTGTCATTCTCCCACAGCAGAAGTGGTAGTTATGCCTGCATCACTGACTCAGAAATAAGAGCCTCGGAAGCTTGCAGGGGAAAAGATCACTGGAGCAGCAGGAAGGTAAGCAGGAAAGAGATCCTCTTGCATTTGGTTTTTCCTCATTTTAAAAGAGAAAGGTCCCTGCCCTTGATTTCTTGAAGAAAGCCTGGAAAAGTAGGATGCTTTCAGAGACAAGTTCACTCATCTTTAGTTAGACTAACTGAACTAATATCCATTTTAGATATTTAATAAAACTGTGTCCTAATTTATTTTAATTACGGCCTCTTTCATTCCTTCTGGCATATGGGAGCAAGGACTTTACAGAAACAAAGTCTTTTCACCTAGCTCTGAACACTGCCTCTACACATACATACACCTCCCACATCCATTCCCAAACCAAGAAATTAATTGGGAGCTTAAAGCTCAAACTAAAAATAAGCAAGATACATTCTGAAAATTCAGTATATATTCATAATGAGGTAAGATTGAAAAGCACAGATTCACATATATGACCTCTTCCACCCCTCCACAGAGAGACTTTTGCAACTTGAACATAGATTAATTGCTCACTTAGTGTGAAAACTGGCAAACAAGACCACAAAATATTACAAGCTCACAAGCACTTTTACTAAGCCACACAGTTCACTTCTTTTTTAACCCACTCTTCATCACACGCGGTGTCAGGGTGGAGTATATATTAAAGTACAAATTCAAACAGTACAGTAATTCCAAGAAAAACATTAAAATCAATCATCATAATTTCTACATCCCTATTTTATAGTGCAAATTAATGCATGCCTATTCAGAAGCAAGGTTCATCAATTACCAGAGGACATGCTAATAATAATACAGTGGTACCTCAGGTTACATACGCTTCAGGTTACATACTCTTCAGGTTACAGACTCCACTAACCGAGAAATAGTACCTAGGGTTAAGAACTTTGCTTCAGGATGAGAACAGAAATCGTGTGGCGGTGGTGTGGCAGCAGTGGGAGACCCCATTAGCTAAAGTGGTGCTTCAGGTTAAGAACAGTTTCAGGTTAAGAGCGGACCTCCGGAACGAATTAAGTACATAACCAGAGGTACCACTGTAGCTATGTCTGCAGAGCTTCTTTTCCTGGTCATCTGAAGTGAACTCATCACTAGCAACTTGGAAACTGGATAAGGGGGAAATCACACTTTGGTACAGCAGGCTAGTTTTCAAGTTACTTCCTAAAATTCTGAAATTTCCACAACATGAATTGGGAGGGAGGTATTTTATTTTTTACTAAGCTTCTAAAATCTGCTATGGTATGCACTAACCTGCAACCTGTAAAGGATTCCATTTAAGCAAAACAGAAAGTGTGATAAAGCAATGACATGTTTTGATCATTCAAACATCTCCTTTTCTTTACCATCCCTTTACAACTTCAAAGCTATCAAATTCTGTTTGTGCATAAAATTTAATCTTTGCACAAATCTGCAGCTTGATTTAATTTGCATACTCCATCTCCCACAAACTAATATGGAGGGGGGAGGAGAGAGAGAGAGAGAGAAGGAGAGAGTGAGTGGAAGAGATGATGCTTCGTGCAATTCCAAATTCTTCCCAGCAATACTTTTTCCAGTTACTCCATTTCACCTAATGTTGGAGGATTAGAATTTTCACTTACAGCAAACTGTACTTATAAGCCACTTGGCTGAAAGAAAACAAAACACACAAGAAGAAGAGAGAATAATTACCTGTCTTTGATGCCACAGAGATCAATGCGCAAATCACTAAAATTCCCCAGGGAACCTTGCTGAACTAAAATGAGGTCCTTGGGCTGGTTATCAATAAAGATGAGTCTCATGCAGCCTTGAAAAGCCGTAATGGGATTTAAACATTTTGAATCGGTAAAATTGTCAGGGCACCCTGTGGGACAGAGAGGGGAGAAAAGAGTGAGATGAAGAATACTTAAATGATAATTTATTTCCTTGGGGGTTCACTGATGGAAGGTCTAATTATTCCTGGTGTTCTCATTGCCTGCTCGATGTGAGCAAGTTACAAATTCTATGGCAATAAATAAAAATTAAAGAAAGAAAGCAGGCAATAATGCTGACAGAATACAGATACTTGGAGAAGCTCAAAGTTTTTGCTTGTCTTCTTTTAAAGCTACAAAGTGCAGTCAAGATTCAGTAAAAGAGTTGCCACTGTTTTCAACTGGATGTTTGAGGATTGGATCTGAAGGGCAGAACCTACCAGGAGCATCTGTACAAATTCCATTAGGAAGGACCCTTGTATACCAGGTACAGCTGACCCTGTCATCTGGATGCAGCTGGCCCTACGTCACACAACCTTGTTATCCACTGAGGAGAAAAGAACCTTGTCCAAAGGACAGATCTGGCTATATTAGGTTATCAGGGATCTTTGTTGAATCTGAACTTTGGCTCCACACAATACTAGCATCATCCAAGCTTGGAGGGCAGCCATGCCTCCTCTTAAGGTTGACAAGGCACGGCAGGGAGTGAGTTGATTAGTGAAAACTTCATTCTGGCCCAAGTGGGTGGAATAACATTCTCATAGTGCAAAGAGGTTTGATTCTCCCTAGTTCTACAGAGATGATGGTGCCCACCTCTCTGTTCTGGGTTGTGACATTTTTTACAGAGGATCTGCAAAGAGCTCTCTATGAAATCTTGTGTGTTTGGGGATGGAGGCAAACTTGCTGGAGTTGATCCAGGCAAGCAGAACTGGTTGGTTAAGCATCTGCTGCATTAATGGCTTAAGGGCACTCTTTATTCACCTTCCACTTCCTTTGGCTTGGGAGGGGAGGTCTTTGGGGGTGTGCTTTAGGCATTGCATGAACACCTTATTGAATTCTGGATAGCAGAGCCATGGTGTGCTTGTTGAGTCTGAAAAACCCAAGGTTCATGTTGCAAGGAGGGAGAATGACTTTCTAATCCTTTGCTGTGTGGCCATAGATTGTACAGTGGTATCTCTAGTTACAAACTTAATTCGTTCTGGAGGTCCGTTCTTAAGCTGAAACTGTTCTTATCCTGAGGTGTGCTTTTGCTAATGGGGCCTCCAGCGCACAATTTCCGTTTGCATCCTGGGGCAAAGTTCGCAACCAGGAGCAGCTTCTTCTGGGTTAGCAGAGCTCGTAACACTGAAGCGTTTGCAACCAGAAGTGTTTGTAACCAGAGGTACCACTGTAACTGTAAACATGCCCAGGAGATGGGAGGAATCCAATCTTTCCTTATCAAGAACTTACCTACTCAGACTCCTATGATTTGACCCAGGCATAGGCAAACTCAGCCCTCCAGATGTTTTGGGACTACAACTCCCATCATCCCTAGCTAACAGGACCAGTGGTCAGGGATGATGGGAACTGTAGTCCCAAAACATCTGGAGGGCTGAGTTTGCCTATGCCTGAATGTGGTTAATTGTGGCTTGTTTGTTTTTTGTTTTTGCAGATCCTCCAGTTTGTTATATTTAATAAATTCACACACATTTTGCATCTTGAGCCTTCTTTATGTGATTACAAATATTGTCCCCATCTCTCAGCATCTCAGGCCTTATATGATGAGATTCTGCCAGGTTATGCTTTCCACACTTTTCAGAGTCCATCTCTCTGAATCCAGGACTTCTTAGTGTTATCATAGAACAGGAAGACCTAATCCGTTATAAGCTTCCATTTCCCTTGTTGTGCTTGTTCTGATTAAGCCCTTGCAGCCCACTATAATGTACCAAGACTGATTTCGCACATTTCCCTGCCAAAATGGGGAGACTGTCAAGTCAGTGACAAATTATAATATATGACGGGTGGCTCATTTGGGCTTGCTGGGTCACAGATTGTGCAGGCCCATCCAGGAATCAGTTCCACAGCACTTGAGCAAGCAAACTGACACAGGAATAGAATTAAAGGTTCTATATGCCTGGCTAAGCCATGGAATGACCATCGGCTAATACAATTAGGTAATAGTAGCAATGAATTGACAGTTGGCAGATGTCTAAGTATTGGCTCCATGCTGCCTGCTGATAAGGTATGCCCTAGAAACCCTATGCCACCTTTTTCCATATGGCATTTAAATTGCGCTGAGCTTTACACCAGCTTGCTAGGGTCATGTCAGCATCTGGGCTAAGAGTACTGCTACGCTGAGGGAGAATCGGAGAGGGAAAATGAAAATGTCATCTGAAAGCAGTTTGCACTCCGGATATAATCGAGGAGCACAGAGTAAACTCTGTGAAATATCATAGGTGCAAAGGTCAAACCAAAAAGAAGTCTTTAATCCCACCACATCCTGCACAAAGGTTAGCAACAGAAGCAGTCATCATAGCCAAACAGGGTTAAACTGAGGCAAATGTTGTCCTACCCTTCACACCATAGTGGGTGGGTGGGTGGGTGGGTGGGTGGGTGAAGGGGGGTTAAGACAATGTTGCTGCTGTTATTTTAAAAAGATGCACGCAGCCCATCTTTAAACAGATGGAAGGAAGGAAGGAAGGAAGGAAGGAAGGAAGGAAGGAAGGAAGGAAGGAAGGAACTTTTAGGAAGCAAGAATTTTAAAATCTCCAAAGATAACTCTCAAATACACAGAGGTGCAAAATCTTTCCCACCTTGCTGGTTATTTTTGCTTCTACAGAAAGAAAGATTTGAGTTTATAAGGACTTTATATAGGGGTTAAGATGAACCCAAATGCAGAGAGCCTGTTAATTGTGCTTCCACAAGGGTGCTTATTTAAATTGCTTACAATGTTCCTGTTGTCCTCTTTCTTGATTTTAATCACAGGAGCTTTGGTTGGCATAAATACCCACCAAGCCCCTAGCTTGATAACAATTTTTTTAAAAAAAAACACCTTTCAATTAAAAACTGGAAAGCAACACTTCATAGTTATAAAGAAAACTGCTATTTTTTGCACTCTATGGGTTGATGTTTTCAAAGAGTTTATAACACACATCAATTTTGAAGTGTATATTCAAATGCAAGTAGCACTTATGGTGATTCTAAAATATTATATTTGGCAGTATACTAGTGCAGAAGAACAATTATTTTGTGATTCTGCCTTGTCTGAACAAGCAATATGTGAATGGCTCATAGGCAAACATATTTGAAAATATGGGAGTAAGCAATGTCTCCTACAAGCCAAAATTCTGGAGCCTTAGCTAATGTCACACAAATAGAGTTTTTGTGCCCACAGTGATCACTAGCCAAAATGAGGGAATTACATAATGACCAGCCAAACCTCCCAGAAACCTCTTATATGCTGCTAGACTAGAACAGACCATATGATATATACAATGTGTACACATCATACCTTTAAAGCATATTTCAATTGCATTCATTCCCTCAAAGAATTCTGGACAGTGCAGCTTACCTCTCATAGAATTGCATTTCCCAGAAAACGCTTAAAAAACTATAGGGCTCAAAGTTCCTTGAGGGAAAGAATGTCCTTCAAATGCCATTTAAAGGTATAGTGTATATGCAATCATAGACTCATGTTTGTAAAAGCTTCTAGATCAGATTTTCTTTGGTCTGAACAATTCAGGTTTCTACTATCCCAGGGTATCCCTTTAGATATTTTCTCCCTGGATCCAATCTCCACTTCATTAACAGCAGCTCAGCTAAACAAAGGACGGTTGTTAGAGGGCCTTCATCCAGAAAGTGATAAACTGTCCTCAGGTTTATAGGTCCAAATCCAGAGATTCCTACTAAACAGATACAAGGGAGTGTGTGCATAGTATTTCTGGGTCAGGTGTGTGTTGCCAAACAATTAACTGTCACTATCTACTCTGATTATGGGACATGGGTGGTGCTGTGGGTTAAACCACAGATCCTAGGACTTGCTGATCAGAAGGTCAGCGATTTGAATCCCTGTGATGGGGTGAGCTCCCATTGTTCGGTCCCTGCTCCTGCCAACCTAGCAGTTCGAAAGCACATCAAAGTGCAAGTAGCACTGCTCCGGAAGTGAAGGTAAACGGTGTTTCCGTGCGCTGCTCTGGTTTGCCAGAAGTGACTTAGTCATGCTAGCCACATGACCCGGAAGCTGTACACCGGCTCCCTCGGCCAATAAAGCAAGATGAGTGCCACAACCCCAGAGTCGGTCATGGCCGGACCTAATGGTCAGGGGTCCCTTTACCTTTACCTTACTTGGATTATGTTGTTGTTTTATTAATTAAATTAGTATACCACCCTTTAGGTAAATAGGTAAAGGACCCCTAGATGGTTAAGTCCAGTCAAAGGAGAATATGGGGCTGTGGCGCCCATCTCGCTTCAGGCCGAGGGAGCCGGCGTTTATCCACAGACAGTTTTCTGGGTCATGTGGCCAGCATGACTATACCACTTCAGGTGCAATGGGACACCGTGATGGAAGCCAGAGCACACAGAAATGCCATTTACCTTCCCGCCGCAGTGGTAGCGATTTATCTACTTGCAATGGTGTGCTTTTGAACTGCTAGGTTGGCATAAGCTGGGAAAGAGCAACAGGAGCTCACCCTGTCAGGCGGATTTGAACTGCTGACCTTCCAATCAGCAAGCCCAAGAGGCTCAGTGGTTTAGACCACAGCGCCATCCACGCTATTACCCACAAGTCTTGGGGTGGTTACAACATAAAATCACAGTATAAAAACACAAATTATGTAATAAAAACAAAAACAACCCAGTAACCCCCTCCTTCAAAACACATTTGAAAAGGGCCTTGGATGTCAAACAGTCAAAAGCCTGGTTAAAGAGGAACATTTTTGCCTGGCACCTAAAGGTGTATAATGAAGGCACCAGGACTAGAGCACTGAATCAAGGCACCATATTTCCTTCTGAAGCAGTCAGTCAGTATTAAAGCTGAATGTTAGAAGATTCAGGGCAGATAAAAGAAAGTAGCAAGTAGTTAAGTTATGGCCAAAGGATTGGGTGGCTTTGAAAGAGGTTTAGAGAAATATATGGAGGCGAAGGCTATCCATGGCTACTAGTCACAATGGCCATGCTCCACTTCCACTGGGTAGGCCTTTGAATACCAACTGCTTGGAATCAGGTAAGGGGAGTCCTGCTTGTGTGCTTCTCAAAGGCATCTGGCTGGTCACTGGGAAAACATGATGCTCGGCCATTGACCAGCAGGCTGTTCTTATGCTCTTACATTTTTCACCAATGAAAGTGCACACACTCAAATGTGCACATGCATGTGCACACATTGTCCCCACCACCACCACCACCTTTTGTGTCCATATGTGAGCTCAAATAGTGGCAGATATACAGATGATATGAAGACTGAAGAAAGTGAAGAGGACATACTCTCTTCTGCTATTTCTACTTCTCCAGCAATGTAAAACTAAGTGGAGGTCACTCACTGAAACAAACAAAAGAAAACTTATCACATGGTCTGGATATCATTTACAGGAAATGTTTAAAGTGCAATCCAGAGCAGTTTAGGTATGATTAGTTCTGACTGAAAGTAATGAAAAAATAGGCATTTATCCCTGCACTTCTCCACTGTGGATTTCAATTGGAACTCAGCATGACAAAACCCTATATAGATACATCCATCATTGACGTGAAAAGGTGCAATCCACTCCTAACC
Organism: Podarcis liolepis; assembly: GCF_965112155.1. Taxonomy (NCBI): domain Eukaryota; kingdom Metazoa; phylum Chordata; class Lepidosauria; order Squamata; family Lacertidae; genus Podarcis; species Podarcis liolepis. The sequence continues at coordinate 88,976,330 of NC_139554.1, forward strand.
ATTATTATCTGCCTTCCCAAAACTTTCTACCATCTTACTTATATCAAATTCATCAGGCTGCATACAAAGCTGACACATTTTCATTTCAGAGGCGTCTGTGTATTTTGGTTTCTCAGTATATTGTGACTTATCTATTTTGACAGCTAACCCCAAAAACATGTAGCTTTCCAATGGTTTGGGAGACATGTGATGATTGTTTACTAACAGATCCTCTTTTTAAAATAAAATGCATACAAACATACATACATAAAATGTAATAGATAACAACACTGGTTCTTTTACGAAAAACAACTAACAAAAATGGACATCATTTTTAGTCACCACAACAGCACTGGAAAGCAACGTACCTCCAAAATAGTAGCTGTGGCCTGAATAAATCTGTGAAACAGTGGTTGCATGAACTGTAGATGCTACATCATTATCGAGAGTTAGGGTGATGCGATGTCTTCTAGCATTGATGTTAACTGCATGCCACAGACCATCATACAGATTGCTGCCTGGGAAACAAGGAGTGGAAAAGAGATCAACTACTCATGGGGGACAAGAAGGAAGTGGAGGAGGAGGGGAAGCTTGTGAGTAATTACTGTCCTTTAGGGAAATAACAAAACTGTCACTCAGGCAATGTCAGGGGGAGCACACACGCACCAGGTATAAACAAGCTAACATTAATGAAACTTGTCCCCAGAGCCAGAGTCCTCATGCACTACATGAAGCTGTTACATATATAAATATCTCTATTCATTTCAATGAAGGGGATGGATACCAGTGTATATCCTTGCACCCCACTGAACTAAAGAAGGAAGCCTTTGATTTAGAGGTGCTGTAAATCCTCTGTTCCCTCTTTGTCCCACTAAAGAATTGTTGAATTTTAGACTTTTGTCTTCTGCTTTGGGTTCCCGGTTGTTGTTGGACTACAACTTCCATCATTCCTAGCTAGCAGGACCAGCAGCCAGGGATGATGGGAGTTGTAGTCCAATAGCAGTTGGGGACCCAAGTTTGACAAACACTGTTCTAAATGCATGCTGAGGAGAAGCATTCCCCAAGCTGTACTGAAGCTCCCATCAGCCCCAGCCAAGTTAGAGAAGGCGGATCATGTCCTTTGTTGGAAACGACTCAATTTCTTTAAACCCTTCCACCAGTCTATGTGACTGCATAAAGCAGGCTGGGGTTTATAAGCTTGAATATAACTATTACAAGGACAAAAGGATAAAAAAATGGGGGGGGGGGTTACTTACCAGAACAAGGAGAGCAAAAGCTAAAAGGATTTTGGTTTGGCTCTACTTAGGATTTCTGCCAAATAATTCTATGGCATCTTAAATGCTACTTATTTTCCTTTGTATTGTAAACTTACTCCATTGGATGCAAGGACGTTCGTGCATATAAATGCTTATCTTGTTCATAGAACTTTGTCTATTTTTGCTGCAGCAGTTGCTGCTCTAGATTTTAAGGGGCTAGATTTGTTGTTGTGCTTTTACTACTTCTTGTCTTTTGAGTTGCTATATCAGCATGCAATAACCTTCACACTATTATCAAGCCAAGGGCATGCTGTCATGTCAACCACAAACCAGCATACTGTTGAAATTTTCCCTCTCGCTAGATTTGGCAGAGGGAATAAAAGATGGTTCTTCTAAGCTTGAGTTGCCCAATTTTCACTTCCCTTTAAAACAAAGGATACTGTTTTGATGTCATGTTTCATGTTGGAAAGCCAGGGACTGGCCGCCTATGAGGCCTACAAGATCTGTTCCCTGCTTCTCTCTCTGGCTCCTTTCCACCTGACCTGGGTGGGTGGCACCCTGTCTGACTCCAGTTATAAAGGCTGCTGAAAGATGTTTGTAAAGCACTAGTCCATTTGGTGCATAATGGGGAGACTTTGGCATGGACGGGAGATTAACACACCTCTGTTTTCTGCAACATTCTACAACACTTCTGCTGTGATACTTCAGTTAAGGTGATACTTGAATTTAACTGGTTTGAAATGAAACAGTTTGATATTGATGTAGTTTTCTGTTACTGATCTTACTGAAGAGTTTATTAAATAGAATGGTATTTTTGGAGACTGTATTTATTAATCATTCATTCATTCATTCATTCATTCACCCCCCCCCAAAAAAAACCCTATACCACCAATGTGGGAGGTTTTTAGACAGAGGATGGATGGCCACCTGTTGTGGATTCTTTAGCTGTGCTTCCTGCATTGCAAGGTGTTGGACTTGATGACCCTTGGGGTCCTTCCAAGCTTAGCAATTCTATGATTCTATGCAGTGCTTCCCCCCCCCCAAAAAAATGTTTAGGGGTACTGTCATTTTCCTACTCATATTGAAATACTGCTCCTCAATGAGACCAAACTTAGATTCACAAAATGTTTAGAGTTTGGATTTGATATCCCGCCTTTCACTCCCCTTCAGGAGTCTCAAAGCGGCTAACATTCTCCTTTCCCTCCCTCCCCCACAACAAACACTCTGTGAGGTGAGTGAGGCTGAGAGACTTCAGAGAAGTGTGACTAGCCCAAGGTCACCCAGCAGCTGCATGTGGAGGAGCGGAGATGCGAACCCGGTTCCCCAGATTATAAGACTACCGCTCTTAACCACTACACCACACTGGCTCTCATGGTATGCCTACCCCTCACACTGGTATGCCTACCCCTGCATCCCCCCAGAAAAAAGCACTCATTCTATGATTTTTAAAATGCGTCAACAGCACTGTATCAAGGAAACCCTGGGTGAACAGATGACTTTCAAACAGGCATCTAAATGTCAACATGGTAGGAACCGGCTGACTTTAACTGGGAACTCATTCCAAAGGGCAAATCATGTGTTTAGAGGAACTTTAATTGTGATATTTTTTGTTAGCTTCCTAATGTGGATCCAAACACTTGTATCATGGCATGTGTTTGATAAATCTATGGATATGTTTTCATTGTATGTAGGTACAATAACATATTGATTTGTTTACTGTTCTTTTTTGCTGCTTGGAGCTTAATTTGGAAAGCCAGTATAGAAACAAAGAATCCGAAAGAAAGTAAATGTTTCTATTAGATGTGCAATACCTGCACTAACTCCTACATATTTCTCTGTTCCTTTCTGGATGATGAGCGACATCCTTCCATGCTGGAGGTATAACAAGAGTAAACCGGAATCTTCTGACAGCTCCGTGGATAGCAGCAAACCATCCTTGTTCCACGTCCGAAACTGGAAGCTAACTGACAAGCCATCAAGCTGGGGAGTGCCTGGTAACAGCAAGTAACTGTTGTTGGAGCTGTCAAAGGTGATGGGAGTGATTTGTGGTTCTGAGCAGGCAAAAGTCACATTACCCTGGAAAGTAATAAAAACAAGGGGAGGGTGGGGAGGGGAAGGAGACAATGACAGGCAACCATCAAGCTGTTTTCCCATTCAGTGGCTCTGAATATGCTGCAGTTATCACAACAGGAGGACAGGAATATAATGTACCTTTAGGATTGTGTGTATGTGTGTGCGCAACATATAGAACCAGACAGTTTCTCAGTTATACAGACACTTCCTTGCTGATTTCCATCCTATTGGTGTGGAGAATGAGAGTGCTTTGCTGCAGTTTTAAACAGGAATAGGAGTGCATTTGCACATTCATGCCCTGGGCCAAGGAAATACACATACACATACATAGTGTTGCAGTGGCTGGAAAACAGAGCTTAGACTTGGCAGTGGGGTGAGGTGGACATCCTTCTACATGCCTTGACTGGGTTGGTGGCCATAGAACAGGAGCCGAATCCATGCTTTGCATAGAAAAGATACCAAGGTCAGGGTCATTTAACAACAGGGTTGGGAAATATCTCCACATGAGACCCCGGGACACCACAATCAGCATCATTACTGGACTTGTTGGACATGCAGCCCAGTAAACCATGAGAAGAAAAACTCTTCACAACTTAAGAGGAAGGAGGGGAAAAACTTGCTGGGACCATTGGCTAGGTTTCCCGGGGCTGAAGAGCCAACTGTTCCCTACCTCCTGATATATAGGAGTCCAATGCTAGTCATATATGCTGCCCTACACAGCATGTGCCTCCATCAAGCTCAGTGGGGCAGAATGATAACAGCATTGTGGAGGTGTATCCACATTAACTTCGTACATGAATCTTCTTGGTCAGTCAGTTTGGTTTATTGGGTTTAGCAAACAGCCATTACACACAGAAAATAATAACAACATGAATTAGGGTTGCCTTATTTCAAAAAGTGAAAATCTGGACAGAAAAATTGTTGAGCTGTTGTTGGCCAAAGTTGTTGGACTATTTTTTGCAAAATCTCACAAAAAGACATTTTTGAGCTATTTTTAAAGGAATTTGCAAAAAAAAGACACTGTCAACATGGATTGCCATACATATGGATTTCTTTGGACGTTTAAGTGATTTCCTTCCAGACACTCTTTACGACTGCCAGTTGCTGGCTATGTCCAGGAAATTCCAGATGTATGGCAAACCTAACAGGAATACTGCTACTAATAATGGTTTACATTTCTACTCCCTTACCCCTAGTGGATAAATCATTTTCTGTCCCCCCCTCAAGTTTTGTTACAAGAAATTTAGATGTTCTAAAGGATATCTCTATCTCGACATTGGGCAGCAAAAACAAGTCTTTAATCTTCACCTTGAACTGATCTTTGTTCACTTTCACTTCAAAACCAAAACTAAACAAACTCTCACTTCCAGAACACACTGCTTCCAGATGACTTTAAGTTTAGTGTGGTGGGACAAATCCTACCATTTATTTTTCTGACTAACTTTCTGACGAGTTCTATTCCAGTGAGTGTCGGAGCTCTCGGAGCTTGATCTCAACATTGGATCAGATCTAAACGCTCTTCTGAATGGCAGCTGGACTCCCAGTGCCTTTATTCTTGGCAATTCCATTGTAAATTAAGGAATATATCAAGCAATTAAGAATAAAGGAAGAGAAGTGCATTCACAACTTTCAAAGATAGTACACAGGGTTTTGTGGACAGGGGGAGAGCTGCAACTCACTTGCTTTTGAACCAAGGCACTTTGTGAAATATCAACTGAAATCTGATAAACCCATTCAAGTAAAAGGCCTTCCGTGTGGTGCGGTCTCTCATTAGAAATTATATCTCATTCTAACAGTATTATTAGAATGAACAAAAGATGAGTGATTTGCAGGAAGCTATACAGCGCTTGGGGATTCCCTTATTGAAAAGCTAGGACAAAATGATGGAATAGCTTCTTATCATTTTCAATAGCTTTGAACAATTCTTAGTTGACAAGGGGAAATGAAACAAAGTTCTGGAATGATGTTTAATTTGCTGCTAACTGAAACAAAAGCTTCAATGGGATCTTTCTCTCTTTTCCTAGATTACAAGACAAAAGTACACTGGAACAAGGAATAAATGCATTTCAATAAGTCCAGTTTGAATGACTTCTTATCTTTAACACCTCCAAAATGATTTCAGCCAGAAGGTGGAGTGAAAACCTAATCAAAAACCATATAAATGCCAAACTATGCCAAACATTTTCTCAATAAAACATCTGCCACATTTGTAGGGAGTGGGAAGGGTGGAAATGGGGGGAGGACCTTGGTGGGGCAAGGGTATTCTCAATACATTTAAGGGACTTTCAAGTGTGGGGGTTTTACAGTGAGTGTATTCAGAAATAATATTTTGTGGGTGACTTTCCCATGCTTGTTGAATGAGTTTCAAAGTTGTATTCACACCATTGTGATTTTCCATTGCAATGTCCACACCTCAAGGTGTGGGCATGGCTTGATGATTACATATCTGAAAATTGCTTACTCCTTTCCCTCTTGATCACACCACTCCTCCCCTCACCCCAGTTGCTCATCCTACACATGCATACCATCTTCCACAGTTGAATAAAGACTAATTGTAGTGCAATCCTAATTATGTCCACTCAGAAGTAAGCCCAAGTGATTTCAGTGCTACTCACTCCCAGCCAAGTGGAGTTAGGATTGCAAGCATTGGTCTGTAGCATTCCCCATCCCATCAGAAACCTCTATATCTTTACCCAAAACACCCACAAGTTTTATAAACTTGTGTGTGTGTGTGTGTCTTAGTTCTTAGTGGAGAAGATCCAAGAGGAGGAGACAAGGCTTTCTGCATAACCTGTGAAGCAATCCTGGCCATGTGTGTCCTTCCAGACCTGGAATAACCCAGCCCCATTCCCACAATATATTGGATGTTATTTGTCAGGGACCATGCTGAGAAGGGCTGCATTGAGGAAGAATGATGGGAGCTACCCCCTCCTCCTGATCCTGAATCTTCCCAGAAGCTGGAGGACAGTATAGATTTGGAACAGTAGTTTGTAGAGGGGCATAGTTCAGAAGGCAGAAGCTGGGAAATACTGGATGGGGAACAGTTAGCAGAAGAAACACTAGAAAAGAGAGAGTTAACAGATTCACAGTCTCTGGATAGTATCCACTCCCGTCTCTCAAAGTCCAGGAGAGCTCAGAAAATGGCAGAACAGAAAACACAGCAGCTCAGATTAAAAAAACGTAGGAGTAACGTAGATTAATAGGGACAGGAGGGGTGTGATTCTTAATTGGGAGCACCGCCATTTCTAGGAGATATGTTCTTTATTCTCTCACTGTGATTATTAAAGTTTCTAAGTGGTAAGAAGACACATTTTCCTTGGTTCTGCTTATTTACTGCCACGTTGGCGGGAGGGGCAGGGAGCTGATTCCCTGAAGCCTGACATTATTAGATGTTAATCAGCCAACAGCCTGGGTGAAGAGAAATGTTTTCATCTGAAACCTAAAGGTGTGTGATGAAGGTGTCAACTGAACCTCCCCCTGCCCCCCCAAAAAATCTAGTGATTCTTGAGCTGCTAAAGATTTAAGTTCTCCATTTGTTCCCTGCTCACAAAAGTCATAAAAACATGTTAAGTCTTCCCTGGAATGTGCAGAAAGCAAAGAACGTTCACAGCCCAATAATGGGGCTCTGGAGGTTGTGAGGCAATTTCAAATTGACCCTTAAAAATGTGATTGCTTTATTGTTTCATCTGATGAGAAGATGCCATGGGCACTGCTTCACTTTATTATAATCCAATGCTGGCTGAGGTCCAGATAAGATTGCCAATGTCACTTATTGAATGTGATGGTTGTTTAGTGCAAAGACTGTCTTTTGTTCCAGTACATCCAGCCTTGCAGAACATGATATTCATTCCATATGTCAGAACGGCAAGAACTCTGTTAAAGTTTGTACAACAGATGGCCAAATTGCTACTGTGGGCTTCCCCCCACTTTTTCTTATTTTGGGAATTTTGATGTATCATGTCAACATGCGGAGCCAACACAAATTTGAAGTGAATAGGGTAGTGATAGGGCAGTTGATAGCAGCCATGGCTCCCAGTACGAGTACGAGCACAATTCAAAGTGTTGGTGCTGACCTTTAAAGCCCTAAATGGCCTCAGCCCGGACACTGAGGTCCAGCACTGAGGGCCTTCTGGCACTTCCCTCACTGTGAGAAGTGAGGTTACAGGAAACCAGGCAGAGGGCCTTCTCAGTAGTGGCGCCCGCCCTGTGGAACGCCTTCCCATCAGATGCCAAAGAAATAAACAACTTTTAGAAGTTTAGGGAAGTTTTTAATGTTTGATGTTTAGGGAAGTTTTTAATGTTTTATGTTTAACATGCTTTTAATATTCTGTTGGGAGCCACCCACAGTGGCTGGTGAGGCCCGGCTATATGAGTGGGGGATAAATAATAATATATTTATTATTATTATTATTATTATTATTAATCTCCCTGGATCTGGATCCTAAAGGAACATGGTTGTGGTAAGCAGACAGATCCTTCATTTGTAGATCTGACTTACAAGATATCATTGTTTGTCAGATATCACTGTTTGATAACACTTTATACACCCTCCTTCTTCATAACTGAATTTTGCTTTCTTTGGAATTTGGGAGTGCAGATGGTTATCCTGCAGCCATTGCAGATTTGTGCCAGCAGAGGGTCTATGCAGCTCTTAGAACGAACATCACCAGGCACATCTGGACTGAGCTGGTCAGCCTGTTTCCTAGGAATCTTCCTTAATAATAGTGTGCAGCCAAACATGGCAGGGGTAGATGTTTCCAGGGCTAGTCTTGAGGCTTAACAACTTTGCCTGTCAACTTAATGCCCCATTTTGGTTCTGGATGGCAGATATATTGTGGCCTGTTCTCAGTTCAGGAGGTTGCACAGGATGGAATGGCAAGTAGTTTGTCATCTCTGTGGGTACTTTAGTGACCTTGGTCTTTGGTACAGGTTACCCAACATTCCCTAAATGAACGTTCAAAAACTGTTGACTTTCCTTTTTCTAAGGAACAAAGTAAAGATACAGGAACTTTGTCCTCCTTTTCATCTGGTAACTAATTGTGCAACCCTACTGGTACATTTGCACACCCATATCCAAGACAGATGAAATTTTTGAGGTGACTGAATGTATATTATAAATGGACCACAGTACAGCCACTGCTTCTGTGCAATTGAATACATACAGTAGGGGCCGTGCTGGCTAGCCAGCTTCCTTTTCAGCACTTCTCACTGATGGATTTGGTGAGATTAGCATGAATGAGGGTCAAAACCACGTGAAAAAATGACACTAGATCTTAGCTTGTCCCTAGCGCCTTCCCTGGAACAGTTGCTATTACAGCTGAACTCACTTTAACTGAATAAGAAAAGGATAAAATACCCCCTCAAACTTTTCCCTAGCTGTGAAATAGAATAAGAAGTTTCAAGCCTCCAGAGGGAAACTAGAAGATCAGACATGTCTAGCTGCTAAAAACTCCATCTAGCACTCATCTGGCATTTACGAACTCCATCGAGTCCAATGTTTCCAGTCTGATTAACGATTCCTTTAACAGGTACTGAAATGTACTCCAAAGGGGCTTCTGCTGCTGTTATTACAATTTGAACTTCCTAAATTCAGGCAATTAAACAGAGATATTTAACATTTCCTTGGTAGATACTGCCTTGACCCTCATCCACTTGGGAAAGAGGTCTGTCACTATCTATTTTCAGGAGTAACATGGCAAGCAAGGGAATTTTCTTTGTTGCAAACAGGCCATTGTAGAAGCTATCAAAGCAGATACAAATTGTTTAGTTAAAAGCATTAAGCGAGAGGCAGTGCATATTTGGAGCATGTCTTGGCATGCAATATCGCCTTTAAAAAGAAATCACCTAACAGAACCCTAAGGAAATGCTATGTAATCTGACTAAGAGGAGGTCTTAGCAATCATCCCGAGACTGTCTCTGTGTATAGCATCAATGAGTGAAACTTAATTCTCTATTTCTTGCCTATTTTGCTGATTACTCAAGTGTGGATTACTATTTTATCAGAAGAAAGTTGAAGTATGTGAGTGCGGGTGATGAGGATAATTAAACTCCCGTAGTTACAAACCCAGGAGACATAAAAGTAATCTCTCAGCTCAGTGTCCCATCCTACGCTGATGCTGCTAGATTTAACACCTGGGTGAGTGCTGAGGGTGCCTTTCACTTAGTCTGGATCTTCAGCTCCTTAAACTTATCATCTTGGGTCTTCCAGAAGGAAGCATTTCTAAACATAGTAATAAAAAGTGTATGGATAATACAAGCATTGTGTTGGAATACCACAGTTAGGATGTCACGGAAATTCTTTGTGTAAAGTCTCATGCACAGCATTCATTTAAAGCACACTGCTTCCTCCTAAAAATCAAGGGAGCTATAGTTTAAGGATGATGGGGATTGTAGCACTATGGTACATAAAACTACAGCTGCCATATTTCTTTGATGGAAGCCATGTGCTTCAAATTTGCTGAAAGTGAAAGGTGAAGCACAAGGCCTCCAGTTAACCCAAATAAAGTTGAAGCAGGGTTGGGATTTCTTAATTATAATACTTTTTGTTATGCACATGGAGTTACAAAATACGTCCATATTGGAGCAGTTATGAAGGGTGCTCACATGTAAAAATACCATTTCCTTCTTTAATATATTTGGGAGAAATGGTCATTTCTTTCTTGGCCTCAAATTACTCAAACTTTGATAGGAAAGGCCACAATTGATATGCAAAAGTCCTCTCCATAAGTGATGTGATACACACATGCATTTTTCATTCAGTACCTGAGTACTTGAATATGTAACAATTTCATAAGAAATAATCGTGATGCTCTCATTATGCAGGCAAAAAGTGAAGAAGAACGTAGCTATTCATGCTGATTATTAGAAATTGTTTCAGAGATAATTTTTGCCTTGCTTTGAGAGTAGAAGTCAGAGAAGAAGAAAAATCTCCTTAAGGAAGGCCTGTACTTACTTAATGGTCATATAAAGAGGATAATGGGGTCTTTTGTCAGCAGAGAGGACACTTCAATTATTGGGATGCTCTTAATACAGAAGCTCTACTGTACATAACTAAGCTAATATTTTCAGGAGGAAAGAGGTGAAGTCACTGATTGTCATTAAAGAGCAGAGGTTCTCATATACTTGAATTCCTTTCTTGGGAAACTTTTATGTCCCTGCTCAGAAAAGTATCAGATAACAGAACTGAAAGGGCTCAACAGAATGATATTTCATCCCTTTGAGAGACTTTGAGGATCATATGCTTGGCTAAGCAATTCTGAATTTTCTTTATCTGAGTCTCCTAAGCTTTTAGGTCACTGGCCAACAGCGCAACAAAAGATTTTACTGCCTTCACGCTTGCAGTAACCGAGCATTATCACTTCATTACCTGGTCCAGTAGCTGAGACGCAACTGCAGAGGACAGCAGCAGCCAATTTTAAAAATCATAAATCATTCTGCTAAGAAACAAAGGTAAAAACAGAAAAGGGAATAATAGACAAACATAATATAGATAGCTTGATATTTCCCTCTTTTCAGTAGAGAAGGAAGCAGAACCAAAGGCTTGTCTTTCAAATTCACCTTGCCAGACAGGACAACTAAAAGTGGTGAAATAGCACAAATGCAGATTTAACACTTTGTGCCGAGTCAGGGGTACAGTGACCTAAAACCTATCCATTTTTATTCACTAGGACTAAAATGTTTTAATACTTTCATTAAAACACATCATTAAAATTGAATGCACCAGGGCTGCATTCATACCAGACATTTAAAACACATTTTCCCCACACAAAGAATCTTAGGAACCAGAGTTTGTTATGGGTGCTGGGAACTGTAGCTCTGTGGAGTGGGCTAAACCACAGTTCCCAGGTTTCTTGGGGGTGTGTGTTTTAAATATGCTTTAAATGTGTGGTGTGTATGCAGCCTTGAATTCTGTTTGCCTTCCATGTTCATTTCTAAAAACCAGTCCTTTTCAAATGATTGGGATCTGCCTTTTACATCCTACTGGGCATTCCCAAGTCATTGGGTGTATCTGAAATAGCTCATTGGGTCATGGCCACAGATGGCTGGTTTACAGAATGCAAAAGTAAAGTAGGCTATATTACTATGGACTACAGGTAGAGACGCGGGTGGCGCTGTGGGAAAAACCTCAGCGCCTAGGGCTTGCCGATCGCATGGTCGGCGGTTCGAATCCCTGCAGCAGGGTGAGCTCCCATCTTTTGGTCCCAGCTCCTGCTCACCTAGCAGTTCAAAAGCACCCCTAAGTGCAAGTAGATAAATAGGTACCGCTTTATAGTGGGAAGGTAAATGGCGTTTCCGTGTGCTGCGCTGGTGCCGGCTCACCAGAGCAACACACGGAAACACTGGCCACGTGACCCGGAAGTGTCCTCGGACAGCGCTGGCCCCCGGCCTCTTAAGTGAGATGGGCACACAACCCTAGAGTTGGACACGACTGGCCCGTACGGGCAGGGGTACCTTTACAGGTAGAGGGCGCCTTTTTTTTTGAAATACTCCCTGCAAGCAGTACCCCAGCACACCAGTCTTCCTGTGCTACTTTTCTACTTGAACAAAATTGGACTTGGGGGATGCAATTACATTTTTAAGTTAGAGGACTTGAATAGCTGTGAGGCTTGCTGTTCAACTGTCCATTGACTTTTATTTGCATTCTTCTGTTAGAATTAATTGTCTTTTGTACTGTTAGGAGAGATAAAAGGTCTTCAATAGCTTTTTAAAAAACTGGGGGAGCGTTTGTGAAGAAAATCAAAGCTGAAACATGACTGGAGTTAATAAGAAGTAAATGTTTTTGTTGCCATGTTAAATAGCTGTGAATGTGCTATAAAGATATAGGATTTGGTTTGACCTCACCGACCTCTGCATCTGGCTATAGAAAAATAGGCCCTGGCAGCTTTCTAATGGGGTAATGGGTCATCAGCCCACCAAAGATTCCCCACCAGATCGTAAATGAAAAATAATTCAGCAGATCAGCATTCTGTCCCATTATCCAAAAATAAACATCAACGTTCAGTCAATTTCTTAGCTTCATCAGTGGCCAACGACTAGGAAAGTTTTCTGCCAGTGTCTGTTCAGCAACGCATACCACAACCACTTCAAAACATAGCTGGTTATATTTTAAGCCTGTCTGACTCCAGGCAAAAGGGGATGAATTGAATAGTCTTTTTCCATTCATAGAGGAATATTTGATCTAGGAGAAGATTCCACTAATGGAAGAGTAGGCAGTTTCTGAGGATAACCCCTGCACCCTTGAATATTTGCTGCAGAGGGTTGCACGGCATGGGAGATTTAGCATTTAGTACTCCAGTCCTCCTAGTGATGTATGGAAGTGAGAGCTGGACCATAAAGAAGGCTGATCACTGAAGAATTGATGCTTTTGAATTATGGTGCTGGAGAAGACTCTTGAGAGTCCCATAGATTACAAGAAGATCAAACCTATCCATTCTGAAGGAAATCAGCCCTGAGTGCTCACTGGAAGGACAGATCGTGAAGCTGAGGCTCCAATACTTTGGCCACCTCATAAGAAGAGAAGACTCCCTGGAAAAGACCCTGATGCTGGGAAAGATGGAGGGCACAAGGAGAAGAGGATGACAGAGGATGAGATGGTTGGACAGTGTTTTTAGAAGACATCTGAAGGCAGCCCTGTTTAGGGAAGCTTTTAATGTTTGATGTATCATAGTATTTTAATATTCTTTTGGAAGCCGCCCAGAGTGGCTGGGGAAACCCAGCCAGATGGGTGGGGTATAAATAATAAATTATTATTATTATTATTATTATTATTATTATTATTAGTAGTAGTAGTAGTAGTATTATTATTATTAGTAAAGCTACCAGCACGAGTTTGACTAAACTGCGGGAGGCAGTGGAAGACAGGAGTGCCTGGCGTGCTCTGGTCCATGGGGTCACGAAGAGTCGGACACGACTAAACGACTAAACAACAACAACACTCCAGTCCTTCACTGAAGTAAATACTCTTTCACAACCAGAATGGCTCCTCCTGTTCAAAAAAACTGGCACCATTGGATACAACCTTTTGTTTCATTGCTTCTGACCTGAAAATGTCCTCTGTGTACTGCTATCCATCAGATGTGCTTTGATAATAATAAGAGTTTTGAGATCAAAGGTACTCAATATTTCCTTAAAAGTGAGATTAACATCTACGTGAGATTTAAGGTGGTTCAAAGCACTTTACTGATGGTGTTTAGAATTCACAGAAAGAGAATGCATTATTAGCTTAAATTCAACTGTCACTGAGAATTTTTCTTTACGCTTTTGATACTACCCATTTGGATTCATTTCCCCAGACAGCCCATTTTGTTGCCAAAATGACCCATTATTCAGAATTGTCATTCCCACAGTCTGCGCTGGTGCCTGACCCTAAAGCCTCAACGTTGCATGAGGGAAAAACACATGCCTGCTTGTTAAAGAAAACAAAAAGTCGTTTCATTTTGCTGTTACATCTCACCAACACCTGAAGCTCCTCATGGCATTTCAAAATTCAAGCTAAGTGGTTGAAGAAGAAATAGAAGAAGGAGGAGGAGGAGGAGGAGGAGGAGAAACCTTGAAAGGTCTCAAGAATCTTTTTATGTTGGTGGTATATTTGTAAATTGCATTGTGACATAAAAGCCTATTTATTGATTAAATAATAACAACAATAACAACATACTATAAAATATCTAAAGTGGTGTACATAATGCTGCTGTGCTTATGAGGATAACAACTTATTTCAGATAGGGCCAGCCTGCCCATGAGGCGAGCTAAGGCAGCTGCCTTGGGCAGTAGAATCCCATGGAGGCACCCTGCCTGACCTTGCCACCATCCCCATTGGAGAAGTGAGGAGAAGCTGGTGCATGATCCAGGTAAGCAAGACTTTGGCAGAGAGGTGGTGGAAGGGGACAACACCTTCCCGTTTTACCTCAGGCGGTGAAATGGGATGGGCCATCCCTGATTTCAGAGGTTGCCAACCTAGTGCCCATGGGCACCATGACACCCATGAAGGCTTCCAGTGGTTCTCCAGGGTAGGTACTCCAGACTCTGAGCTTTCATTTAATACATAAAGAGTCCCTATCCCCCCCAGAAAGAAAGCTAGGTGGCAAAATCATTCTAAATGATTTATGTGAAATAAATGGTGCAGCTACCTTGCATCTTTTTTCGGGGGGGGGGGGAGCTCTGTTTTGTTATTATCCAACAATTGTAAGTGTGTGTGTGTGTGTGTGTGTGTGTGTGTGTGTGTGAGAGAGAGAGAGAGAGAGAGAGAGAGAGAGAGAGAGAGAGAGAAAGAGATTCATAATTAGGACCAGCAGGACAAGGCTGACTTCCCATGTAAAACATAAAGTTCTCAGCAGTGGTTATCTATTTTTGTGTTACACTATACTCTCCATGGCAGCCATTTTGGTTTATGCCACACCCGCTCCATGGCAGCCTTTATGTGACCCCCTAACACTCTCTCAGTTTCTGCATCTGAAATGCACCCTCTAGTCCATAAAGATTGGTGACCCCAGCCTTATTTTGAAAGAAACAAGAAAGAAAGAAAGAAAGAAAGAAAGAAAGAAAGAAAGAAAGAAAGAAAGAAAGAAAGAAAGAAAGAAAGAAAGAAAGACAGACAGACAGACAGAAAGAAAGAAAGAAAGAAAGAAAGAAAGAAAGACACTGCTTTGAAATTTCATAGTGGTTTCCAAATTAAAAACACATACAGGAGTACCAATTGCATGAAACAACAACAACAAGGCAGAAACTCAAACGATTTAGGGTATAAAGAGATGCAATAACGGCCAGTAAACAAAGTAAATCATACAACACAGCAATGGTTGGTTTTCAAGAGGACTTTTTTAAAGCCAGCTTTGAAAGGGTAGCAGGGAAGAGGCAGCACAATCTTTCTTGCAGAGGGCTCCTGCTCCTGGTGGATGCTCATCTAGCATCCCCCTAAAATAGGGTCTGTAGCAGGACCTTGTCAGATTATCTTAAGTGGCATATGGGAGAAGGCATTCCCTGAGATTGTCATATATATTGGAAGCATGTTTTTTCACAGAAAAAGCTGGAACCATTCCAAGCCTATGAACCTATTCTTTTTATAGCTGCATATGCAGATTGTGAGATTTCCGCCATAAGAGAATAGGAAGCTATTGGGTTTGAATTCTTGCTAGAACTTTAAATTTGGTTGGCCACTGTTAGAACGGGATGCTGGGCTAGGAAAGGGCAGAGTCAAGGGATAAGTTTAGAAAATTATGATCCTATACACATTAGCCTAGGAGTAAATCCCATTGAACTCAATGGGACTTGGTGAGCTCCATTGAAAATGGGACTTACTAATCAGTGGACATGCAGAGGATTACACCATTAGGCAATCTGTGTATGAGAGAGAACCTGAAACTCAGGAGGCAATTAACCATGGACCTGAAAATCCATTTTCAAGAAGTTTTTCTCAGAATCTTATCTTTTATATGACATGTAGTACCTATGATTATAAACCTTCTTCCCCCCTTCTATTCCCTCCATCTTGTGTAGCTTCCTCTAACAATTCTGAGTCCACTTTAATCAGGATCCCTGAAGCTTTCAAACATGCCTTTCAATAACTCTTAGCTTTGCCCCAGCCTTCAAGCACATCTTCTGAAGAAGCAAATTGTGTGCATGACTTGCCAGATGCAAGATAAGAGCCTTTTGCTTGGTAGAGCAAGCAGTACCTGTCAACAGTGACAATTTCAAGAAAAGAACAAGTCAGCAAATATGTATTGGGTTCTTACCACGATGTAGATCTGTGGCTTTCGTCTTTTTGCCAGGTCAATGATATTGACTCCATTGTAATAAAGGTTCTCAATGCAGCCATGGAAATTTTTCTTCAGAAAAGTTCCTGGTTTGCCTGGGACTGGGATTCCTCCAAAACTGAGCTTTGGGACAAGAACAAATTCAACACTCTTTTAAAAAAAACTCTCATAGCCATAACATGGAGAAAGAGAGAGGGAGGGAGAGAGAGAAAGTTCTTGCTTGTGGGTACACAGGGAAAAACAGACCATAGAAAACAGAATAAAGAAGTTGTTTTATTCCAATGCCCTTCATTGTCAAATACTAAATGACAAAAAGAGGACAAGATTTAGAAGGACGCTTTTATGGTGTATTTATTTTGCACCTTTTCTGTAAAGCAACTTTATGCTCAGAAAGAAGTTTGGCTAATCATCAGTATGCCTGATAGGACAGGAAGAATCTTAAAATGAAATTAAGAACCAGACTGGCAGTGACAAGCAATACTGGAGAATGTTTGGAGTGAAGTTCATTTAGAAGACATCTGAAGGCAGCCCTGTTTAGGGAAGTTTTTAATATGTGGCATTTTAATGTATTTTTAATCTTTGTTGGAAGCTCCCAAGAGTGGCTGGGGAAACCCAGCCAGCCGCGCTGGGTACAAATAAATAATAATAATAATAATTATTATTATTATTATTATTATTATTATTATTATTATTATTATTATTATTATCATCCCATAAGAGAATTCTAAATTTGCTGGTCATTGCTGTACCCAAACCTTTGATGCAGTGTCTCCTTTCTCCACCCCTAACTGTTTAATAAGGTTTCAAAAACCCAATTAAACATTAGTCCTGATTCCCAAATTGACCCAGGGCTGGATCTGGGGCTAGATAGCACAGAGCCTCATCCAGTGGTGTTTGTTTGCAGGGGTAGGGAGGTCTTTGCACAGCTCTACTTCTGGGTAGAATTGAGAATTCCAGTTCTGCAGCAGCCATGATGAAACCTCGAACCAAGTGGTCTTCATGCTGGTTTAATTAATTCAGAACATCCCCCCCCCCACTGGCTTCATCAGCTGTGGCTCTGCCCATTGCCGGCAACCCTGACAGAAAAAAGGGAAAGTGTATGGTTCAGTAGAAGATTATGTGCTTTACAAGCAGAAGGTCCCAGGTTCATTCTCTGCCATCTCCTGGTACAACTAGGAGAGACTCCCTGGAGGAAACCTTCAGCAGCTGCTTCCAGTCAATGTAGACAATGTTGAACTAGAGAGATGGGCCGATTTGGTACCAGGCAGTTCCCTACAATGCTTTAGTGGGGGATGAAATTCCATCCAGCACAAGGTAAACACTGCTACCTGGACAGGCAAGCCACCTACTTGTTTGGTCTGAACTTCAATTTACTGACCCTCAAGCAGTAAATGACCAAGCTTTAAGCTGGTTCAGTAATTCCACTGCATCACCTGAATCAGATTTAAAAGGTAAACAGAGCTGAGTGACATATTGATGACACCTCACCACAAATCAGCTCACTGTCTTCATGTATTAAAGAGTGGGGGTGGGAAAGATGGGATCCTGTGGCACACCACAACAGAGAAGCCAAAACAGAGCTAAGCAGTAGTCCCCCAGCATCAACTTTTGGAAGTTTTCATCCAGTGGAAATAGCTTTCCAAGATGAATGCCATGGCTGATAGTAGCAGAAGCTGCTGAGAGGCTTGGGGGGTGATACAGCCTCACCCCAAACACCCACACCCACATATTTCTTTTGGCATAGCTCAGAGGTCCCGTCTTTTGTTCTTATGTTCAGTGTCCAAGTCTGAAACTCATTTGAAATGCATATGGTAAGGTCATATTTGAGGAAGAAGGCAACAAAACCTCGTTTCAAGTACCTCTGCGCTATGATAGTCATGTGTAATTTTAAGGCCCATATTAAATATAGTACTGGCAGAAGGAATTCTATTTAAAGACTAGCTCTTTAGCTGGGGCTCATTATTTCTTGCTTCAGACACTTTGCAACCTTTGCTCTTTCTTCCTGAGGTGTTTTTTTTTTTAATTATTTTTAAAAAGTCTCTTGCTCAGGGATCCCTTTCTGTGGATTTTTTTAAAACAAAAAACCAAAAAACCAGGGCAATCAATATCAATTACACTGCACCTTATTGGAAAAAAACAGTTTCCTTAGTGATCAGTAATATTTTTAATTACCAGACTAATTGTTTTAGTTCCCTTAGCTAGGTCTTTAATCCCTTAAGTGTGCTAAGATAAGGTTTCATTAGTCTAGTAGTTGCTGGGGTGAAGCAATGGAGATATTAAAGCTAAGGAACAAACCTAGTTTCTTTTTCTGAACTGGTCTTTAGTTATAAATTGGCCTGATGCATATTGGGATCAAACTGATTTGTATTATGCTTGGAACTGAACTTAACTCAAAGAAATTCATGGGAGAAATTCTACGGACTGCAATAAGGATGGGTGCATTTCCATGTCACTTCCATATGTGTTCACTCTTGTCTGTTCCTTTCCCATTTCTGCATTAATATTTAAATATATAATATGATGGAAAATCATAATTTAAATAAGCATTTCTAAACATATTTCTCCCATAGAGTGTATGCAAAATATATTGTGATACATTCTTTGAATGAAGAACTGTGTTTGAAAATTTTTGAAGCATGAAAGTACATTGATAGCAGACCAAGTCAGTTCAAATTAGATTTTTCCAAGCACCCATGAAACAGAATAAATCAAAGTATATCACCATTGCAAAGTTGCACATGGTCAAGTTCCAACGAATCAGTGGAGCTTCACTATGACCCAGTTCACATGTAATACCAAATGATGGTTTTATGTTGCATGAGTGAGAGTCATGTATTCAAGCCAAACTTGTCAAATGTTCTAACTCAAGGGCAAAAAAAAAAAAAAGTTAGCTAAAGGGGGTGGAGAGGCAGAGAAAGAGAGAGGTGAAGAGAGTGTGAGCTTGAGAGCTGTATAATCCTCCTAAAATGGTACACATTTCTGTTCCAAGGCAGGGATCCATCTTGGCACAGAATGATGCAATTCACACCTTTGCTGTGTTGCATTTGGTTGCTCATGTCTGCCAAGCCTCTTGGACTAATGAGATTCCTCTGTATCTGTAGGCTGCTTGCTTTCCTCTTTCTCTGCCCCTTTTCCTAGCAGTTTAGATAAGTCTGCTGCTCCTTCTGTTGTGCTTTTGCTAAGTAGGTTTTGTGAGGAGTCACGTTAAGCAAGCATGATGTTCCTTGGATGCTTCGATGCTGTAGCCAAATGCTGATGTTGCTTGATGTTGTGAAGGGAGAGCGGGGGGCGGACTTTCAATCCACACTTTTGGCTCCTTTCCTCTTTAAAGGATTTGTTCCCGGTTCACTTTTAATTCAAGAGCAGATGGCTTACCAGTGGCAAATTACAGGTGCTTGGCTGACCTTGGCTGTCATCCTGTGCACATTGTGAGGATGGCAACCCCCACACCCTAACACTGCAGCAAGGAAGGGAGCTGTTCCTATCTTCTAGCAGTAATTAATAACTGAACTGCATCATACCAGATGTGGTATTTAGGAGAATTTAACCCCCCCTTTCAATGTGGCTTGGAGACAGTGCAAGAGTTGCTATTCTTGTGTGTGATTAGCTTTCTTGGCACAAACTTCCTGGATAGGAGAATAGAAAACTGTCTTATACTGAGTCAATCTATTGGTTCATCTAGCTCAGTAGCAGAAGAAGAAGAGTTTGGATTTGATATCCCGCTTTATCACTACCCGAAGGAGTCTCAAAGCGGCTAACATTCTCCTTTCCCTTCCTCCCCCACAACAAACACTCTGTGAGGTGAGTGGGGCTGATATAATATAATAATAATAATAATTTATTATTTATACCCCACCCATCTGGCTGAGTTTCCCCAGCCACTCTGGGCGGCTCCCAAACAGTGTTAAAAACAGTACAGCGTTACATATTAAAAACTTCCCTTAAGATGAGAGACTTCAGAGAAGTGTGACTGGCCCAAGGTCACCCAGCAGCTGCATGTGGAGGAGCAGGGAAGCGAACCCAGTTCCCCAGATTACGAGTCTACCGCTCTTAATCACTACACCACACTGGCTCTCTGTTTGCATTGACTGTTTGCATTGACTGGCATCAGCTTTCTCTGGTTACAGGCAGTGGACACTCTAGGGCAGGCATCTCCAAACTCGGCCCTCCAGATGTTTTGGGACTACAACTCCCATCATCCCTAGCTAACAGGACCAGTGGTCAGGGATGATGGGAATTGTAGTCCCAAAATATCTGGAGGGCCGAGTTTGGGGATGCCCACTCTAGGGTCTTCTGCATGGAAAGCAGCTGTTCTACCACAGAGCTACAGCCCATCCTCTAATTTCATGTGTGCACTCCTGCAGTAATGGAGTAAGTAAATCATTGTTTGATAAAATAGCATCCCTGCTATCACTAAAAAAGCCAGGTTGGATTGGAAAGCTCATCTCCCTGCATCATTTCTCTTAGGACAGCATACGCTACACACAAAAAGTCTGACGCACCTCATAATCAATGTTCAAGTCATCCGAATCTCCCTTGGTTCGGAAATGCTGCATATACTTGTCCACCGTGAAGTTCACCTGCTTATTGAATCGCTCAATGAGGACCGAGTGCCAGTGTTGGTCATCCAGGAGGCTGCCCAAGGTGACGGACGTGTGACTGTTGCTGAAACGCAGCTTGGCATCTCCTGCAGGGGCAGCGAAAAGACACAAATTGCAACTGACCCATCGATTCTAAGTCCGGTACCATGCTTCCGAAATGATTAGCAGCTAATACGTTTTGACTGGTGCATGTACGCAGCCTTGACTTGGCCACCACCCCATGCAGAGAAGCAGCAGCAATACCGCTATCAAGAGCACAAGATAATATCACCAAGGCAACTATCGGTAAACAGACAATAAACATCTATAAAAATGGCAAAAGTAGTTTCTTTCCAAAATAGGTTTTATCTTAAACAATTGCAAATGCAGTAATAAAGAGTCCACTTGTGATATACCCCATCTTTGTTCTAAAATAGTGTTCAGGGCACCTTACAAAAATTCCACTCATGCCTACAATATATGCATACACACACACACACACACACACACACACACACACACACGGAGAACCTAAAACTGTATTTTAAGAAGTAGCCGATAATCAACAGAACCATTACAGAAGGATTAAAATGATCATGTAGCGCAGAAATCATGGGTGACTAGACTGGTTGGGTCCCCATGACTTCCTGGAAAAGTGTGCCATTTTCTCTCACATGGTAGGACCCTACAAGCAGATTAGCACAGGGGAATAAGTCCTTTGGGTATTCCAGCCCCAAATCATGTACAGTTTTATAGGCCAATCTAGAGCTTTTATTGTGGTGACAAACATACTGGCAGCCAGTAGAGATCTTGAATAACCAGCAAAATATGATTACTGTGGTCAGTCCCCATCAATAAATTGACCATGTATATTGGCTCAGTTGTGACAAGCCAATCAGCATTCTATTTTGTACTCCCTCACCATCACTGTTACATGCTTTACCTTGCTTCCACATTCCTGACACATAAGAGCAAAAAAGCAGAATGACCTGGTGCTGCCGCAGGACTAAGGAATGGGAAACAAACCCTAATTCACACTTTTTGAACCAATATGTGTTGTGAAATATTCAACACGTTTTGCATCACAAACACACACACACAGCTGATAGAGAAATTACAAAACTTAGCATTGTATTCAATGTGGCTGTATGGTTGGGGTATGTATGTGCAGTCCCTGGGCACTTTTCTTCCAAATAAATATTGGTGGCTCTTGACTTCAAAATGTTTGTCCATTCCTTCAGTCCTAATGCATAGAACTTCAGCCTAAATGGCCTCCCTCTCTTTGTAAAATCAGTGGGATATTCTGAACTCTCTCATGAAAAGCAGAGTGACTAATAGTGACAAAGAACCCTGTTTAAAACTTCCTTTCAACAACGGATATTTTACAATTGTAATGCACTAATCTCCTTTAGGTATAGGAATAATAGGCATCATTTCCAATGAAAAAATAAGAAAGAAAGAGATTAGCTGAGGACAAAGCATGTTAATGGGTTTATGTAACAAGGGGAAAGCTCTCGAAAGTTGTCACAAACATAATTAATCAGAAAAGGGAAGATGAGAAAAGGCTTTAAAAAAACCTAATTCTCCTTTTAATGCTTTTAACTCAGTCTCTTAAGATGAAAATAAAATCTACTTAAATATAGCACTTATCAACTGATCATAGAATCAGATGTCACCTCATTTTAACCTAGACTAGGGTTGCAATCCTACACATACTAGCTGTGGGTCAGTCACTCTGAATGGGATGTGTTAGATTGCATCTGAAGGTTCAAACCTTATATACACAACTGGAGTAAGCCACACTGAACATAGTGGGACTCACTTCTGATCTATACTATACACAAGTATAGATCAGGGTGGGCATAGGGTAGACTGTGCTCCATTGATGAACCATTAACCAATTTCTGGTAGACTACATACCATATTTACGCAAATTCAGTGCACCATTGAATCTAATGCACACCTCCATTTTCAAAACCTTGAAACCAAAAAAGTATTTTCTGGCACCATCAAATCTAATACGCACCCTAATTTTCAAGATATAATTTGGCCAAAAGAGGAATGCATTACATTTGAGTAAATACGGTAGTTGCTGAGTTTATTGCAAATAATGCTAGTTGAGGTGGCAAAACAATTAATGTTCTCAAACTAGAGACCATTTTCAGGATACTTAAATGGAGTTGGCCTGTTAAGTGTAAAATCCCCTCTTTAAAGATTTAATAAACTTTGGTAACTATTGGGATTCTATTTCTTTTAAGTGCCCACTATGAACTTTATTGAATTTAAGAGTGTTCTACAGGCATCCCCAACCTTAGGCCCTCCAGATGTTTTGGCCTACAACTCCCATGATCCCTAGCTAACGGGACCAGTGCTCAGGGATGATGGGTATTGTAGTCCAAAATATCTGGAGGGCCTAAGGTTGGGGATGCCTGGTTTACCATCTTTGCAAATCTTCACACTAGGGTAAGGATGAGGGTGAGGTGTACAACTATTTGCAGATAAATCTGACCTGGTTCTCTGTGATGGAATAGGTGCTAATTCGTACAGGGATTATCTTCTCTCAAATCAAAGCATTGTTGCAGTTTTGCTATTACTACTGTTGAAAATGCCTGTTTTTTATGTTTTTGCTTTGTCTGTTGTTTCTTTTGCTTAACATGAAATTTCACAGAAAACTATTAGACTCTTTCTTAAGCAAAACATCTGAACAATTTCATGAGAAATAATTGGAACTTTGTTTTTTTAAAAAAAAATTATTTTTATTAACCGGCCAATCAAATCAAATTAAATCACATCACATAAATTCCAAATTACAAAGCCGAATTTTAAATTTTGTTGGGGGGACCCATATTTCAAGATCCGAAGGCGGATTCTGATCATCTTCTTGCTACTGCGTTAATGTCCAAATCAGTCCAAATCAGTCCAAACAGAGTTCATAATTCTATCGGCCTTGGTCCAGTATATCTGAAGGAGCGTCTTCACCCCCATCGTTCTACCCGGACACTGAGGTCCAGCACCAAGGGCCTTCTGGCGGTTCCCTCACTGCGAGAAGCCAAGTTACAGGGAACCAGGCAGAGGGCCTTCTCGGTAGTGGCGCCCGCCCTGTGGAACGCCCTCCCACCAGATGTCAAAGAGAACAACAACTACCAGACTTTTAGAAGACATCTGAAGGCAGCTCTGTTTAGGGAAGCTTTTAATGTTTGATGTATTATAGTATTTTAATATTCTTTTGGAAGCCACCCAGAGTGGCTGGGGAAGCCCAGCCAGATGGGCGGGGTATAAATATATTATTATTATTATTACTATTATTATTATTACTATTATTACTATTATTATTATTATTATTATTATTATTATTATCATTATCCAGTCTTATCTTGCTGTTTCCACATCACATCTTGTTCATATATTTTCTCTTTTTTCTTTATGATCTCTTCTGATAGTATCCTTAAGCCGATAAACACCAATAATAATAATCCTGTGTGAATTTTTCCGTTCTTCCAATCCTCAAATCAAGATGGTTTCCATATGTCATCGCCTTCATAGATAACATCGCTCTTTCCATCATTAATTACAGAACTGTCGCTCTTAAGTCCCTCTGAGGAGTTTCACCCACAATATAAAAACAACTCTATTTCTCTATTTCTCCTCCCAGACTCAAGACCTCCGACAGAACTTCCCAATATGGCAACGGCATTTTTAACTGCGTCATTCCAGAGCCCTTATACATTCCACGCTCTTCTTAAAACATGCTTTGGTTCAAAAGTTTATCTCCACACAGCCTTAAATCCACAGCAAGTCCTTAAAATGACGTTTCTGACTTGTTGGGAGAGGGGATTCTTGTTTAATCACATAAGGAAAGAAAGGAAAGTTTTTTTCCCCTCCCCCATCAGTCATTTGCCATACCGAGTCTTGGCGTATCTTCTCATAATCTATGCTTGTTCCTCCGACTCGTCTTGTTTTATCAGAGATCTCTTCTGTTAGTAGTCTTTACTCCCCCTCCTTCCTTGAAATATGTGCATTCCTTCATCCAAATTGTTTCTTTTGAAGTTCTTGCAGCTAGTGGCGCGGATCAGGGATGGCGTCCAGGAGTGCCGGAATCCCACAGGAGGACTTTATGCCTAGTGCCCCCATCCCCACAAATTTGGGGGTGGTATAGGGCACAGCAGGCAAGGGCAGTCCCCCCCACCCTCCTGGGGGGGTAGGGAGGCTAATTACTCCCATCATAGCCTCCAAATTACCTCGTGTGTGTCGGAGAGATGTTATTGTCAGCCATCTTCCGATGCACCCCCTAGTGGCCCCCGAAATAATTGGAACTTTGAGAAGAAATTTCTAGTGGTGGGATGATAGGTTACATGTGCCCATGCTGTTGGTGAAGCATTCATCACTAATTTATAAGTGGCAAAAAATTAATGTACATAAAAAAGGCACCAGAGCAGGCCTTCAGAGCTTGAGGCTACCATGCTAAACTGCAGAAGTAAAACTGCAAAAGGAAAAGCCTTGTTCCGCTGTCTACCTGCCAAATTGGAGAAGTAGGCACTGGGGGCTATCAAGCACTCAACAGGTCACAACACAAGGTTGGTGGGTTGGTGGGCTGCATTTGGCTTTATGAATCACTAGTTATGTAGGCATGCCTAAAATTCACCCATCTAAAAATACAGATTGAGAAATATTATTAGTTCCTGCCTTAACTTTAGCAAGCTTGTCACTATGCAAGATGTGTGTCTTCCGGTAAGGAAACTTCTTATGAGAAAGCACTATTGTGCAGAAGAACTAATATGATGAAATTCATTTTGTTATTTTCAAATGTCTCTCTAACCTATACTGCCTTGGTTCTTGCTATGTATTGTTACAATCTGTCTAGTGCTCTTTTGCCACCCACAATCTTCCTCCTACTTGCCTGATGCCCCTTATGCATTTTGTCATTTTAGAATTTGATCTGTTTCCTAAGGAGAGAGAGAGAGAGAGAGAGAGAGAGAGAGAGAGAGAGAGAGATTGCTATGCAATGATGTTTTAAAATAATTTCCATCCATGTCTCTGATTAAGGGAATTTTAGGCCTGGGGGTCAAATGTATCCTAAATGGACCTTGGGAACTCTCCTCAGGCCACACTCCCTCTTCTCTGAGCCATATCCCTCACTAGCCCTGCTTTGCATCTTTAGCTTTTTGGGGGTTTCTTTTGCCAGGCTGTCCTTGAGCTCTGATAACACTTCTCGCTTGCCTGGATGCAAGATAGATAGGGATGTGTCAGTGTGAAGAAACTAGTCTATTTCAAAGATGTGAAATTCACATTTGTTATTATGCCAACTTTTGCCTCTGATCCCACCCACCAATGGTTTGTACACAAACTCACACACACACACACACAGAGAGAGAGAGAGAGAGAGAGAGAGAGAGAGAGAGAGAAGCAAATGAGGTCCTCAGCCTGAAAAATGTTCCTGCCCCTGGGATATAGTATAACAGATCAGGGAAACCATTGCAGAAGACAAAATCCTCTATTTCTGAAGTAGGAGAATGTGGCTCAGGAAATATCACATGATACTGAATTATTATGATTTAACCACAAGAGACAGCTCTCTTAGCTGACAAGAATGAACAGTTGCACTAGGTTTACATTTCAAAAGGAAGGAAGAAACAAGAACCAGAAATAGGAAAATGGGACGGGTTTATTATTGTTGTTATTGTTATTGTTTCTCCTTGGGGAACCTGATGCTGTCTTTATGCTTCACATGAACTCTTTTTCTATACACTCCAGACATTTACTCCAGGCTTTCTTATTTTCCTTGCTTGATTGCATACCGATAGCTGAATGCAGCACACACAGCTAACGCATCTTGCCCAAGGCAGGGGTTCAATTACAGGGAATCAAAGACCTGTTTTCTGCGTGGACAGAGATGACCCAGCGCAGTGAAGAGCTGCAGCGGCTGTGAAATGAATCCTTGAAGTGGACAGATGGGCAGGAGCACAACCTCAGCCCTGAAATGATCATCTGAGAAAAGAATCATCTTCTAACCAAAAGGAGGGAGGGAAGGAAAAAGCTTGGGTAGGCAACACAATTGAATCCTTGCAAACTTGTCTGTTTTAAAGAGTAGGGAACAGAAGCAAGTTTACCAGCTGTTAGTGGCTTTAGTTCATTAACTATTTGCCTCTTAACAGATTAATCTGATAGCTAATTAATGAGAATAAATAAGAGTTGCCCAAACCTGACTCTAAGAATATATAACAAATAGAACTGGATGAAGACCAAGCACAAGGAATCACCAATTATGGCTATGTAACCACATCTGTAGCAGGAGGAATGCTCTATACAGGCAACTCCCAATTTACACAGGGGGTTTATGTTCCAAGGCACTGTGCGTTTAAGTGAAATTGTGTACATCTGAAACATCTTTGAAAAAGCCTGCAAACACCCCGTTCCATCCACTTCCCCGTTCTGCCCCTTTTGGTGATGTTTTTGGGTCACTTACGAGTTTGTCACGATGTGAGCATGCACAGTTGTGAACATATTGGACACACCAAAAATGGTTGCTTTTTGGTCTCCCTTGTCCTTCCCAGTACGCAACAGTGCCCCTTCTGCTGCAAAGCTAGCATTGCATTTCTGCCACACCAGGAGAGCCACTTTTGGGTGTGGCATATTCCATTTGATGTCCTTGGAAGTATGATTTGGGAGAAATGCCTTCCTGTCATCTATTACCTAAATTCGGCAAAATGTCCGGGAATATCTGAATGTATGGCAGCCCAAGTCAGCAGTGTCGTTCTTGCTGATTTACCTTCAAAATAGCTCAGAAACATTTATATATTTTTTTGGCAAAAAAGCTCAACAAGTTTGAGCAAAACTAAAAAAAAGAAAAAAAAAAGACAACCCTACTATTACCTCCTTAAATCCTTGGCACCACCTAGTCCCTAGACATAATTCTCTATATATGTCTAGCACACTGAGGTGGTGGAGAAATTACATTGTTAATCAAATGACTGTGACATGCATACTTTTTATTGAAATCTTTGGGATTTCTAAAGGCAAGGCTAGAATGAGGTTCCACTGCAAATTTTAGAGAGGGAAAACTGATCCTATTGAATAAATAATACTGCTATTGCCCCCAGAATGTCACATAAATCATTATTGCCTTTCTAAAATACTAGTTTCCCTGTGCTTCTGCTGTTTGCAGAACAATCTCAAAATGAATCAAATGATCAAAGCCTTAAAGAAATCATATTTCCTAACAAGCTGACAGGCTAACAAGCCAATTTTTATTGATTTTCTGTAATGAACACACGCTGAAGCAGACCATGTATAAAAGCAGCTAAGGAGATTTGCAATGATACAATCTAAGCAACTCAACCTGCATCAAAGAGAAAGCATACCACGTGTAGGTTAAGAAGCAGCGAATAGGGAAGGAATCAGCCAGGTACCTATGGAGAAGGCACAGCTAAGTAGAGTCAAATGAAATCTGTATCTGCCTCCAGATTAATGTCATTCAGGCAGCAGGACTGAAAGAAAACACCTCTAAATAGGTAATCCAGCACATAGTTAAGCACATTTAAGGTTGCCGTCTTTGCGCAGCAGGATTCAATCTCATGGAACTGTTGAATAAACATGTTTTAGGACTGTGCTCCATGTCACACTGAATAAAAGAGATCTCGCAATCCTCAACTGTGTGCTGGATTTTCCCAGAAACTACTTGTCATGCACTTGTTATCTGTTCTTCCAAGGCTGAAGTCCTATGCACACTTATTTCGGAGAAAGCCTAGCGAGGGGTAGAACTGCCTTAATTTGCTCATGTCTATTTCACACACAGCCCTCTGAAAACCTGTTAATTCCCCATTTGCAACTTAATGTGTGATTTAAACAAACACATACAGAATTTCATTTTAAAAACTGCTTACAATTCCATACAGTGGTCCTAGGGCTGCTTTTTATTTTGTATTTATTTTTCGGTTTGTGGTTTCCATGCTTACAGCAGCTAGAAAGCAGGTTGAAAATTGCTCCTAAAATGGTCTAGGAAGTAACAATACATCCTTGCATACTTTGACTTAGTAGATGGCCACAGCCATCTTTCTCCCCATAGGCATTATTTAGTAAATTTGTATCCAACTTTTGTATCCAAAGGCTCCCAGAAGCAGCAAACACAAACATGATCAAATGCAATTAAAAAGCCACACAAACTTATTTAAAATGTTCAGAGACAATTAAAAGCATCTTAAAAATCACATACTCCTGACAGCTGAAAATGTCAAGGGACAGCACATATCTGTCATTTTATGCCTAGGTAAACATTAATGTTTTACCATCACCCAGAAGGCTCTATCATGGGTCAACTCCAAATGGACATTACACAGCGGCAGTGCCACCAACTGTCACAAGACCCAAGATGTTTAATATTGAAAAAAAGTAGTTTCTTAGGTTGGTGTGTCTAGAGCTATTTAGAGCTTTACACACAAGGACTAAGATACTGAGTTGGGTCAGGTCACTTCTGGCAGCCAGTGCAATACTTCCATACTTATCAATTAGAATGAAATGCAGTTGCTTCTTGGACCACTGAACTGCACTAAAGTCACTGTGCTTTTTGGTTGCGCCTAGCAGCTGGGAAATTGTAAAGTTAACAGAAATAATAAAGAGCAGATCACATCATTCATATTCTGAAGGGGTATAAATTCTGGAGCATGCCAACCCACACGTTGCTTCAGGAAGTATGGATGCGGCAGCTTAGTTCCAGATTGCATAGCATACCACCCTCAAATCCCGCCCCCATCCCTAAGTGAATAGGGATACTTATTTCAGAGTATTACATTAACATACTGCTCATCTTACTGATTTCCATGGGACGCCAA
Organism: Podarcis liolepis; assembly: GCF_965112155.1. Classification (NCBI taxonomy): domain Eukaryota; kingdom Metazoa; phylum Chordata; class Lepidosauria; order Squamata; family Lacertidae; genus Podarcis; species Podarcis liolepis. The sequence goes on from NC_139554.1 coordinate 89,005,792, forward strand.
CTACACAATCAGGCAAAGAACTTCAGCCAAGGAATTTGATTCGAACATAGCACATAGATTGATGAGAATGTCTTGAAGATATCAGAAATAACTGATGGCCAGAACATTGCAGGTAATTTGCAAATGTTAGTTCTAGGTAGTTAACATGCACGTTATGTTCCTGGGCATAAACAGATGTCAAAATGCAGTAGGCTAACACCGCACACCCAAAAGCTCAATTAATGGCAGCTGTAGTATTATCTTATAGCATCTGCAGAGTGCAGATCATGTAGGGAGCCAATAGATGTATAACTTGTAAAGAACCGGCTCTGTGCTGAAGCTCAGGGGGCTGGGTCAGTTAGCATGTTACTTGCCACAGTGCTTACGTATAGATATGCCATCTGTACAGCAAGAGTGCTTAGGACATACTCCTTCAAAACTCAGAACTAAATTTTAACAAATTATTTAAAACACAACAACATAATACGTATGTCAATAGATTACTCTCCTTCTCCCAACTCTTTTTGACCAACCTGTCCTTAGAATTGGCAGATTTAAGGAAAGGATGATGAAGAAGATAACAACCACCACCATGCTGAAAAATATGCCGAAATGTTTGAACATACCCAGGTTGATGTGCAAAGAGAGCTTCCCTTTCTGCAGCTCTAGTGTAATATAATCTCCGCGCTGCCCTTCTCCATGAAATAGGACCCCATCTCCCTGCATGCTCTTGAACTTCAGGGAAACAACATCTTTGAAGGTGCTCATCAGTTTTTGGTTGAACCTGTAAAGGAGGGAGCTCCTCCCATCAAAGTCGGCAATATCCGATTCTACAGGGGAAAGAAAGCAAATAAACATTAAGCAGGAAGGATCAATATTTATGTACAGGTGTCCAGAGCAAAGCCCTCCCCTGGCAGCTTACAAAAGGTAATTAAAAACTTTAAATCAATGTTTGAAATGCAAATGAAATGAACCAGTCACAAAAAAAAAGACTCACAGCATTTATAGTAGCAAAACGTAATTTGAAACAAAGTCATTTAAAAGAATTAGGCCATGTGTACTTATTTTGGGAGGGCCGCGGGTTAAACCCACAGAAGGTTGGCGGTTCGAATCCCCACGACAGTGTGAGCTCCCATTGCTCGGTCCCTGCTCCTGCCAACCTAGCAGTTTGAAAGCACGTCAAAGTGCAAGTAGATAAATAGGTACCGCTCCGGCTGGAAGGTAAATAGCGTTTCCGTGCGCTGCTCTGGTTCACCAGAAGCAGCTTAGTCATGCTGGCCACATGACCTGGAAGCTGTACGCCGGCTCCCTTGGCCAGTAAAACAAGATGAGCACTGCAACCCCAGAGTCATCCACGGCTGGACCTAACGGTCAGGGGTCCCTTTACCTTTACTTATTTTGGGAGAGAGTTCCAAAGCTGAGGCCACTTCTGAAAAGTCTCTCTAGCACCTGTCTCTCTAATGCATTTTGATGGTGGACTGATGAGGAGAAGCTCAGAGGCACGTTTCCATGGGTGTAGGTGGTTTGTCAAACACCCTGTTCAAGCCGTTTGCAGAGAGATGTTAAAAATCCTTGTCAGAACCCCTGCTAGTTGATCGGCACAGTTGTTTACCACAATCCCCAGCACCCCATCTGGACCAGGGGCTATACTGGGATTCACCGCCCTCAGCGCAGCTTTCACTTCATGATCATATAAGAATGAATGGCTGAGAGTTTATAGGCTGGAGGGCAGGAGCTACTATACCTGATCTTTTAACCTCATAGTGGGAGAAGAAAATATTCAGCTCCTCTGCCGACAAGTCATCAGCCTTAACCGTGCTCCTCATATTGCCCTTATAGTTGGTTGGGTGCTGCAGTCCCTGCTACACTTGTTTTACGTTGTTATCGGCTAAGCAATTCTCCACTTGAAGCTTGTGTTGTTGTTTTGCCACCCTAATGCCTTTCCTGAGCTTTGTTCTTGCCCCTCTGTATATATCTATGTTCCCTGCCTTAAAGGCAGAGTCGCGGGCTTTCAAGAGTGACCTTACTTCAGCAGTCATCCAGGGTTTACAGTTCCCATACAAAACAGGTCTCAAAAGAAACTCAACAGAATAAAATACAGATAAAATATACAAAAAAATGCAATGTTAGGCCATGTAGAATAACAGAATTCCAAAAATGTTTCCCCAACAGCAAAAATAATGACAAGTTCTACTGCACCCCATAATGAGATGAGCACCACAGTATAGGCTAACGTAACTACCAAACGCCTGAATAAGTAAAAAATATATTTTAGCCTGGTGTCTAATTGCAACAATGATGGCACCAGACATGTTTTCCTTGGGTCAGTAATCCACTAAACTATTGTATGATGTTCATATGTCTCTTCAAGTTGAAGCCAATGGCTTCAAGTTACAACAAAGGAGTTTCCAGCTAAATATCAGGAATAACTTTCTGACAGTAAGAGCTGATCAACAGTGGACCGACTCCCCTTTCTTGGAGATTTTTAAGCAGAGGTTGGATGGCCATCTGTCATGGATGCTTTAGCTGAGATTCCTGCAATGCAGGATGTTGGACTACATGACACCAGGGTCCCTTTCAACTCAATGATTCTATTATTGTTCTAGGCATCCCTTTCAAAAAAGGTCATTACCTGAGCCACATATATATAATGAATCTTAATCTGAGCCATATATCATTAGGTTAACATTTGAGAACATTTCCTTTACACAAAGTGAGCTGTTAGGGATGCTGGGACCTCTCCTAGCATAGCCTAATTAGAGTGTGAATCATGTTGGAAGATTCCAGTTAGACAAAAGGAAATACTACTTCACATACTGCATACTTAACCTACAGAATCTGCTACCACAAAGCATAGTGATGACCAATAAAATATAATTGGGAAAAGCCCTTAGTGATGACCACTGACTTGGATGGCTTTAAAAGGGGATTGGACAAGGTAATGGAAGACAATGATATCAATGACTATGATGTCATACAATATTGTAGGAAGTATAAGAGAGAGAGAGAAGGATGCTGAACTAGATGAGTGTATGGTCTGAGCCCAGCTCTTGTATCTTCATTACTGTCGTACCTTGGTTCTTGAACGCCTTGGCACTAAGATGTTTTGGCTTTTGAAAGCCGAAAACCCAGAAGTAAGTGTTCTGGTTTTCGAACCCAGCTTCTGATTGAGTGCAGGAAGTTTCTGCAGCCAATCGGAAGCAGCACCTTGGTTTTCAAATGGTTTTGAGTGTTGAACGGACTCTGGAAATGGATTAAGTTCGAGAACCAAGGTTCCACTGTAGTTCTTAAGTAAGAAATGCCTAAATTAAAATCTTGCCTTTCCACCAACTTAATACATAGCCTTAGGCAACATGCTACCTCTCACTCCCAGTCCCAATCTGCAGTATGTGGACTTCTCCTGCCTTTCTCATGTATAGATCACGAGCTCATGTTTGGCAAAGGTCTTTGAATACTCTACAATGCTAAAAATCATTATCTTCACATGGGTGAATTGTTAATGCACAGTGGCTCACTGCACAAATTGGACAGGCCATGTCTCCACCAACTTTTTCTTCTGATGTTTGCGGTGGCATGTGCAAAATTGTGTGAACTTCTGCACAAAAGCATTTCTTTGCAATGAAAGCTACAGCCACATCAAGTCACATAATGCCCCAGCCTTCTCCCTTTAGCAGCTATATTTGACATCAACTTCTCAGAATTTGTAAAGATACAAAACCTTGATCCTATTAACTGATTTGGTTGAACTGAGGCACAGCAGCCATCTAGAATAAAATAATTTCAATACTACACGGTCAAGCCTACAAATCTTTAGGGATTCCATAGTCTTTGGAAATATTTGTGCATTCAAGTTCAGTGTCAAATCAGTATATTCTGCTGCCTGAAGCAGAGACCAAATGGTGACCATCCCTCGACCTATGTAAAGAGGACCATCTCTTTAAAAAGTCATCCTGCACCATTCAGATACAAATTCTGGCCTTTTTTTATTTCCCACTCATGGTGGCACTTGAATCAGGATGCATCCTCCCCTTGCATGGCAGGTCTCACCCAGCCTATGACTGTGTAAATACTGTACCTTTAAAACACACTTGAAGCATATTATTTCCCTCAATGAGTTCTGGATCAGTAGTTACAGTTCCCAGCAACGCTTAAACCATGGTGTCCCAGATTCTTTGAGGGAATGAGGGCTGTGAATGTGCTTTAAAGGTGCTCACAATCTAAATTCTTACTGCTTTGAAACAATACATCCACATCTTTTTTTTTCAGACTGCCTTCTTGCTCTTTTAAGATGCAATTATGATATTAACCAGTACAATCTTTGTGCTTTTTGCATCACAATCAATCTTCTGGTGCCTATTCCCTATTTGTTTTTCTTAACGCTCTGCTTACCCACCCCCTCACTCCAGCAAAAAGATAAAATAAAATCCATCGGTTGGTGACTGGTTATTTCAAAATGAGAAGGGGAAATGAAAATAATCCCCCTGATACTTGCAAGGAATGAGTTGTGGTTTTCTTGCACACCATACCAGTGAGAATTTCCATTTTTCATTTAAGGCAGAAAAAGGGTTTTAGTGAGTGAGCCGATTCTGATTCAAAATAAGGTGAATGGCACCAGCCTGACTTACTGCGGGAGAAAATCAATTCACATTTAAAAGTGAGCTTACCTAAACTGCACCATGTGTACCAAAACACAACCACCCATTGAAATTCACACTTCTGCAAATTTCCAGCCAAATAATGTCTGCATATAACTAGGGCAGGGGTCAGCAAACTTTTTCAGCAGAGGACCAGTCCACTGTCCCTCAAACCTTGTGGGGGGTTGGACTATATTTTGTGGGGGGAAATTGAGCTAATTCCTATGCCCCACAAATAAGCCAGAGATGCATTTTAAATAAAAGGCCACATTCTACTCATTCCCGGACTGTCTGCGGGCCAGATTTAGAAGGTGATTGGGCCAGATCTGGCCCCTGGGCCTTAGCTTGCCTACCCATGCTGGCTAAACAAGGCTTCCTTCAGCTGTCTTCTAAAAGTCAGATAGTTGTTTATTTCCTTGACATCTGATGGGAGGGTGTTCCATAGGGTGGGCACCACTACCGAGAAGGCCCTCTGTCTGGTTCCCTGTAGCTTCACTTCTCGCAGTGAGGGAAGGCCATCGGAGGTGGACCTCAGTGTCCAGGCTGCACGATGGGGGTCCTAGTGTTGTTGTCATCATTGTTGTTTGTCCCAGTACTTTCTCTGGGAAAACCCATTTTTTACTGCTGAATCAGAGCAAATGACAATCCACAGAAAATCCAATTGCTGTTTGCTCTGATTCAGTGGTAAAATATGGGGTTTCCCAGGGAAAGTGCCAGGACAAAACAAAAAAAACCCAAAACATTCAGACACTCAGCTTTAAATCCTGGACCTGTGCCTAGAAACGTGGCACAAAAGGCAGTCTGGATGAGCCCTGAGAGAAACCAAAACTGGCCGATTTGCCCATCCCTACTAAGAGGTAGTGGGAAATTAAATGCAGAAATGCAATGTCTGCCCAATGACAAGGCAGAGAAGAGCTTCCTATAAACCAAAGTTGGAGTGGGGTTAACTCTACTACAAGTTTTAATGGTTTGTTGTTACTTGGCAACGGCATATTGTGTATGTTCTCATCCTTCTGTATACATGGATTCAGTAGAGCAGCATTGTCATGTGGTGGGGGAGTACATTATATCAGACTTCTGCTCCACTGTTGACATGAAATCTGTGGGGGAATGAAGAACCCTAAGCAAAACAAACAGATGACACCTACAAAGCTAGCACTCGTGACATTCAGAAGTCATCAGTGACAGTTTGCATGACAACAAATCACTGGCTTCTGCTTAAACATAATAAGAACTTCTTACATGTCAAAAACCATACACTTCATGCAGTTTGGAGATGAAGCAAAGCTTAAAAAGATGACTTTCTGAAAAGAAAAAAATGGCATCAACTCCCATTAAGGGAGTCGAAATCAGAAATTTATTGTGACAAAGCAGGGAGGGCCACTGGAACATTTAGGCAAAGTGTACAGAAGTAGAAACAAGTGTGACCTGCAAGATATATGTGTGTGTGTCAGAATATACTCACCTCCTAGCAGGAGTGTTCCTGTTCAGGTTGACAGCCAGCCAGCTGTGTCTTCCTCACAGATATTATAAGCACATTCTAGTCCCCCTTCCCTAATTTTTATTTTCCAACTGGAGCTCAACATTTTGTGGCCACTGAGGATGCTCAGACCTTGCTGGGAATTTTTGGGTGTGGAGTGGGGAGTTCCCCTCAGGCTTTTCAGACCTAGCATTAGCAGCCAACATGGTGGGATGATCACAGGTCTCAGGAGTTCTACTGCAACTAAGGCATGAGTTTGATGCTAATGATGGTCTGTAATATTTTGTCAATCCCCCCACAAAGTAGCTGTACCTCATGAACACTCCAGGTCACACTCCAGGATCCCTGCAATGTCACAGAGGATACTCAGATTTCTGGCATCCCTAAAGGTATTGCCATAGGTTTCTTGTTCAGCCAGGCTGATCCCAATAGTTACTCTATCCATTTTCTCTTACTCTGCTATGAAGACTTCAGCTATCACTCCTTTCAGTTCATAAGCATTTCTCTCCAGTACATTAATTTTATCTTATGGCATGAAAGACACAATCAGTGCAGGAAAAGAAGAGGTAGGATAAGGGAGGTTTGCACAATCATTTTCTCCAAAAGCATAACATGAAAGCACAAGGTGAAGTCAGGCTTCCTAACTTCTGAAAGCAAAGAGTTTCCTGCAGTCATTGAATTGTAATGCTCTTCCCCTCCCCTTCTCTTTCTCTCTCTCCCCTACATACACTTCTTCCTAGTCAGTTAGCAGAATTTCTGCTGGGTTGTGCTGATGCTTTTAGACTACTATGTAAGTTGTAGAATACAATCAGCATTTGAAGTGTGGCCATCAATCTCTTCCCATTAAAAAAAAAATGCTGCCATTGGTCAGCAGAATTTGCCAGTGATAAAGCTAACAAGACCTTTCTGAAATGTAATGATAACCTGTTTTCCCTCCAGGCATCCCAAACAATCAGCTTGCCATTTGTCTCCACTTGTCCTCTGATATAACTCTGGTTGTTTGTCTTGTCATCATGATCAGATTGCTGTTTGGGATTAGGGAGTAAATGGTTTCTGCATTTGTTCTGTATATAGTCTTGTTGGCCAGGTTTTCTTTTCTTTTCTTTTTACTCTAACACAGAAAACAAAACGATATGTTACCCTGGAAAATCTATAGCCTTGTTCAGGCAATTCAAGATTGTATGGAGCAATAAATAGAGTGCATGCAAGGCACGCTGGCCCCACCCCAAAAGTTTGGCCAGCCCTCCTCCCGCATTATCCATCTGCTGTCAATAAATGGGAAGCCTCTTGAATGCATGCAGGCTCCCCCCTGTGAACCAAAATAGCAAGGAGAGTATTGGGGCCACAGTGAGTGGGTAGACCTAGTGAATATGGCTCCCCCTCTCTTTAGTTAATCTTAATTGAGTGTTGGGAATAACACCAAAGGAAGGAAGGAAGGAAGGAAGGAAGGAAGGAAGGAAGGAAGGAAGGACGAAAAGCAACATGAGCAAATTTTGCAACTGTCCCTCAGATAAGCAGCTGAACTCTGGATGAGATGTTCCATTCTAAGACAACTATAGTGCAATACTACTACTACTATTACTGCTACTACTACTGCATTATACTTATTATAATACTTATTATTATTATTACAGCACCATCTGTGTACATGACACTTTACAAATAACTGATTTGAAAGGTTCATGTTGCAAGGAGCCTACAACCTAAAAACAAATATAGGAAAAGACAGGAAAGGGAGGGAAAGGAGACACATAATGATATCAACTGTATGTATTTACTCTTACTGGCAGATTAGTGTTTGAACCAAGTAATCAAAAGCTCCATTGAAAAAAAGTAAGCGTTGAAGAAGCATTTGAAGGAAATAAGGGGAACAATTGTACAGATGGCTTGTGAGAAACAATTTCATGCATAAGGGCAGAGTTTGTTTCATGAGACCCTAGGGGAACTGATAGAGTTGGATGGATGAAAGTAATAGGCAAATAATGTTGGGGATATGGTTTAAGTGCAGAGAGTAAAGGGGGCAAGACCGCAGAGAGTTTGACAAAGGAAACCTATGTACATTTTTAAAGAAAGGGTGTCATGTGGTCAGAACAATGGGAGAGGTCCACAATTTTTGCGTGGAACTGTTGAAAAGAGGTGTAAGCAGATCAAGGTGAGATCATGGGAGACTAGGAAGAAAAAATGTCAGAAGGCTAAAAGGACATTGGTGGTAGTTTTTGCTGAGAGAACAGAGAGGTGAGCTACATTTTTGTAACAGAAGTAATGTGATTCGGTAATGGTCATAATATGGAAGCAAAGGAGAGAAAGGATACAAGCAAGGCTTCATGCCTAATTAACAAAGTGGGTGGTGATGTTGCCAATGGTTGAAGAGAGTGAATAAGAAAATGAAAGCTTGGAAGGAAAGATTATAATTTTGGTGTTGGTCATATTGATCTTGAGATTCCGATGACACATCCATGCAAAAATGTCAGATCAATACTTGTGGTTTCGATCACTGTTCATCTTGATCAATACATTTCAATACATTTCAGATTGGTTGTCTACTGCATAAGTATATAGGGCTTTTTAAGCAACATGACATGACATGATCGGGAGAGGGTGCATCTAATGAAACACATGCTTTGATTTTACCCTTGGTGTTCTAATGAGACACTTAACTCAAAGCCCTGTTCTCCTGGCTTTGCTCCTAAACAAACGGTAACAGCTTGGCAGTCACCCAACTGCTCTTCTAATTAATTCACAATCAGGTTCCCTTTTATTCCCTTGTCCAGCTCATCACTTTTCATTTTCTGTGCACTTGAGATTTAAAGAAAGGAAAAAGCCAGCAGACTCTGAAATATCTCTAGTGGGAGAGACCACACAGTTCCTGCAGTCCATACTAGGGTTATGTCCAGTTTTGTCACAATTGCCATCTAGATATAGAAAAGGTTTTGGGCATGTTATAAAGCAGGGGTGGGGAATATCTTCCAACTACCCCTATCCACTACAACCCTGTGGGCTATTTTGATAGGCGAACAAAGCTGTCAGCCACCTGACAGAACAATGGTGCCCAAAGTAATTCCCCCCCCCCTTTGTAGATGCTGCTTGAGGGGAACAACTTTTGTATTGTTGGCTTGTAAACACCAATCCCAGTCTGCTTTTTGTTAGCATTGATCAGCTATGGGTGCTGAGATCAAGCCCACTTTAGGTAGTGGGTGGCTGCACTATGCAGTTCACCATCAGGAACTCATTTGCAGAGATGATTCCAGAGACTTCTTGTTGGTGCCAATCAGCTGACTTGCGTTGACAGCAAGTCCTGCTTGCCAGGAAGGCATCAGGAGCGTGCTAAGACTCTGATTGTTCCTTGACAGTCATGTCCATACTTGCCCCAAACCTGACATTATGTATGACACCTGTCTAACCCTGAGGAGTAGTTGCAGCAACAGGAGACATCTGCCCCCTGATGTTTTATATACCCTTCCCTGACTTCTCCTGCTCGGAAGTCACTGCTGCTATTCCTGCTTCAAGCTCCTCCTGGTTCTAGGGGACAGTAGGGAGGAGGATGTGGGGAGTGTACTGACCCATCTGCAGGCTGAAAAGCCTCTTCTTCTGCCACATCTAGAGAGTCTTCCTCCATCTCAAACTGACCTCTTTCTCCCCAACCCTGTCCTGGCTCCTGCCTTGCGAGCGGCATCAAACCCCATAAATTGTTGGTCCCTCTCTTGGGTCACTCTCCTGGTCCCCTGCCCCCACCACGGACTTCAGAATTCTGTTAGTCTCTGACAACATCAGACACTTTTTTGGGTGGGAACACCACGGGGTCACCTTAAAAAAAGAGAGAGAGAGGCACTTTAATGCACTAGATATGTCACTAGTCCTGTTCTACCAGGAAACACTGACAGAAAGATTCTAGATGTACTTCCAGCTTGCCTCCGGCCAAAGGACTTACTTCTGCTATTATTGGATGTGTTTTTTTGCAAAGCTTTCCTCAAACCTTTCACCTCCTGCTAATGCTACCAAATATTTGCACTCTGCAGTAATATTCTTTGCTCATCCACAATCCTTCTGCCCTTGTTTCCCCTTCTATTTCCTCTTCTTTGACAACATTAGGCTGTCAGATACAAGACTTTCCTCTTATTTTAGCCCTGAAAGCAACAATAAAGAATATGTGGAGATCAAGAATCATTAGTCCTCTAAAAGTTAAAAAAAAAAAATACCTATCCCTTTAGCATAGCCTGACTGACCTTTTGTAAAAATCCTTCCTTTGAAGAAGGCAAAGAGGAAAGGGAACAGGCAATAGGAGTATGTTGAAGCAGATTATTCTCTGCTGCTCAGCGCAACACAGTCTCTTCACAAAGAAAGCAGGACATAAAAGGATCATATAAAGAGCTGGATCAGGACAATGTAAGCTGACCTGAGACCTGGGGGTATAGAGCAGTATACAAATTTTAATCTTAATCATCAACATCTAGTCCAGCATCCTGTTCTCACAGTGGCCAACCTGATGCCTGCAGGTAACCTGCAAGGAGAGTCTAAGCATGAGAGCCCTCTCCCCTCCTGGGGCTTTCAAGAAACTGGTTTTCAGAAACATTACTGCCTCTAACCATGGAGGCAGGGCATAACTATCATAGCTAGTAGTCAATGATGGCCATAGCCTCTGTGAATTTGTCTAATCCTCTTTTAAAACTGTTCAAGTTGGCTTCCCTACACCCCACACATGCACACTTGGTACAGTGCAGTCTTTCCCTTCCCAAAGAGCCTGTCAACAATGGACCCTGGAGGAGACAAGAACTCAAGACTACTAAGGCATTTTCATAACCTATTTTTCATTGTCTTCAGGAAGCTGTTTTTCCTCCCAGGCCCAGTTTTTAAGAGCTGATGGTGATTGACCCCCCCCCCCGCAGTTTGTACCACTTCCCCTTGTTCAGCTGTCACTTCTGAGTACAGAGCAAAGGTAACTGAAACAATTTCTATGTGCTGAGCTATTCAGAGGGAAACACACATTATTTCATCACTGGCGACAATGGCTCTATTCAGGCGTTCAAGTTGAACATGTATGATCTTAGAGGAGGGAGAGGGTTGCAGACACTTCCACAAGCCTTGCTCACAATATCCTTGCATGTACTAACTCCACTTCAACCGTCTCACATTCAGCAGAATGGATTTTATGTGCATTCAGGTTAACATATTAAGAATCCTCAGTGCAATTTGGAACCTTTTAATTATACAGTGGTACCTCAGGTTAAGTACTTAATTCATTCTGGAGGTCCGTTCTTAACCTGAAACTGTTCTTAAAATGAAGCACCACTTTAGCTAATGGGGCCTCCTGCTGCAGCTGCGCCGCCAGAGCACGATTTCTGTTCTTATCCTGAAGCAAAGTTCTTAACCTGAGGTACTATTTCTGGGTTAGCGGAGTCTGTAACCTGAAGCGTATGTAACCTGAAGCGTATGTAACCCGAGGTACCACTGTACAAGATAAGAGTTAAACTTTCAGATTATTTGATAAGAGTTAAACTTTCATATTGAGACTCCAATACTTTGGCCACCTCATGAGAAGAGAAGACTCCATGGAAAAGACCCTGATGTTGGGAAAGATGGAGGGCACAAGGAGAAGGGGACGACAGAGGACGAGATGGTTGGACGGTGTTCTCGAAGCTACAAACATGAGTCTGACCAAACTGCGGGAGGCAGTGGAAGACAGAAGTGCCTGGCGTGCTCTGGTCCATGGGGTCACGAAGAGTCGGACATGACTAAACGACTAAATAACAACAAAACTTTCATATTATTTGACTTTCATATTTACCCACCTTTCCCCAACTCAGGGCACTCCTAACTAAATGGTATTTCTGTTTTTCCCAGTCTTTGGGACCCTCGAAACTTTCATCTTCATCTGGCATTTTAATGGGCATCTATCTTAAAGCTCCAGCTTCTACAATACGCTTATGCAAATAAAACTTCAGTTGATTGCTTATTAAGAAAACATTTCTTTCTAGAATAAAACTATTTCAGTAACAACTTGCTACGCTGGCATTTTGCTGTGTTTTTAAATAGTCATGACTAGAATATAATAAAAGGCAATCACAGGCACATGTTTCTCCATTATTAAAAATTAATTTAAGGCTGATTCGCCCATCTGCAGCAGAAGAAATTAAGCTTTAAAAATGGTTGTGCTTGCATATATTATAATTCCGCAACATTGTAGGCCATTCTGCACATTGCTAAAAGGGCAAATGAGACAAGCAGCTGTTTCGCGGGTGGCATTACACTGTTTGTCAGAGAGTGGCAGTGACTACAGTTTCCTACTGAGTAGACATCTGGTGACAGGTTCAGTTTGTAGCTATGCAGCGAGTGCAATGGTCTAGCAACAGAGGTTGTAAACAGAGGGAAGTTTACAATGTGGTACCCAGCAGTTCAGTAGAAATGTGGCATTTCTGCCAAATCATAGGAAATACTTACTGTATGTACACCCAAAAACTTCAACCCGCAGGCCAATTTTCCCACTTGGACTCCATTTCAAAGGAATGAAGCGCACAAAACGAGCTTTCACTGAGTGCAGAAACTTATGCTGCATGACACTGTCAGCATTGCTGTTCCCTTGGAAGACCTGCAAAGAAATAGAATTGGTTAAGTTATGGATTTTTTCCTTATTTAAAACATTTATCTACCACCCTTCGCCTTTGGGGGATTTCAGGATAATGTACAAGCCAACATCATATTATATATATATTTTTAAAAATCCAAGGGAGCATATTAAAAACAAAACTAAGGATTACAGCAGATTAAAATTCCTGGGTAAAAAAAGAAATCTTGTGATGTAGCTGCCAGGGGAGAATATTCATGGAGGGTCTTCCACAATACAGACCCTACTAGTAAGTACTGACCAGTCGATATCAGGAAAGGTCCTAGGATATATAACTAAATGGTCAGCCTGTCAGCCCTCAGAAAAGGATGCTTTGATTACTAAGACCCAGCATGGGTTTCTAAAAAATAAGTCATGCTGATACATGTGAAAAGGATCTAGGAATCTCAGTATACCACAAGGTTAACATGAGCCTACAGTGTGACGTGGCAGAAAAATAAGCTAATGCTATTCTAGGCTGCATCAACAGAAGTATTGTGTCCTGATCAAGGGAAGCAATAGTACCACTCTAGTCTGCCTTGGTCACCTGGAGTACTGTCTCCAGTTCTGTGAACCACAATTTAAGAAGGATTTTGACAAGCTGGAACATGTGCAGATAAAAGGTCCAGAAACCAAGCCTTATGAAGAATTGTTGAAGGAGCTGGGTATTTGTAACCTGGAAGAGAGGAGACTGAGAGAAGATATGACAGCTGTCTTCAAACATCTAAAGGGCGGTCACAAGGAAGGTGAGGCTTCAATTTACAAGAAAGGAGATTCTGACTAAACACCAGGAATAACTTTCTGACAGTAAGAACTGTTGTGTGGAATGGAATCACTCAGAATGTGATGAACTCTTCTTCTTTAGAGGTTTTTAAGCAGAGGTTGGATGCTTTTGTTGTGATTTTTACATTGCAGGGCCTTAGATCAGATGACTCTCAGGATCCCTTCCAACTCTACAATTATATGGTTTTGTGATTGCTTCATGTGGAAGTTACATAATATGGCTAGACTACATATTTATCTAAAACTGAAGATGGCAGGTAGATAGACTTATGCCTATGGCAATACTCTCAAGGTAATATATAGCCTTGCCCCACACAATAGTTGTGATCACAAGTCAAAAGCTACTAAAATCTAGGATGCTGTTCATTTAGCTGCGCTTTAACCTGTTAATATCAGAATCCATTAAAAGGGGGTGTGCTGCTGTGTGAAACATTTTTGTCTTTAAAACTGGGATTAATGTGTGTCTGCAGTGATGCTGATAGGACACAGACAATCTCCTCAATTCCTCAACCTTTGGCAAAGCATCTGTAAAAAGCAGAAAGAACATTGTAGCTACACATGAGGGGAGAAAGGTTCCCCTGGAAAAAAAGACTGTCCACTCATCAAGGCATAATAAATTAAGTGGCATCATCAGGCACTGGCTGATGTGTCTATCTCACTTGATAGCACAAGCCCCAGGATGCCAAAGTCATGGCATCTTCACAGAGCTGCACAAGCTGGCTACCATAATGACTATGGCGATTATCTTCCCTCTCACTTTATTAGGCAGGTAATGGGACAGGTCTGAACTGTAAATGGAAGGAAGGAGAGTTGGCACACCAACACGAACGGTGCGTCAACAGACTGGAGGTTAACTGCTTTCCCAGGGAGTTATTTCAAGTGGCTGCTAATGCTTTCTCTCTTGCCAAAGTCACAGAGGTGAGCTGAACCGTAGGAAAAGGAAAGACTAGGGAGGTGCAGATGCCCACATCACAGATGTTTTTTAATTTGCACTGTTGCATTCCTAATGCAAGAAAGTGCAGAGGCATAACTCTGCCCACTGCCTTCCACTGAACAAACAGGCCACTTCACACCCACTAATTGAGGCTGAAATGCTGCACGTGAAAAATGTAATTCCAATGAGATTTAGTGCATATGCAAAATTCTACGATCCATTTGACTATGCTGGGATCATTGACTTTAAGAAGCAGGCCTACCAAACTCTTTGCACCTTGTGGAGTAGTATATTTAGTTTATTACTTTGTATCTTACAGCTATATAACTCTAAGACAAAGCTGGCTACAGGTTCAGGGCTTTAAAGGCAGAATGGTGACACCCTGAGTTCCGAATCACTTTCCCAGCAAAGCTGGATGGATACTGCTAAATATCCTGAGCTTCAGCATAGGTATTGGACAGGGAGGGGTGGGGTGGGGTGGGGTATGGAAAGGCAGGTAGGAAGGATAAATAATTTCTGAGCTCAAATTCTTATTTTTTATTTTTTTAAAAAAAACTAAGTGCCTACAAGGTTTAGAAAAAGTTAAAAAAGAAAAATGCATTTTTTCTTGCAATTCTTGCAATTTCTGCAAAATGAGCCAGTCTGGCTGCTCTGTGTTTATAGTCATTGAGTGAATTCAGAGCTGTGATTGATGATGAGTGGGCACCAGGAATCCTTAGTGCTGACAGTCATGATCTGTCATCTACCTAGGTATAAAAGCCTGGGATTTCTTGGGACTTCTTATCATCCAAGCAAGTCACATTGCTTAATTCTGAACATTGCTGCCTCGCCTTTTTTCACCTCTAGCGTTGCTACAGGCCTATCCCTCTGACACTCAGGCCCTGGTAGGGGCCAGTTTGAAGAGTTCCTAATTTGATCTGACCCTGAAAAGGTGCCTCAACCAGCCATGACGACAATAAGTAGGATGAACAGAGGCAAAGGAGGACACAACTCGTGTAACTTTCATATTTGTGTAGAAGATTTTTCATGATAGCAGGTCAAGATGTTCCCCTTTTTAAAATCAAGCTATTCCTGCTTAAGTTACACTTGCTTTTAAACTTTAGTTTTATCATACAGGATAATCCTAAAAACAGAGGTGGGGAACATCAGGCCCAGGGTCCAATTGTAATCATCCAAGCTTTTCTACCCAGTGGCGTAGCAAGATCAGGTGGTACCTGGGGCAAAAAAAAATCTTGTCCCCCCCCCCCCACACACATTGGGGTTTTTTTATATTTTGCCTGCAAAAATGGTTTGACTTGCTTTCATGGGGGGGGGGGAGCCAGAGTGGTTGAGCTTTTTTGGGGGATATTGCGTGCCTTGCAACAAGGCACGCGGACTCTTTTGGCAGTGGGAAGCCTGTGGATGCCAAAACCACACCATCTCTCACAGACATTGACTGCTGCACAGCATTTTGTCACCCCTCTCAGGGGTGACACCCAGTGCAGCCCGCACCCACCACACTCACCTTGCTCTGCCCCATCTCTACCTTTCCCTTAGGACTCTCTCCAAGCCACACAACTTCTTCAGCCACACTCTCTTTTTCTATGCCCCGTACCTCATTGGCCTCACTTCCCATTCTCCATGGCTGAAATGTGCCCTTGAGCTTTGATATAGACTCTTTCTTCCCTAGATGGAATACAGTGGTGTGGGTGGGTGGGTGGGTGGAATAGCTTACTATACAACAGTAACATTTATAGTCATTGCTCCACCCACATTTGGCTCTGTCCCTGCCAGCATTTGACATGTGGCTCTGAAATCTTACTTGGAAGAGAATGTGTCCTGCATGCTGTTAATAGTCCCCCTCTCTGTGATGTAGGATCCTGGGCCTCTGGCCATTCTACGAAAATGTATGTGAAGCAAGAAAGAGATGTATGGACTGGGGAAAAGATATGGAAATTAAGTATGCCAAAAGCTATGCTCTATCTTCCTGCAGCTATGTTCCTCGCAGCTTTAGGGATAATTCTTGGTCTTTGGAGAATCTGTCAGGAAGCTCGTCCTACACTCGAGTAGGACCCTGGGAATAATGCTCCCTGACATTTATATACATTCTTATAAGACTGTGAGAAAGAACCTGCCAAATTATCTAATCTACACTAAAATGAAAATAGTCTCCTTCCTCCTACCCAAATTCTGTCAAAAATATCATGCAATACAGATAATGTAATTAAAACCACAACCCACCACTAAATAGCATTGGATAACAAGCTTAGTATATCTTTTAAAAAAACACAAAAAACTTTGTTGTTTGGAAAGCTTGCCAAATATATGTAGCTGTTAAATTAGTTAATTAGGTTGTTTATTTGGAGCCATACATATAGGTCTGGCCATTTTAAAAACGTAAGCAGAGAAAATGGAGTATTTTCCCCAGTTGACAAGGTTACACTAAGATACTACCCTCCATCTCAATGTGTTTTGATTACATGATTCACTCAAGCAGAAACACCCATTATGAGCTGCTAAATAACACAAGTTCTCTGCTTCAAATCCCAAGCAAAATACTAACAATATAAGTTTTTGCTGCAAAGCAAATTCCCTTTAGCACCACCAAAGTTTGTAATACTCATATGAAATAATTATTTTTTTATTCGTTATGATACCCAGGCATCAATTGCATGACCACAAATTTAGACTGAAATTCCAGAGTGTACTTTGCTAGAAGTAAACTGTATTGAAATCACTGGAACATGGTTTCAAGCAATCATGGCTCAGAGCATTTTATGTGATCTCAGAACGCAACTCAGATTAAGCAGAATATTCTACCTTGATTTGGTGGCCCATACAACTAGGCTTCTCAGCTGGCTTCAACTCTTACTTTGAGTTTACAAACTAGCAGGGCAGGTGCTTAGCTGGAGACAGACATTCATCCTTTGCTTAGTAGTCAAGCATCTGCTTTGAATACAGAGAGTTCAGGTTCAATCCCTGACATCTTCAGGTAGAGTGGGTAAGGTCTGCTGTCTGAGACCCCGGAAAGCCACTGTCAACACTACTGAGCTAAATAGATTGACCAATGGTCTGACTTGGTTTAAAACAGCTTCCTATATTAAAGGACTGGAATCAGGCTATTCTCAATCTAGGTCTGGCCTATTATAATACATTAACACCACATTCACCTTTACTAGCAACATTTGTGCCATCAGCGCCTTAAGAATGGTCAGAGCACACAAACAATATTTAGGGGGATCACTCAATCAAGCCATAGGTTCAGTGACCACGTGAAGATACTCAGCACATTCTTTGGATACTGCTTACCCCAGGATCTTCCAGAAGGACTCTTAAGTTCATTCATAGGTACTCTCAAAGGGTGCCTTACACAGTTGCAAAAAACATGATATCAGTAGCATAGCTAGTATGTTAGTGGGGCTGGTGGTGGAACACTATCAGGAACCCCTTAACACATTTTTGGGAGCTAAGAGGCTATTTGAGTGCCCCCCAACTTATTGTTACATTGTGTAAACAAGACAAGGCAGGTCTTTGTCCATACATAAACCTTGTGTGAGCCAATTTTATTCTTAAGAATGCGGTGAATATGTTTAGTGTCTAGCAGTGGGGAGCAATGCTTAAAGCATTTGCATATTAGTCTCATCAGTAAGAGGTTAACCAGCTACCACTGCATTTCTTATTCCTATACTTTTAAATTAATTGGCCAGCTTTGTCCAATGAGATGACCCCAGGGAGATCTCTCTTATTCCACACTATAGTGAATTCAAATGAGAAAAAAATATGATTTCATTATCTTACTGCATTTCACAGGTAACAGTATGATAGCACCTCTAGTCAGACCTCTAAAGTAACACCATAGCAGTGAATATGGGGTAGAAGGGTCAATTTCCCTCAGGAGAATCCATCTCTACTTAATGAGCTAAAATCCTTGGCATTCCAAGTTCTCTTTAAGAAAAGTGAATTATAATGAAGTGCTTATGAAATATTTTGACCCCAGAAGAAATCTCATTTTCACCTTATATATGTTCATGGGAGGGGGGCAATAAGAAGGTGTGTTTTGGACTTCCATGGGCGGGGGTACATCCAAAGACCCCTCTGTTCATTCCCACCACCTTCCTCTTCCTTTGCACAAGTGGCCACAGCCACTGGGATGTTCAATTCCCATCTTATATTAGCGATTAAGTCAGTGTTACTGCACACTCTTCATCACCCCCAAGAATGACAAAGATGCCTCTCTCTCTGTGCGTTAAGGCAGCCTTCCTGGATTCACAGACAATACCCCACAACAGTGAGCCCGTAGTCCCACTCAAGAGCACCTTGGTACAGAATGAATAGTCCAGCAGTTTATTCTGGCAACTTTACGTCAACCTTCTTGCAGGAGTTTAAAATATATTGTTCTTCCCTTCCAGAAACATCCTGCCTCCCTGGGTGTTGAGGCGACAGAGTCCACTCAATAAGGTCTAAGTCCCAGACAGTGCTTATGCAGCCTTTCAGGGACTCAGGAGGACTTCCTGTTACACGGGAGGGAACTGCCACATGGATGAGCCTGAGTTGGAAGTTCTTTGTGTTATAACAAATACCATAAGCAATAAAATCCTGTGTTAAGTACATTGCATGGTATTAAAGACTGAAGTACTCCTATTTAAGATGGCATGTGGGCACATTTTCTTCTCCAGACTCTTTCCCTCTTGAATTATTTTAAGCTTTGTTGCTTCCTTCCATCTGCACAGTTTTAATTACGTAACCACCAGGCATCAACACAAAACCTTGCAAGGTGCCTATTGATGCCTGTCAATAGCTGAATTTTTAACAACAGGAAGCTGTGTAGAAGTTTTCAGACAATCTTTTTAAAATGAGAAATGTCCGTTTCTCATTATGCTCCTAAGCGTAAGTGAGAGTGGGAGACATGTGAAGTGGGATCTACAAATGACATTTGGCTAACGGAAAAAAGAGAAGCAGGTATAACACAACACTTTCAAGAGGCGTTAGAAAAGCTGTCTTCAGCATTTCCACAGGTAATAATCTCAGCAAAAGCTCCCCTGAAATATGGCTGTGTGGATATTACCTCTTTAAGATGGTTGTATTTTACTGTGTAAACCAAGAGAGACTCTCAGTTGGAGCTGAGTTTACAGAATAAGCAGTCACTTACATGCTTTCTTTCCATACAATACTTATAACTTGTTTTAATAGTTATAAATCATTGTAAATAGGTTTTAGATATTGACAAGTCGGACCACCAACAAAATGCTGCTGTATACCCCCCCCCCCACACACAAAAACCTTGTGCTCAGTTCCTCTTTACTCTGGATGCCAGGATTAGAAACTCTCCCCCTTCAGTTGGGAAGAGAGAAGAGGTGCAAAAAGCTTGCCTCTGTGAGTGAGTGTGGTGGTGGGGGGTGATATAGGTTCTTTTCAGCACACAGATAGGGTTCCTGGTGAGGTAACGTATGTACACTGTTTTGTTGTCCCCACAGTAGCCATTTTGTGCTATACCCCATACCCATGACGGCAATTTTATGACTGGTGCCCACATAACTTTCACAATATTCCGAATGTACCCACTGGCCCCAAAAGGTTGATGACTCCTGGGGCTGAAGCAAGCTGATTCTCTCTCTTTCCTTCATTTTATTCCCCACCACCACCACCACTCACAATCATGTGGCTTCTAGTTACCACTGGGAATACTAAGTCCTCGTTGGATAGTTGTTTTTGAGGTGGCTGGCCCTTTTTAGCTTTTAAAAGATATTTCAAACTTCTAGAAGTGTCAGGGATCCCCTGAACATTCTGATAACGGCCTCTTGTTTTGGTTCAGTTCCGGCTGGTTATTCAGAGTAGATAGATCCAAAGATCCATTAATTTTAATAGGTCTAATCTGGGTAAAACTTAGTTGAAGACCATTCTAAGTTTGTTTTTAGAATGAGAGTGTTACAAATGTTTGCTTTCTGCAAGTTGTTTTCGACAACTTGGATCCTGAGATCCAAGGATCTTGGGTCCTTAGCAAAATATGATGGCATGGCATTATCAAATGGATAGCTGATGTAAGTCCAACACAGGTTAGAGTAATTGCACTGAGGAAAGTTGGAATGGAGAAAAAGTTTGCAGGAGAAATACTGTCAAATGAAACCAGCTGGGACAGCTCAGTCGTCCAGTACTCTTCACTGTATTCAAATATCCAGTAGATAACTGAAAAAGATTTAGATTAGAATTTGATCTCTTTATGAAACCAAGTGTAGCTACAAAGGTAGAAAGGGAGATTATGTGTCTTTTTTCAAAGTGTTAAAATTATGCATGGTGTAGAGAAAGCAGATAAATAACAGTTTTTCTCCATCTCTCATTACACTAAAGATTAATACTAATGGATCTATGACATTGTTGCACTGTGATTCCACCGTAACGATGACCCCAACTTGACAACCGCTGATGCAAAGCTAAAAATAAAGGAGAAGGGTAGATTGCAAACATGAGTTTTCTCACAATCTCCTATAGGCATGAGACCACAGGACTCCACTGACTAACACTCCTAATGAAACTCAGCACCACTGCTGCTACTTAAGGCAGCACACACAACCTGCAAAGACAAGGCACACTATCCAGGTAATCAAGGAGGACCAGTGACCGTGCCCATTTTATTAATTGATTTATATACCACTTTTCATATTAAAAAATTGTACCCTCCTTTGAGCCCCAGCCAATCAAACCTCACTAGGTCATGCTACTGTTGGGAGCAAGTCACTGGTAGATCACACTGACCTGGACAGATTATAAGGGGAAAGGCAGTCTCAGAGATAACCCAATCCCAAACTCTCTAGAGATTTATAGGTCTAAAAACCAACACCTTAACCTTGACTAATCAGCAGCCGTTGCAGATCCTCACCACTAGCAATATGCGGGTGTGTAGGAAGCCCCACATAGCTGCATCATCCTGCACTATCAGTGGCTTCTAGTCATCCAATTATAAAATTGCCTACAATAGCTTGGCCAGAGCTGGAAGTACGTTCTCCTTGTCACTTAGGTCACTAGAGCTTCCATTGACAAAGATAGACCCAAGAGCACACAAACTTGCCTTTTGAGAGAGAGTGCAACCACATTCTGAATTCCCTGTTCCCAGACCCAGGAATTTCCCACTCACTGTGCCTGTCTTATCAGGATTCAACTTCAGTTTATTTTGCACCCCTTTGCACAGGCAACTCAAGGAGCTAGCCTTGGTTTGTAAGTCTGAGCAAAGGAGCTATGCTTCTCCATTATTCCTGTTTTACGCAGAGGACCTATTTTTTGTAGTTACCGTACTTGATAAATAAAATCACAATTAATAGTCTCTTCCTATTCAACTAGTTGTTGATGATAACATGGATGCTGCTTTTGTCACTGAAGGGGACAATTTTGTTATGTTATTAAATTGCCATGCATCAAACAAGGATTCACACCTAGAATCCATTTGATGCTGTGCTTTTCTCAAGACTCCTAAACTTCCATCACCCACAGCCATCTCTTAGCATTTAAATCAATATGTTTTCTGTTCTCTCTCTGCCCCTCCCCCAAATCTCTCTCCCCTGTACTTAAAACTAACAAGTGATAGTGCTTGACTTTCAGGAGGGAGAGTGGGGAAGTGTGATTTTTAACAGGATGCAGATTTCTATTTTGAGCTTCCCCCACCCCCGCCAATTTGAAGGGAAGCCAAAGCAAACCTTACGAATGCAGAATGATTCACTAGGGATCTTTACAACAAGAACAACATGATGCAGACAAGCTGGGGTGGGGAACTTCCAGTCTGTGGGCCAGGTATTTTCAGGGAAGCCACATCCTCCCGCCCTTTATCTGATGCCATACATGATATTGGGCTGAGCAAATAAGGGCAGGGCTTTAAAGGAACAACCAGGAGCTGAAAGTGGACTCCTGGTTATTCATATGCTGTAGCAACACACACTGTTAGCTGCCCATCAGCTGATAGGCAGTAGGAGTGTGCCTTGCTCAAAGAGGGGGGAAATGGGTCCCATTGAATGGAAAGTGCTTCTCCCTCCCACCTCTGCTTTTTTAAGCTGACCATGTGTCTCCCTTCTACCACCAACAAAGGAGATAGGAGCCCCCCCCCCCACAGCCTGTGGAATGCTTGCAAAACCTTTTGCTACCTTCCCTGTGCTTTCCTTTGCTCCTCTGACACTGGGGAGGCTCACAAAACCCCTTCCAATCTGCAACACAGGAAAGTTGAAAGGGAGGTTGCAGGGCAGGCATGGGGTTGGTTGATTTTCTGTTCCCCCTTCACCATCCCCCTGTCACCACCACCGTTGCTGTTGTTAATGGAGGAATCCAAGGGTTCCCTTGGGCAAAAAAACAAAGACACCAACCAGGACAATTTGGAGCAAAACAGCAGCCTGTAGGCTTGGCCTTTATTGGAAACTGTCGCGACAGGACTCCCACCCACAACAAGATGAAGCAAAATGGAAGCCCCGAACAAAAGAAGACCCCAACTTTTATTAGCTACTAATCCCCCAAACTACATCACAACTACATCACAACTACATCATTGATACATCACAAAAAGGAGGGGGGGGAGTTGAGGAGGTAACTCAAGTATCTTGTCACCTGGCTGGTTCCTCCTTTCCTCCCTCCCTATGAGTCACTTCCAGGAGACAAAAGGGGGTTGGCAGTTTCCTGCCCCCAGAGGGAAGATCCGATCATTGTCCTTTGTTCCAGTCTGTGTTGAATCCACTCCCATATGCAAGTCCGTTGTGCCCTTGATGGTCTTCTGTCTGGGACCATCAAGGTTGCAATGGCAACTGGGCAGCTGTCCTGTATCAAACCATCCCCTTTGATAGTCCTTCCTTCATGGAGCAAAATAAAAGTGGACCGGTGTAAATCCGATGTATGGTTGATTTACTATGAATTTATAACAGAAACGTCACGTATATCGTGTGTGTGTGTGTGAATGATGGGGGGGGGGGGTCCTGCAACACTGTCAGAAAGAAGAGAAAGAAACCAACGTTTTAAAATGATCAGGAGGGACACCAAATGCAGGATTGCCAGCTAGCCACATTTTGACATACGCAAAGAAATACATTTTGCCATCTAAAAATGGAGCCTGCAAGATCCTCTAAAGTTGCCTATCTGTCCCGCTACTGAAGGGTGCATAACAGAGTCTTCCTAAGATGGCAATGCTGAACTATTCTACAGAGTGCATACAGATTTGTGAAGTGGGAAGTGACATATGGTATAATTTGGAAGGGCTTGCTGGAAGGCAGTTAAATTGTGAGCTAGTGAGAGATAGAGGAGTTGGGGATCTTTCATCAATGCCAGGCTGACAGCTTTGTAGGCAAAGTGGCCCCACTGAGAAGCAAAACTATCTCTGCATACTCAGCTGAACCCAGATGTTTACAGAACTACAAAAAAATTAAAAGGTGCCCACAAAAATCTGTGCATGTATATACCCATGTGGCAGAGGAAAGTAAGCTGCAGGGAGGAGTCAGTCAAGCACCCCTCCCCCTGAATGAACCTGGAGATTACCAGAGTGTGTGTGTCCATGGCTTGGCTCTCCCTGTCCATAACTGGTGAACCAACCAAAGGAAAGCATAGGCGCTCCTGCCACAGAGACCACTTCTTTCATCAAAAATTATATTTGTTCTTAATGGACCCCCTCTCAATATCTGTTGCAAGATGGGAGATGGAGGAGATCATTAAGCAAGGACAAGAGGGGGAGACAAAAGTAGCAGAATAAACAACAGAACACCGGGGGGGGGGTGGAGTAGAAGATCAGATCCAGCAGCACATTATGGACACAGCTCAGCATGTTGTTATAGATCTCACTTGCACAGACTAATAGTGTTACTCAGGGAGTCAAGAACAAAACTCTGCCACACAAAAGTAAGGTAAAGGCTTCCTCAGCTATAGGTTTAGCCAGTGCACTGCATTTCATCTGAAGATCATAGGGTGGCTTCCAACACAAATTACAAAATGTGAACACAAAAGACATAGGAAAAACAAAAACAAACCAATAACTGCCCCCACAAGCACATTTAAAAGGACATAGAACGTTTATCAGCCCAAGGCCTGGTTAAAAAGAATCATTTTCCCTTGGCACCTCAAGATATGCAATGAAGGTGCCAAGCAAGCCTTCCTGGGGAAAGCATTCCACAAAGGTGGAGCCACCATAGAAAAGGCCTGTTTTCATATTGCCACCCTCCAGACCTCTCTGATGTTGATTGCTTTCCGCTTCCCTTCCCATTTTGTTTTTCATTTATATCTTGTCTATCAGATTGTGAACCTTATCTTTTAATGAATATGCAGAGCACAGATATTTCTAGGTGCTGATTAATTATGGCCACTCCCCACATCAAATGGGGGGCATACTTTGTGTGGACGTGCACAGCACCCCTGATCCTACACGGCTGCTAACAGTATTGCCTGGCATGCCCGTCCCCGGCTGGGTACCTGGAGGTTCCCACCCAACCTTGGACCAATCCCAGTGGGGAGGCATTGCCAGGGGAGTTGGCCAGGTAGGGGGTGGGACTTCCCACACAATAGATGGTGGAACTTACCTGGGGGATCACAGTTGACTCCATAGCTTCTCCCACCCCACCCTCCCTCAGTTAAGCTTTCCTTTGCAGGTTAACTTCTTCACAGGTGGGCTGGTGCTGCTATGTATTGGTCACTGTTAAAGGGCCGGAAAGGAATTTTCCTGCATTGACAGGTTTTACCTTCCCCGTAGCAAAACATCACGACTTTGGCAGTTTCAGGCCTTGGGTGGAATCCTTTAGTCTTTCTTCCCTAAAATGGGGAAGGGGGACCATGAAGCGGTGACCCACGCGCCCCCCCCCCCCCCCGTGGTGGCAATCCCAGGGTTCCCCGTTAAAGGGGTTGTTCTGAGGGGAGTCATTGGCCATACGCCGAGAGGCTGTCATTGGTATCCCCCGCGTTGCAGTGAATTGGGGGGTGGGCTCTCTGTTTAAATAGACGTTCTCCAGAGCCAGTCCAATCCCCACTCAATCTGGATAACCCTGATGTTCCCCAGATCCCCGCCTGGGGACTGGGAGGGATAAACGCCCAAGGCCTAAGCCAAGGTCTCCCTACACCTGAATCTTAAATAAAGTTGTGGCCAATTTTCATCCATAACACAGTTTCGTGTGTCTTTATTCCATGCGGGAGCCAGCCTTTGGTTGGGGGGGTCTCCGCCTGTCCGCGCAATGATAATAACAGTAATACTAATAACAGTGCATTTAAAAATAATAATGATAATATTGCAAACTGATCAATGCCAACCCAAAATACAGTCATTTTTGCTCTCCCCCATCACAATTCCCTTGGCACCCACCTAATTTAATTGAAAAGCACATTGATTCTTTTCAGGCACACAGACTGACATGACCTTAAAACTGAAGCGTGGCTCATTATATGGTAACAATTGTTCTTGATACAGTTTTTTCTCTTCACCACCCACATTCACAGCAGCACAAAGAACGATCTGGGCCCAGTACTTTGCATCCAGACCATTGTGCTTTCCCCCTTATTAATTTGACACAGACAGCAAACTTCCTCAGGCTGCAATTGTTAACTCTCTCTCTGACATTTGTGGTTACAGATGCACGCAGTCAGAGAAATGGCACTGCAATTAAATAACTACTAACCAATGCAAACACATGATATAACACCAGGCTATGATGCAAATGTTCTTGGTTTCTATTTTAATAAGACTAGTGACACTGCCGGTTAACAATGAAGGCAATAGGCACATTATAAGCTGGCAGGCAGACATTAGGTAACACAGAATTCACAGCCTAGGTCTCTGTAATGAATGCGCTAAAGGAAAGCATCTGAAGTGTACTCTTCTTAATATGCTTTGTCTCTTTTTCACTTGAAAGCTGCTAGAAGGAAGCCAGATTAGTTTACAGGGTTCTCCCCCTCCTCCCGTAATATGGAATAGTAGGCTTGGGGGTGTAATTTACTTGCTCCTGAAATAAATAGCAACATAGGTACAGTTCTTAAGGTGGTATAGTCACATAGAGTGCCTATTCAACACACCAGCAGAGTGTGCCAATGGAACAGAAATACACCAGACAGTTCTAGGTTTACTTGCACTGTAATGCAGTTGCACTGCTTATAAATTACATACGGTTGTAACATACAGACCTTCTAGGAGCATATAGTCTCCTGGCAATGTTTGAACACATACTAGGCTCAGGGCAAGGGCCAGGAGCAAACTTGCTTCAAATTGTATTTATACTTTAGATTGTGCTGAGTCACTCTTGCATGCTTAACTAGCTGCAGGTGCAGGACAAACACACCCCAAATTAAGCAGCACACCTAGCTTAACCCTTTCTTGTCTCCCCCCTTGCATACATAAACCCTTACACACTAACATACAGTGGTACCTCGGTTCTCGAGCGGCTTAGTTGTCAAACAAATCGGCTCCTGAACACCGCAAACTCGGAAGTAAGTGTTCTGGTTTGCAAACGTTTTTCGGAAGGTGAACGTCCGACGTGGCTTCCACTTGAGTGCAGGAAGCTGCTGCAGCCAATTGAAAGCTGTGCCTTGGTTTTTGAATGGTTTTGGGAGTCAAATGGACTCCCAGAACTGATTAAGTTCGAGAACCAAGGTACCACTGTATTTGTCATAGGGCAGTTGGTGGCCCTGTGTGGGGAGGGGATAGTCTAGTTGGAACAGAATTAATATACTGCTATTATATTGGCTACAGCAGAGAGGACACCATAAACAAACAAACAAACAAACAAACAAGCAAACAAACGGACAAACTTTGCTGTCTCTACCTCGCCACCCTGCTGCCTGGGAGTCGTTCAAGGAGGGGCTAAAATTTATGGACCTATGCCAGCCGACCAGAGGTTCCACACCACTCCTATAGACTGCAAGGAGGCCATCCCCCTTCTGGTTGTGTGTGCCAGGGGCACTGATATCAATCTGATGTGCCCACCAGCTCCTGATCCTCTTCCAGGTTCTCTGCCAGTCTGGTTCTACACACTGTCATGTTACCTGTGGAATTTTAAAGGATTTCAGTGTAGGATGGCAAAAACATTCTGAGAGATGCTAGAGGTAGATAAAGCCATAGATGAACACTCAGATTATCCTGGCCTCTGCAGCATAGATTGTTTAATAGAATGGGGCAGTGCAGCACTTTTAAAACCTTAACCGCTCTGGCTATAAAATACAACTCCACTGGGCTTTTCTTTTAGAAGAGTTATGACAAGTGTGATCAATAAGGCTTGTTAGCATATGGTGTGAAAGGGTCCAGAGGACTCCTTCAACTCCCTGGGTGCATCATTTGAAAGGGCAATAGGGATATATCACTGCACCGTGCAAGACAATAATTCCATTCAAAGTCCCAGGTTCCGAATGTTTCATATGAAAACATTAAATATTGTCAGAAATTCTCTGTCTTTCCATTGTAATGTTGGTCTTCACAACAGGACATAAATTCAGCACTGATTTAAAACTGATATAAAACTGCAAGATGTTTCAATGAATTGTTGCCATTCATTAATCACCTATCCATATGTTTTTGTTGACTGGAACATATAATGGCCTAGCATACTCGAAAGCAGAGGCTTCTGAGATCTGATATTTTCAGTTTAGACATTAAGGGCTGCTCTTCACTAGAGCACTCTTCACATGATCATTGTGTGGCCAGCTTCCATGCACAGGGATCATACACGCAGCTTGCATGCAAAGGGACAGGAGTGGGACTTTCCATCCCACTTCAATGTTCAAAACTCCCACTGTTCTAGGCACATTTTGTGACAGGGAATTTCATTAGCACAAGCAGTTTCTGAGCTCTGGGCGCAGTACTGCGCCTAAGATTTCAGACTAAAACTGCAGAGTAGAAGGAAAGGATGACCTTTTTCTGCCTCCCCACTTCCAGCTACTCTATGAAGACAGGAGAAGAGACCTTCTTAAAAATATTAGAAGCGTGGCCAGGAGAAGGACTAGACTGGGCACCCCCAAACTCACCTCTCCAGATGTTTTGGGAATACAGTTCCCATCATCCCTGACCATTGGTCCTGTTAACTAGGGATAATGAGAGTTTTAGTCCCAAAACATCTGGAGGGCCAAGTCTGGGGATACCTGGACTAGACCATGTGAAAAATGAATATAATATTTTAGCTGCAGTTCATTCATTTCCAGCATTGTATTTTTGTTATAAAAAAGTGCACCTAGGCATTCCATTGTTACACCCATAACCTAGGTTTAAGGTGCCATTTAGCTCCTAGCTTTCATATCTCAGTTTCTAACACTTTCCCACTTCCAATTCAATGCCCATATGAAAAGCCATATTTACATGCACAGAGGAACCTAGGACAATCCTTGGGTAGCAGCCTAACCTTTCTTGTGTGTGCTCATTATGTCTAAGACTATATGTTGTGGAATACATTGTATACACATCTTAAATACTTAACGTAGAATCTATGGGACTCAAGGGTCATCTAGCAACGCCCCCATGTCAACTTGGATAGCTCAGTTGGTTAGAGTATGGTGCTGATAATGCCAAGTTTGCAGGATTGATCCCTGTGTGGGACAGCTGCATATTCCTGCACTGCAAGGACAGATAGATAGACTAGATAGAACTCAGGGTGGCTTCCAGCTCTACAATTCTAGGTAAAGTTGCACTACCTTTGGACCTTGCTTTGTGTTTCCTTTCCATGTAGAAATCCCTTTCCACATGGATCCCAGCCAGCATTTTCTAAATATCACCTGGCAATTGGCGGAAGCGACCTAGTGTTAACAAAAACTCTGGATGACTTGTTAAAGTAATCAGCAACCCTCCTGTTGCAACATTCCCCCAGCCTCCAAATCCATGCAGATTAGGAGTGGAAACTGTACCCAGACCACCAATCAGCAATCTCTGAATCATATACCTATGAACCAATCACTAAATTGCCTCTGTTGATCTCATGGAGGCTGTTACAGTAAAGTCTGCCAATCCTGAAGGTAACAAACAAAACAGCACCTGCAATGTCCAATTGAGTGCAAATGGACGGGGCCACATTCACTCAGCATGTGGGTAAAACAACAAACTGACCTATGCACAAACATTTTAAGAACCATAAATCCACAAGATTGGCAATCAATCAATCAATCAATCAATCAATGGAACTACTGGTTGCAAAACACTTTAATTTAGATAATAACAGTCCATCTGATTGAACAATTATTGCAATAAATATGCAATCTGATCCAAGAACATTGGTAACAAGAAAAACCATCTATTTTATTGATTTATCTGGTTATAAAAGTATTAGATACTGCTAATTTGTACAATACAACATGACAGTGTACGACAATATATACAATAAAACATCATTAAAACAGTACAAAACAGTCTGCATATATACTACAGAAGATACAACACATCTAAATATTCCCTCCTCACTGGACCATTTGATTCACATCAGAGCAGCTAAAGAAGGTGGAAGCCTGAAGAATATATACGTTTTCTTTTTCAAATATATCTCTGTTTTATTAGTCAATGCAATAAATGTTTAGTTTTAGTGGTTAACAGCATCCTTCCAAGATCTAGAGCAAACATGCCTGAAGTGCTGTTTGATGCTCTCTCTCTCTCTCTCTCTCTCTCTCTCTCTGTGTGTGTGTGTGTGTGTGTGAGAGAGAGAGAGAGAGAGAGAGAGAGAGAGAGAGAGAGAGAGAGAAACAGAAACATTATTGTAATGCCCTGGAAGATATCTGTCATAAAGACGTTGCAGATGTTCCTTGTATGCTTGACACCACAAAAATAATGCATCTGTTAACACACAGCTTCTTTTATGTCCCATAAAGATACATTTTGCAGTCCTCTTTTCTGTCCTATGTCCTTACACCTCCAAGGCATGAATATGGGGAAGCAATAACCAAAGCTGCCTTCAGACCCTGTTTGAACTTCATTCATTTAAAGCAGGGATGGGAAACCTCCAGCTCATGAGCCAAACTAGCCTCACCAAGTTTTCTAATTAGACCTGTGAGGCAATATTTTCCTGACAGGCCTGTAAGAACTGCTGCAGCTGCTACCACCCAGGAAGGCTCCCCTGCTCAGTGCCTGAGGGCCCCAGTCCTGCCACTCACCACCTGGCCCAGGGCAGGGCCTGATGGGCTCTATAAAAGACTGCTGCCACTGATGCTGCTGCTGGGCAGAGAGGGCTCCATTTTGTTTTGTTTTTTTGTTTAAATTGCTGTTATTTTTTACCTATGTCATTTTAAACTGATACTAATGCTGTATTCTTAGTTTTAGATTTGATTTATGTGGAAATTGTTTCCCATTTGGTTGTTTTTTTATGTGGTTTATTTATTGTTTATGACTTTTGTAACTATGTAAATCTTGTTATGCTGTAAACCGTCTTGAGCATTGTTTTTTAACTGTGGAAAGGCGGCATACAAATAAAAAATGATGATGATGATGCCACAGCCACCTGCCCCACAGGTGTTGACATAAGATGACCAGTGTGAGGCAGCTGGGGATGCCACAAAATTCTAATTCAGAGGGCCAGGCCCCCCAGCTTCTATGGCAGCCATGCACACATGCCACAGGGCATGCTGACATCATGCGCACATGCTGTGGGGCATGTATACACGGCACACTGACATCACACAGCCCCGAACTCCCTAAATCATGGGGGCAAGGTACGTGTGTTGAGGCAGGTAAAATCACAGCTGTAGAGGAACACCTCTAAACCTTAGAATGTATTCCTGATGGTTCCTCTGCAAGCAGGGCTTGCATTCAGCGCCTTTTAAATTTGCAAGTGCAAATTCTGCTGGAATAAGTTTCACACAGGAGCTCCTGATCAGAGTGTGGCCAAATCCCTGTCAAATGCTAAGCCAAGACGGTTTTAAATTCAGTGCCAAATACACAGCTCACTAGGATCTGAGCTTCTGTGCAAAGCAAATCCCTGATTGGAGTAG
Organism: Podarcis liolepis; assembly: GCF_965112155.1. Classification (NCBI taxonomy): domain Eukaryota; kingdom Metazoa; phylum Chordata; class Lepidosauria; order Squamata; family Lacertidae; genus Podarcis; species Podarcis liolepis. The sequence continues at coordinate 89,037,066 of NC_139554.1, forward strand.
GGGTTTCGTTTAACAATGAATTTTAGTGCTGCTTTCTGCTGGAATTTTTGCAGCTGTAGCTTGAATTCAACATTTGGTTGAAAAGGAAGAACTAGGGATGCACTTTGAATGTGTGACTGATTCTTTCTTTGATGTTTGAATCAATTGTAGCCATACAGTGTCAGGTGACTGAGAGACTGATGGCCCCATATACCTGTCAGAAGCGTCCCATGTCTGCTTTAAAGACATGTCTAAACTTAAAATGTTAACCACAGTTTTCATTGTTTCTTCTAAAATATCCTGAGAATTGTAACTCTTGCAAGGAGATTTCTACCAAATAAGTTTTAGCACCTACAGAAAACTACAATTCTTTGGTAGAAGACACACTATCTGCTCCCAAACCAAATAGTCTGAATGTCTTTGACTTTTTTTTTTTTTTGTATGATTTACTGCCTAGTTCTGCATAACTGCCACTGCCATTCCATTCTTAGGTATCCCTGTACTTCTTGAACCCCAAAATGAAGCACCCTATGCTCGATTCCGTACTTGCCAGGCCTCATCTCAGATTTGGAACAGAACTGCACTGTTTTTTTCCCATGCCTTAAATACTAACTTCCTCCCAGGAATACAAGTCTATGAAATGGTATATTGAGCAGAAACCAAATCAAGGCAAATAGTATCTTCTCAAACAAAACAAAGGTGACTCAAACGAGCACAGAGATAAATATATCACAAATGAAAGGAGAGAAAGTTCTCAAAGGAGATGAATCCAATTCTAAATGTAACATAAAAGAAATAAATAGTTGCTTTTTAATTTGCAAATTGGAAACAAGCCCCCATTCAAGTTGTGCCTTATAGAAGAAACATTTGAAGAACTCTTGGTGCTCTGGTTATTTTACATAGATGATTAATCTGGTTGAAAATTCTTAAGGCTGTATTCTCAGCCCAAGGGATATTCAGCCATCCCCTTTATTAATCTATTCTAGAAGGCTTCATCCTCTTATCACTTTGCTGATTTGCTTTCTGTCTCCAGAGGTCTGTAATATATACAAGTATTACCTAAATCCAAAAGCTAAAACTGATTGAATTTTATAGCACTGTGTTATACACTGACGAAAACAAAACAGCGCATGAAAACTGTACTGGGACTTGGGATGAAAATTTCATTTCTATTTTTGTTCAAGCACATTCCCCTGCTTTCTTAATATACAGGTAAATTTGTAAAGAAATGCTTCAAACGATAGCAGCAGAATGGATATGCAAGCTTAATAAGTCATTATTTTTAAATACTTTAAGAACCTAACTGTAGTGGAATGAAAGCTGAGAAATAAAGCTGCTACCTTCAGGAAGATGAAGCTACTTGGAATACTGGTACTGGCTATGGATGGTCATCCCTCAGTTTCCCATCTGATGGTAGGACCCCACATCCCTCAGCATGGGTGTAAGGTCAGTTCCCACTGGTCCTCTGCAACATTGAGTTGGGTGAATGAAGACAAATGCCTACAATTACAAATGCATAGATGCTCCACACAGCTAAGAGCTCTGCATGATCAAGGGGCACAACAGCAACTGCATTCATGCCTGTTCTCTTTTTGATACCTTCTGCTCAATGTGCAGACATTGATTGATGCACCAATGTCAGGCACAAAGGCAGCAGGTTGAGGTCTGCTTGATTCACACAGTTATTACATATTGGATGAAAACATGGAAAGGCATACAGTGTGCAACAAAGAGGTTGGGTGCTCTAGTATACAAACAATTGGAAGCTGACTTGAAAATGGCTTCCAAATAACTTTGGAAAACCCATGCAGAAGGGAAGGGAAGGGAAGAGATGGGAAGTGAGGGAGGGAGGGGGAATGTCTGGGGTTCAGGCAATCAGCTGCTGCTCTGAATACTTAAGCATACTGATGATTACCTGTAGTACAGAGACTGCTCCTGGACATGAAGGCAATTCATTGGAGCCTACTAATTCCTGTCCTTCTCTACAAGTGGAAACGGATGTGGATAGCACCACAGTTTTGCCAGTAGATGGCGGGAAGTGTGTCCTCACTTTCCTGCTTAGTAGGAAGGGACACTCCATCAAAATATTGAAATACCTGTCTCCGCCATTTGCTTTGTCCAACAGAATTTTGGTGGGTCTTGGAGCAGTAGGAAAAGCAGAAGGCAGCCAGAGGGAGTGTTCACATGTGTTTTGAGTGCACCAACTCCAAACATATCGAAAACATAAAGATCCAACACAGGGATGCTTGCATATTTATACACACTCACCTGATATTCTTTTCTCATATTAAAATATGTTATCACTGATATTTTGTTTTTGCATCTGCTTTATACAGCTGCTACTGTATAAGGCTGTACAGCTCTCAGTACTGGAAGTTTGATATACATAACAGGGAGTGGACATTACATTCTCCTTTGTCAGCTTCCAAGAGCATTCAAAGGAAGACTTGCTTCCACCATGGACTTCCATCCAAAGCCCTCAGTGGGAACTAGTGTCTGGGATCTTCTGACTAACAATAAAGGAAGATGTGGGTTCATCCTGGGCTGAGTGAAGTCCACCCCACCCCCACCCCACTTGCCTCACAGGTCCTTATTGGGCCTCTCACCTCACAACCCAAGGAAGACCAAGAATGTGGGGGGAATGCTGCCCAAATACATCTGTCACCATGTTATTTCTGATTATATGTGAATATATTTTTTAAACTTGATTGTATTAGGCATACAACAGCTTTTATAAGCTGTTCTGAAAGCATATTGGGGATATAGAGTGGGTTAAAATATTCTAAATAGACAAATCTGGCTGCATTGTTGAAGGAAGAATGTCATTATCCCCCGGAGTTTGATCAGCTAAAGCAAACTTATTCTTTTATTCTTAAGCCAAATACGACCTTGCCAGTTCTCCATTTCCCCACAGCACTTTCTCACTTGGAAGAAGTTTGGAAAAGGGAAACATAAATGATCAAGGGAATTGAACAACTCCCATGTGAGCGAAAGGTTTGGGGCATTTTAGCTGAGAGAAATGACAAGTAAGAGGTGACTTGACGGAGGTGTGTGAAATTATGCATGGCATGAAGAAAGTTGACAGAGAAAAGTTTCTCTTCCTTTTTCATAACACTAGAACTTGGAGATATCCAATTAAGTTGAACACTGAAAGATACAAGCCAGGCAAACTAAAGTACGTCTTCACTCAGTGCATAGTTAAACTATCGTATTCACTCCCACAAGAAGTAATGATGGCCACCAACTTGGATGGCCTTAAGAGAGGATTGGACAAATTCATGAATGATGAAGTTATCAGTGACTACTAACTCTGATGGACATGTTCTGCCTCCATGGCTGGAATCAGTAGGCTTCTGCATACCACTTGCTGGGAATCACAAGTGGGAGAGTGCTGGCCCTGTTTTTTGGTTTCCCATAGGCATTTGGGTGGCCACTGTGAGAACTTGATGCTGAACTTGATGTTGACCTGATCCAGTAGGCTTTCCTTACATTCAGACAATCAGCCCACACTTCTGCCCTGAATAACCACCTCTAGTCAATCACTGAGGAGCTGATCTAGTACAGTGGTACCTCGGGTTACAAACACCTCGGGTTACAAAAACTTTGGGATACAGACTCCGCTAACCTAGAAGTAGTACCTTGGGTTAAGAACTTTGCCCCAGGATGAGAACGGAAATCGCGTGGCAGCGGGAGGCCCCATTAGCTAAAGTGGTACCTCAGGTTAAGAACGGACCTCTGGAACGAATTAAGTTCATAACCAGAGGTACCACTGTAGTAACAGCAGAGTCCTCACTTTATGAGTCAACAAGTGACCTGTTGGCTTATATTTCACTTCAGTTGTAAAAGGGTACCTTTGAACAGGACAAAAAATGTATTGACTAAAAAAAATGAGATATTTTGTGAAGCAAAATTGCTTGGGTGCATTTTCCTATTCTGCAGTCAACTAGCCAAAATAAAAGATCTGGACTAAGTCCAAGGGATGAAACCAATTATGATAAATAGCTAAATCTGTGAATACCTATGAATCACCTGACTGTAGCATAATCACTTAGAAGTGATACCCCTGAGGCTACTGTTAAAACATGGCAGTGAAATCATCACTACTTTCATCAGGGTAATTATAAATCATCATTGTCATTCTCTTTCTAGCCTTGTCGGAACAAAGTCTCAGGAAATTCTTTTCATTTTGCTATACCTAGCTTTAGTCTGATCCAAAATTTATTACTAAAGAGCTCTAGGTTTCATAGTATACTTTCTAACACATCATTTCTACACATTTACAACCCAGTCCACAGTTTCAGGAAGAAACCTTTAAGTTGATATATATTTATTTGAATGGGACTAATTTGGTATAGATTATTGGTGTTCATATGTCTGAAATCCACAGGTGCCAATATCCTTTGAAATAACATTTCCCTCTTCTGAAATAGCAATGGGTCATTTAGCTGCCATTGCACTACTTATTCCCTGGGAAATAATATACCCTAGATATTATTTCAAATCTGATGTCCTTTCATGATTGTCATAGTTCCTCCCAGCTTCATGACTCACAGTCAAAGTCATGTGATAAACACTGCTTAACGATTCCATGTGGGGATTCAGCAGATAAGTGAAAATGGGTAAAACCAAGCATACCAAAATAACACATCATTTCTACACATTTATTGTGGTGTCTTTCCACCACAATAATCAATCTTATCCCATGTGTACATAAACTGAGAACCATACAAAATGCAGTCTCCCAAAATGTATGGAGACAGCCTATTCACATACAATTTGTACGTGCACAGACATCATTTTGACTCTAGAATTGAAAAGATGGGGTGAAGGATAGGGCCAGTAGACACAACTCCAATTCTTCTCCCATGTGTAGAGAGGAACACACATGTAGGTCCTATCTAGATTCACTGCCCTTCATACTTGAAAGCTTTGCCAGTCACAGAAAGGGTTAATTGTAGCAGCTTGCATATGAATGAGAAACTCTGAAGAAGAAAAATCACTTTCATTTTACATTGACCAGGCTAAATACGCTTCAATTAAACAAGAGCATTTCCACATTTATTTCAACAAAACCTACCAACACAGAGTTTCCATTGTTCTCAAAACCTTCACACATTGCAGCATTCTACAATCTGATTGCTGTGAAGCCTGACAAATTTGTGTGTGTGTGTTATGTTTCATCTCCTCATTTTCTTATCTCTTTTAAAGGTCGCTTGCTTTCAGTCCTTCTTTATAGTTTTCATGCTTAATCTCCTTTATTGACACAAGGTCATGAAATACTCTTGTTGTATTGAGGATATACAGACACACTCCATTAATACCCAGTCAATGCATTATTTTCAAGGATAATGCAAATGATGGCATTGAAAATCAGCCTTATATTTAATTTTATTATCTCCATCAGCACAAAGGGTCAGATTCAGCAATCTGTATACATAAAAAGGTCTATTTATCCAGGTGCATAAAGTCTACATTCTTGCATGTATCTGTATAATGTCTATGCCCCTTACTTGTAATAACCTTTCTAATATAAGCAGGTTTCAGTGGCTGGCTTTTAGATTTTAAATGTAAAAAAAAATCAATGAACTTCTTAGTGTTCTGTGTGTATATATACATATCCCCTGTTATTAAAAACATCTATTTCTATAATAAATCACAGTATCTATGTCCTCTGGCAAAAGGTCTCTTTTTTGTTGTGGTGAACATTTCAGAACAGAGAAATGCAGCCTTTATTTTGAAGACTAACATTTAAATCCATAGCCAGTGTCCAGCTAGCTGATGTCAACCTATATTTTTGACACTGACTCAAGCCGGTAATTCTGATAAGGCAAAGGGAAGCTTTTCCCTATCAAAAAAGATTTGGGTCACAACAAGAAGCTTCTTTTCAAATAAAAAAATCTAACCTTACAAGATATTTCACTGGCCCAGTGACTGTAGTGTTTTAGCCAGGCTACCATATCATACACTACACTGAAATCTCACTGGATTAGGGAGATCTGCTATTTTAACTCCTCACTGTGACTGTATACTATTTCACTGTCACCTGCATACACAACCAGAATCAAAACACACAGATTCCACACACAGTTTATGGGAGTGTTCACATTACTGCCTTAGTATACAATAATGATGATGTTTTTCTGAGTGCTTCACATCTCCTTCCTTCCTAGTGGTTCATATTGGCATGGCTTCATTAGTGTCATATTCATTTCTGTTTGTGTACACACCAGGGTGTGTGAATTTCTTCACCATATGCAAAGGCATTCATATCTCAGAGATAAATTAGGATTGCCTTAAGGATTTCAATCGGTATGAAGCTGGCTTGAGAAACAACACCTTAAACAGTAGTATTTTATAACAAACTACAAGAAACACATGCAGTTTAGATAACAATGTGTGAATACGGATTAAAAACCCAGCCCTGGAAATGGAGTTAGTGAATAGTAAAAGCCTATGTTACTAAAAGCCAATATTGTTGGTAGCAGTGATCAAACATAAGCACATTATGGATGTTATTAGCTGGTATAAACCTGATAGGATTGGCTAAAGACCAATAGCTTGGGCAATTGTCATCACCTTTGCAACAGCCAGTGTATTTCCCAACTCTACATGCAGTTCAAACCTCCACACACACACACACACACACACACACACAAACACACACTCAGAAATAAGTACCACTGTTTGTAGTGGGACTTGGTAATGAGACTGCCACCTAAGACTTAAAAGGGCTTAGTTATCTTTTCTGACGGCTTACCCAGGCAGATCATCAATAGAAAATAATATGACTATATCCCAAACTGAACCCACAGAATTTACAATATCTTTTATCTAGACTCACCATATTTTTCGCCCTATAGGACGCACTTTTTCCCCTCCAAGAATGAAGGGGAAATCTGTGTGCGTCCTATGGGGCGAATGCAGGCTTTTGCTGAAGTTTGGAGAGCGAGAGGGGTCGGTGCGCACCGACGCCTCTCGCTCTCCAGGCTTCAAGGAAGCTATCAGCAAGCCTGGGGAGCCCGCGGGAGTTCCCGCAGGGCTCCCTAGGCTGTGGATAGCAGCCTGCTGCCCGGAGCCCGGGGCATGCTGCAGCAGAGCACCCCACGCTTTGGGCAGACATCCGCTGCCTAGGGAGCCCTGCGGGGGTAGTTTTTTTCTTTATTCCCCCCTCCAAAAAAAAAAACACCTAGGTGCATCCTATGGGCCGGTGCGTCCTATAGGGCGAAAAATACGGTACATACATTTTCAGTAAAGCGAGAATCTTCTAAGTCTGGCATTTTTCTCTGCAACTTCAATAGATTAATGAGTTCTGATATAGGTGATGTGTTAGGATGACAACTCATGCTCATAAACTCATTTCAGTCCTGGTTTGAAATTAAAATGGTTCTCAACAGTCTTACCTATATTTGATGAACTTTGATAAAAATGCATAACTTTTATTTGGACCAAGAAACCACATTAGTCATCTGCCCACACCAGAGGAGGAGAAAGGACATTAACTCATTAGTCCAAGGTATGTCATGTGAACCTTGTAGCCTGTAGATGTTGTTGAACTACAACTCACATCAGCCCTAGCCAACAAGATTATGGGTGCTGTATTTGAGGAAGGATTATCTAGTATTACATGCAGTTACAGTGGCTCTCTCATTACCATCTTGGCTGTGAGTCCTGGAAGACCTGCTCCTTGTCTTTCTCCCTGGCCTGGGAGGTTAGGTCCTCGACTAACTCCAGCTACAAAAGCTGAGGCTGCTGAAGAGGCCAGAGACCATATTCACTGTCTCTTACTGCAGACTTAGGTCAGCGAGCCTGAGTTTCCACAGCTGCCGCCAGCCATAAATCACCACTGGCAGGATTGGCGGCAGCAGCAGCAGCAGCAGCAGCAGCAGCAGCAATGTTCTGTGCTTATGATAATATTTTAGGTAAAGGGACCCTGACCATTAGGTCCAGTCATGACCCACTCTGGGGTTGCGGCGCTCATCTCACTTTATTGGCCAAGGGAGCCGACGTACAGCTTCCGGGTCATGTGGCCAGCATGACTAAGCCGCTTCTGGTGAACCAGAGCAGCGCACAGAAACGCCGTTTACCTTTCCGTCAGAGAGGTACCTATTTATCTATTTGCACTTTGACGTGCTTTTGAACTGCTAGGTTGGCAGGAGCAGGGACCGAGCAACAGGAGCTCACCCCGTCGCGGGGATTCGAACTGCTGACCTTCTGATTGGCAAGTCCTAGGCTCTGTGGTTTAACCCACAGTGCCACCTGCATCCCTATGATAATATTTTAATCTCTTGCTAATTATCCTGTTTTAAATGTGTGTTTTATATTTGACTTCCTTTAGTACTGTTTTCTTTTGAATTTTCTTTTTAACTTCTCTGCGTTAGATGTGCATTCTGTAGCTGACCTCCCTTATAATGTTTCATTTTGAAATCTTTAAGATAATATTTTGGTTTCCTGTTAATTATGTTGCCTTGAATGCATATTTTATATTTGACTTTCTTCAGTAACGTTTTATTCTGGAATGTTTTATTTGATATTTTAATGCAGACTGTAAACTGCATGCATCCCCCCCCCCTAAAAATATAAGGTAGCATAGAAATTAAATGAATAATAATAGCTATAGCTGACAACACTGTAAACGGAATCCCTGATCCAGACCTATTGCAGAGGAGAAATGAAAGTGCTCTCCACCACAATAAAGAGTGTCAAAGCTTTGGTGTCTAGACCCCAAGACCTCCCCCAAACCAGAAAGGGGAGATCCCCGGCTGTGCGGCTGCTTAAAAGGGGTAAGCCACGCCCCCATACAACCGGATTGGGTGGCCAGGGACCGTGATGCAGCCAGGATCTCCCCAATGACGCGGGGCTTAGCCCCGCCCCCCGCTGAGTGCAGAGGCCACGCAGCCTGACCGCAATACCGCCCCACCTAGAAGTGGAGCGGCCTTACTGGAAACAGTCTTAAACTAGTTACAAATAAATGCTACAAAATACAAAATAACACATTGCTCTTAAACAAGCAATCAATGCAGTCCAATCTTTTTAGTTCTTAATACAGTTCAATAACTTTCATCTCACTGATCTCAGAGAGAGATCCTGTACAGGCAACTTGCTTGAAACATCATTGCAGAGCTTCAACGACCAACTAAGACACTGAGTTCTCAGGTTTCATCTCATGTGAGAGAGATCTTTGCTTTGGTTTCCAGGATGAATCATGAATTAACCTGAATGGAAACCTCCACCCTTTTCTTTGTTGCATTTAGCTAGAGATAACTTCTCTTGCCCAATGCAAACCTCTCTGCTTGGCATTTTAGATACAATGAATTCAAGCACTGTGTTTTATGCATATTAAATTTATATCTTTAACACTCTTTATTTAAATTTAGCACAAAAAAGGTCTCTGATATAGCTTACATTATTTATACCCTGTTAGTTAGTTAGTTAGTTAGTTAGTTAGCAAACAAAAGCCACGTTGAATGTAAACTCTATACATTTATGTACTGGCAATGCTTTTGCCATAATATCTGCAAGCATTTCTTTGGTTGGAATTTTTATCTGAATTTTTATCACTCCTTGGACAAGCGGAGCCTTTACTATAGCTGCTTTTTATCTTGTATTGTTTATTTGTAACACATTGCTCTTAAACAGAAAAAAATGTGTTACAAATAAAATACCAAGTGACACATTATAAGTGTTTCCAGTATAGGTTTGAAACGCATTCTTGTGGCTGGAGAGCAAATTTATTTCTGCTTTGCACATGGTACAGTTCAGGGATTCTGCTTGCAGTACCTCTTAACAACTGGTTGCTCACAATTAGCATTACACCACAAAATCTAATGGCTAATTCGTTGGGGGTGGGGATAGGTTAAATTTGCTTAGCTAACTTTTGCCCAGAGCTCCAGTGGCTGAGGGAGCAATTTGGGTGCAATCTATCCCCATTTCTAAAACCATGTAGTTAATCCATGCATTGTCATTTCAAACTGACTGCTTGTGGTGCATGTAGCAAGTTTACCCATTTAAGGAATGTGTATCTCATAGATGCATTTATTTGTCTAATCATTGTAAATTGTTTGCTAAGAACAAATTAATGATGCATTCCTTCCCCCCCCCATCTCTCCCTGGAAAAATTACTTTACAGTCTGTGCTTTGTAACATTTCCTCAATTTAATTCATTTGTAAATGGTCATTTGCTCAACAGAGCTCAAAATAATATGCGACTGGAGAGAAATATTCCCCACTGTATATATATTTAAAATTTATCAAGTATAAACTCCTGCCGTATAATCCAATCTTAAATAAAGTAACTCATGATTATATTTGAAATATAGTCATACAGCAAGTGTTATACTGAGCTTTTCAAAATCCATGCTCAGTTATGAAGCTCACTGGTGGCCTTCAACCTTCACTGTCTTCCATATAGTGAAGACTTGTGAGTATAAAATAGGATTTCCATGTGTTCCACTCCAGTCTCACTGGTTAATGGCTAGACTATGTTTTAACATACATACATACATACATACATACATATTTCTCCTCTGGCATGACTGCAATGGCAGCTCATGCTTTCATTCTTGATAAAATGAATCTTATTCTCTTCTCTGAACCTGACAAACTGTGGTTCAACTTGACTGTGGTTTGTTTGAAATAAGCCATATTCAAACCATGGTATACGGAGCTGGCTTGTTTCAACAAACCATAGTGAGTTTGGGATTTAAACATATCAATAAACTCACTATGGTTAATCAAAACTGAAAAGGGGGGCTTCTAAACACCTTCTTGTGACAAGCCCAGGGCATGAGAGAGGGGGAGAGCTTGGAAGAAGCTAGACTGAATCTCATTGCAATAAAGCATTGCTTATTGTGCTATCTGAATACAGCCATAAGATACATGTATGTGATATGCAAGTGACACAATATTTGCTGGATCTGTGACCACTGGTTATCAAAATATGGTTAAAATAACTTAGCTATTGGCTGGACATGGCACTTTTCAGGCTGTACTTAAAGACTAAGCTCTTGTCTTGAAAGCTGAAACATTAGCACTTTAAATCACTTGCACCATCACCTCCTCATATGTAGGTCCTAATGAGACTATGAAGCTACAGTACTTAAAGAAACAACTAGGTTCCTAAAACATGTCAATGGTCTAGGAATGAGCAATCCAGCTGCCATTACACATATGATGCATGAGACAGTGATG